>NC_040030.1:7160279-7760279 GCF_000972845.2 Larimichthys crocea | reverse complement strand
GAAATATTCCCAACGATTTGACAAGTTCTTCTTCATCCCCAGGTGTCTTGACAGCATCGGTGAAATGTTTGGCCGTGTCTTCCAGTATTTGAGCGTTTGATTTTGATGAGAGACAAAAACAAAATCCCACATGGTTTCTTAGAATCTCTTTTCGTTTTTTTTGTTTTTGCTTTTTTTGATTTATTTGATAGCTGACAGCGTAGAAACAGGCAAGAAATGAGGGATGAGAGAGAGGGAGGTGTTACATGCAACAAAGACTCTCACCCTGAACCAAACCAGAGATGCCAAATGGCCCAAACATGGTTTCTTCTGTTATCCAGAACCACATGCCATTAAATAACCTTAGAGGAACAGAGGAACGTGATATTTGCTGGGTAAAAGAATAAAATGCTTAGTTAGAAAATCTAAAACATAATGGAGACTGCTGACAACTCAACAGGAGTGAGAACTCGCCACTTTCACAAACTTCACAGAGCTGACCACTGGCTAATAGCTCTTTCAGACACAACACAACAACAACACTCAATGGCTTGTGCCGCACCACAAAGTTTTCTTTATGTGGCACAGTACATTGCACCGCCGGTGCCACAAGTTTGAGCTTTGGTCGTTGAGTGCGCTGAACCGGGGGCGAGCACGCCGCAAATCGCATTGTGTCTGAAAGGGCCATAACTCAGTCCTTGTGTCGGCACTTACGAAGCAGTTACTCTATATGGGTTGGATGGTAGAAATGAGGAAGAAACTAGGGCTTAAGACCTGATGTTCGTGTCATGGGATGGCTTAGGACAGTTGTAAAGTTGTATGTAAAAGTTATGAAATACTGACCATATCGCACTAGATCCATAAAACGGTTCAAATGCTAGACTTTGCCTAACCTGTTCTGTTGTTGCCAGTTCTGCATCATTAAGCAAGTTGGGTTCAAGTTTCCCAGTCATGCTTACAACCTGGATGTTCATGTTAATGCTCTTTAACTACTGGTCTGTAACTCCAGCATGAGATGATGATCTCTTTCCAATCTAACAGCGATTTTAATGACTGTACCGAAGCATGCAGATAGGTATTCTCACATTGTGTGTCTCATATTCTTGCAGGTTTTTGTAGAAAGAATCATCAGTCGTTACAGAAGTATGAGAAGACTGAGGGTCACATGCTGGTTTGCACAGACTGTCAGCCCCCTTTGGTACGAAACAGCCGATCGCAGGAACACTGCGCCCGCAAGTGCAAAAAGGTCAAGAAGAACTTCAACTGCAGGTGAGTCTCTCTCTCTCGGTTTCCTTGAAATCAGCTTGTGGTCTCTCCGAGGCCCTTCAATCCTCTTCCTCTACTCCTGTGCAGATGCAGTATTTACATATTTTTGCTGTTTATCATTTGTCCATCTCTCAACGACTTCCCGTGTGTTTCCACAGGGCTTTCAACTTTCAGCGGCATAACAGGAAATGCCACTTGCTTCCCTTTGACCGGTTCACCCACGGTGCGCAGAAGCAGGCCAACGTTAACTTTACTTTGTATGAAAAAAAAGGTAAATGTCGCCATTTTAAGCCCTCTTGAAGTTGACTTTCAGTCGCACTCTGGTGTTTTTTCTCATGAGAACATTCAGGTGCAGGGACGGACAGGCAAATTGTTTGTTTGTGATTGCAGGTTGTGCTTCTTGCATCATCTCTCTCTTGGGTTTTTAAGGTCTTTGGTTTTTCTGTTGACACAATAAAAAGCCACAAACCGCCCCCTCACACCGCCGCTCTATCATCACTCCAGTGAGGAGAGTCGCATGCATAAACATGTAGCATACTTAAGTAGAGTGTAAACAAAAAAAAAATGTATTGTTTACACTAAGAACGCAAATGTCTTTTCCCCACTGCAGGCTGTGGAATCTAGCACTCTAGAATTTACTGCGTAATTTACTGAAACTCCCCCCCTGTGACATTTAATGAACTTCAGGGAGTTGTCTGTTTTGGGAATAACACACAAGCTGGGACATACTCTCTCTAAAAACATCTTATTGACCATAGATGGGAAAATATATTCCAGGTCATCAAGGCAATGGACGCAAATCAACTTTGAACTGACTAAACGCTGCATAAATTGGCAGACAAAGAGTACACAGGGACTGTCTGTGTCGAGGTATGAACACGGATGGATGTTTTTCAAATGTTTTTTATGCCTTCACTCTTATTTATTTAGATTATATAAGGGAGTGCATCATTGGCACCAAGGACAACTACAGAGGGAGGAGGTCTTGGACGAAGTCAAACATCACTTGTCAAGCTTGGGCAGATAATAACATCAATGAACACACGTAAGTCATCTCCTTTTTTTTTTATCCAAGAATGTCAACAACAAAGAAGACCTTATTGTGGGAAAAGAGAGGAAAACTTTCATGTCACCTCGAGGATGCGGTGCCTTGCTGGCTTGACACTTTTTAAGGAGTGGAAGGTGTTAATCATTCACTTCCTCTTGCCACATTCCTGTAGATTTGAACCAGCAGCCTTTCAAAGCCAGCTTTTCAAATCTTAAGGCTTCCACCACCTTCTTGGATGCTCCTTCTCTATTTCTCTGTGTCTGATATTGAACAGGCCCCAGCAGCTGATTTATTGATGTACAAATCATCCCCATGCACCTCGGGGGTTAAGGGAAGATGGAGCCTCAGAGACGGGTGAACGTTTAGCCAGAGTTAAGTCAGATTTCTTTCAACACGTGCAAGGATGTCCTCTCCATTGAGGTTGGGTTTTTTTTCTACTGCACTGTAGGCCATCAGGTGTCTCTCAACAATGTTTTATCTGGGCTACGAGCGAGGCAAGATCAGTGAATTTGTGGCGATGGTTCTGTGCCAGCATCTCATTAGTGGGGTCATTAGTTACAGGATATTTTAACTGCGGCAAGGAGGAGGGGGGCTGAACCAGAGTAATAAGGGCTTGAAGAAGTGCAGAGTGAAAAAGAGACAGGAGGGAGGTAGAATGAAAGAAAGAAAGCACAAAAATTTATAGACTGAAGTCATGTTCTGTCTGTTGTCCAGCTGAGCTCACAAAGCCACAGACCTACTTAGAGAAACTACAAGTTCAGTGATCGTCTACAATTAAAGCAGATTCCAGTGTTGGTCTCCATCCCCTCTTCTCCTCTTCTCTCTTCCTACCTTTCTCTTTCCAGAAGCAGGTCCTCACATTAGGACTAGTTTGTCATTGTTTATTTGACACACGGTTCCAGTCCCCGTCCCAGATGGCAAATGTAACGTCCAGCAACATCGCCCTGGCTTGTCAGCAACTTTTAACTTTCAAAGGGTCAAAGGGAGCTTTACTTAAGGGAGATTTAGTGCCACTGTGGGGTTACCTAACATGGGACTGTCCCGCTGTGTGAGAATTACCGCCGTAATGAACCACGCACCATTTGAGTTTCAGGTAACTATTATTTTCATGCTTGACCGATCACCGTGGGGCAGGGGTGATTTCTCAGGAGGTTCCCTTCCAAGAATGGGACTTCCACCTGTTGTCTATATTTGTACTAAGGCAAGGAAAGAAGTGTGCATTGGTGCCCAGCTGAGCGTGGAAGATGAAATGGAATGGAAAATTTCAGTTCATATTAATAATAAGAGATAACATTGCAATCATTTATTTATCCCCATAGGGCATTCTTTTATTTTTCCACACATTTCCACAGGGAGGTCAGCGAGCACGCTCGGCTACAGGAACGCACAACCCTGCAGCTTTTTGCAGAGAGTTCGATGAGAAGATTAATGGCACTCTCATGTCTGTACATAAATACGAAGCTTCCGCTGAGAGTCAGTTAGCTTAGCTTAGCAGACAGACTGGAAACAGTGGGAAACAGCTAACGTGGTTTGTCTGGTGACTTGTTAATTAATGAGCTTTAGCAGTGCACATATGCAGATTTGGACCTTGAACAAACAAAAACGATGATCTCATCGAACTCGAAAGCTGAATCTTCAAAGTGAATTTGCTCATTTCCCCAAATTTCGTTTTTTCTTTTTATTAACGTCTTAAGATTCATAAAGTCCCCGCTTTCTCTGACCCCTAAAGCATGGCCATGTTTGTTCCATAATCACCAGGTGCATGTTGCTAGACATTTTGTCAGCAGTTACTTCAGGTCTAGATTTCATCTTTTGTGATATCCAAAATCTAGCCAATATGTTTAGCCGGGCCCAGAGAGCGAAGCATGTGTGCATAGTGTCTGCCTGCGCTCCGATGGGAACAGACTTTGGCAAGGAGATGAATAACTGGCCAACATCTGTTAGTGCAGCATCATTATGGCTAACTTGCTCCCATGCCGCGGCCTTTTTACGGACTCTCACCAGATGCAACTTTTTTTTTTTTCGTGAAGTGAGGGACCTTGTAATTCCGTTTATAAATTAAAGATACTGTATTATGATGCAAACATATTGAGCTTGTGAGTTACACAGAACAGATGTGAGTTTTGGCACAAGACAGACTGATGCATAGAAGGGGAACAAGTGTTGTACATGTATAAGTGACATTTTGCTGTTAGTATTAACCCTGTTATATGTTTCTCTAGGTGAGACTACGATTTGTAGCTCAGTACTGTCCCCTTCTTTCTCTCTTTTTTTGGTTAGATGCCTGAGATTTCATGTAGTTCTGGGTTGAATGATGTTGTGCATTAGTGTAGAAGCCTCGTGGAAGCCCCAGGGCACGGAGGGGAGAGCAGAGCAGACTCCCCCAAGAAAAGAGTCATTGTCTGGGGTAGAATGTTCAGACAAGCTGCTGAAGGGAGGGTGGACTCCGGTTCTTTTTTGCTTTTCTTTTTTTCTTTTCCAGCACATGTTGTTCCTTACATCATCAGTTAAAAACTGAGCTCCCGCCTTTTTGCTCACTTTTTCTTTTTTAAGCACTTAAGTCAGTCACTTCACTTGTTTCTTTTCACCCTTCTTCTCCACAACTTTTCCCCTGCCTCCTCTCTCTGGCTCCATGGGTGGGAGGGGGAATGTGGTCAGGGTGGATCAGGGGGTGCTGACATGCTAGCTTTTCATCATCCTACCCTGACAGGAGACAAATTTCACGCACTGTCCATTTAGTACGGGGAACCCATGCCGCTCCCCATTGTTACATCCCATATGTTTGTACTAGCCAGGTTCTTTTTCTTACAGTCACTTGCTCACACTGACGATGATAGAGAGGGATTAGGTTTAAACGTGTTCAAAGGCTGCCAGCAAAAAACCTGCTTGGACTACTCCAAGTGGTTCGTGACATTGTTCTGTGCTGTTGGTGGTTACTGTGCTGTGACAAAGTCTGGCTGCTTCACACATGAGGGACCGGGGATCTGGTAGGAATCAGTAAGGCGATCATGCAAAAGGTGCAAACCTGGAGGGTAGAAGCGTATTGATTACTTACTTTGCATTACATTTCCGTAATGGGTCGTTCTAGGAATTAACATCTAATCTGGTCACACTGTAGGTACTAGGATTTCTCAGAATGAAGCTTACTTGTTAATGTAAATGCCCTTTGAATTTATTTGGCTTGTTACTGAGAGCATGAGCAGGCAGGTACGGTACTGTATACACCAGTGGAGCAGCCAAGTGTGCAACTACTCCCTAAAATTTATTTATACAGCTCACAGTATCAGTTAACAGTTTCAATAATGTGTGTCTACTCCCGTGAAGGTTCTATCCTGATAGGTACCCAACGCAAGACTTGAGGGAGAACTTCTGTCGGAATCCTAACAACGACCCCGGTGGTCCATGGTGCTACACCACTGACCCCAATGTACGAGCTGAGGAGTGTGGCATACCACAGTGTTCAGAGGGTAAGACCCCTCTCAAACAACATCACCAGAGAAGAAGCTGTCTAACATTTAATCAATGTTTCTGTCGTTTTTTTATAAGCCATAACTTAAAAAAGAAAGTTTCGATAAAGGTTTTCTTTGTCAACAGACGTCTGTGTGACTTGTAATGGTGGAGATTACCCGGGCAAAATGGACCATACAGAGAGTGGCAAGGAGTGCCAGAGATGGGACTCATCAAGGCCTCACAAACACCACTTCCAGCCCAAAAAGTAAGCTGCAAAGCTGATAATCACATACTAACCTTTCTCACGGACAATGCTGCACACACCCATGACAGATGCTTAGAGAAATGACGCTAATACTCAGGAGAGGTAGACCTCACCAGTTGTTATGACTTACTTCTTCCGTCCCCCCCCCACCTATTTTCTTTCCTTCCTGTATCCCTTGTGTGTCCTCTCTCAGGTATCGGGATAAGGATTTAAAGGACAACTACTGTCGTAACCCAGATAATCGTCTTCGTCCCTGGTGCTACACATTGGATCCCAAAACTCCGTGGGAGTACTGCAACATCACTGTGTGTGGTAAGGGCCTACGTACTGTATATACTCCAAATCTGGGGCTTGAGCTTTGTGGACAAAGTCTTCAAAAAGTCAACTGACGACCAAATTATTGTTTAACTCTGATCTGTGTCTCTGTTGCTAGTACCCTTACAACCTTAGAACAACACGTATCGCACAGTTTGGAATACTTTATAAGATTCAAAAGTGGACATAGTGTCAAGAATCCCTCGGTTTGGTTCCTGACAGACTGTGGTTGGGTACTACCAGCTAGTGGTTAAAGGACACCAGGGTGTTTGTTATATACAAGACTTTGGTGGTTTGGGGGTAGTTGCGGTGAGCTGAGTAAAAAGCCCCTCTTGTCTCCTGCAGAGTCTTATAAGACTTTTGTTTACCCGGCTAAGTGTTTCATGTGGTTGTTGGCTTCAAATCCTTCTACCTCAACAAGGAAGAGTAAATAGGTTGTGTTTAAAGGGGAGGGTCCGACTTCAGAGAGCCTCAAGTGTTTTAGTCAGACCACTCACAGATGACAAGGGGTTGTAAAATGAAGTGTGACAATGGAGGCTACTATACAGAGATGACCATCAGAAGGTCTAATAGTTGTTTTAGTGGCATGAAAATCATGATTTGTACAAACCAGTGACAAATTAAAGGAAAAGTGGAGTGGAGGAACATAATGAAGGCAGATGTTGCCACAGCAGACACAAGGGGTTACTAAATGGTTTGAGTATGAAAACGACGTGAATCATGTGTTATGCCCTTCATAGTCACCAGATCTCAATCCAATTGAAGACCTATGGGAGATTTTGGTCTGACAACACTGTCTACCACAATCATCACAATAGTTAATGAGGGAATACTTTATGGAAGAATAGTGTTTATCCGACCAGGGGAGCTCTGGAGATTTGTGGAATCATTGCCAAGGTGCACTGAAGCTGATCTGTTGGCTCTATGTTAGTGCTGAAAGGAGAATAGTCGATTAATAAAAAAAGCCGTAAAAAAGAATCGACAATTTAAATGATTAATCGTTTATGTCCTCTTTGAATTATACATGGAAACCACATGCGGTGCGGTAACAAATCAAAGGAAAAACCTGAAGAAACGAGCGGAGAAGCATAACAAATGCAGATGCTTCCACACAGCTGCACCGCGCGGTCCAACTGAGCAATTAATATCCAACCATGCTCTGTGGCACGTCTAAAAATGCTGAGAAGGTCCAGTTGATTCTGATTTTGCATCAAGATGGCACGAGGAAAAGAGTTGAGTTGAGTGAGTTGGAAAGTAGGTTCATGGGGCATGAATGGAAAAAGCTGGCTGGTGTTTGTTAATGTGACTAAGTTGACATCTGCATTTCGATCTGTGTCATTCTTTTCCATATTCTAGGCAAGAGAATGGTACAGGCCTGTTTATTTAAACCCCCCACAGTGAAGGGTCCGATGGCTCTGTTCTGCTGTGGGGGGCATTTTGCTGGCATGGTTTGGATCCACTTGTCCTTAGAGGGAAGGGTCACTGCAAATCTTTACAAACTTGTTCTGGGTGGTCGCATTCATCATATGATGAAACACTTTTTTTCCTGATGGGAGTTATCTCTTTCAGGACGACAGTACCTTAACTCATATGACACATATGACACGAGGGGTTCACAGCATGTGGTAGCCCAACAAGTTAGTAACATATTTTATGTTTTCCCTGATTTTATAATTTTTCATTTAATTTGGCACCCGTCTGTATGAACGCTGAGGGACATCTCACTTGCGCTAGCATTGCCAGGGTTATGCAAGCCACCTAAAGTTATTTATCAAGAGTAAATGCCAAACTTTGTCCAGTTCCAGCCAGAAATTTGAGGAGTTGAGGATTTTTCTCTGTTTTCTATCATTGCAATTTTTAATTTCTTTGGATCTTGGACTAACAAAACAAGAAGAAGAACAAGAACAAGAGAACAAGAAGATTCATGGGAATTATGTCTATTTTTCAATATTTTATAGATGAAAGAATTACTTCTTTAATTATAAAAATAATAGTAAATTAATCAATGATGAAAATAAATAAATAACCACTAGTTTTCAGCCCTGATGTATTTGATGGTACTGTATGTAAGCCTTTATTAGACATGCACTCTGTTAAGGGGATAAAATAGTATTACTTTACATGAGTCATATCACATTTGGCAGGCTCTGACAGTTGTTGGAGTTGTAGTTTAGATAACTTTTGCCTTCCTACATAATACAAAAGAGAAAAGGAAAAGAAAAAGAATGGATGGCAAAAAGAGGTTACACCATTGGAGAATTTGTCTTCTTTTTTTCTTTGAAAGCGCGATGATATATTCCCACATACGCACCCACAAATGCACAGATCATCTCTCTTTGTCTCTGTCAGACACATACACACATGCACTTTACAGTACATGTTATGATTTACAGCGAGGGTGGAGGATCTCCATTTGTCCAGATGTGTGCATCCCTCAATGCCTGCCCTCAGAAAGATAAAAACCACTGACCTGTACTACACAGTGCACACAGACACTGGCATGCATTACATCAAGCCAAAGAATCCCTCTTTTCCATCCGCCTTCTCATTGCTGCTTCAAAACATTCCCTTTCCTCCTCCATCTTCTCCCATCTCATTTGTCAAAGGCTAAAGAAACAGAGACAGAAAACCAAAGGGGAGAAGTCGAAGTATGTTCTACAATCCCTGCACTGCTGAAAAGCAGAATTCCATCTGAAGATGTTTGGAATAGTTTTCCGGTGGATAAAGTTGTCCCGGCCAGAGCGAGTTGGATGTGATATCTTTGGTTGGGCTGCAATAAACAAATTCACCGCAAACAGATTTTTTATGTTTTATGTCGAGGCAAAACATATATTCACAAATATAATGAGGTTCCAGGTTTTTCTTGCAGTTTTTCTTTCAGCAACATATTTAATCATTTCCCCCTGGGATTATTAAAGTATTTCTGATTCTGATTCTGATTCTGAACATGTGACATTGTGTGCTGTCAACAAGTTAAATGACTGCACATTGTTGTGATGTGGATGTCCCTACGTGCAAGAATGTGGGGCACCAGTGTTATGAATACACAGAATTTTTCCTATCGCAGTGGAGACGAGGGGGGTTGCTACTGTTTTTGATCATCTGTCTCTAGGTTAAACATGACACATTCTTTTGGGGATTAATATCTCCCTCCTTCTCCCCCTCCCCTCCTGCCTGCCTTTTGGTTTCTACATCTCTCTCTTTAGCCAATTTCCCAATGCCTTCTTTCTCATGCTTACATCCATAATTACAATTTATATGTCTTTTTTCTTTTGCTAGAATCTGACTCAGGTGAGGACACAGATGTCAATGTCACAACATCCTGTGTCCAGGGAAAGGGCACAGATTACCGAGGCACAATGAATGTCACTCCGGAGGGTGTGACATGTCAGCGCTGGGATTCCCAGTTTCCTCATAACCACTCATTTCTTCCTCAGAACTTCAAATGCAAGTGAGTAAGCTTGGATTCATTTCTCTCAGCATGTGCCAAGGAAGTGATTTTATCCATTTTGTGTGTTTGACTGTTAAAATGCCCAAAGGAAAAGTGATACAAGTGAAACTGCTGTGAAAACTACAGTCATCAGCACCATCATATAAATTGTAGCTTGTGTATGTGTTATAGAGACCTCAGAGAGAACTACTGCCGTAACCCTGATGGTGCCCATTATCCATGGTGCTTCACTACAGACCCTAATCAGAGGATAGCCAACTGCACCCACATCCCCAGGTGTGATGCTGAGGCCACACAAAAAATAGGTAAATTACCGTACAACTTTTGGGAAAGATGCTAAATCATTTTCTTGCAGAGCATTAGATGAGAACATTGATACCATTCTCATGTCTGTACAGCAAAGTAGAGCCAGAGAGCTTAGCGTAAAGACTGGAAATAGGGGGAAACAGCTGCCACTCTGGAGCAGTCCAAGGTTGTGAAAATACGGCAACTACCACCTAAAGCTCACTAATCAATGTCTTGTTTTTCTCATCTGTATATATACAGCAATGTAAAAGCAACAGAAAATTGTATGCTGTAACTATTTTTTGAGGAGTAGTGACAAGGTGTGGACCAGCAAAAACTCCAGGGAAGTTACTTTACCTGGTTACGAAACAGTACAGCATGTAACCTTCAGTAAAACCACTCCAAAATTTTGTACAGTTTAAACAAACAATAATTAGTAGACAGGTGCTGGTAAGAGGATTTTGTTCCCTTTTGGACTGTTGGATTTTACCATACAGATGTGAGAATAGTAGCAATTTTCTCATGTAACTCTCAACAAGAAAGCGTGTAAGTGTTTTTTAAGCACCGAAACCTTCAAAGAATAGCACACATCTTGTAAATTACTATGACATTTCCATGTTCTTGAATAATGTGATTGTGAAATACAGACCTACAAATCTTCAAAAGCCATGTCATGTTTTTGCAAAGTGGAGTTACACAGACACTTTGGATATTGCTCCCGTAGGACTGGGCCACTTGGCAGCATACTGCCAAATGAATTCCATTTCATGGAAGAACAAAAACACCAGACTCTAGCAATAGAGCTCGCTGTCATTTCCCATGTTTCTCTGCTTTACATTTACAGCGAGAAGACCACACATGTCAAACTACAGCCAGTCTTAGTTACTATAGCTCCTCTTCTGATTCTGTTTAAGAACAGACATAGTAAGGTTTCATTTTTCTATGAGAACCACCGGTTACACTGGGGCCCTTCACATTAAATTGATACAAACCACAACGAGAAGCCAACATTTTGAACCTGATTATGTTATGTTTGCATGAATGAGAAGCCGCCGCCCAAATCATGAACGTACTACCTTGAGAATATCCAAATAGTGATTGCATTTAGGTATTTGAGAAACTGCTGAGCTCAATAATTG
This sequence comes from Larimichthys crocea, assembly GCF_000972845.2. NCBI lineage: Eukaryota > Metazoa > Chordata > Actinopteri > Sciaenidae > Larimichthys > Larimichthys crocea. The sequence continues at coordinate 7,749,081 of NC_040030.1, read as the reverse complement.
TATTTCTCCCGGGACGATTTAACAAGATTTTGTAAAATAACTTCATCCTGTCCTTCCTCAGAGTGTTATGAAGACAACGGGGAGTCATACCGGGGCACTTTATCCATAACTCGATCAGGGATTCCCTGTGCAGACTGGTCACATCACATAAACCGGTACAGTAATTTATTCTGCATGTAATTGTGTTGTTTTGCCCCTATCAAGCTTACGCTGTAGTGAGAAACACTGGAGGTATTTCCTAGAGAGGCTGACATTCTTTTTCAGGTCAGTTGATGAGTGTTTGTTGACAACTGAGCTCCTATTGCCTTGTGAAAATACCTTTCATACGAATGAGTCTAAGCAGTGAAAACAAACAACAAGAGGAAATCAGTGGTTCCTCAGGGGTCAATACCGGGCCCAATTATTATTCATCTAACTGACGAGAAGAAACCCTGGGGTGCCCTCCGAGTGACCCATCCTGACGGAAAGGTTGCCCACTCCAAGGCTGTTGTTTCATGCTTAAGTCGGGCTGTTGGAATTACTTAATTTACAGGAATCTTAAAAGCCAAAATGGCACAGACAGATGGACATGTTCCAGAGCCGACCCCTGACCCCAGGAAGTGCTTTCTGAGGAAAGTAGATCAAAGCCAATCAGCTCCCTCGCGTAGACTGCAGCCAGCGAGTCTATCCTGCTCAAGGCCAAGGGTCACCCTAGGAAAAACTGCTGAGAGCTACAGCTTGTTTAACATTCTCCTGGGAAGTGGAATTATCTTCACCCCCTGACAAATTGTTGCCCATCGCTTAGCATTATTTTTGTGTGGGTGTGTCCAAACTCCCACGTAGTAATCGCTTTTCAGTGATGTTTTAGATATCTGAGAAGATGACATTTACTTCTATTAGACCCAAGACGATTGTTACAAAATGACACACAATTAGATGTGAATTCCTACAAATTGGGAGCACCACCAAATTGTTCCATAGGCTCCTGCTGGTCTGAGCCCAGCTGAATGCTTAGAGTGCATACTTTCATACTCCCATGAGCATGCTTTACAAAACTCTGCGTTTCCTTCTACGGGCTCTGTGCAGCAAATGCAGAGGATCCGTTGCACTATAGGAAAGCCAGAGTCAGACTTTCCAGGCATACCATGGTTAGTTATAGTGTGTATGTAATGTTGACAGTGTGTGTGTACGACTCCATGTATGCAGATTCTCGCGTGTTAGTCCTCCTACACTGTGTGCAAAATAACAAATGGAATATGAGAATCTGTATTTGTGTGTTTTACAGTGGGGATTCTCACTCTACAGAATCCCATGTAGGGCTGGAGAGGAACTACTGCCGAAACCCAGACCGGGACAAACATGGCCCCTGGTGTTACACCAACCCAAATAACCGTTTGGTCTGGGACTACTGCAAACTGAAGCACTGTGAGTGGCTTAAATAACCTTGTCTCCTTTAATGTCTGTCTCTGTAACTGTAACAGCAGATACATCTGTGTTATGTCAAGTCATAAATATTAGCAGACCTATAGTTCACCGTAGTAGAAAGAAAGTGAATAATGCATTTATGCAGTGTAATTTTGTAGTGATCTGTTTTACAGACCCTTCAAAGAGTACTGCGACATAACTCTCATAAGCTTTATTGCAGAAAGTAAGAAAATAACACTGATACCATTCTGTCTGTATGACATGTTGCTAGTGCCAGCAGCTGATTGGCTTAGTTAAGCACAAAGACACCTGTACAAAACAAAATATAACATATGAATTATGTGCTTAGAAGTGCGCTTTAGAAATATGGCTGCCTTGAAGTCTGGCTGTTTCCGTTTCTTAGCTTTGTGCTAAGCTACACTAAGTTAATCTAACTTGCTGCTGGCTGTAGTTTCCAATTTATCCAACAGACATGAGAGTGGTATCAGACTTTCGTGTAATTCTTTGCAAGAAAGCGAACCAACATATTTTCCAAAATACAGAACTAATAAATAAGATTGGAAACAACCCTTTGACGTCAGAGCCAAAAGTATTTGTTACAAGTGACATATGGCTTAACGAGTAGAAAACATGTTGCCACATTCCTGGTGTGTGTTCAATTTCATAGAGTTCAATAAAAAAACATGGAGTGGGTGTCTTTCCGTCAGTGTTGTTGTTCATAATATGATCCCTGTTTCTGTCGCGTTTCTGAAAGCGCAGCACCTTTTATTGCTGCCAACACAAATGCAATTGATACAAGTGTGTGTACATATATACAAGCAGTAGTAAGAAGGAGGAATGTGAGGACTGCGGTGAAAAGAATCTGCGTGCGGTTTGGTGCTTTTCACACCTCCTGTGTGCACCTGGCTAATTACAGCAGAAAGAAGGTGTTGATTGCCAGTGTCACGATATGCCAAAAAACTGGCACTGTCTAAACATTTGGAGCAGCTTTTCAGCTCTTTGGTTGTGATATACTTTGTTTTTAATACAGTATGTATGTGCACGATGGCTACCCACATGTGTCCTGCGTGCCGTTGAAGTGTATCTAATGTGCATCCACAGAAATGCAACATGCAATTAAGCTCACGTACAGTGCAGAAAGTATATTACTGTGCGATGTTTAAGTTCAGCAGCAGACTTTGAACAAATGACAAGTCTATTTCTACTTGTGCAAAAAGGTTCTCAAGGAAGATATTTCAGTGTCAGCAGGGACAATTTGGTCTCAGTCGGCCACTTATTTCTTTAATCTCTCGAGTACATGGGCAAATTTGGGAACAAAGGCACTCAAATCCCACCAGTGTGTCTATGTACACACACTGGTTAAAAAAGAAAATAAACAAGTATTTCATGAGCCTTTCAGACTGCAATCAGCACTTCTGAAATAGCATTAACTAGCATTTAGTACCCAGAAGAAGACAGTGTTGGTGGTATGGGTGGAGTACAATGAAATAACACAAGTAATTTAGCTTTACAGCCTTTGTTGACTTTGACTAAAATGTTCCAACTGTTTTTTTTACTTGGCCGGCGTCTTACGTAATCTGTTCGCCATGGTTTTGTCCAATTGGCAGAGAATACTCAATGTTCAAACAGTAAACAGATGCAGGTCTCTGCTGGCATCCTTTTATTTGAGAAAACATACATTCAAGCAGCCGGACATTTGGCTGGTTTCAATCTGTCCGCATTGAAGAACCTCTTTCAAATGGCTGCACAATAATTTCCATAATGTAAAACATATCTTCCATGAAGTTTTTGAGGTCTTGAGCAAATTTATTTGCTGCGGTTTTCCGACTGTTCTAGCCTCCAACAACGATCAGAGATAAGTCTTCATAAAGTAAAGAAGGGTGTCTTTTTCAATGAGGTTTTATGCTTTGTGTGTCACTGTATGGTCAGTGGTCTGAATTATTTCCTGCTGCTTTGTGGTCTCTTCTCACTGTCGTGCTATTCTTTATTTCTATCAGGTGAATCGGCTACAGTGGCTCCTCAACCAAACAGTGAGTATCGTTTTCGTTTATCTAGCTCTTATCGCCAATCTCCTCCCTTTCTCTTTTTACTCGTTATATCAAATCCTTCTGTTGTCCTGAACCTGACTAAACAAATCATATTTTACGGTTGGCCTTTAAGGATTTAATATACATTGAAACATAAATAATACATCCATCGAACATACAGCATAAAATATCTCCTTTTTTAGGTCTAACTAGGCCCAAGATATCATGCTTTGTGCATATAAACACCAGAATTGTTGGAGGACACGAAGTGCGAGGTACAGATGGCAGCTGGGTTGTAAGCATCCAAAGAGAGTAAGTCATTTCTGTGTTTTCATTACATGTCTTTTATCTTTTTTTTATTACTGACTGTAAGGGTGAAAACTGTCTTCTTACGTGATCTTAGGGGGATTCATTTGTGTGGGGGCTCGTTGATCAGAGAAGACTGGGTTTTGACGGACCAACAGTGCTTCACCTCCTGGTAATACACCACCTTCTAATGCTCTTCTTTTCTGTACAGTTCCTTCTCTCATATATGTCTTCCATTTACTCTTGTAAACGTAAACGTTTTTTTTTTTTTTTTTTTAAATATTGTTTAAAGTGAAGATGTAGGATGTATCCTGTTTACCAACGGTTACTCACTCCCAGACAGGCCTGACCTGAGATATGGAACAGAATGGTTTGGCTTGCAGATCTGTTTAATTTCTGCAGCTGTCCATGTCAGAGTCATTCAAATACATGTGGTATCTCTACATCTGAAGTAGAGGCTTTAGAGAATATCTCCCTATTTCCATACTCCGCACTATATGTATTGCATATGGTGTACATCAGTAGCTTTTAACAGATTTTTTTTTAGAAATGTCGAAAACCATGGTTTGCTTCGAGACATTGTTTCTGTCTGTCCTGTCCTCACTTTATGCATATTTGTAAAAACTAAAAAAAAAAAGATAATTAAATAGAAAATTTGCAAGAACGTGCAATGCGACTGGAATTAAAACTATCAAATAAAAACAATATTTATTCTACTTACAGAGCAGTTGCCCACTCTATAAGTAACAATATTATAGATTTACAACTTACATTTTGGTTCTTGTGTTCATCAGTGTTCCAGACCTCAAGGTTTATAGTGTGCAGGTTGGTCTGCGCCATCTCAATGAATCCTCAAAACACCCAAGACTACGCATCTCACGCCTGATCTGTGGCCCAGAAGGATCCAACCTGGTTATGCTGAAACTAGCAGAGTAAGTATTAGACTACTCACTGATCCAGATGTTAGAGTATAACTAGTTAAACATCACTATCAGTGTTAACTTTAGCCATCTGAGTTGTTTTAGGCTTGTTATTTCACAAAAATATACATACATTTGTATAAATCTTTTATTTGTGTGCATACACTGTGTTTTATTGTGACAAATTTCTGACTGTTATTATCTATGTTGTAGTCCTGCCCCTGTGTCTGAAGGTGCCTCAACTATTCATCTTCCAGTAAAAGAGTGTCACATCCCCGAAGACACCAACTGCACCATGTATGGATGGGGGGAAACCAAAAGTACTGCCGTCTTTCACCCATATGTCATGCCACCTTGCATTTTATTGACGTTATTCAATACAAAAGAATATCTAAGAATATTTAACAGTTAACACGGCTTGTCCTTCTCTGTTCAGATACAGGACACGATGAGACGCTGAACGCTGTGACCATGCCTATGGTCAACAATGACAGATGCGCACAAATCAAAGGGGATGCTGGGGAGAGCAGGATATGTGCTGGTGGCAAGAGAGGAAAAGGCGTATGTGATGTAAGGATCACAAATACATTTTCATGAAACAGGAAGATGCATGTTCTTGGTTTAGTTTGAACACATGCAACACAGTATAATGTCCTGTTAGCGTGCTGTCTCTCTCTCATGTGTCGTCCTCTTCCCCTTTTTCCTGCAGAAAGACTATGGTGGTCCATTGGTTTGCCAGGAACATGAGCGCAAAGTCATCGTCGGTGTGAGCATCCAAAGGACAAAATGTGCCTCATCTCAGCCTGCGCTCTTTGTTAACGTTGCTTTCTACACTGAGTGGATATACAAAGTCTTCAAACTTTACCCCAGTTTGGAGAGGAACTGATGTTGTGGTGTGAAAATGAACTCCATGCACGACTTTACCACAGCATACAAAAGGAGGGGCGGCTTTAGGCCAGCAAATTCCAAGACTTCTCCGGCGTGGACCACGGGGGAGAAATGAGGAAAAATCACCTTATGGAAAGTGGTCCATTTTGGGATTTTGTGGCTGAATTTGTTATTTTACAGAGATGACAGAGATTAGTGACTGAAGACTGGATAAACCAAATGGAAACTAATCCGTTCTTCCACTTTTGCGAACAAAGACATCCAGGTTGTTAGCCTTAATGTCATTTTAACCAACCAAAGTTTCTGGCACATGGACGGCATACTAATTGTATTTTGACATGTTCAGAGTTTCTGAAGCCATGCAAACAAAGACAATGAGAATGACACTTGTGACTCAGTATTATCTCCTGGAATCTACTTGAATATGGACAGAAGCCAGTTCTTTGGTGGTTACCGCATGATGTAGCCTCCTGGGACTGGGATTTCTTGTTTTTTTTATGTGTTGAGCTGGACTGCAAAGCCTATCCTTTTACCTCCAACACAAATGATGTGAATGAATAACGATGGGACTCCTTTATGTCAACAAACCTACTAATCTGGTCATAAATTTTAGGATATCACAACAAAAAAATGATTATTAATGTTATTCGGCTACTAAAGAAGTCCAACAGAACACTCCAAAAAGCTAAAATGCCAAAAAGGAGGAAAGCATTAGCATGAAAAGATCATTATTAACTCACTATTAGGTCATCAGATACTAAAAGTTCCCATGTGAAAATGGTGATTAATTAGTTAAAATTCTGAGATTTTGGCTTCAGATATATCCGTAGCTGAGAATATGAACTCGCTGCTTTCAAAGCTGACTGCAGCAGCCTTGGCAAACCTTGCAGTGCTAATTGTGTGCAGTAGCTGGACTACCTTTTCCCCAGTTAGCTGTAACTGTTAGTTTCCCCGTGAGAGGGTCTTAGTAGGACTGAGCAAACTGCTCCAAATCTTATGCTAATATTTGTAGCATGAGAGAGAGAAGAGCCATGCCAAATACAACATGGCTATTTGGTCTCCAGTTTGGAGGGAACTTTGGCCCCTGGTGGGCTGTGTGTGGTCAGTAGGATATTTTATACTTTTTTTTTGTTTCATGGAAAGCGACTCCTTATGTACATAACTGCAGATTTATTGAATATGTTTCTGTTGTGCTGTAAGATTTTATAGGTCTTATAGATCTGGAATATTTTTGGTTCACTGAGTAAGTAACATCAGATCGGCTTCTTCTTTGTGCCTCTGATTATGTTCAATATTTAATGAGACTGGTAGCTTGTAAGTAGTAGTTAGGTATATTTATTTGTTTTTTTTTTTAATTTGCAGAAGACATCATTTGAAAAGAATCCAGATTTTTTTTTTTATGATATTCAGATTTTTGTTTTTTTGTTCTGACCCCAAAATAACTGGGATTGCATGTTTGACTCACAGCCACACAGACATAAAATAACACATCACAGTAGGTCACAGAATGCGTCATATGGTTTAATGTCTTTATTCAAGAGTGCCTGTTGTGGGCTAAATTAGTATTATTCAATGCAGATTTTAATATGCAACACAAACACGCACAAATACGAACATATAGTATATTATAATGATGTGCTTTAATGTTAAAAAATGCGACAAACAGATGTTACAAAACACATTGGTGCAAATAGTTAAGACACAAGGAAGTCAGTCAAACCAAACATCTTACATCAAGAGCTTGCAATTAGTCAAACCGCCAAAATAAAACATAATAACAAACCAATGCAGGTGATGCATAAGGAGTACATTAACCCTGCCCAAATGACCACACATGAACTTACGCTGATGGCGGTATTTCATTTGAAAACGGTTATGTTTCTTTCACCTTCCTTTTATGTTTATGCCTATTTCTGAATTAGCCAGGCGACGCTTACAGCCCTAAATGATGTAAGTGTTCCTATGATTCCCTGTTACTCAGCATCAACAGCACTTTTACTCGTTTGTGTGGCTCCTACGAGTCAAACCATGTATTTTATTCTCAGCTCTTAGATGACTGTTCTGACTGTCACAACATTTAAGGAGCTTTAATACAATTCATTTTGGACCATTTTGCCTTTGGCTCAAGCATTTTAAAGACTGCAATTGTATACAAAAAAAAGTTAAGTTATAACTGTGGCTTTAATTGAACTTTGAGGACAAACGCAGTCCTCTGATAGACTTGCACAGGTTACAATCAAAGGTCAAAGTCAATCAGGTAATAATTTAAACAAAGAAAGCTTCATTAAAAGCAACTGGCAAAAGACAGGTGGAACCAAATACGACATATTCTTGGCTATCGATCAGTTTTCTGTGCTCTTATGTTATTTAATTGACCTTTTTGTAAATAGCCCAGTGCATCCTGTAAATTACAATTTGTAATTTTTGTAAATATTATACTTAAGTATTTTTACTTCATGATCATTTCTGTTTATATGTTTGTATACTGTAAACTTTAAATATAACAGCTGCTATTTTGTGTTAGTGAGTTGTTTCATATCAATGAACTTTTTTTGTAGCCTTTGTATTATTCCTATTTTAATAAACAACTTGACATTATATTTAGCGGTTTTCTGTAGCTCTGTTTCTTTCCCACGTGCAATGTGTTTAAAGGGATAAGCCAGCAGCACACACTTAGAATCTGTTTACCCCGTTTTTGGCATTTCACTCCAAATATCACTCAGAGCTGCAAATTCTAGTGCAAAGATAACTGCTCTTAAGTGGCTTAAAGCAGCACGGGTCATCAATACAACCGCGGAAGAAGATAAATAATAAGATGTCTTAAGAAACATTTGGATAACACATTTAGACATCATATGCTTAAGTGAGATACAACTGAACTCGGATAAGCTTTTCAGCAGCTCGGAAACTTTTGGTTGCTCAATATGAGATTAGATATGCTTAATACTCAATGCTTAATAAGATTCATTTTTAGGTAAAACCTGTTGGGAGTTCTTGGCAAGTAAGAATCACTCAGAACTTTTAGTTCAGTAACAAAAATGTTAAAATACTCCATTACTACTATTTCAAAACTACAGAACTATTATTAGCAACTTGTACTCAATGTATCAAAAGTCAAAGTACTTATTTTGCTGAGAAATGGACCTGTGAGTCCCCATAAATCTTACACACTGGACCTTTGATGCTTAAGCAGCTGTTGTAGTTGGTTGAGGTGGAGCTGGTTTTAAGTACTTTATCTACAGTTAATCAGGAAGATTAGGGATCATTTCAGTTCATTTATTTATATATTATTTATATACAAAGACAGCATAAACAACATTTCTTTAAATGTGACAGTGTTAGCCAGCTGGCTAACTGTCAACTGCAGATGTTGTGAAACCCATGGAGGTTTCTGAGTATCATCTGAGTGGTCATGAGATAATTAATCAAAGTAGGGAAAAAAACAAAACAAAGTTCTGCTACACAGATCTGTAATCATTACGAGATTTATCTTTTGGACAGTCAAACAGTTGGAAAACCATGTGAAGTGTATCAGGGAATCCCAGTTTAACAGTAATTCTTTGTAAAGGGTCACAAAGAGGTTGAGAACCACTGGTTAAATCTAATACAATGATAAACCTTACTCTGTAAAGTCACTGGTAGGTCTAACCTGCTGTCAAATAAATGTAGTAAAGTTAAAAAGTGTAATATTTGCCTCTTAAATATGAAATACAAATATAAAGTAGCATAAAGTAGACATGTGGAAGTGACTGAAAATTGTACGGAAGAACAATAGCTGAACTGAAGCTATTTAAAAGGCTCACACTTGACTTACATTTGCAGTAGAAATCACAACACAATCGCTCACTGTCATGTGGAGATGTAATTTACCTATCTGGAGTCACGCTGTTAAATTCCGACAGGTCATTTTGCCAGTAGGCCACTTCCACACTGCTGGCCAAGCTGTTTGCCTTCTGATCCCAACCTTTCCCCCGGTGACCAATTATTAAAAAACTCTGAGTCTTACCGTCTCTTCACTGTAGTAAAGGGATATAAAGGAACTCAATGCCTCTGCCCTGTTGCAGTCATAAAAACTGATACCGAGCAGAGCAGATATCAGGTCATGTTTAGACTTTTTGAAGCTATACTTTTATAGATTTTCCCACTGGCCTCCCAAGGAAAGAAATCTTGGAAGAACTCTTTAAACTCCTTCTGCACTTAAACAAACAGCAAGCCCAGGACTATAAAAGAGATAACATCCATATTATTCAGTGGTAATCTTCAATGATCCATGGAGCTATGATTTATGTTACATAGTATATCACTAACCAGATATACTGTAGAGAATGTAGAGCATGAAGTTATGCTCACGTATCCAAAAATCATTTTCTCTTTTAGTATCTTCTACTAGCTCTAAGTGTGCCCTCTAAAATCTGCCCTCTTTCAAGGCGAACCTGTGTTTATTGGCTTATTCACACCTTGCCATATAACACCTCATATCCTGGAAACTCACATAAATTAAACCGATCGTCACCCTCTAAAACGTGTGTATTACCATCTTATCTGTCCAGTTTTATTCATGGCTAACAAAGCGGCGTTAATTTTGACTTCTTTACAGGTCAAGGTTTATTGTGCTAATTAAAGATCCATTTGGATTGTGTAATGTAGCCAATCACAACAAGAACTTTGAACTGAAGTGATAAAATATTAGTTTCTGATACTCCTTACTTATAGCAATTCTTATTGCAAGAGCACTAATTCAAATAAAAGTGATCAATGAAGCTGTAGTGCATTTGAAAAGGAAATGAGTGTCAAGGACAAGAGTGTAACTCCAGTCCTATGTCGCCCTCTGCTGGTTAGAATAATCTCCCTCCGGTCTAGAAATTGATCCAGTGAGAAATGCATTCGTCAAACACCAATGTCTGAACATTGTTCACACATTTAGTCCAGGTAGCGATGTAGATTCACATCCCAGGGTTGCTGGGTAAACAGAAACCTCTCATCCGGTTGAAATTGGCTCCAAGTAAAAGAAATTCCCTGCTGGTTCCAGGACTGAGTCACAGGATGGTCTGTTCTTATTGTCTCAGCTGCCAAAGGAAGGGATGTCCTTGCTGTGTCTGTATGATGGTGAATCAGCGGGAAAGTGAATCGATCTCTGTGATCCAGCAGCGTCTTGTCTGTCATGGTCTGTACCATGGTGTTGTTAGACTGGTGGAAGAATGAGGGTGCGACTGAGATGGATGTCAGATGTCCGGAATTTCCCATAGGAGTAAAATTGTTTTCTAAAAAATGAAGATTGAGACATGTTCATTAACAAACTTACTCTTACTTACAGAATAAGAGCATCTCTCAAGATATCACATGGTAAATGGACTGTACTTATAGTACTTTCTAGTCTTCCAACCACTCAGAGGAACATTAACATATCTTGTTCACCCATCCACTGATGGTGCTAAACCATTCATATGTTCAGTATCTTCTATCTGCCTTCAACATGGATTACCACTGTTTAAGCATTTCAGATGTTGAGCAAACAGGATCTTTGCGGGATCTTACCTGTTTCTGTTGGGAAGAAGTAACCATTTTGCAACTTCCTGGCAACCACGGTGCATGTAGGGGAGGTATCTGGGTTTTCACAGTTGACCCTTGACACTCCTGTTACCTTCAAATGAACACAAACACAATCCAAATGTGATCATACGGTATTGTTCTGTCAACTCTGAGAAACCAAAAAGCCACTGTGTATTTCACAGGTTTGGTTTTAAGTGTTAATATTTCAAATGAATTATGAAATAGGCAAAAATGTTAGGTTTTAAAAAGCATCTTTATGTATTAATAATGAAAGCTTCAGCTAATCTCCTTCATCAAGACTGTATGGGTGTAGTTTTATCAACTTTGATTGACCAAAACAACCTACCGACTCTCAACCTACGAAATCTCTCACCTGAAACAACCCAAATAATTCTGTTACTCAAAGTGAGAATCTGATTCAGACAAAAAAGTTTTGGGGGTCATTGGAAGGTTTGTCTCACCTAGTGTTAATTCGCACTGTACCTGTTGAGATGTGACGATGTGATTGTGATTGGCGATCGATGAAGTGACAGGAGCGTCGTCGTCTCTTTGTCTTTGAACGTCTGCAAAAATACACTTTGTCAAATAACTGCTGAGGTGGGAATGGACGTGTGTCCACATTGTTATTCACTTCAGTTCCTTTTATTGAATTGTGCAGAATCTGTCTGGACCTTGCCTTGAGACACTCTCACACACACAAACTCACTCTGCATGCTACTCCTGTGTTTGGCTTCCCTCCTCCATTTAGCCCGTCTGTTTGAAAACCAGACCTTCAAGAGACAGACAATCATCTCAAGAGCGGACGGATTAAGCGTGTGATTCTGTGTGAGAATTTTGAATGATGAGTCTACCTTGATGGTGTCCTCGGGAACTTTGATCTCTGCTGACAGCTTCTCTCTTGTGTACATGTCTGCGTACTGGCTGTGAGAGAATTCTGATTCAGGAGACAGAGGTCTAGTTTAGTTTTAGACGAGTAGACAAACATTTTAAAACATTTTGAAGATTTGAAGCCTACCTTGCTCAAGTGCTGTGCACTGCTCCGGGCTGAAGGTGGTGCGGTTTCTGTGCTGGACGCCTTTAGGTTTCTGCTCATTGCTGCATACGGTCTCAAAGATCTTTGTCTCATTAACTTCTTCTTGAATCAGATGATCAAAATCTGCACATTACACACACACATTACACTATAGTTTGTTGTAATTCAGATTAGAGCAACCTTATCACATCTCTGTACATTATATTTATGTGGGGAATCAGCAGGTTTGATTATCTAATCTGGTGGTAATCGTGATCATATTTATTTGGAAGTAATGCATTTAATCCTTGCAGGGTTCCTTACAATGACCATCAGTTGGAGGTTACAGGTTCTTCATTCTTTCGTTATTTTCAGCAGTGCAATGACCTTCACGGGTGACTTACCCTGCTCAGTTCTGATGTGCGCATTGATCTCCATACACATTGGTCCGTGATCCATGTGCATCTTTCTTAATATCCGATTGATAGACGACACCTTGCAGGAAAATAAAGCATTATCAAATTCTGGAACATTTTCAAGTTCATTATAAGTGATAATTATAATAATTGTATTCTCACTTACGCTGGGAACTTTGGAGGCCTTGCATATTCTTGCTGCTGCTAGACGCTTTCGGATTTCCCAAGCAAAAATAGTTGGATTTTCTCTTTTGCACTGGATGATTGTGGAGATGACACCGGGCGTTAGAAGACGAGGTCGGCTCCCTCCAATGGTTTTAGGCTCCAGGAGGCCAGTTCGACGGTAACGGCTCAGGATCTTACTCACACACCCGTTGGACACCTGAAATACGCAGTGGGTATTCTTCTTAAAACTCACCTGAAAGTCTAAATTGTGTTATTTGTGCAACTTTGACACAAAAGGGCTTTTGCGTACCCGAAGTATCCTGGAGATCTGGCTTGGACTGACTCCCTCCGAGGCCAGTTCAATCATTTTCCTCCTTTTGGATTCTGGGAGAGGTCTGCCGTTGAGAAACATCCCTCCTAGCTGGTTGATACTTCCACCACCTGATCATAAAAAATGTACCATTTCAATCTGTAAATAGCCACTTAATGTGTATATAGACCTTCACGTGTTTAATTAGGTGTCTAACATCTAATAATAGCCTAAAAGTACAGTGTAATAAAATGGTCAAATTAACCTTCATTTGGCAGATCAACGTTTGTTCCGCACATCTCTCAGCTCCAAGCCTTGATGATTAAACCGAGCACAAAAAGAAAATATATGTCCCCAGAAAAAAAAACGTCGCCTTTGGAGAAAAATAAATTGTCCAGGTAACTCCGCGTATCTCTGGTGAATGACAATGAGGGGAATCACGCCCTTCAGCAGAAATTTATAGGCCTGCAGACCTCAACATGACGTGGTGGCCTGTTACCTGAAATGTCAATATTGCCTGGAAGTGTATGTGGGCATTAAAGACTTTAAAATGGGCCTCAGATTTGTAGGTCTGTGCTGCCAGAATGTCTCCACATCAGACATATTAATACTATTGTTATATTTCATTTGTTTCAGGGGTTTGTATTTTATTTTATTTTTTTTTAAAAGTAGTCCAGTATTTAGATTCAGGCAAAGTGCAGAGGAAGGGAGATAGATTGAGTCATGGAAAATCATGATTCAAAAAGATTCCTCCAAAAAAAAAAAAAAGTCACATTAACTATTTAGTATTAAATCCACATGGGAGATGTGAGCTCGATCTCACACCAAACATTTAGTAATAGAAGAAAATAAAAGTTGAGTTGCATGTGCTTGGTAAATAAGTTCAAATAAGATATCACTTACCAATCATATATATGATATATCATCTTGTTAAGATATCACTTACCAATCATATATATGATATATCATCTTGTTTTGGAGGCATACATACATTAAGATGGAGCTCTGCTGCACCAGAAAAGAGAAATGATGCCACGTTTAAAGATTTGACTAGATTTCTTGGCTGCACCACATTTACTCATTTAAATAAACATTTCCACACCTGGGTTCTTATAAATTGTGTTTTAAATTTTAATATGTCTGTGCGCTGCTTTAATCGGTGAATCAGTATAGTTTGGGAAGGCACACCGGTTTCCTTTTGCGCAGAGGCTCCCCTACAGTCTCAATCAGACAAACCAATTTTTCTGTGCAGCACAATTCAGCCCTTAGATTTTCTGCTTCGACGCGTATTATACTACTAAAACAAAAGGTACAAGTGCCATCTTTCAAATGAAACCTAATGATCAACACTGGTATGCTTCTCATCCTTTAGGGGGGGACTTGTGGTCACGTGACTTGAGCATCCTTTCCTAGGTTAAGTGGCTCAGATTAAAAGGATCTCTGGTCTCCTTTCATAAAACAAACATTTGGAAATCTGCGCCAATGACGACTGCCATATGGTAAAGTGCTTTTGATAAATCATAAATCCATCACCCAGTCTCTCTTTATTACATTTTCTTTCAAAACGTGAACAAATAGACTCGTATATGGGCGCAAGGAAAGGGCCAATTGGGGGACCTCGTTTATCCAGAAGAGGGAGGCTAAAATAACCCTCACAGATGTTCCTTGGGCAGCCAGCAGATAAAAATGCGTTGTAAACGTTTCAAAGGGAAATATTTGACGAGCAAATATTAGCCTATGTGAAAACCCACACAAGGCTCGTCTTTTGGCCTGTTTAATGACTAATTGAATATCATTAGTTGGGTCCACACAGATCGAAGTGCCACCGAAATAAAGGCTCAGATTTTAAAATGCCATATGGTCCAAATTATACATTAACCATGAGTTAGAGGACAATAATACTCTCTGTGTACAATCAGCCAGGTTAGATAGAGGACAGCCATTTTTGGACACCATCATCTCCTTGCCAACCGAGACAAAGGACAAATAAGGCAAGCCTTTTAATTTATTACCGGGGAGTTGATGTGGTCATTGATTTATAGTACTTTATTGCACGTGCAGTGTGTGCCAAACGAGGTTGATTAACGTACTTAGGTTGTGTTGTTGAGACAGTACCACATATTCACGGTGCGTAAATTTTAATCCTGGCTCGCCAAAGAAGGGAGCGGCAGTTAAAGCGACTAAATCGTACCGCAGAATAAGTGTACATTGTACCAACTTATCCTACGTGTTTGTCTTGTGCATAAAACACGTATGACTGTGCTTTACTGCGTCTTAAAGCGTTGAGAAATGTGGGTAATTCATCCGCGTAAAAAGGTTACCAAAACCTCTCCAATGCGCACAGAGGTGACGTGTGCGCAGCGGAGCAGCCTCCTTGGTCGCTTGTCCAGCACTTACCTCCACCTTGTTTTGAGATTTATGTATCGTCCATGTTTTGAGTTTTTGTATTTACTTTGGTAAATATATTTCCATTCTGTGGACGCAGACGCTTGTTTATGTTCTTTATTATTAAATGATCTTCGATCTGTTCACTTTCAGGTCCGTGACCACATGTGCCGGTGTTCAGCAGTGAGCTACAAAAATCACATCTTACCATGTCATTCAAGTTTTAACGAGTCTTAAATGCTTTTTCTGAAACAAGCTGAATCCTGATTATTATTGCTAATTTTCCACTTATTTTATTAAAAAATAAAAAAAAAAGTTTTAAAGACTCAAAATTTGATGACCGACATGGTAACTACACATATTATGAAGTCCAAGGTTAAAGTGCCTGCTTTTACAATACTTTATATTACACATTACCCAATCACCCACCAACGTCTTGAATGAATTACGCAAATAGTTTGAAGAGAAAATCATTGTAATAATTGTAATTGTAAAATAGGACAGTCAGTGCTATGAGCTTGTGTTAAACCTGCAGTGCTGCTGTGGTCCATATGATGCGCATTAGCCCCAGAGTGTCAGGTTGTACAGAAGTCACCAAATGTGCGCCATAAAGTTTGAAGAAATTCCAAATGAACGTTCAGGTGTTGTTCAATAGGACAGGACACTCACAGCGAAAGACAATTACAGGAACACAGGTAAGCAACTTTAATGCAATGTACAGAAGGATAGCATCGGGGGCGCATGCGCTTTGGTGTCACGTTCGTGATGATTATCTTTCATGGTGAATTTTTCTCTATTAATATTAAAACGTTCCTTAATATTAAAAGCGTTTATTTTTTGGTTTTCATAAAAATATACCAGTGAGTACTAGTGGCCAGTATGAGTACGTTTTAAAATCATAACATTTAAAAAAACAAAACATTTTCTTTAGTTTGATTGTGTATTTAGAATTGATTTTTTTCCCGAACCGGTGATATCATGGTGCCCGATTCTCTCCTGAAACTTGAAAAACAAGTGAGTAGCTGATAAAACACTGACATTTTTTTTTTTTTTTTTTTTTTATCTTTATAGAAATAAAAATGACTAATAAAGATTAGTCAGCTGGAAACTGACTGAATAAAAATGAAAAATGAAGATATTATATTATATAAGATATTAGGCAGCATGTTTTAATTGCAAGAGATTGTTATGATGAGTGCTTAAGTTACAATAATATCACAATGTATTAGTGGATACTGTTGAGTTGTTCTGAAAGAGTTTTTATAGGTTAAATTTACATATTTTCTGGTGCATTTCACACAAATGTAATATAGGCTGCTGATACAAATACTGTGCCTTGACAACAGCTCAACAACGTCTCTGGCAGATCTACAGATGGCTGATAATTAAACAGGACACAAGAAAAATCTATGCCAAGGAGCACTGAAGGTATTCTGGTATGGCCCTGCACCATACTACGATATTTTATAATGGGCTTTACTTTAATTTCCCACCCATAATCCCAGGTATATTCCACATAGTCAGCCCCTGATCCCACTGATGCCCCTGTACATGCGAGCCATGTATTACATGGACAAATTCAGCGCCTGGAGTCATCTGCATTCCTTTAGCATATTATGTTTGATGTTTTTTTCCTCAGTCTCTTCCTCTTAGTAGTCATATGTTAGGGTATTAATGTCAGATTATTAAGAGTCATGATATAAACAAATATCTCAAAGTGTTTAGCCTGAAAATATTTTGATTAGTTCCTCTGAGCATTAATATTCTCTTTCAGCGGTGACCTGCTTCCCACTCACACGGTTACTCACATCTGTGAGCTGGCCAAGTACAACTGACCAAAAAAAACAAAAAACACATTTCATCTGGTGCAGCGTAATCCCCGGTGTGATGATATCACCACAGTCTAGATGCTGACTCAGTTGATTACTCATTATTCGTCAAAATCATATTATTATTGTTTAATATTAGTCAGCCTGCTCATCTGTATTTCAGTTGTAAAGGGGTTGCTTCTTTCACTTTGACTTATTTTTTTCCCCATGTATCATCACATAGACCAATAGACCCTTTTCTTACAGCAGAAATGTTGACTTGTCAAAGCAGGAAAAGAACAGGTGTTACTAATAACATTAGCAATGGCTCGAAACCAGTATGTGCCCCAGTAAGACAGAACAGTGAATGCGCACAATACCAGAGCCTGGTTCACCTAAATTGAATGCAACCATAATTAGTTATTAAAGGTGCAGTGTGTAAGATTTGGGGCCTTTATTTTCAGAATAAGGCAGACATGGAATATAATATTCATAACTATGATTTCAAGCATGTTTTAGTTTTGATACTTAAAAAGGATCCTTTTACATCTTCAGTGGGAGCGGGTCCTCTTTCATTGAGGCCGCCATGTTGAAACACCGTGCTTCTACAGTAGCCTAGAACAGACAAACTAAATACTGACTCTAAACAGGGCCCTTAAAGCGTTGTTTCTCCTTTACACTAGGACGGTTAGGGTGATGTGAGGAGACTGCAATGCAGCGATTAGTCTATAGGTTCTAGGTCTAGTTAGTCATCAAACACTTCTTCTGTAGAAGAGAACATTAAAGATTTCCTTATATGTTTGCCTGTAAACTGCTTGCATACCAGCCTGTGTGGATCTTTTTGGTGTTGGCATATGTGACGTCCTGTTAAATGTAGTCAGAAAAAATACTAAAATAGAACTAAAATAGAATCACATAACTAAAACTATATCCATTTGGTTTATATAATTTCAGTCATACTCATACAGGAACAGAAAAAGAAGGAGAGGATATGCAAAGAGAATGGGTTTAATTCATTTCTTAAACAAACAAACAAGCAAACAAACAAACAAAGACAGTTCAATTGTGAAGTGGTTAATACAGGTCATCAGTAAAAACACTTTACTTTACAGTGTCACCTTACAGTCAGTATTCCAATAATGTAATATATCCTATTCATATAGTATGTTTATATTTATACAGTAATGCTTGAATATAGTTGTCACAACCTTGTATAATGTATAGAAGATTCAAACATATTTTCCATCTATTCTATGTAAGCATATTTCATATTCTATTTAAGTATATTTTGCATTCTATTTTTAGTATATTTTGTATTATGCTCATATTTATATGTATTTTTTTTAGCATCTTTTATATTATTGTTTTGGCTTTTTGTTTAGTGACCCCATGTTAACCTGCATACCATGAATAAGCCTGACACTTAAAACTTGAGACTCAATAAGATTTTTCTTCTGTGCTTACAAAATATTATTTCATTTTGTTTCTGGCAGCTGTTAAACTAGTTCTACTTGTTTTAATATTTGTTACTTCGTTTGCACGGTCGGGCAGCGTGTGAGGAATTCCCGACGCGCCGTGAAGGCAGCATTAGGTGGGTTAACACTATGCTGACGTGTCGTACGTCTTGCTCCGGAAGTCTTTACTTCACTTCGTTCGTGCGGCGGAGAGGCGCCCTTCATTCGCTCCCATTCATTTCGCTCTCACGGACCCGGACGTGTTTTGACGTGTGTGTATGCATGGCACACGGTGTGTTTCCGGTATAACGTGTGTGTTGATCGGCGTTCAGCCTTTTTCCACTTTGGCTTTCAGTAGAACAGTCACTCACTTCAAGAGTCCCCCCCACAGCTTTCCCCTTTAAAAAACCTGCTCACCCCTTTTTCTTTTTTAAACGGCGTTATATAGATTTCAAACCGGTGGACATGGCATCTGTTTCGGCACCAGCTCAGACTGCTCCTGCTCCGTCTGCTCCTCTGCAAAGAGGAATTGTGAAAATGGTAGGAGTCTCTCTCTCTTTTTTTTCTTTTTTTTAAACACATGAATATGTGAGCCCATACAGCTAATTAGCTCAGCGAGCTAAGGAGGCTAAACTAACTTTAACTGAACTTATTTGACGATTTTAAATGTAATTATCTGTTGAATGCCGTTGTTGGCACTGTGTCAGTCACAACTGTCACACACATTAAAGCTCACCGGGGCTTGTAGCAGCATGCCTGGCTAACATTAGCTGCTAGTGCTAATAAGCTGAACTGACGTTAGCACATGTGTTGCTATCTTCATAGTGTATTTGACAGATATTATATAAAAAAAAAATAAACCGTGCTGATGTGGATTTGATTCACGTGTCCTAGCAACCGAACTGACTTTAAACGAAATAATGTCGTTGGGTAACTTGTGAGCTAACAGATGTTTAGTTTCCCAGCTAACGGCCAGCTAACCGTTAGCTCACTAGTAGCGGTTTTGCTGCCCGGTAAAGTGTTTCTTTTTCTTCTGTGGAGAAAAGTTAAAGGTCTTTACACACAATAAAAAAATAAATAAATGAATTTATCCAACTGGCCACATGTGCTGCATTCGTGTGCTTTCCCCTCAAAACTTAGCACCAAAGGCTAACACCAAAAGCGTCTCTCTCTTGTTTCATTTTTGTCCCCCCTCTCTCTTTCCTCCTCCTACTACTTATAAATGCTGCTGTGTCATATTTCACCCTTCATTAAACGTTTGGGAATCAAAGCTGGTTAATCAAAAGCCTGCGTTCAAGTAACAGGACACACAGGGCATTTCCTCTGTGAGCTGTTTCAAACCCAACCACGGGAAACTGACACGTAGCTCCAGCCTTTTTCTTGCCCCCCCATATTTTCCCCATTCATCCCGGCTTGTGTGAAGTCTCCTCGTCCACATGTTGCTTTTTTAGCTTTTGACTTTGCACTTGAGCACAAGTTAACCTTTACTCATGTAGATAAAGTTAGCATATATATATATTTTTCAATGTTATCAAGTGAACTTTAGTGTCAATGCTGTACTACAATGAGTACCAAAATTTCGTTTCCCTCTTATCCCGTGCAAACAGCATAAACATGACATATAATATACACACCTAAAAATATATACAAGCTAAAGACATCCTTGTGGCAATATGGCACAGTGTAATGTAAACAGAATTATCAGTATAAATATACGTATGGCAGTATGGACAGTATTTACAGTATACACAGTGAGGTATATCAAGAAACGCCATGATAGTATATCCAGTCTACTCCAACATGAATCAAACTGGACTAAACAGGTTGATCCTGTTGTGTATGTTGGATTGTTTTAGATATAAAGTTAGACATCAACATGTATTCGATCACATAATCACACCTGTGCACCCTGTGCGTTTGAAGAAGGGCTGTTTTTTTTAGACGTGCGGTAACTGTTGTAAACAGGTAGGCACTTGTGTGACTAGGTTGCACTCTTGTGGGTTTATTACCAAAGGAATTGAGGCCTTTTGTGAGAAGGACTAATTATAACGTCCCTTAAGTGCAGCGGAGCCTGCGAAGTTGGATTAGTATAATTTTAAGTGGGAGGTAATTAACGCTTAACTTTCACCCGATCTGTTACACCATTCTTTGATTTACTGTGCACGCGGTATATATCAATTTATATTTAATATAGTAGAGTCTTTGTAAATTGCCCTGATCTAATACAGTCCCTTGAGAAAGGGGGATCAGAGAGCCAAGCAAGGCTGTATCGCGCTAAGTGGAACTTGGCCCTTTTGTAAACAGAGAATGGGGGTGGAGTTGTACCCCTTTGCCTTTTTTTTTCTTTTCCCCCGATGCCTGGTCAGTGTACAAAAATGACAAAACTACCACTCTGCTCAGCCTATACTTGGAGGAACCGAGTCAGATAGTGGCGATTTGATGAAAGACTTATCTAGCACCACATCTTAGATCAACAGCCCCCAGTGATGCTCCGCCACAGACACACCGGAGAGTCCGCAGATAAAAAGTGTTTGCTCAGATTCGTGTAAATGCCATGGTCGTCAAACCCAAGAGTAGGTTATCTTTTTTTTTTTTCCCCCCTTTTTGTATTTAGCTACGTTATCAGATGGCGTGATCTCACCTTGCGTTTGAATGACGGACTGTCGCCATGGCAACGTGCAGTGTGAAGTTGCGTTTCAGTTTTCCAGGCTCCTGTAACGTGTTTTTAAGACTTTTGCTACTGTCGTATGAATTGGCAGCTGATTCGTAGCCACACAAGCGGGCTTAACGCATGAGCTCGGATGTAATTCAATACACTGATTTCCTTATTTGCATACCTCATGTGTTTGTTTGTGTTAGACCAGTTTAAAATGCAATTGGCGGTTTGCTGCAATGCAAATAGAAAGAACACAGTTTGCTGAATGTAACAGAGTGTATCTGTCTGGTAATTACTTTTTTTTCTCTTTTGTAAAGAATCCAGACGACAGTGTTTGACGATTTTATCTGTATTTGCCAAATGCAACAGTGGGCAATACTTTGACTGTTGACTTTATCTCCCCTAACGGACAGCTTTTATTGTCTTCCCTCCAGGTCTTGTCAGGCTGTGCCATCATTGTTCGGGGCCAGCCTCGAGGTGGCCCACCCCCGGAGCGTCAGATCAATCTCAGTAATATCCGAGCTGGGGCCATGGCCCGCCGAGCCGCTCAGGGCCAGCCCGAGCCCAAGGACACCCCCGATGAGGTGAGCGGCTCTGTTCCATTGTGCTCGTTTGTTTGTTTATTTGTTTATGTTTGTGTGTGTGTGTTTGGCAAAGGCAGAGCAAGGTCCTGCTAAGAAGGCCCTGCAGCACAAAACAGTGACATTCCAGTTTGGATGGGTGAATGCTGTTGTGCGCAGAACATGGCTTTGCTGTCCTCATTTCCATCGGGCGAGCAGTTGTACCACGATTTATATATGAATTAGTATTCAGAGCATGCCTGATTATATAAATGATGATGTAGCCTAGAGATAAACATTTCAATTCTCAATCGAACTCAAAGCTTTAAGATCCCACTGGTGTGATTTGACATTTTCTTATCACGCCTTTGAAAAGTCCATCAATTTATTTCTCACAGCCAGACGGTACTGCTGTCTGCTTTTGCTTAAACAAGACTGAAATGTCTGATTTTTTTAGTTTAGAATACATTTCTAATTTGGCCTTGAAAAACCCATTTGAATCTGCTGACAGACAGTTTGCTTTGACTAAGAAAATATCATCAATCAATATCATATTAAAAAGCATTTTTTATTAGTTTTTACATTGAAGGCCACCAACTTTGATCATCTGTAATTTTGTCTGAAAAATCAAGTGTATTGATTTAAAATGGAAAGATTGTTTTATTTTGCACTAGTATGTCTCTACTGGTTGTTTAATTCTATCTCAAAATGCACCCTAGTTGTTTGTACTTTGTTCTTTGATCAACTCAAGTGTACATAATATTCCTGTCTGTATTGCAGCCATGGGCCTTCCAAGCCAGAGAGTTCCTGCGCAAGAAGCTAATCGGCAAAGAAGTGTGCTTCACTGTGGAAATCAAGACTAGCTTGGGCAGGGAGTACGGCATGGTCTACCTGGGGAGAGGTGAGTGGACTGTCGCTCAATAGTCAGACCATAAATGTTAACATGTGAATTGAACACACCTGTGATGTGGAAATTCAACAGTTCTGTGCTTAAATAGTATTAGACTTTGTTTAATGTGCTATTTTTCAAATAGTTTGATGGGACAGCACTGTGATTTTTGTACAGTTAAATGTTGCTACAGCCACTCATGATTGTCCTCTTGTCCAATCAAATTACCTGACACAAACTTGCAACCATACTGGTCAACAAAAAGATGAGTTTGACTTTTTCTGAGGTGTTTGATTGGTTGTTTTCTCCCCCGTCCTCTCATTTTAGACACAGCCGGCGAGAACATTGCTGAGTCTTTGGTGAACGAGGGCCTTGCCACAGTCCGCAGGGAAGGAATCAGAGGGAACAAGTAAGATTTAAATGAAATTCTGTGTGCTGACATATTTTAATACAATATCACAAGCAATATGTCAGCGTACCACGTGTCACAGTTTCTCTTTGGGATATCAGATTCTGTCGTACGCGTTTATATTTGTTATGAGTCCATAATCGGTCACTATAGCGTGACTGACCTTGAGTGAGACTGATATCATAAATGCTTTCCTTTCACATTAGTTTGCTCAGTGAGTGTTGAAATCATTTTGAATGTCCAAGCTGGTTTTGGTTTGCAACTTTGCGCTTTGTTTCACAGAAGAAGGAGACAAAAAAAAAAAATTGGCAACATAATGTAATCTTCTGCTTGCTCAAGCTTGTAGCAGGACAGCTCTGGTAGATCTGCAGAGAGATGTCTGTGAGTCCATAGAGCCATGGTGTCCCAGATGGTGGCAGTATTACCCTGCTGCTACGATGATCTCCCTCTGAAACCCTTTTCTGCCACATTGCCCTTACACAGTAATCCCCTAAATACACTTGCACAC
This sequence comes from Larimichthys crocea, assembly GCF_000972845.2. Lineage (NCBI taxonomy): Eukaryota > Metazoa > Chordata > Actinopteri > Sciaenidae > Larimichthys > Larimichthys crocea. The sequence continues at coordinate 7,725,414 of NC_040030.1, read as the reverse complement.
CCGGCGCTATATGACAAAGTAGTGTATATCCCCCCCGGTGGCAGTATTTGTACATTACACACATTACAAGCAATTTGACTCATGCTGCTACGTTTGTATCTTCCAACATGAACAGAGATGATGTGAATATTTTGCCACTAATGACCCATTTCGAGCATCTCTGTGCAATGGCCCAGAACGAGCGCTAATGTAAACGATGCTTTAAGTGTGTACGCTGGCATCATTTGACCAAAGGGGAAGCCCATTACTCAGTGAGAGGACTTCAAGCCTCAGTTTTTCCCCTCAGAGCACTAGCCTCCGATGTCATTACCCCTCGTGACTGGCCACGCTGATCACACTTAACAATGATGCGATCATAATTATCGGGGTTATTATAATGATGATGGCTTTGGACAGTGCGGATAAACGTGTTCAGAAACTGAACGGCCGCGGCAAGTGCTCTGCAGTGCACCAGAGCAGGCTGAGGCACAGTTGTCCAGGGCTGGTTTTCATGGGTTTATTAGAGCAAGAATGAACACACAAATCACACACACTCACACATACCCACGCAAAATGGACCACAACTTGGACTGAACGCTATGTTTGGGTGCTAAATGTTAAATATGCAGATTCCTGTGTCTTATCCATATTTATTATTTGGTTAATTTAGCAAAATGATAATATATGTAACAATCGTGTATCATGAACACAGCACACATCTTTTTACACATAAATGGCTTTTTTTTTTGGGTAGTGGTACTTACCTAATTTTGTGCAAATGAATTCAGCTTTTGGTCCTTTTTAATTAGAGTTCAGATCTGGAAAATGGCACAAAAGCAGCACACATTTAAATGTTAAATTATAGTTATGTAAATTTCTGTCAAAATGAGTTCTTCATACATATTGCTGCTGTCTGTGTCAGATAGATTTACATTTATTCAAGTCACAAAATTCGTTGTTTTTTTTTTTTTTTTCTGCCGTTGGAGGTTCAATCATTTCACCGAGTTTCACTTGAACTTGATCAGGCATAAAAAATGCTGTCCTTGGTGCTGAGCCATACAGTCATTGGTACAGACGCATTCATCAATCTCCCCGACTCAGTCTTGCGACTCGGTCTCCGTCACTCAGTCAGACCTCTTTTCTTTAAAAAGCTTTATCTAATCACTGAGGTGGCTAGAGCCTGAAAATTGGTCATATTCCACAGCATTACACTTTCCTTTTTGAAAAATTAAAACCACAGGCAAGAGGGAGGTGGGGTTGACTGATTGAGTTTTTAGAACGCCCACCCACCAGAGCAGAAGGGAACTACATTATAATAACTTTATAATCCCCCTTCCCATTGCTCCTTTTTAAACTGGAGCCACAGAGGAGTGCTGGTTGACGGGTGTAAACGTCTGGGGGATGAACTGTGCTCACTAGTAGTGGAACCCTTCCACCTAGTGAAGCACACTAGGGAACATGACTTCCTTCATCCTCTCTTTTTTAAAAACTGTACAAAGACAACAGGGAGCTATAAAACGGCTCGCCAAGGTTCAACATTTCGTCTATTTAAAGTATTTTTAGTTGCACATGGGAGCCACACCGAGATGAAAGATGTAGCCTACAGTGAGTTCAAATATAAGGGAATTGGAAAGTTTTTTTTTTTTCTTTTCTTGGCCCTTTGTTTCTCCAGTAGTCTTGCTTACTATTACACTTTTTCCACATCAATATCTGTTTTGATTCGAAGCAATGTGTGTTGGAAGTAGTCGCTGATCTTAAAAGAAAACCGGCCTGTTTGGAAACATGGCTAAGTTCACTATCATCGGCCTCCACACATGAAGCTTTTTCTATATCTTTCCCAATCTCCGCTTGTGAGTTGCTTTCCATTTATTCCCGTGGCTTTTCAATGTCCGCTTCCCCTTGATTGCATTGTTAGTTTCTCCCTCTCTATCTTTGTTGCTTTCCGCTCCTGTTTACCGCTTAAATTCTAAGTAGCTTAAACACAATTGACTCTCCACAGAAAGTTTCACTGTTGTTGCTCAGTAAGCAAGAAAACTGTTTCAATTCGATTTGAAGTTTGTGGCTAAATCACTGTAGAGGGGAAAGAGAACTTGGCGGCTTTTGGGCACCAGTCCAGAAGCCCAATTAGGAGCGCGCAGCTGGAGAACAGGCTACATGTGTATTTATGTGTGTGACATTTTAATTGAGACCCACTTCGTTGCCTTTCCAAGCTCGAGTCACAATCGCTACTCCCATATCAATCGGGCAGCCTTTACTTCTTAGAAAAACAAAAGCCTGTTGGCCATTTGAAGTAATGAATAATTAACGTTGTACAAGGGGCCCTCAAAAAGCATTAGGCTGCACAATTTAGGAAGCCAGCGTGGAATTAATTGTGGCGTTTGTAGCCAGCTGCGTGGTAGCCTTTGAAGGAGCTGTCACACACTGTTATTGTCTCTTCGCAAAATGCTCGGATACATTTTTTAAGCAGTTATAATCGGGTCATCAGCTGGTTGCCACTGAAAACAACAGTGCAGTTTGTCAGGAACAGCACTTTAATGCAGCACTTAATTCAGCAAAGCTGGAGCCCGACCAAACCCTTACTTATACAGTCCTCTTGCTTTTAATGAGCACTTGTTGTGCGCGTTGAAGTGAACAACCGATGACAGTTGTTGTTGCACTGAAAAGCTACAACTGCGCCTGTAATGTGATGCATTGCATTGCAACATAACTGGCCACACGTTGTTGTAATTGTAGTTGTTGTAGTGCTAATATTTGCCTGTTAGGACGAGGGTAGTCCATGTTTTAACACAGCCTGGAGAAAAGCAATTAGAACATGTTGAAGTTAACACGGAGTGCAGCTCTACAATCAAAACCTTTCTGCTCTTTACGGTGACTACTTCTTTCTGCCTGGTGTGAAACTAATTGCAACTTGTTAACAGGCCCAGCTAGCGGCGTTAATGTATATATATTTTTCAAGCAGGTTGTTAAAGTAGTTTTATTGCATTCAAAGACCTTCTGATCTTTTAGATGTGTTTGTAACCTAGTTAATAGCAATATTTTAACTGGACGTAGCACAGCTTTATTGCAGCAGTGTTCTTTAACAGTGTTTTCCATTTTGAAAGCTGGAAAAAGGATCAGCATCTGTGAAAGTTTCAATATCGGTTTCATTCAGCTGCAGGTTTCAGTAGTAGGCCAGATTTCATGCTACTTAACTAATTAATTGAAGTAAAATTAATAAAGCTGCTCGGGAGATTTCATGTTGGTTTCTTATTTTATGCAGTAAAATTCATTTTTTAAAATGTGGCAGTCTGTTAAAATGAAATCAGAAGTGAAGTGCCCGTCTGAAAGTGTTCAACCTTCAGTTCTTATAAAAGAGATGGCCTGGAAAGAAAGGAAATGATTTGCCACATTTACAGCCTTTTTGTATTTGTCGGCAGCAGCTACTCGTTAAAGTCAAATGACCATGTTGAAAGAAGACCGTACAGCCAACTTGTATTTACCACGAACACAGTGAATAGCACATTGATTTGATCCCTCGTCCAGAGTTTGTGCTCCTTTCTAATTCATCGTGTATTAAACTTCTTTCTTTTCTTCTGTGTCCCCAGTCCAGAGCAGGCCAGACTCTGTGAATTGGAGGACCAGGCAAAGGCTTCCAAGAAGGGCCAGTGGAGCGAGGGCGGCGGCACACACACCATCCGCGACATGAAGTACACCATAGAGAATCCCCGCAACTTCGTTGACTCGTTGCACCAGAAACCTATCAACGGTAATGAGCTCGCCAGAGGCATGCAAGCATCCACGCTGTCACACTCGTACAGAGAAAGCTTTGGCCAGGGAAACAAAGACACATGGCATGTAAAAACACACAATACCACATTTAAGCCTCCATTTCCCCATAAAAGCCACATTCTCAGGCTGTCGGAAATCATCCATCCTGGTTGAAGATATCCACTTCAGGCCGTGTAATGGCACGCGTTATATCACCGTTCACCGGCTCATTCCTCCACTCTCTCATCTCTGACCCTAACAGAGCTGTAATGTGCCACTCAATTCATTTCCAGCTGGCTGCCGTTAACAGTGGCTCAGCTCATTTCACTACCCTTTAATTGAATGGAGAAGATGAACAGAGGGAAGGCTGTTTCATTCTTTTATTTCTTGTTCTTACCATTCATGAGAGAGAGTCAGGGTTGTTTTTAAAATTGTAAGGCAGCAATCCAGCCGAAGCCCCCCCCTTTTTTAATGTGCGCTGATTTGCCGTGCTTCAAAATCCGAACACCAATTTCACTCATCTGCTTTTGCCAACAGACACACAACGCGTACACGTATAGACGTAAGTTATTCACAGAGAGAAGGCGTATAGCGACTGAGAGAACCCGTCCTCAGAATAGCATTGAGGCGTGAAATGTCTTTCACACAGGTGACTCACATCCTGTCCACTTTCTTGAAGTAGCCTACTTTAGAGGTTAGGACCAACGTTTGAGTGATATGATTTTTAGAGAAAAATACAATTTAATACCTCAAAAGCTTTCCAAATATATTGACCTTGTCTAAAACCTTGATATGTTGCATATAGCACAGTCGAAACTTTGAAGTGACATAATGGATCTTTTCAAGTATCAGGTATTTTACCTTAAAGTGGCTGTAAAAACACTTGAGATATAGCCTTATTTTCCGAGAACAGTGGCTATGGTCAGTGTATGCTGTTTTAAAATGTAGAAAAAGTATCAAAGCATTGCTCCACATCCATCCTCAGGCACAGTATCTTCTAAATATTTATATTTTGGCCAAATTACAGCTAAATAAATGTTAACTTGGCTGTAAGCTGTATTTTGGCGAATTAGTTTTGAAGATACTCTGCATACTGACAGTGGTAGTAGTGGAATATGTTGCAGGGGACGTGGTTTTAACATTTCTTTTGCAAAAACGTAATTATTTGTAACCAAAATTAATGGATTTTTATGCTGCGAGGAAGGACGCAGCAACCTCTCTCATATTTGAGCCTGCAGTAGTACACAGTCTACAAAGGAGGCCACGATTTTCTCCTCTTTGAGGAGTACCACAGAGTGACCCCTTAGCCACACACTTCACTTCAACTGCCCAGTAAAACACTGCTTGTTTTTTAGAAGATTGCAGGTGTTATTGTTTTGAGTTCAATAAATGTCGGGCAAGGCCTCGCTGAAAATGCGTGCCGTGGCGATCTTCCCAGGATTAAATTAAATGAAATAAATTCAGATATTCAGTGGTCTGCCCGGTCAACCTTGAGGGGGAGGAATCAGTTATCAGGTTTCACCCTGGCTGCTTAATCATTCAGTCCTCCCCCCTACATTTTTCAATATGACCTATAGTGCTTCAGAGGTAAGTGTAAGCTTTGTCCAGCCAAGTCTAATCCAAGAGCTCGATGTCAGTTTGGTCATCGTAATTCAACCCCTTTCTCTCCCTCAAACGCTTTTAACATTCTGCCCCTTCCTCCCTCCAGCTATCATCGAGCATGTGCGTGACGGCAGTGTTGTTCGTGCCTTGCTGCTCCCGGACCACTACCTGGTCACTGTCATGCTGTCTGGAGTTAAGGTAACCACCACTCACTTATATGTATGTTGAAATGTGAGCTGCCGAGCCCATTTATTTTTCTTTGAGAGTTTGTTTCAGTAAATATCTGAGTAAAAAAAACAACATATGCACAAATGGCCAACCACATGTAGATCAATTGGACGCGTTTTGACAGTTTCCTCCACGCCCCGTGTCTTCCTTCACTTTACTGTCACAAATACTATTAATAAAGTATTTTAAGGTAGTCTGTCACGTCTTGTTATGGATGTACATATTAAAGAGAGACATTAAAAGAGTTACAGCTCATTTTTCGTCACTTCTCTACGTCTGTGTTTGTTCCACCGCTGTCATATCCGCTCCGCTAAATTTCCCCCATCAATCTCTTTCACCAGGCCCAGCTTTGCCAGTGGGCCACTCAAGATAACTAATCTTTTTCATCTCCCACTTGAAGATATTACATCCATTTCAAGGTGTTCTTTGTCTCGTCGTTCAAAGGCCTGTTTGCTTGTTGTGCCTGTTGTGCTTATGTCTGGTGTTTTGCCACACTCTAAGGAGAATACAGATAACATATACACCAAGGTGACGTCGGTGGAAAAAGCGGATAACAGTAATACACAGAAAAAAAACTGATTATATCATGAGAGTATGTGCGGAAAATATAACCCACCTAGAGGCACTGGTTGACTGCTGGGAATAGCAGTCGTGTGCTTCTGTTGCAACGGCGATTGGACACATCGCATTGCATTTCACATTTGTTTGCGAAAATACATATCGATTGAAGCGTCAGTGTCAATGTGTGTTTTTCCTTCCCTCCAGTGTCCCACGTTCAAGCGGGAAGCGGATGGTGCAGAGACACCAGAGCCGTTCGCAGCAGAGGCCAAATTCTTCACCGAATCCCGTCTCCTGCAGAGAGACGTTCAGATCATTCTGGAGAGCTGCCCAAACCAGATCATACTGGGAACCATCCTTCACCCGGTAAAGACACGGGAAACAAGCTTTGTGGTGGTGTGTGTGTGTGTTTGTGAAATTCAGGCTTACACTTCATTAATTGTTCTTTTTCCCTTCCAGAACGGCAACATAACAGAACTCCTGTTGAAGGAAGGCTTTGCTCGCTGCGTGGACTGGTCTATGGCCGTCTACACCCAGGGAGCTGAGAAACTCCGAGCTGCTGAAAGGTACGCAGCTGCAGACTCAAACGTTTTTGTTCTTTGTTGCTTTAGATCTTTTTCAAAACAGCCAGGGTCTTAAAGATACTAAAAACTAGAGAGGGAACATTTCGAATTTAGCTGGAAATGACTGCTTTATAAAGAAAGTACATGCCTTGAGGTATTGAAAATACTCAGTCGAGTACAGTCATTGCAGCAATAACTGTGAGCTTATTAAGTCGGAATTTTCTCACTTTAATGAGCTTTTGTAGCTTTTTACGGCCGAACGGGCAATTTTTAGTCACTCGATTAAGCCCTTTATATCCTAATATTTGTCTGACATTGAGGACTACCACTAATGACTATAATGTGATTTTTGTTCTTGGCCAGATCTGCTAAAGAGCGCAAGGTTCGAATCTGGAAGGACTACGTGGCACCCACAGCCAACTTGGACCAGAAGGACAGGCAATTCGTAGCCAAGGTGAGGTCCTGAAGTGTCTCATTGATGAATTATGTTACGTCTTTGACCCCTAACATAATATCTGTCAATTTGGATCATCGCTGAAAGTCCTTATCTTTCAAAACCACAGAGAAAAGTCATGACTAAGGTATAAAACTTTCTCTCTGACATGTAGACATTATCCGGCTTGAATAAAACTTGGCTTCGGTGCTAAGGGGAAGGCTGGTTGCTTCCACCATTTGATGTCTACTGCGGCGATTCCAATTTTCTCTCAGAACTGCAGCAAAAGCAGAGCCACTTTGAGGCTTCTAACGAATTTTATCCCCCTGACGCCTCTTATTTTCACATTTGCAACCCCCGCTGAATTTAAAAAATAAAAAAAAAATCCCTTCACTAAAGGTACTGGAAGGAATGCTTAACAGCAACCTTGAAGCACTCCCCAGTCAAATTAGGGCCAAATCGCTGGCGTGTGCTATAGCAGCAGCACAGAACGACCCCCAAAAGCCAAGAACTAGAGATATTAGCTTTGGAGGTTATTGGCCAGGGCCTCAGGGGAAAAAAGAGGTGTCCTTAATATCTAGTACAAGGGGAGTGCCTACCTCCCAGTTGTCAGCACACATTAGTTCAAATCAAGTGAGATGGACTCCTTGATACATTTTAGCGATACAGTCTTACTATGCGATGACATATTATAGCGTCTAAGTTGTAGCCTTAACATAGTAAAGCAATGCCTAGTTGTGCCCCACTCTACCCTTCAGTTGATATATATATTTCTTTATGAATGGAGAAAAAAAGTTTGACTTTTGTCTGTCTGTTCCCTCCAGACCCTGAACCTTTAACACTCTGAAAAATTCACGGCTAGCCTGAGGGTTAGATATAAAAGGTGTTTCTTTGACAATTTACTTACAGAAAGAATTTGATAAACTGCACACGCATAAAGAAGGTGCCAAAAGCCAGAAACTATGTGTACGTATATATATATATTTTTCCCTTACTCAGAGACAAGAGGGTAGAGAAGGGATAAAACATTTATATTATCAGTGGAGATGCTCTCTGAACCCCTCCACAATAAAAGAGGGTTGGATGTTGGCAGTGGGGGAGAATGAGAGAACGTTGAGGTGAGCTCAGGAGGGGGTTGGAAAAGAAGCAGAAAGATGGCAAAAAAAACAGAGAAGGAATTGAAAGTGAGTTGAATAAGGATGAAAAGACATGAGAGTGAAAGTCAGAAAAAACCCCCCATCTAATCAAGATCCATGGGGCTATACATGTCCTCTCTTTACTGCACTGTTGATGCCTCCAGTTAAACCTCGGTACACTTTTTTGATCTCTGCAGGACTCATCTTCTGTCCTCTTTTGCAACCGCAAGAGCCACGGTGGAGGCTTTCATGTCATCTGTTGCTGTGTTAGTCAAAGACATCAGCAGCTCCTGGGACTCCATGCCCTGGGCAAAAGCCTTCTCCAGATTATTACCTTATATAGTAGATTATTCGGTTAAAATAGAAGCATTTTCTGTAAATAATATGATCTTACCACGCTTGAACGAAATGGGGTCAAAGGCTTCTAAAGCTTTTCGTTAACAGTCTGTTCTGATCCCAAAACGCCACGCTGACCCTGCAACTGCTTGAGCCATTTCACAGCAAAGCACATATTGTACAGTCTAAGGTTACTCAGGCCTGTCATCGTCCCTCCATTCTCGTCCCCGTGACATTTGTCGGCACCTAATACTGCAATGCACCGACTCTCCCAGGGACACATCTATCCATCAATCCCATCATCGCACACTCCGCCCCTCTTCTCATCCACTCGACTTTTCACTTCTTATTATCTGAGCGATGGATGGAGTGAGGAGAGCAGAGCAGGTCCAATCCCCACAAGTCAATCTTGCTGACGCATCTTCCTTTTTTTTTCGACTGTCTCGCCTCTCTCCTCCCTCACCTCTGCCGGGACCGGAGAAGCGGATGTAGGCCATGTCCCAATAGTCTTCTTCTCCCCTCCTTTCCTTTTCAGCTTCCCCTCCTCTCTCAGGGGGGGGACCACCGTCCTGTGAGGTGACGGATATAAAAGGTGACGTGGTGTAAACCCCTTCACCAGCCTCTCATCACTAGCTTGTCAGGGACACTGTTGCTTTTAGATCGACCAAAAGAATCCAGTTAAAATGTCAAACTAGTGTTTATTTGTAATGAAGGCTATATGAAGAGTAACTGTGGGTTAGTGCTGTTCTGCACTGCTTTCTTTGACCGGTGTTACCTTTGGTTTTCATGATTCTCCACTGCTGATTATTCTCTTGACTTGCAGAGTACTTGCATGTATATGATCAATTTTATTTAAGTGTCTTGCAGCTTTTGGTGGCCAGCACTAGACAGCACCAGCAGCCACGTATAACTGGATTTCCCCGGCTTATGTTTGGAGTAAGAAAACACTTGAAGAGAAGTGCTCTTTGATGTGTCGTGCATAGCAATTGAAGGTCATGTTGGATAGAGGGAGAATAGTACCTTAAGAGGGGAAGAGATGACACGATGGCCTCTTATAGGCTGTTAGTATGCTGTATGTCCTAGTTAAAATGCGTAAGACAGAACAGTTACAAGGTCGGGCGGCTTCTTTTTAAAGAAATTAAAAAGTCACTTTTGGGGAAGATGATGAGAAAAGGGTATATTGGTTCGTGCCCCAGTTAAAATACGTCAAGCGGTCAGGTCAAAAAGTCTCTGTGGATTATCTGCACTGTCCCAGGATAATATCCTCACAAAGCACTTAAATATTCATCAGCCACCCCTCTCCCTTTTTTAAAATTTTATTTTATTTAAAATCTGCGGCACCCAGGGGCTACATGCCAGCTGAAGGTGTTTCCCCGAGCATCGAAAACGCCACTAGTTTATTTGAGACCATGTAATCTGGGTGACAAATAATCTCCATTGGCAGCAGATCTGAAACACTGCCATAGGTGCTGCTTTTGCGAGACTAATGATCTGACGTGAGTAATGATCGAAGCCCTGGCTAAGCCCTTGCGTGGCCCCGTGGTTAAAACAAACTAATGGATTCCACTGACAACCAACAACAGTCCCTGACGGTAGCCAAGATCCTCCTTTTTGGCTATGACCACTGCAGATGTCGTGTCCGCCGTGGACAGAGGGTGGCAGTAGATCCCCACCTCTGGACTGATCAGATTTAGACCAGTGAGTCATGCTGCCCGCCTATTTGTCTTCTCTGCCTGCTCACTCGACCCTCATGGCAGCTACTTTGCAAAGACTTTTTTTTTTTTGCTCTATTTTCCTATCTGCTCTCCATCTTTTACTCTCCGTCTCTGCTCTTGTGATATTTGCAGAGAGATTACACTCCCATCTTTCTGGCTCGCTCAGTCTTCCCGTTCCTCGTGTCTCCACGCGCGTTGATCTGTCCTCCTTCGCCTCTCTCATCACGCCTCCTCCCGGCCGATAATTAGCCAGTAAACGCTGATCCATTTTCTTCTGCTCCTGCCACAATTCTCTCTCCCTCTCTCTCTTTTTTGCACTTTATTTACTTGGGCAGGCCACAAAATGACCTTGTTACGCCGTGAATCCGCGTAGGCTGGTGCGTGCGCCCGCGTCCATGTGGCCGTGTGCATGCACGCTCCCCCCCTCGCACTTACTCATTGCACCTCTCCCCCTTCTCTGTCTCTCTCCCTCCTGCTCCCTATGTCTCCGTATCTCTCCCACTCAGCTCAGTGATTAGTATATGATGTATTTTGGCTGCTGTTGTGGGCAGCCTATTTAGCATGTGGGCTGGTCTAATTTCTGTTCTCTGGTGGCAAATGCAATAGCTGATTTGTTTTCATGGAATAATGAATGTCCCGAAGTGCCAACTACACCTGGATGCCGTGTTTGCCATGCACGCTATCAAAAAGGTTCAACTCGGTCTTCATATTATTATTATTTTTTTTGGTTGTTTTGTTTTTCCACCACACAGTCAGGCACACAAACACCCACACGGTCCTGCATCCCTCACTTTTTTTTTTTTTGTTTTGTTCGGACTTGAGCACAGCCTACATGTGAACCACAGTTTGAGTGATGATGAGGCCATTTAATGCACGTGTGGGTGGCAACATGTGTAGGGCGATTGATTTCTCTGTCTCTTGCGAGCGGCCTACTTAAAGGCTCTGGGTTTGGATGCCTCCTCCATCTCAGTCACATTATACCCCCAATCTGTCTTCTTGCCCGGGGAGGACAAAAGGCACATACGTAGACTGAGTTGATGAGTTACAAATATTTATTCCACACCATTATGATTCGTGACATGAGATGAATCCAGAGTTTTTGTATATTACCCAGAAGTGTTTTTGTTACATAGGGAACCAGTGCGGTCGCTGTATACTAGACTAATACTCCTATGAACTGTAATTTAACAGCTGCAGCTTACGACATTCACACAGTACCTTGTATAAACTGTGCTTGCTCTTTTTGCTACAAAGAAATAACATTTAAATGCCAAACATAAATTAGTCTGTGTCTTTAGTTACAGTTGTAAAGGTCTCCAGAACAAAGTGCTGCCAGCTAGTTGTTGGGCAGAGGGCCGTACAAAGCCTCCACCACTCTATCTTTAACAGGATGTTTATGTTTTAAAGCTCTTTCTCTTGCACTCTGTCTCCCTCTTCCTCCCTCCCTTCTCTCTGGTGCCAATCCCCCAGATAGCACAACGTCCTCGCTCTGTCCTCCAAACCCCGCTGGCCTGCTGGGACGACTTAGCTCGCTTTACTTACTCAGTCACTCAAAGATCACTCCTTCTTACCTCGCTCTTGGTGCCTCTCGCTCGTGACAGCACACGATCTGCACTGTCACTCTCCTTCCGCCTTTGAATAGATCTCTTCCTCTCCATTTATCCTTTACCTGCTCCTTCACTTCCCATCTTTCTTTCAGTCTATCTGCGCAAAATGCAATGCCAGTCTTTTTTTTACTCCAACACTCCTCCTGTAATTTCTTTCCCCCCCTTAAGGATTTTGTTTTTTGGACCCTTAAATTAATTGAGTTTCTTGTCTTCTTTGTGATGCCTTATGCCTTCCCAGCATTTTTTATTATTTTTTTCACTCATTTCATCTCCTCTCTTCATTTGTCCCTTCAGGTAATGCAGGTGGTCAACGCTGATGCCATGGTGGTCAAGATGAACTCCGGTGAAAACAAGACCATCCACCTGTCCAGCATCCGGCCCCCCAGAATTGAGGGAGAGGTACAAACAAACCTGTCTGTGTGTGTGTGACTGAATGTGTTTATATGTGGGTGTGCTTGTGGTCTTGCATGCCCAGCCAATTAATTAGAAGCTCCACAGAGACGACTCACGTCACTTCTGTCTCGGATGTCTTGACAGAGTTGGTTTATTTTTATTTGAAGTCAAACACAAGCTGTTTACATCTCCCTCCACGCATTCCTGAATATTAATCCATCCCCCTCTCTCACTCTCTCTCTGGTGTGGCCTCTTCTCCTTTACACATAAGTCTCATCTCTCTCTACATGACCGTGGGAATAGATTTGACCACTTGGTGGCGCCCCTGCAGTTGGGGCACATGTAAACGCAGCGAGACACTTGCACACACCCAGTGGTTGCAGCACTGCAGAGTGAGACAGATCAATTTTTTTTTTTTTTGTATCTTTCCCCTCTACACTCCCCCATTTTTCCTCAGAATCACTTCAAGACTGTGAAAACATAAACCTACACATATACACGCTTACACCTAGTCGCAACAGGGGGAGACGTATATTTATCCACACGATAGGTAGTGCCTGGGGGAAAACACACACACACACACACACACACACACACACACACACACACACACACACACTAATGTGCTGCCACCAACCTTCCCAGACTCTGATAATCAAGGAATTCACTGGTTGAAATGAAGCTATTTTTTCACCACTGCACATTTGAAACTCAAATAGCTTATTATTCCAAAAGGTCTCATTTCAAAACATTATGTATTTTATTATTTATTTATTTTTCTTTAGAAGATCAGTTTTTATTTCTAAATTACCCATGGCATGCCGCTGATGGCATGCCATCATTCTGTGAATAACAGGCTCGTGATGTCGAAAAACACGACTCCCCTTTTTTTAATTAGAAAGTTCTGGTGTCACAACAGCAGTCATTTTTTTTTTTGTCAGAGCGAGACTTCCGTATCTCCAGTGAAACCCTTCTCTCCCTTTTGTTGAACATGTCTGAGGCTGTTTGACAACCGTTCCTCTATTTGACACTCTGTTTACTATAATATCTATTTCCGAGCGAGTCATTTTTCACATTTGCCTGCTCAAAGAGGTGTGAGACCGAGCGGGTCTTTTTAGGAGACGCTTATAAAGGTCACATTGTGGAATGTCGGCCATTTACTTTCTCTGTTTTGTTTGTTTTGTTATTTTGGCTCCATCTCTCTACTTGTTTCTTTTATTTTATGGTTTACTCTCCCCTATCTTTTCCCCTTGTCCTCTTGTTTTTCATTCTCCAGCCTTTCCCTCCGTCCACATCTTCGTCTCCCCCGGATGTCATTAGTGCCTCACATCATTAAGAGACTGCTTTGTTCCTTTCTCTGCCTCCCTCCTTCCTTCTGTTCTCTCCTCTCACAGTCACTCTCTCCTGCCGTTCTTCCCCTCTGGGTGTGCACACTGTGGTCAGATTGCTGACCTGCACCGTTACCCTTCGTGTGTGTGTTTTTTATTCTGCTTAGCTCTTTTTGTGTTTGTAACAAGCTTGTGGGCAAAAATATCTCTCCATTTTGTCATTCTGCCTTCTCTTGTTTCTTACACGAGCTCTTACACAGAGTCCGGCCTTCTCCTTCCCGTTTTTTGGGAGATTCTTTCTCCCACTTTTCTCATCCTGACGAACTTTCCTGCCTCTCTCTCGTCTTCTTATTTTTTCCATCTCATTTGGTCTTTCCGTGCCTGTCTGTATTTTGTCTGTCGTTCCGTCTTCGCCTGCACCAGATGCTTCAACAGTATGTGTTTTGTGCTTCATTACACTGTCGTATGTTACTGGGGGGCGCCTTGTAGAGTGGGCCCAGATGTGAATGTTTGTGTGTATTGTATCGGTGTTATATTGGCACAGTGTTATTGTTAGTTCTTGCACTTCATGTATATTTAATGGCTCCCGTGAGGTCGTGTGTCAAATTTTTTATGTAAATGCCCCGCAGATGATGAAACCATGTGTGTCTGGGTAGCTGCTCACTGGGCTAGTAGATTTTAATTTATGGTGTCTTGGCTAAAATATTACAGACCTGGTAACAATATAATATCCATCCTGAACTAGGAAGATCTTGGTCAAATTTACTTGATAAGTAAGATTAAGTATGTTCATATGATGTAGATTTTGTTACAAACTATTTCACAAGTGCATCACTTATATTATAATAAGTTAAGATAGTAAGGTATTTAAGACTGGAGTGAAATCAAAGGAAGTATGCAGGGGCCTTTTTATAATTTAAATTAAAATATGTCTGTCAGTCATGTCAGCCAGTTCTTTCTATAGCTGTATGTAACAGACGGTCTTCTTTTGGAGGCGGTGTTATATAAAAAAAAAACTGTGGCTGCATTTTGTGTTTTGATAAGGTTTGTTCGTGGTTTGTTAGCTAGTTATTTCTGTCTGTGAGCTAAAGAGCTGTCTGCCTTTCTGCCTGCCTGCCTGTCTGTAATGCTGTTGGCTCAGCTTTGAGTGTTGTCGCTATGGCAGCAATGCAGAGTTGTGATGAGCCCTTGGTCTGTAAGGTAGAATAAAAGGCAACTGACAAGAGAAGCACTGAAATTCTTCTTGATATCTTAACCAAATATTATTTTATACTCTTGCTTGGAACCCGAGAATTGTACGTCTGGTCTGATTTGCCAGCTGGGCTCGTGTCTGATCGCTAAATTAGGCATGTGAGGAACTGATTTCATGCCCTGTCTGCACTCCTTTACAGATGCAAATACAGTAGTTCACATTGGACACCATTCTGGACATTGTAATCGTCCATTACTCACGTGTAAACTATTTTGAAATGCAATCAGATTTATCGTTCAGCTCCTCCCAAACATTGGCGTTCACCTGCCAAAGTGTTTTGTAAAGAAGAAACACTTTCCAGCCTACACTTTCCTGGACAACAGCGTGTAGGATTTTCTAACTCCACCTCGCCTAAATAAAAAAGTCTACAAGTGCACAAGGAAGACGCACACATGCGGTGATTTCTTTGAGGCTGTAAGCAGCAGGGGGTGATTCCTAGCTTCGGGTCAGGCAAGTGAGAGGTCACAGCAGGTATCTCTCAGCCAGAAGCTCTACACACACACTGACATCACGTTGACTAACACTGTCACGAGTGAGCTAGCTTTCTTGCTTACAGTGCAGCAGACAGACACAAAGACATCGTCACGGTTTGTAGCACAGCTTACACACACACACACACACACACACACACACACATACACATACGCATACATACACACACAGACATGCGTGGTTAAGCCGCATTAGCCTGTGTCAGGAAACATCTTGGAAATTGGCGTCAGCATGTGCACATACCGCACAAACATGGATTACACAGACATGTTGCGATGGTGTGTGTGTGTACATAGCGAGACTCCAGGTGTGTGTATGTTAGCTCTGTAGCCTATCTATGAACCTCCCAGGAAATCTCCAGAGAAAACAAACTTGTGGTATTGTGACAATTGTGTGTGTCTGTGTGTATGTGTGTGTGAGTGTGTTGCATTTTCTCTAGAGGTCTGTGGGGATTTTCTTGTGCCAGTTGTCATTATTATCTCTGTCTGTCTGGATGTGTCTGCGCCGTTTGACCGTGCATTCTGCAAGCGAGGCCATTTATGTTTGTGCGCAGGGTGCATCTGTGTGTATATGTGTGTGTGTGTGTGTGTGTGTGTACACTGTTCGGGGGTACTAAGGCCAGATGCGATGTACCAGTGCACTGATGAACTGTGACTGCTCCTGCCAAGCCCCTCTGCTCCTTCTGCCATCTCCTCTGGTTCCTTTTAACACCACACACACACACACACACACACACACACACACACCCTCCCCTCTCATGACTATACTAATTGTGCTCAGACTAACAGATTGGTTGACCAATGGTGCGAAGCATAGGGCACAAAACTTCCGCACTCCCCTCCCTCCCTTTCCTGTCATTTTGTTTCCACTCCTCCCCGCTGTTACCGCTGTGGCACATCTTCAGATGTGAGTTATTTTGAGCTTGGGAGTTGGAGTCAGCTTTTTCTTCTCTATCTCTCTCCTATTCACACCCCCCACCCCCTTTTTTTGTTTTTTTTTGGCTCTCTTTCTCCGTTTTCTCTCTCTCTCTCTCTCGTGTGCAGCAGGACGAGCCCATCGTAAAACACGAGTGAGGGAAAGATGTCTGCGCTTCTTAGTGACTCACTGCTACACCCACTCACTCACTCACTCACACTCACCCAGTGCGTTTGTGTGCATCTGCTTTGACGATGCATGAGAGTCTCGAGTGTTTGTGTGTGTGTGTCTCTTCATGCATTGCAATGTATCTGCGTGCTTATGCGGTTTAAGTAGGGTTAAGGACGGCGCTGATGGAGCACATGGAGAGGTCAACTCGCTGTCCTTATATAAGGCAACACAATGACTATGGCTCATCCCTGTGCTACTCATACAGTGCCTGCCTACTCCTCTGACCTCTCTGCGTTCCACCTCTGTACATGTTAACTTTGTAGTTGATTTAGTCACACAGTCCATCTTTCTCTGTTCTGTCTGCCACTGCCTCCCATAAACCATCTGTCTGTCTCTCTGCCTCTCCTTGTTTTTTCTGCCTCCCTCTTATTTTTACTTTCACATTATTATTATTGGGTTTATTTTTATAGTGGAACGCCGCGCGTTGATTAGCATTTCTGTAAATACGGCAGTTTCAGTAGAGGTCTGAAAAGTCTCGCAAAGTATGTGGGCAGATCTTCCACATCTTTTATAATGATGTGAAGAAGATGAGCATGGGAGTTACAAAATAAATGACTACACACAGCTGTTTTACATATTGTTATTTTGAACAATTGCTATACAGTAGTGTGTTTTTTTTCATAATAATGAATTGTTTCTCATCTACAATTGCAGTCATGACATCAAGGTCTAAAAAAAAAGGTAGACTATGGAAATAGAAAATGTGTTGTAATGCTCTTACAGATATTCAGCTGATTATCAGGTGTAGTGTAGGACAGGACGCTCAAATACAATTTAAAAAAAACATAAAGAAACATCATTCAAATGCCGTCAAACAGACGTGGCACCATGCTAACTTAAAAAAAAACAAAACAATAACATGTGGGACCAAAGACAAACAGATGGATAAGAAGATGACAGCGAACAAACAAGTAACAAAACAGCAACGTGACAGACATAAATTGGAAGGAGGATAGGGCGTTGTGTTAATGGGATTTGATTTGTGTAATGCAGCGAGGTATTTCTGCTGCTTTTCAGCTGCAAAAACAAAAATCAGGCCATATTTATTATGCAGATATAACAGTTAGAATATAATTATTGAAGTTTGTTTAGTTTTTTTTACTCAAAATTTGTAAAAGAATTTGAAGGGATGCATTTTTACAAAAGCCAGACAGACCCATCTGCTTCATACTCGCCATTTGCATCTTTTTTTTTCTTCCCCGCTGCACTTTGTTTTTCTCTCTTTCCTCCCTCCCTTCCTCCCTCATTTCTGTCCCCATCCTCCAAATCTTATGTCTGGCCATGTGGGTGTGCGCCATCAGCATGCCCCTAGCTTCAACGCGACCCGATTTGACCCGGGAGGACGATGACAAGGGAAGGAGGGTCACCCACCTCGTGATTCACTCGTGCACTATTGGCCGGGGCGAGGCAGATTGGTAGCCAGCATCCCTCCTCGGTACAGGATGAATATTTTTGGCCCCATTGCGCTGTTTGGCTGACACTGTTGAAAAAGAAAGGACTTTAGCTTCCTTGTGCTTTGTGCAGAGGGAGGAAGTTATACAAAATAACTGCATTACGAAATAATGTGACTGTGCTCTTGTCTTGACAATACTGTCCGAAAATACAAATCAAGGACAAATCAAATCCGGGTCAAAAATGATTTCAGGCGGTGTGCTTTTTAATAATTGAATATATTCAACAATATCGGAGATTTTTGTAGCAGGCAGCGCTGCAGTTCAGTCCAGCACTGCATCACTCCAGGGCCAGTCTGACCGTCTGTCCGGTTCACATGCTTCAGCTCACTTTTTTTTTTTTTGGTACACCATCTTTATTAATGAGTGCACAGCCAAACATGTCACAGCGGTCCCAGTACATCCCAACTAATCACGAATCGAGTGGCTGCTTGTTCTTGCTGCAGATAATGTCGTTCTGAACTCCAGGTTCTCCAGGAGTCTATTGTTGGATCAGTTAAAGGCAGTTTTAGTAATGACTTATTCATATGCTGGTGTACGGGCAATAATGCCGTGAATGTAAGCTTATTAGATTAGATATATTAGATTTTGTATTGTGCCATAATCAGCTATATCCTTCATGCTCTTGCTTCAGGAAGTGTATGTCGCCTCTCTCTGTCTTCCTCTCTCGCATCATCTCACTCACTCACTCCACCCCAGCCCTCTGCAGCCATTTAATGTTTATGCATGCACGAATGAGTAATGTTGTTAGCCATGCAGTAGTAAATGTTGACTGTTTTGTCTCAGGCTACCAGTACACTGCTTCTATCAAAAAATAATGCAGCAGTGTGTTTCTTTCAGAAGAATACACACGCACAATAACAAACTCTTCTTCTCTCGATCAGTTAATTGAGAATCTAAGATCTAATACTGTACGCTCCCTCTCAACAGCACAGCCGCACATCAGAGAGCATGACACGCTCCTGAGTCATGATTTCACCCTTGTAGTTTCAGAAGCTGCCAGTGCTTCCAGCAGTAGCATCCACACATTCGCAAGCCCAGCCCCTGCAGCCCTGCGACACTGTACAGTCCAGCCAGCGTCATGCCTCTGCAATAGTCAGAGATGATTCCCGAGCTTTAGTCGGTAATTTGTAACGAAGGGAATTTACCCCAAATAGAACAGAACTCCCCCCCGAGGATAGTGAGAGCAAACTGTTGTTATTGGGTCACGGTTGAGACATAACAGTGAATCTCTCCTCCTTTCTGTAACCTTCCTGCAACTGCATAATAACAGTTTAAGGATGGTGCACGGAGTTTAGCCTGTCTGGGTGAATTTAATGACGCTAATTTAAGTTCATCTGTTGTCTGGCGACAGAAGTCAAATGATAAAATGACGAATGGTGAAGCACTTGTATTTTGTAACAGTCTGAATTGTACTTCACTCTCAGGGAATGTTTACCCCCTTGCTCTGTGATGTGATGTTGTGGCCACAATGCTGTTTTGGTCTGTTTACTACATGGCTTCATACCCCACCGGAAGTAATTTCGAAGCAGAGCTGCTCGATTTGGTCATTTCCTTGGTTTATGTACTTCTACCTTGTAGGCTATATAGTTAAATTGTCTGTTTTTACAGTCAAGAGGGTGTTTTTTATTTTGAAATTTGACTGGATTCTTGGTTGCTGTTTCTGTCTCTAAATTCCGACGAACTGGATCTGCTTTGTGCCGCTTGACGTGGCGTCCGTCACAAACCAAGCCGTGCATTCTCTGGAGAAGTGCTTTTTGAGATGCTTCTGTAATGCGCTAATGTGGTGCTTTTAGTGAAAACACAAGCATTGTCCTACAAAACCGCGATCCTCCCAGTAGCCATGGCCCAGACGGAACGCGTTGCAGCAATGCCCAGTGGAATTGAGCAGTCATTGTCTCATTGAGTGAAGCGAACCCATTTGTAGTTGAAACACAAAGCGAAAAAGGCCCATTGTGAAATATTGGGTAGTTACAGCTACAGGCAGTTGGCATCACTAATTCAGTCGATGTTTTTAACTTGTAACACTTCCCCTCGTTGTCTCATTTTCTTGTTTTCTGACTCTTTCACCTTGCCGTGTTCCACTAAGGCTCGCTCTATTCCTCATAGACCTTCTAAAGGAAGGAGGTGTAGTAGTACCTTTTCGTGCTCCTTGTCTTGCTTCTCCACTCCTTCTGCCTAATTGGCAGAGAGTGCTGACATTTACACTCTTCGCCCTCAGTGACACGGCTCCCTTTCCACAGTGAAACAGCTTATTAGTTAGAAATGATTTTTTTTTTTGTTCTGTTGAAGTTCCTGTTGGTTTGACCTGTGTACATCGGAGTCCTAATGGCCTCCAAAATGGAGCGCTACCATTAGTAGGCTGTGTGTAAAAACCCCCTCAGGATGCAAACACACCTTCATTCAGTATCTGGGAGTTGTCTTGATGTATGACTTTAAGAAAGTACGCTCAAAAAGACCTGAGCATTGTCTGGTAAATGTTATCCTCATCTCAGTGGCAGTGGATTGCTCAATCCGCAGCTCGGGTACAAAATGGAGGATCCCCTGGCTGGCGGCTCTCTTAAAGGCCCCCATCATCCCACCGCAACTGGCTCGGTAGGGATGAAAGACCTGGACAATAAGCCCCGGCTGACACAAAATGGTGGACATCAGCTCTCGGATTGAGCGGTGGGGGATTTCCACTGGCCATGTGTGAGATTAACTTACCTATTGAGGTTCCATGCGGTGCTGACTCCGCTAGTGAAAGTGGTGAGCGATGGGAGCGAGGGAGTAAGGAAAGAAAGATAGAAAGCTATTAAACTCAAAGGTTATTACGCTCCGGCCAAGGTTAAAGGAACTCTGTTGGCTGGTTGCTTTGGCAGTTTCCAAAGCGCCTTTTACCAGAGCCAAACCAACTGGCCTCTTGTCCAGTCACTTTGAGAGTTACTCAAAATATTACCAGATTTTTGGAAGGAAAAATGTTTGTTGCTGAAAAATTTATTGGTGTAGATTTTTCTGTTCGACCCCAGTTTCTTTAAAACTCTTTTTAATGGAGCCGTAAGCACATGCTGCCGCACCTTTTTGCCCCACATCCATCTGCCCAGCTGTGTGCCACACCTGGCAACTCCCGAGCAACCAGAGAGGAATTTAAAAAATGAATAAAAACCACTGAAGAGAAGAGGAAGCAAGGAATTAATCCGACCATGCGTGTTCATTTTGGAAGTGTTGCTTCTGTTTGTATGACAGATAATGATGGCGTTCATAGAGGAGCGTGGGAGGGGCAGGAGTGGCGAGCACACTGGTATTGTCATTCATAGCCTTATTCCTCCTGTTAGCGCCTGTCGTTTATTTCCCCACTGCGTCACTGTCATTTGCCGTATTATTTTTTTTTTCATGCCGCCTCTACAAAAACGGCACCTGTCACTGTTTGTGTGTGTTTGTGCGTGTGTGTGTGTGTGTGTGTGTGTGTGTGTGAGTATTTGTGTCTTCACACTGGGAGCAACACAAAACCTCAGCCTCCTTTTGAAAATGCAAATAGGTTCTATTTGTGGCCTGCTCCTGTCAGAGAGTGGGTGAGCATATTGAGGGAAGTTTTTTTGTGTGCAGCTGTGCGAGTATACGTGCGGCTACGTCTGTGTCAGCTCGCCTTTTTGTGCATCTGTTTAACACATAGTGTCTTTGCCTTGGCTGTTTGCATCCGTGTCCTTGGTAACTGTGTGCCGCTTTTTTCTATATTTATTTATTTATTTTTCGGTGCGACGTGTCAGTATTGACAGCAAGAGAAATGTTTTGTGTTTGAGGAAGAGGTGCGTGTGTGTGTGTGTGCGCGCGAGTGCCTGAAATGCCGCTCTTCACACAGAAATTTTTCACAGAGTTCAGAGTCCAGATCCTCCCTGTCGTAGGACTGAAGGAGAGAGGAAAGAGGGAACAAACAAGTCGACTGTGTGCGAGTCTGTGTGTATGTGTGAGGGTGGTGTTTGTGTGTGTGTGCATGTTTCTCAGAGGTCTGCATCTGCGGCGGATATGTTAAGCCGCGCAGCTTTGGAAGTGCAATGTGAATAACTTTCTCCTTCTCCTTCTCCATCCCTCTTTCCCCTTTCTATTTCGTCTTCACATCCTCTTCCCTACCCCTCTCCCTGATTTCTCCCCCGTCATCCCCCCCTCCGTCTCTACCCAGGAGAAGAACAAGGACAAAGACAAACGTTTCCGTCCGCTCTATGACATCCCCTATATGTTCGAGGCCCGCGAGTTCCTGAGGAAGAAGCTCATCGGTAAAAAGGTAAGAACCACAGAGATGCACTCCAATCACTCTTTGCACACTCGGTGCACATATGCCACTATGTGATCCAAGTTAACTACCTTTTAATTAATTAATGAAACAACAGCTTTAAACAGGGGCTTCCCCCAGTGGCTGCACATGCGCTCTAACACCCTTTTCTCCCTCACTGGTAGCCAAACACACATTTCTGAAGCCCTAAGCTAGATATCCATTTCTTTCCCTCTCTTTGAATACCAAGTAGTCTCAGTAGATGCCCTGGGGCTTAGTATTTGCCTGGACGCAGCCTTTAAACAAGCAGTGTTGATTTCCCCCTCTTGTGTATATTGATCTACCGGGTCTGAACACCTAGGGGGCTGCTATGATTTACACACATCTGACCCAGCAGAACCCAGCACTGAGCTCGAGAGCACTTGATACACACTCCACTGCTTGAACATCTGCCTTTTTTTTTTTTTTGTAATAAATTTGAATAAAACTGTGAATTGAGGTTGGTTGTGTAAGAAAAATACTGACTTAATTAGCTTCAGTGTTTTTGAAATAAGTCCTGATTTGTAATCAGCTCAGCACAGTTCTGACCCTGGCAAACTTAACTTTGCCTTATTTATCAAAATAAAGTTTTCAGCACATGCATTTAGGTTGTTTTTTTTACACCCGGCTCCCCTTAGTAAATCAGTAAAACGACGCCTACATCGTTGTTGTTGTCCGTACAATGGCAAACTTTGCCTCCTCCAGTGGCAGCAATGGCACGGCGAGAGAAGGCGGCTGTTGCTCACAAGCGCACTCAGGGCTGCTGTCCACTGCCTGAGATGAATGATGGTTTATGTTTTTTCCCGAATAACTCTTGTCGGAGTCGTACGAAGAGGGGCCACATTATAATGGGAAACCACGCTTGGAAAAGATTGGGATCTCGTAAAAATCTACATGGAAATTCATTTGAAAGTGCAGATTGATGGAAAACTCTGTCAAAATGCTGCGTTTATGCACAATCATACTGACAAAATGACTTCCCTAGCGAGAAGTTATCTCATAAATTCAATGCTGTTTTGCAGCCGACGTCTAAGTATTAGATTCTGCAGCTCAGACCTCGACAAATGAATTCTGTCTTTTTTTTCCTTTTTTTTTTAAATCTCCGCCAGTGTTTCTATTAGGGCGAAAGTGTACCAAACAAATGCACAGATTTCAGGGGTCCAAACCATAGTACCCAGACAATAAATGAAACAAACATTCCCATCTCACACACTTTAATAAGTGTAGAGAGTTTAAAAAAAAAGAAAAAAAAGAGAAGCAGCAACATTTGCTGTACAGCCTGATAAACACAGAAACATGCACCCACGCAAAGCCAAAAGCTAAGAGTTCCTTTTGGCATTCAGTACAGGAACAGGAGTGAGATTCATATCCCTGTCCCAGCCTCTCATCACAGTCATTTTAATCATCCTCATTAATGTTTTTTTAATGACAGAAAATTTCTGCCGTAAGCTGGCTTTTGACAAGTGAAGCGCGAATAATGATTCTGCTGTTTATTCGTGGTGTTTGGGTTTAGGGATAATGAGCGTGTGTTTTTCGATGGGAATGGGGCGACGTACTACGGCACGCTGTACAAAATATGCTGTTAGCGTGGTGATATCGCATCAAGCCATATAATGAGTGCAAACAAAGTACCACTTTGAGTTTAGGTTGTAGAACTATATGTTCATATAAAAGCAGAGTGCTGTGTGTGTGTGAATATACATCGAGATGAAATCATAATACGCAGATATGGGCTTTTAGTGCAAAGCGACACCCGTCTGTTGTGGCCATTAGCCGTTGCCAGCAGATTCCAGCATTAATGACATGCAACCCAAAGAAAGGGAAGAATAATAATGCAATAAAATAATTCGGTACATAAATGCATGCATCATATCTACACCACACCTTCACATGTTTTGTTATTTCAGCACACACAAACATAGCTCAGACTAGCTCGAGGGTTCAGTCTAATCCCTCCCATCAAGCTATATTTGATGAAAAAATATAATGAATATATATAGTATATGTATATACTGTATTTATATATGTGTGTAAATATTATACACCACTATATCCCTCTGTGTTTTATTGATATTGAAGTTGCG
This sequence comes from Larimichthys crocea, assembly GCF_000972845.2. Classification (NCBI taxonomy): domain Eukaryota; kingdom Metazoa; phylum Chordata; class Actinopteri; family Sciaenidae; genus Larimichthys; species Larimichthys crocea. Next base: position 7,701,079 of record NC_040030.1, on the reverse strand, counting down.
TCTCCCAAGTGTGTACTTATGGGCTTTTAGAAGTGAGTTAGGTTGAAGTGGAGAGCTCTTGCCCATTTGCCAGCAGCACAGCCTCCTCCTTCAGTCTGCAAAATCAATAACGGGAAGAGCTCTGGAACGTTGCTTCCCTCCCGTTGCTTTATTGTTGCTAAGACACGAGGGTACAGCTTTGAATTAAACCCTCTGTCACCATGTATCATACCATTTTTTTTTTTAGTATAATTAGAGGCCCTTAAAGAAGAAGAAGAAAAAGAGAAAAAAAAAAAACTGCACGATTTTCAAAGGTACAAGCAACACCCTTGTGCTGCCTTGGCAACAGGAAATAATTAGTTTGGATGAAATGATCACAGGCTCTCTGTGGGTGAATGTTTATTTGCGAGCGCAATACTTAACCCTGCAGCCTTTAACGTTAATCCATACTACCTTGGCCTACTTGAGTTGTCAAGTTGGATGCAGGTAGGTGCACAAGTGTACTGATGCATGTTGCACTCCAACAAGGAGAGGAGTTTAGTCGACCCACTTACTGTCATCCTGTCTCCGAACACTAAGCTCTACAGAGACAGATTTGGAGCAGTAAGCATTAGTAGAAGACTCTAAGACCACTGGTTTCCTTGAAATTCAGCTCCAGAGAGCTCCACTTTTATCTTTTTCTTTTACCTCTCCGACACAAACCGAGACAAAGGTTTTACCTCAGCGGTGGGGTAATTGGGCCTTGACCTGGTGGATTTAAAAGGGACTACTCTGTCTGGTCTGGGTCATTCGTGAAATGAAGAAGGGGGAAGCGAACTTGAATCACCTACAGAGGTGTGACAGCAGATGTATTATCAGATCATGAAAAGGCGCCATTTCGCATCATTAAGCTCAAACCATTCTTGACCCATCGCTAATCGTCCCGTCCAGTCACAACTTTGAGTTGTATCAGACTGACCTACAGGTATTCCCCTCCACAACTTTCCATTTCAAAGCTCAGAGCCTGCCTAAGAGTGCAATACATTGCATGAATTGGGGGAAACAAGCAGATTTTCTCCTGACTAAACCTTCGAAGACGTGACTAAGCATTAACTATGAGTCTGAGTGTGCTGAGCAAAAGCTGAAAGCCCTAATGCCACCGCTCCGCTTTAGGAGAATAAAGCTACATTAAATGCTTTTTTTTTCTTCTATTAAACCCGCTATTCCTCATCTCTATAAGGAGAGCACAGTGCTTTTGATCTTTTATAAAGCTTATCTAATATCCATATTCAAAAGCCTGCCTTCTCGTCTCTTTTTTATTTTTTTTATGTTCCAATTGGAGACTATATTTGATAGCTCTCAGAGGCAGAAAGGAATCGGTGCAATACCTGGTCTGATCTTTGAAAGAGGACTTCATAAATTACAGGTGGTGATGAAATCTTGTCTTGTTCACAGCATCAACTTCAACCACCATACGTCCTTGATCAATTTCATGTTGACAGAACTCTTAGGATCTTTTTTAAATTTTGACTAGCAAAGAGACAAAAGAACTTTTCTTAATCATCTAAAGCGAACGCCACAGTACGTTTTTGTTTTAAGATAAGATGACACGTCGCTATCTCTGACTAACTCATTCTACCTTCCGAACCATCCCTTTTAAGGTTAGCTAAATATGCACCGAGGCATTTTCTTTTTTCTCCTTTCAGTCACTCTACATCTGTCTGTCTCCCCCTCTCTCTCCCTCTCTCTCACATATATCCCCACCCCCATTGAAACGGCAGCGCTTGCATGGTGACATAATCCCAAAAAGCTCGATTTGGCTAACTTTATAAGTAGTGCTTCTTGTGCGCCCGGGTCTCAGCCTCAGCAGAAAAAAAAAAGTCCAGTGGAAATGTTGCATTAAGCCACTTATCAGGGTTGAGCACATTCGGATAATCCCGCGTGCTCAAAGTGGCTCCTGTTATGCAGCTGCTTGTGTAGTACTGTTAGCGCCCGAGTTTTTTTCCCCCCTCTCTTATTTGTGTGCATGCGAGTGCGTCCTGTATTTGATGTGGTGTGTATTTTGAGAGTGAGACCCAATTTGGGGGGAAGGCTTGAGGTGTGCGCATTCAAGCAAGAGGCAAAGCGTGTAGACCTAAGCGTCACCAGGTCCCATGGTAGAAAATCCAGATGGGGCTCCCTCTTCTTCTTCTCCTTTCCTTTCCTACATTGTGCTCTCCCAGCCTGAGGTTCTTTTCCTTCCAGCGCAGCTCACTTCATTAATTGATAGCCAGCTGCCATTACAGCTTGCTTAAAAAACACAGCAGCAACTTAAGCAACACACACACACACACACAAACACTCCCTTACCATACCTATTTTACCTTGCGTACCCTCTTTTGCACCCATTTTCTTAACCATCACTCCTCCCGCTCCAGAGATCTCTTGTCTTCAAAGCCACTCTGATTGGCTCATATACATTGTGCAGTATTAGGCTGCTGCAACACCTGTGTGTGTGTGTGTGTGTGTGTGTGTGTGTGTGTGTGCCTGCATGTCTGATGTCCTGGTTTCACCGGTTCAGTCTGGCATTTTTTTTAGCTGCGCCAGCTGAAGTGTGATCATTTGCATTTCCACTGAGAACCGTAACAGAGTTTAATGCATTCTTTGATTACAAAGTCTGCGCCCGATATGTGACTATTTATGTATGCTTATTTGTTGGCAGATTGGTTTTAAAATATGGCCAAAAATAAATAAATAAAATAAAACGCCTGTGGCAGCTGGGTTTGATGGAAAAAGTGCAAGTGACAGGTGATTATTTCAGTTTGCGCCAGCCTAAAAACCTCATACACTTATCAAGGTGCACTCTTACCATTTTCCTGTCTGGGGAATGTGCTCATGCTGAGCCCATGCTGATCGTGTTATCGTATAGCATCCTTACCATATCATAGTTCAACATTCAACGCACAAACTCCCATTCCACATTACAGGCATGTGACAAATATGATTCCTTTTGGAGTAAACCAAATCTCTGCTTGTCACCTCAGCCGTACAAAAAACATTTTGTCTCACGCTTCACCTGCTGTCCTCGTCCTTATCACTCCCCCACTCTCCAATCCACCCACTGCCTCGCCTCGTCTCACGCTCTCTCTCTGGTGGGGGTTCTTATAGATAGCTTTGCCATATCGGGAAATCTGTTAGATGGCCCGTGGAGAATGGACCTGGAACTCCTCCTAATCTTACATCGCTTGGTCAAAGTTTCTAATCTGTCGTCACCTCGCTTAATGGGAAACTACTGGTGTTCTGGTTTTCACAGCATCGCATTTCGCTAGTGTACGTCTGTGTTTGCTTTCTCATTTTCTCCATTTCATTTCACCTCATCGTGTGTCCTCTCTAGCTTGATTTTCATTGCTTTGTCTGTCCCCTGTTCTTTATTTACCGAGGCCTGGCAATGCATAGCCGTTAAACACAAATGTAACCAAGGAAAAAAAGGCAAAAAGGTTTTTTATTTTTTAGCTTCTTTTGAATGGCTTCACTTTTCAATGAGGCTGAACAGACATGAAACTATATCGCGTTTCATTCACGAGGGAATGAAGAGCCTCGATGTGGGAGTGAGGATAAAAAAAAATTCCCTTACAGAGAATCAGAACGGGTTGTTTGCATGGTTACAGAAATTGATGAATTTGAGGGTGTTTTTAAAAGCGAGGATATTGTATAATGTTCTACGCCTGAGAGGATCCCAAACCAATTCTGCTGCTGCTAATATATGACTGTTAGTCAGGGCGTAGGAATAATTAATGTATATTATGGTGCAAGGGGATGTTTATTTTTGAACTGATGATACAGCCGGGATATAAATGTTGTCTCATAAACAGATACAATTTGTGTTTGGTGTGCAGATGCCGACCAACTTTTTTTCCCCTGTTCTTTTCTCACCAAATAATCCCCGACACACACTGCTATAGCTGTTTTTATATTAATTCTCTTTTGTATTCTCTTCAGCCGTACAATCAAATGTGGCCTCCAAAAGCCATAATCCATTCCCTGGTATCTATTTTTTTTAAATCTTTTGTCTGCTCCTGAAGTGCAGACAGAACTTCCTGTTGAACGAAACACTAAATCACATCCGTTCTGCTTCGACAAAAAGCTCCTCTCCATCTCACGTCACCACGTTCTCATCTTGTCTAATGACAAGCCGACGTCCTGGTTTTGGCGTCACTTTCATGTCCCTGTAATGCTTGTTGTCTTTATTTGACTTGTGACTATGCTATGGCACTGTGATGCAGAGTCAGAGTCCCACTTTCTTTTTTTTCTTTTTTCTTTTAAACCCCCCTCCTTCCTCCCATCACACTTGTCTGACACGGTTGACACGTAGCTCTTAAACTGCCAATCGCGTGTAGCGGTAAGGCTTGCATCCCTGCTGTTGCCGCTGTCTGCCTGTGTCTCACCCACAAAGCAGGCTTTCCCCTTCAAATGCCAGTGGAAATGCACACACACACACACACACACACGGCCGAGTGACAAAATTGTATCTTCAGGGTGGGTGGATTGGAGTCTCTCCCTAGGGTGCAGTTTTGAGAACACACAGGGTCATTTGAGTTCTATCACTGTTCTCCCTCTCTCTCTATGTGTATATGTGTGTGTGTGTGTTGTCCCAAACACCCACAGTGTGTTAATACTGCTCCTCTGGGGGAGATCTACAGTGCTGCCTGACGTGATTCACACTGACTGGGGGTGACCTTGAGAACTGGGACATACACACACATTGTCAGAACACTCCTTGCACTAATTATTACCGTAACTGCTGTTGCCTTAGCTTGTTTCAGGACTCTTGCTGTAGTTTTTTTTTTTTTTTTTTGACCTGCTTACTTTGCCCCCCACTTCAGGTGAATGTGACAGTTGACTACATCAGAGCAGCCACCGGTCCAGGAGAAAGCACCCCTGCCTTTGCAGAACGTACCTGCGCCACAGTCACAATCGGCGGCATGTAAGTAACGGGCCCACATTATGCCTCTCGCCTTAGTCCGTCCTGTTCTATTCAGGTTTATTCTCCTAGTGTCGAACAGTTTTAAAAAGTGCTCGCCTGCATGAATGAAACATACCTTTTCTGTATTCGCTGTACACACTACTAAGCTTCCCATAGGAGTTATGAATAAACAGCCCTTACCGGCAGATCATACAGAATGTCACTTGTCAGTGTAAAAGACTTCACTAACACGTCTCGATTTGATTGTATTAGCTGTATCCCTGGGTAAAACTTTCAAAGTTTGCCTCATCTGATGACACAAGATAATTGTTTGTCAATGCATAAAACTGGCCGTGAATCACAAAGTAACCTGAAAGTGCTTCTTTGTGTTTTTAATTTTCACAAGAAGGGTAGCCTCAGTGCAGCGCCAGCAATTATTTCCTCTATCTCCAAACACCACTTTGAAGAAATCCGGTTTATCTGTTTGAAACATGTATTTTATACCGCACCACAGATATGAATGTTATTAAACTCGGAGGTTCAGATTTAATCAAAACCGGATAGAGAAGCTTTAATGCCACATGATTAAAGTGAAGTCCGTTCTCACCCAAAGAAACATTTGAAAGCTTTTTGCCGTTCTCCGTCTGTAGAACTCTCTGGTACAGAGCAGCTCCGTGCACACATGGAGACATGAATCATCGCATCAGCAGTATCTGACAGTATGTGCGTACACAGGGGTCAAGACCCGACCTCGCGACCTGCCAATTATAACCCAGCGTTAACCAACTACACCAGCCATTCAGCTCCGCAGATAACAGTTGGCACGGCTCCCCCGTGAATGCTGAGGTCAGAGGGGCGAGGCAGTCAGTGGGGTGGATGCTTTCGACCTTCTCTGACCTTGTCTAATGGCGTATTCCGTATTCTATTATTCACAATTTCCTTGCTTGTGGCGGTAAGGGAGAAAGAAAGGAGTTTATAAAGCCATGCTTTACTTCAGTCTGTGTTGGGGTGATAAGGTGAAGAAGTCAGAAGCAAACAGGTCCAAGTCCTCTTTGTATGATACCCAACACCCAATAAGTCTGAATTTAGATGGAATAAATATAAACTTAAAGAAAAACAACAACTAAAAAAACTTTATCTGCTTGCTTTATGTGTTTCTCTTCTTGTTTTTGCCCTCAGTTTTTTATCTGAGTTGTGACGTTGGTGTAGAAAAAGGTCAATGAAAACACTTTATCAGTGACAGCAAGGGCTGTAACAGTGCGTCAAGTGCCATGTCTGCACCGCGAGGTCAGACAAATGCACTCGACGACACAAGCTCAGTTCTAAATAGTTGTTTTTCTGTCACGCACACACACACACACACTCTCTCTCTCTCCCTTCAACCAGTACACTGATGTCTAAGCGCGGGCCACTAAGTGCTGCATTAGGTACAACAATACTCCCCTCTTTCTGCCCTTCATCTTCTCTTCTGTACATCAGTAACACAGCGAGGGTGGTGGTTAGTCGAGTGTGCAATGTCAACATTTAAGTGACCTTTGTTCCCCAGCAAAGCCACCTTTGGGACTTGTCATGCCCTTATTTTTTTGTTGTTGTTTTTGTTGAGCTAGCTCATTTAGAATTCTCTGTGAAGCCAAGGTTTTTTTTTTTAAAGTAACCCCTCTCTCTCTTCTCTCTCCCCCCCAGTAACATAGCGGAGGCACTGGTCAGTAAAGGCCTGGCCACAGTCATCAGATACAGACAGGATGACGACCAGCGCTCCTCCCACTACGACGAGCTGCTTGCCGCAGAGGCACGGTGAGGAAACGCGCATATGCACACGCACCTTTTAACATCTTTGACACGAACGGCGACACACACGACACAATTGGTCGTTCTCTCAAAGGCGCGTTTCTTTTTTGCTTCACGTGTGCGCACACGCACCACTCGTTTCTCCTACACAAACCCCTTTTCATGCGCGCTCACACTCTGACGTCCGTGAGTTGTGCATGTCCTTGAGAAACTGTCGCTCTTGGGAAGTGGAGGAGAATTGACTATGACCTTGAGCATTTTCTTTTTATTTTGTTTCATTTTTTTTGCCAAATTGCTTTTACATTTTGCTGTTGCTACCAACATGGCGCAGGTGAAGCAACTCACTTATTTTTCTGAATTTATTTCCGTAGCGACACCGTAAGTCACAGCCCCATCGCAGCTGTTGCTACGTTTTCCCCAGAAAGCGTGGCGTCGCTCTCAAATATTCACTCATACGTCTATTGGCAGCTTTTTTTTTTTTCCTCCCTTTTTACATACATGCCTGGACACACATACACCTTCCCAAGCGCTGGACGCTAAATCAGAGGCTCTCTTTACACAGCCCCTATGAATATAATTATATGGAGGTGCAGTGGAGAGATTTAGTACGAGCTTTATTACTCTGCCATAGATTAAGATCTGCTGGCTATAGGTAGAGCAGATGCAGCCACAGCCTCTTTTTATAGGACTAACTCTTTCACTCCCTTTTCTCTCAAGCAGTGTCACTGCCCACCCGCCCTCTTTTTCCGCTCTCTCTCCCTCCTCCTTTTTCACATTTTGTCCTTCTTTCCACTTATCTGTTTTCAGTTTTGTCCTTGCTCTTCTGTGTCTTCTCTTCTCCCATTTCTCTTCCACCCACCCTTCTTTCTTTCCTGCTCTCTCTCTCTCCATCTCCCTGGTGGGGTCTTATTAGAGTTGATGAGAGGTTTCTGTCTATAGCCTTGGTTTTTTATTTATTTTTAGTTCTCAGTGCACGAGGCCGAGGGCCACGCAGCCTTCAAGAAACCTCCTCCTGGCTATTGAACGCAACATATACCGTACATGCTTGCATAAATGTACATGCTCCATCTTAGAGGCAATGGTCGGCTTCCCGGTGACCCATAGGTGGCATAATTCCACTCCTTCCATCTTCGTCTCATTTGGCCCTTGAGGCTTTTAAAAGCAGCGATCACCATAACCAGTCATCATCGCTAAACCCCTTAGCTGGCTCCAAAGAAGCAACCCCTGTCTCTCTGTTTCTCCTCTTCCCTCCATTCCAACATTAATATCTCTTCCATTATAATTTCTCCATCACCATCTCCACTTTTCATTTCAAGCCTATAGATTTTCTTGGTGCAGGGGGGGGGGGAAATCCTCCCTCTAGCGCTTCCAGTTGAGCCGTAATAGCAGTTCAGGGAAGAGAAACTGGTATGAATTTACATCCTACTTCACAAAGCCACAATGGCTCCCACTTCATATCTTCAGTGATTACTCAAAGAGCTCCCATTTCTCCAGGTCCTCCTCCAGCTTTATGCTCTTTCTCGATGTATTATGATATTGCTCGAGCTGTTGGTGACGTTTTGTGTGTGTGTGTGTGGTTTGACTGACTTGTAGAGCCATCAAGAACGGGAAAGGGCTGCACAGCAAGAAGGAGGTTCCCATCCACAGAGTGGCTGATATCTCTGGAGTAAGTATTATTTTTTTTTACACAAGGGTAGTGAGTAATAGGACATGTATCTCTCGAATATTTTTAACTCTGGACTAATTTTCACACAGCCCCCATGACACTCAAAATGTCATCAATGCCCAAAAGCCACTGAATTGTTCTATCATGCACAGTAATACTCAGAAGACGATCTATAACCGCCCCTCCGCCACATCCCCGATCCTCACACCCGGTTTCCTCATCTCAAAGAAACTTTAGAGACCTCTAAAAATAATCAGTGCCATTAATAAAACTATCAGTGGTGCTCGGTCCTGGCTTGTTTACGTGTGCCCAGGGGCTTGATAGAGGCATCATTTGGCTAATGAAGCCTGATCGGGAGTGCTCACCAAATGAACATTAGCATGGGGAATCCATAAAACCTCTCAGTAACGAGTAATGGGCGAGATTGGTAGCCATTCGTTTTTAAAAGCTTGTTTTTGTTCGCACGACCCTGGAAGCTGGGTTTTAAATATGATCCCTATGATGTGTCCTCTGTTCACCCCGTACTCGTACTCTTCTCCGACGTGCAGTTCAGGCATGTTTCAGTTGCATGTTTTATGCGTTTTAGTTTCTCTGTTTCCGACAAAGCCACCTCCCTGAGTTTCCATTACACATCGCAAGAGATGTAGTCTTACATGACCACTGGCTGTCACAGTCCAACTTCCACGCCCAAGTGCAGTTCTTTATTATCTCACTATACGCTGCAGTGTTGTAGCTGTCCAGAGTTGTCAAACTGAGTGGTCGGGTTAGACGTGGTCACGTGGAGAGCAGAGCAGTGGAAAGTGCGATGAACCGAGATGTGCGCCGCTGACACTGATACAAAGCTTAAATGCTGGCACTGGTCATTGTTGCTTGCGAGGTACTGTTCCTGCTCCTGGCTTATTTTTAACATTGTATTATTCTCACACCACCCAAGGGAGAAATGAGGTCGGACAGTCAGGTGGTGGATAAGTCACCCTTTTTGTACCTGGGCGAAAATGTGATAATGTCTTGCGTAACTTTCTGCAGATTAGTTCATTGTTTTACTATATCTGTTTCAACGTATTTTATTTCCATTTCCCCCTAATTTGTAATAGCCAGTTTGCACGTTGGTGTGACTTTTGTCTCTGCTAACACCCTTTGTCATGCGGACTTTGTTAACCTCCTGAGATACCACCCCAACAACAAATACATGGTCCCTCAGATGACCTCAGCTCGGGCCACTGACCTCCATGTTATCACCCTCGCTCATTGGTAGATTCTTTTTAAATCTCACAACAAAATGTTTCCAAACCACCACCGCCACCCAACAAAAGTCAGAATTGTTCGAGTGCCTCCACGTATCTCCATACTTGTTGAATATCCAACTCTTATACATTTTGACAAGCCACTACATGATCTACCGTGAACTTCAGAAACATTAGTGCCTCATTGTCGCTCTCAGTTGGGCTCTCTTGTAGCACTTGTACTTGTAGGCTCTAGAGAGACATTTGGTTAAATTAATCAGGCTCATCTCTCTTTTTGTTTTTTTTCTTTAAAGCTCAGAGTTGGTGGTCATGTACAAGCTCTGCAAGTTGCTGGTAAAGTGTCATGACCTTGCATTTGAACGAAGGCATCGAGCCAAAGTTATTAAAGCTCTTAACACCGACACGACTTTAGTGTCTGAGTAATAAGTCCCGACATAACTACTCTCAGATGTTATGCTGTTCCACGTTGTCATCATCGTAACCTCCCTGTGTCTTATTGTGTCAGCAGGACAGATAAATTATTGGACCTTGTAAAAATAATTATGACAGGGAATTGTTGTGCTGACTGAGCAGCCCCGTGCTATTTCATCAGGGGTGTTTAAGTGCAGTTTATACTTATAAACCCACCGAACTTAACTGGCTGAATTGACCACTCTATGTACGAGCAATGACTCGGGAGTAGTTTCAGGAGGAGGTGCTCAATAATTAATTTACTTTAATAACAAACGAGAAAAAGCATTATATCCCCTCCCTTCCACTTCGAGCTGGATATTTTAAAATGTCTCACACATTTAAAAACTGTCCCAGTAACCGAGCAAAAGGCCACGACGGTCTTTACATTTTAACACGATTGTGCTGTGTCATGCATTTGTGTGTGTGTGTGACATCAGCCCTGTAAAAGCTCCGCAAAAACACTCCCCCTATTAACGCCACAGTGTCAGTGGTTTAGGTCAGCACCATTATTATGCAGCTGCAACTCCTCCCCTCTCCCAGCATTTCCAATCTCTCTCTCACACACACACACACAGGGTTTTCTGCACAGTCCAGGATCGTTGCCAGTCAGTGCTGGTAGGCGTGTGCATGCGCATGCACCAGTTGTTTGGCTAGGCTAATGTAATGAGCATTCTAAAGGACCAAAAATAGCAACCTTGCCCCCCCTCCTCACCCTTTTTCTTTTCCCTTTCTCCTCTCTCATACACGCCCACACACAGCTGTACACGTGCACAGGCGCACCCCAACCCCCCCCTCACACACACACACACACACGCACGGAAATACACACTCCTATACGTCAGCATCCTTCAGCTCGGCGGTAAAGGTTTGCCGAAAGGGATTATGTACATTGAGTGGGATGCAGTCACAAATAGAGCAGAGATAGGTTTATAAATGTATAGTGTAGGAGATGAACAGAGGTGGTGGGAGGAGGGTGGATAAAGCACTTGACTCACCTCGTACCTCCAAAGGTTGCATAATGAGGTCCTCTCTCATATGTCTCTCCTTTTTTTTTTTTTTTTTTTTTTTTCCTCCCTGAACCAAGTTAGACCGCACAGCCCACTCACTGCAGGTGCTGCAAAAGTGTTTGTGTGAACGACAGAATGTTTGGTTCTGTTGTCTCCCACTCAAGGGGCTATTTTGGACGGCAGTGGGCGAAGTTCAGGTGGTGCATCTTATGGCTAAAGCACGTACCCCTTTTACTCGCAACGTCATGTGTTTGAATCCCCCCCCCTTGTGATGTCAATCTTTTCTGCTGCTGCTGCTCTGCGTGTTTCTGTACTAATCCTTTTTAAAAAAACAAAAAAAAGAAAGGAAAATCAAGCGATATTGTGGGTTTTTATCAGTGTGAGCTCTCACATTTACTCGCAGTAGAAAATGGAGAAGGCTTCCTTGTTTGAACCCCCTCCTTCCCTTCAAGCCTTAGCTCATACTCCCATGGCTACACACACTCACAAACACAACACACTGGTCCATGACTGAGTGATCTGTTGTGCCTACATGCTCCTGCCTGGAGTAGGCACATATTAAATTATTATTATTTTCTTTTTGTATCATTTATAAATCTACCGCTGCCAATGCATCACCAGCCCTGCTTGAATACACACGATTTAACTCTGCTCTTGTAATTCTGGCCCGGGCACAACAATAAGCCAGAGCTAGTGACTCAGCCTTGCAGACAGAGATGGAAGCAGGAGGGGAGAGAATTATTTTCGATTGCACGGGTGTTTCCAGACGTGTCATAGAGAAGCAGGGCGGACTTCATTAGGCCCTGACCAAAATTTAAAGATGCCTGGAAAAAGCCCAGATCCCGTCATCAGTAAACCTATTTAGTCCGTCTTGTCTATTTTTTTTTATTTGGCTTGGAGTTTTTTTGGTGCTTTATCCAGGTTGAGTCAGTCACACTTTCTGTAACAGATATTTTTAATGTTTTATTTTCAGTAAGCCCAGCATATAAAAAGTCTCAGTTTTATTCTTTGATAATCAGATATCAGGAAATCCATTAGATTATAAATAGTGTCTTTGCTTTACAACTGTTTATAAATACTAAAAAGCTACATCATCAGATTTGGCTCGATAAATTCTCCTATGAGAAAGTTACGTAGCATCAAATTGTGCACTAATCTCAGTTCTTTTTTTTTGTCCATTAGGAGACACAGAAAGCCAAGCAGTTCTTGCCCTTCCTGCAGAGGGCTGGTCGGTCAGAAGCTGTGGTAGAATATGTCTTCAGCGGCTCCCGCCTCAAGCTGTACATGCCCAAAGAGACCTGTCTCATCACATTCCTCCTTGCCGGTGAGTCGAGCTCTTTTCCTTTTCTAGTGCAAAGGTCTTCCTTCTGTGACCTCCAACCACCACCACTTAGACGCTGCCTTGTAAAAATTAATTGGCATATCCAAACAGTGTGTGTATTGGCGCAAATACATATTTGCCAAACGGAGACACCTGCCACCTGCTCTTACAGGGCAAATGGGTAGCAGGGTACGTTGCACCAGCCACAGTCCCGCTCTCTTTCAAAAACACCAGGGTTGGCGTGAAGCATGTGTCCCCTTTGACCCCACCTTCCCCTTTCTCTGGCTCTCTGCCCGGTTTGAAATAGACTTGTTCTCCGCTCGTCACGTCTTGCCGGAGTGGTCATATTCATTAGAAACTGGCCACCGTGTCGAGGTAAAAGGAGGTTTAAAACTCCAGCGGATGGGCAGGTTTTAACACTGTCCGCGTAAAAGATCAGTCTTTTATTCTGTCTGTCTTTTTATTTAAAGTATATGAGAAGGTCATATTGTGAATGCCAAGAGGTACAGCTGTACTTTCTGAACATAAACAGCTTATCCGTCCTACCTGAGTTTTGGTTTCGCACGTCTCCTATCTGATGTAATACAGCTGCAACCATTAGTTGACAGATTAATTAGAAACTGTGTTGATTTGAAAAAACAAACAAACTCGCAGCTTCTCAAATGTGAGAATTTGACTGATTTCCTTTTCGTATATGATTATATATGAACATATTTGGTTTGGATTGCTCAAATAAAACAAGCATCAGCCTGGGTTGTCAAAATAAAATACCAGGATTTTCCCTTCTTCTCTGACTACTTGATTAATCGAGAAAATAATTGGCAGATTAATAGTTAATGAAAGTAATCCATCCGCGAATGAGTCCATTCTTTTAGCTTTTCCAATTTTCAGCATGAGAAAGTAGCAGTAGTTTAGGGATGCAAGATGCAGATGGGATGAAATACAGACTGTTTGATAGCAGGTCTAGTCATTTATTTCAGCTCCCTGACTGTCTTGACAGTTTGCGCTAGTAATAAAAACACCGAGACTGTATCTTTGGCAGCCAACAATGATTTGCACATCCTCCCAGATCATGGGAATGGTGCGAATGCTTATCCCTTCCCCCAGCAGATGATGCTCTTTGTTATAGTTGCAATAAAAATCTGTTTCAATCCATCTCCATTTCAGTCCCCGACATTTGCCAGCCGTCCAGTTCCTCTACATTTCCAGTCGGACAAACACCATATATTTCTGACAAACACTCCGATTCGGTTTAATTATGCGTGGCTAAATCGTCGATGCATTAATTAATTTTGTAATTTGCTTCTGATTGTCTTTGCTATCCGCTGATGGTTTTCGTAATTACATTTTCTTTTTCTGTCCACCGCCCGCTACAAGATGTATTGACATGACCTCCGCCAATAAGCAATCTGCATATGGCGCCATATAAGATTTCTTTTTTTTTTTACACACTCTTTTGTGTTTGACAACACACCTCTCTAATGAGATGTCAGGTGTGTGTGAGAGATGGTGTTTACATAGTCAGCCTAGTTTTGGAATGATTTTTTATTCAATCAAAGGTTATTAGAAAATCCTAAGAAGCACATTAGAGCTGATGTCCCCTGAGCATATTTGATTAAGGTCCCCAGAAGAAAAGATTCATCTGCTGGATGAGACGACAAGTATTGTCTTTAATATACACATTAGGCTGGATTAGCTCTGATTGATACAAATGATCCCCTTTCCAATTTTGTGTGTTTTTTAACTATTACAATAAGAGTCCTCCGTATCTCTCCAAGAGCCCTCTTGTGTGTGTCTCCCCATAGGTGTGTGAGTGCTTTTTCTTGTCTCATTTTTTTTCTTTCATCTTGTTTTTTTTTCTCTACCTCTTCTCTCAAAGATGGGATATTTATGAGATAAAATATTATGCCTGGTAGGTCATGGCCTCAGTGTTTCTTTGCATGTATGTTGTTGTACGCACGTTTTTCTTTCCCTTTATGCGATAGCTGATGTTAAACTTTTAACCATACATGAAATGAAGCCCTTAGGCACAAGCAGTCCTTTTCATTATCACTCCAACTCTAATCTCCAAGCGCTCCCTATCTCCTTCCACTTTCTCTTTCCTGTCAAAGTTATCTTCCCGTGTTTTATTCACCCATCTGCACCGATGGGCCGTGTTTGAAATGACACATACATGATAAATTGGCTGCCCCCGAGCCTCTTGTGTTTATCTGTGTATGAAACAGCAGAAAGCCTTTGGACCCTTCTCCCTTTAAACTATCACACATCCGCGACAGATAATGAGGTGTGTTCGGAGCAGATCTTTAGTTATGCGTGTTTCAGATAACGTATGCTCTTATTTTTAAAGTTAAACAGGCCTGGCGTCTTCGGTAGCAGTGACTTGTACAAGGATTGTATCATGTATAGTTCCCTTATTTTGTAGTTGTGTATATATGAATACCCATATACATAATGCATCAAAAGAATTGTTAATTAGCCTCCATAATGCATAATGTATTATAGCTATAGTGGTGAAGTAGATCTTTTTCAGTTTCAAGTATTATAAATTCATTTTGTATTTTAAAAAAATGAGCTACTTCTAAGAGTAAATATTGACCAGAATCAGACAAATGGAGACGATATTTTCAAAAGGATAAAGGCTGCCTGTTTTAAAACAAGTATTGCATTAGTCGTTTCTTTTATCAGCCATGTTCTTTGTCAGCTTATGTCCTCCTCTGTAAGTCGCCTTGGATAAAAGCGTCTGCTAAATGCAATGTAATGTAATGTTCTCTTCATACTGTATTCATCATGGCCAAACGTTCAGCCTTTAACAATGTCATGGGAGGCCATTGAAGAACTAAATGTTTACAGTGAGCTGCAAAGGAAGTGTTCCCAAGGCGGTAAGTGATGTAACACAGCACGTCAAAATGATCATGCCAAAAACTCAATCATTGTTACTCATCCAGCAGCGTTTTAGACATATTATTTGTCCTGATTTAATAATGGACCCCTCTCATTGCAAGGACTTTTTGTCCTCCAGTGAGGCACCTCAGTATCTTCACCGCTTTTAGTCTTCTTCCTTTCCCAGAGTTTTCCTTGATGGATAAAGACAGTGCTTTAAGATAAACGAGAGGTGAGGAAACAAAGGGGGTAGCAAGAGAAGCCCGTGCTTCAAAGAGGGCCGGAGGTGCGCTTCAGGAGTTGAAGGGAACTTCCCTTTCCTCTCCTCCCACATCACCTTTCCTTTCTTCTCCTCTCACTCGCCCGGCCTCATGTTGTCACTTCCGTATGCAAGTTTGATAAAGGGTAAAGGAGTCATCCAGTTTCCCGAAGATTGAAAGGTGGGCCTTCCACACAGGAAAGGGATTTGAGAGTAGTAGGGGGGTGAGGAGGGGGTTGGAAGGATGATGAAAGGAGGCGTAGGAGAAGTAAGAGCTGTGGAGGCAGAAAGGACAGGGGAGGGCAAAGAGAAGACAAAAAAAAAGAGGTACAATTGATGTGAAGTATGTGGGTATAAAGGCCTGTTGAGGCTAAGGGAGACCAAGCAGTGAAAAGGCTGTAAAAGTTTACTGGCTTCAATAGCTTTCACAGAGTTTTAGACGGAGGCCACAGCAGGTGAAGTGTACTTTGAAAGTTACTCAGAAAGGTATGTTGAGCAGCAGTCTGTCAGAAAGATGAAACGCCACATCACTCGGACACAAAGATTTACAGTGTCAGCAAGAAGCATTAGCCTTCACAGTGTGTGGCTGAGTGCGATATGTCTGATTTTTCTGATACGAGTGTGTGTATATGGCTGTATTGCGTGTGTACACACCCGTGTGCTGGTACACTTGTTGTGCAGATGGAAAGATGGTGAAGTGGAGCAGAAAATATGTAGACTTGTTCCCTTTTTAAAAATATGCCTGCAAAAAAAAAAAGGTTTAGCATAGTAAGTTGGTCAGATATCTGTGTCTTAATGTGCGACTGCAGCGCTGCATCTCATTGAGATGCGCGTGTTAATAGAAACCTGGGACTGCTGCCTTTTTTTGGGGCCTTGAGACATATTTCAAGGTCTACTACATAACAAAGTTGCCAGTAAGGAAGACATAACAACTTCACTTGGCATTACATTTACCGCAGTATGAGCTATAATCTTGAACCTAAATATGGTACAGGAGCTGCATCCGCCTACAGCAAAGCAATCATCCACCATAGCTGCTGCTACTGGAGGGAGAAAAAAAAGTTATTGCTGGAAATTTACTCGCGTCTACCCGACAACTAATACTTAACATTATTAAATTACAAATTAAGTTTGCTGTGCATGAGGGGAAAAAAATGAATTTAATTAGAGATGGCTGCTCTCTAGTAAAGGTGACATCAGAGTTTTACTGAATTGGGCCCTGCAAGTAAACGGAAAACAACAGAACAAGGTAGTTTTTTAATTCAAAGGACTATGTCCTTTTTTAATAATGGAAAAGCTGCTTCCTCACTGATGGATTTTATAAATCAAATATTAGAAATGTAATGTACGGCCATGTGCTTTGGAGGAACGGGCTTAGCACTGCGGAAGCCTCGTTTGGGTTAATGAGGCCTCCCAGCACTGGTAGTGAGATAATGTTGAGAAGGAAGGATGAATCGGGAAGGGAAGGAGAGTCACACAATCCTAGGATATTCTCAAACAGCATCAGCCCTCTTTAACCTCCATGTCCACCTGTATCTTTTCACCCACCGCTGAACTTCCTGCCACGGAGGGCGAGATATTCAAAGAGATGCAGAGAGGATTAACACAGTTAATAATTAATAAGAAAGGGAGCTGAAATAACACAAATCTACACACGTACACCCCCAGCTTTTAGATCTTTGTTTGTTTGCCTGTCAGCGTTAATTATGTCCTGTCAACAGCCTGTCAAAAATCTAGAATTAGTAACTTAATAAAATTTAAAAAAGATAGACACTAATGGCATTCATACGGAGTTTACTGTATCCTGCAAGTATCCATTTCCACCTGCAGACATGCCAGAGTGAGAGCATGAAGCATCTGGCACGTTGTGAGCCGAAAAAGTCAGAGGCTAATCAATATGGGACGTTATTAGTATAGGAATTTGCGGCATGATGTATGTTTGCATAAATTGCAGCAATGACATTAATGCACACCAGCCACACGTCGCCACATTTCTCCCCGCAGACCCAATTCCTACAAGATGAAGCTCATTATCTCGGCTTGGTTGGGAGAGGAAGAGAGGTCGACTCAAATCGCGTTCCCGGGTACATGTAGGATCGACTGAAAACGCGTTCATTCAGTC
This sequence comes from Larimichthys crocea, assembly GCF_000972845.2. Classification (NCBI taxonomy): domain Eukaryota; kingdom Metazoa; phylum Chordata; class Actinopteri; family Sciaenidae; genus Larimichthys; species Larimichthys crocea. Next base: position 7,683,439 of record NC_040030.1, on the reverse strand, counting down.
ACAAAGCATTAAAAAAATATGAGAAAGAAACATCTCCGCCTGGAAATGAATGCATATGAATTCATCCAATTAGTTCTGGTTCCTGAGAGGAATTACAAGTAGAATGAAGATCATTTCGCGCTGGCACTCTACTGGCATTGTTTTCTTTAAGTGCATCCTAATGGCTGGCGTATTAGATTACTCTCACTCGAGTTGTTTGTATGACACTTAGATTATGACACAGCAGTTAAAGGAATGGTTCAAATATTTTGGGGGAATGCACACATTTACTTTCTTGCCCAAGAATCGGATGATAACATTGATACTGTCATATCTGCCTGCTAGATATGAAGCTGGATGCTCTGCATCTCATATTCTTGTTTAGTATGCATGAAAACTCAGTGTGACGGTGAAAGGTTAAGTTTTTTTTTTATATATATGTAGAGGTGGAGATGTTCAGGGAGAAATTCAGGGACTGATGACATGGCAGTTGCTGAGGACTCTATGCAGATGAAGAAACGCGTGCGTGTTTGACTGAGCAAGAAGGCTTTGTGCGCGTTTTGAGCTCGGAGGACAGGCAGTATTTCATGAGGTTTATGCCTGGCCCTGAATCACAGATTAAAATGTTACGTCTTCTCCACAGGGCCCTCCCTTTACCTCTCTCTCTCTCTGTGAGCCTGAGCTCTACACAGAGGAATGGGGAAAAAAGCGTGGTGAGACAGGGGCGGGGTAGAAGTGATAGAAACCTAGAGCGATATTAAATGAAACGGTGATTGCTTGTTGTCTTTTAGAAGGTGGTTCGCAGAATTTGGAAACGACACGAATTGCTTCTTTAATCTGTTCAATCTATTCTAAATGTAACATCCATGTCCCGCAGACCAAATACGATGATCGGTGTGATGTATGGAGGATTGACATTTGAGCTTCAGGACTGTGTGCGCGCAAGATGCTGTACAACAGTGTTGTGTGTATGTGTGTGATGTCACAAGGGATCAGTGTGTTTCTTGTCTTGTATCTAAGATCAGATAAGATGGGGATCCTGTAGTTTGACCCAGATGTTTATCTCCGTGTCAGGCGTGAGTTATGTATCGTGGCGCAGGTTAAAATTGGCCGTGCTAATTGACTTCTTGGCTTGGTTTAAATGCTGCAGGGAGGAGGCTACGCTGTGTATGTGTGTGAGAGAGAGAGAGTCTCAGGATATTGAGCGCAGTTGGGAAAGCACTAGGTCATTTGAGGAGAGCATGCCATGCGCAACTTTTTTATATGGGATTAATATTTGATCTATTATAACCTATTATGTTTTTGGATTCATTTTTTGGGATGTTTTTGTCTTCATAAGAGCTCAGGCTGGGTTATGAATTGTTGCTGACGTCGGCCTGAAAATCCCCTTTTGAGATATTGTACTGTATGTGCTAGACAATTAAAACTTGACTCTATTCCCGTGTAGTCTATTCAGTGGATTATGTTGGAAAAACACAGTTCCAGCCCTTATCAAAGCTCTGGCCAACCCATCTTCCTCCCTGCAATTACTTCATACACCAATTTTTGCAGTGTGCAGTATTTACCTCTCCCATTGTCTTTACTCTCTCATCTTCCCCCCTTTTTTTTTTATTCAGCCTCCTCCTCCTCTTTTCTTTATTCTGGCACTGCTGTAGCAACAGTGTCCCACGTGGAAGCCCTGTCCTGGTCCACTTCTATAAATACTTTCAGATGATCTTGGCCATCAGTGTCTCCTCCTCCTCCTCCTCCTTCTCCTCCTCTGCCACCTTTCTGCTTTTCTGCAAGCTTTTTTATTGTATTTTGATGTTGGATCACAGTGTTCCACATCATAGAATACCCACAATAAAACTATATTCAACCGCAGTATGATAGAATACAGGCTGATTACAATAACTTTTTTGTACATGTTTATAGAATAGACAGTTAGATAAAGCAGTTCTTTATTAAACCTGTTTGTTATTGTTATGTTAGTATGTTTATCCTAATTATTTCTTTCCTACTATGTGTCTAAATCTTTTTTTTTTAATAGCTCCATGGAATTTTACGTTCACTGCTTTGCTAAAATATTACAGCGAGAGTAAAAAAGTGCAAATAGTTTAGTAGAAAATGAAAATTTGCATATCTAATTGGTTTTAATGCTCCCTGCTGTACACTGAAGACCTTTTTATGTCTTACGGACAGTTGACTCAACAGTTCTTCATAACTCTTTGGTGCTGACTGTCCCGTGAACTCATTTTGCCTTTCCTGGGTCATTTTCTCTTCGCTCGCTGCCAGTGTGAATACGCTGATGTCTCCTGTTCTTGTTCTCATAAATGGGACAGACATGGGCAGAGTTTTCTGTAGGGAACAGAAAGTACTAAACAAAACAGCTAAAAAAAAAGTCGGTAGGTTCTTTTTATATAGTTGCAAGGAAACTCATTTTTGCCAGTTGGGGTTAGCTGACTTTTTTTCAGGTAATCTGGCCGTGGTGGTATTCTTAGTAAAGTTTATAACTAGTGAAAGTTTTCTGGGGCTGACAGTCACTCAATCTGGATCTTTTTACTTACTAACATTAAAAAGAAATAAAAAGCATCCTAGGGGCGTCCCACTAGCTTTAGGGCCTAAGTTTGGTTCTGGCCAGCGGCCCTTTACTGCATGTCCTCCCCTCTCCCTCTGTCTTCAGCTGCTCCTATCGAATGCCAATAAAAGGCGAAACAAATCTAAAAACATGATCCTAGTCACAGTTACAAATCCAGTTATGTATTTTAAAGGGGGCTGAGATAAAACCCCTGCAAGATCTTAGCATTCAGAATGCAGTATAAAAAGAATAATCATGCAAATGTCGCTTGTATAGCTGATCTGACGAGATTTCCTCTTCTTGAACTTAGAGGGAACAGCAGCTGAGGTTTAGACATACCTGGTACACAGTGTCCCAGTTTAATGGCACTGGAAAGCCCTGCTGTATTGACAAGTATTAAGATGTAAGTTGTCTGTTCTTATTTTGGAAAGAAAATCTTTAAACATTAAGAATAGGATGTAATATCGTCCCCTAATCTAAGAGACACACCATCTAATACGTTCAGGTACACACCGATATTCCAAGCACTTTAATAATTTGACACATTGGTGCAAGAGCTCAGCAGCGTTTTCTCAGGCCAGAAGAAACACTCTTTATATGAATACATCACTAGTAAAAGGGAACCCAGGAGGACGTGTCAGATTCCCGTGGAAAATGAGTCAAAGCCAGAATCATCTTATTGTGAGGTGACCACACTGATCACTGGGTCAAACTGGACGCCGTAACGTGCCGCATGTGGTTTTACTTCTATTTCACGAGTCCATCCTGAGGCAGTATGTGCACATATCTGTCACACCAGTGAAGCTCATTAAATTCAACATGAAGCGGGAGACAAAAGGAAGACCCTAAGAGAGAGAGAGAGAGCTGTTGCTTTATTAGTACATGCTGGAGGGTGAACGCCCAACCGAAACTGTCATTAGTTACTCTGCATAAATCAATACAGCATCAACCTGCTTGCTAGTGTACTAATAAATTCAAGAATGTGAAGAGAACATGACAAACAGATAAACATACAGCTACTGTTAAAGGTCCATTGAGTAAAATACATGGCAATTAACTGGTGGAATATGACACATATGTTTTATTTGGTGTATAATCACCTACAAGTGCGTATTATGTTACCTTATAATGAGCTCTTTATATCTGCTGAAGAAGCAGGGCCTCTTCTATAGAGTCTGCCATGTTACACTGTATGTTTCTACAGTAGTCAAAAATAGATGAACCCAGCACTGGCTAATTTTTGCAGCCATTATAGTTTGAGCCTCATGGTTGGAATGGTGATGTGAGTGCTATTCAGTTGGTTGCGGTCTTCAACATCACCGCTAGATGGCACTAAATCCTACACGCTAGCCCTTTTAAAGTTCTTTACATCTCAGTGTACGTCTCGGCTAACAATGCATGAACATACAGTATATCAATTCCTAAGGGGTACAAGACACAAAAGAAGTGAGTCTCAATTGAAGCATGGTATTCTCCTCCAATAGGTGCTTTTCATGCAAAATTTATAGTATGTGTGTAAGGACTTAAACTTTCTTTAACGGTCAGATGAACACAATCCCTTACAGCCCAGCTTACACACACCCTCAAATACAGAAATTCTCTCTCCTCTCTGTTAGGCATATACCTTTCTTGCGTACACCTCCTTTTATCGCAGTATATTTCTTTAAACAGAGTGAACCCACTCATTCCTTTTTCTCCCCACCTCTGCCCTGAAGCTCATTCATTCCTACCTGAACTCTACAAGAAAGCCGCGAAAGACGTACCAAAGTTGACATGATGGGGGGTCCAAAAGATACAGATTCCAGCAAGGCTGTCTTTTCAAGGGGAACGGGTTATACAGAAACGCTCGCGGGCAGGATCGACTCCTTGATGACCAATTATCCATTGAGTGGCAACAATGGTTGGTAGTTGGTTAAGCTGTGTCGTGCCACTGACGCACCTTTGTGAGATAGTGTGGCTCAGCAGTTTTAACCTTGACCTGTTAAGAGGGATGAGAATAATGCTCAACGTTGCGTCAGTTATTCGGTGCAGAAGTCCTGAATATTGTAGATGCAGTCTCTTCATTGTCTTACAGATATTTGTATTATTTTCCCAAGTATTTATATTTAGTATTCCAAATATTTCTTGTGGTCTTTTTGGATTTGTCCAAACCAAATTATAGTAAAAGTATTCTGGACGTCAAGTTGTTCCTTTTTTGATTAGTTGCTGCGCTGACCTTTTAACTCTTTGCAATTGTGTTGTCTTTGGCTAGGTATTGAATGTCCACGCAGTTCCAGGAATATGCCTGGAGGGATGCAGGTGGCTGAACCCTTCAGTGACGAGGCCATGCTGTTCACCAAAGAGCTGGTGCTGCAACGGGAGGTAAGCAGGGACAGCAGGACGTTCTGGCCCCAGTTTCATCATTTCCTAGTGTTTTCTGTGCCTTGTACCCATGTTGGTAACTCTTGGTGTTTTGTATCTTGGCACCCACATTTCTTGTTTTTTTCATTTTCACACTCACAGTCCAAGTTTAGTCTTCTTTGAGCACGAGATCATTTTAGTTCAGAGATGTGTGAAGAACAATGTTTATAATACTTTTTAAAAACTTTTACTGATGACCAGAGAAGCTACTTTGGCTTCAAAAGTTGTTTCAAACGAGCAGTCCGGCTTTGAACATTGTCAAGATCGATTTGAGCAGCACGCTAAAACTCATTTATTTCAAAATTCTGTTTATTTTAAACATTAGATCAATAAACACAATATTTAGAAGACGGTATTTTAACTAGCAAAGACAGGATGGGTCTTGTCCTAGATGTTCTTTGGCAGAGATCCACGTTTTCAACTCCAAAAACAAAAATAATGATTTACTTTGAGCTTTGACATTGTGCTTGTTTCTGATGTCCAGCATCAAACCAAATGTCTGTTACATTGTCCAGACACTTTGTGCAAAAACATTCGGCCTTTTACTTTAATAAGCTGATAAAATGGTTTACTTCCAAATTGGGGTTATCACAGCATTTGAAGTACTGTACTCTTACCTCAAGTCCTGTGAGATCTCCACAAAAATCCAGACAAAAGTGGCCACAGTCACGTAGACTAACCCAAAAACACACACTAACACATACCATCCTCCCCCCTTGCTTACTCCCAGTTTATGGAAAGCTCACCTGATAGCGGATCAGTGCTCCTGGGCTTTAGAAAACTCCCATCCACTGTGTGCCTGTTCATTCACATGCTAATAGGTTTTTATAAGAAGCAGTGAACGGACCAAAGCCATGATGGAACTAGCTATAATCCTGCCACCACTTATCCAAGCCACACACACACACTCTCGCTCTCTCTCTCTCTCTTTTTTTTTTTTTTTACTCCCCCTCTCCATTCCTATCTCCGTTTTAAAGGGCTTTTTTGCGTAGGGTGGCTGACTCTACTGTCCTCCGGTGTTTAATTGTCATGTAAATGTAGCCTTGGCCAGCGTTGGAGGTGGACTAGTATTTGAGTGTGTGTGTGTCAGGCCCAGAATATACAGGCTGGATCAAGAAAGCCGTGGCTGTGAAATAATTGATGCTAGCAACAGGGGTGTTTGATTGACAGGGATGCAAACCTCTCCCTGTGAGTCAGCGCAGAGACTCTGTAGCAGGTACATGGTGGTATGAATTTTTATTGTTTTTTACAGATGCATATATACGCACAAATGCATAATTAATCACATTTGTACACATGATTCGCCACACTCTCCGTCCCTATACACTCACGGATTAAATTAAGTATTTATCATCATGCATATAACCCCTTTTCCATCCATACACACTCTGACGCACACACTCTCTCACACATTTTCTCCCTTGCCAGTCATCGGTGGTGTCAGCAAGTTTCGCACAGGTAGGTGGGAGTTAGCAGGCAGGACCGAGCCATATAATGAGCCCAGAGCCCGGTGCGGGGGCTGGTTGGCTGGCTGCACTGACCTGCTCTCATGGGCTAATATGAACACACACACACACACATCCAAATGGGCACATTCAGGTAGATATAAAACACAGTTAGATGTTCACACATAAGAGCTGTCACTTTTCTAAAAATCATTATCCAATAGAAAGTCTGTGGTTCAGAATCCCTGTGTAGAAAATCAGTTTAGGTGTCATTTTTCTGGCTCACCCGCTTTGTTAAGACATTCACTAAACAAATTGGAACATGGGGGGAGAGAAACAAGTGACAGCTCTGTAACAAACACACACACAATCTCCATCTATAAAGCTAGAGAGTCAAATGATAGGGTAATGTTAGACACCATGCCTGACATCCAAACTGGATAGAGTTGCATGAAAGAAAGCCGGTGCGAAGAGGTGACAGGAAGTGCAGAGGCTCTAACGAGACACGAGTTAGGCAGCAGAGGAATAAAAGACGTGATGCAGGACCCGAGAGGAAGAAACTGCTCCGTGCCCTTGAATCAGCCCTCCCCTCCGTCGTTCTTTTCATATCCCCCGCGCCGCGTAAGCGAGCGTGACCGAAACAGGTTATTAAAGGTGTGTCACGCTCGGATATGAATATGGATCGTTTGATTTCATTAGCATGAAGAGATTCTGCTGTTGATTCCTGTCTGAATAGCGTCTGATTGCGGGAGCTTTTTAAGATGTTCAGGAGATGGCCTCACGTGAATAACCTTTGATTTGCGTATTGGCGGTTTATTTGTTCGCAATCATAAAATATTTTTCTCACTCCTTTTTTGCTCGGCAGTCATTTTGAGCTTTGCAGGGCTGAGTTGATCTGATGACATGTTGACTCAATGGTCCCTGTGCCCCGCACTTCTACATCTCTCTACTCTGTAATTAACTGCGCTGTCTGTCTTGTCTCCTTTTTGAAATGGAGTTTGGGTGCAGAGATGCACACTTTTCTCTTTTCTTCCTTTTACACGACTGTTTTGGTCTTTGCCTAATAGCCTTTTTTCTCTCTCTCAACTCGTTTGTGCCTCGCTCTCGCCTCCCTTGACGTCTTTCGTGTCCAGTTTTAAATCTCTGACTGACATTTGCTCTCAGCTCTCTCCCTCCTTCCCCGCCTGCCATTTCTCCCTATCCCCTCCTTCCTGCAATTTCTCCCTCTAAACTGACACACAGCCACGTCTTAATTTCTCCTGATGCAGACACGCATAATTAATGTGGCATCAAGTGAGGGGAGAGGCCCTGGTTTCTGTCTTCTCTATTTATAACCCCCCCCTTCCATTCACTCTCTATCTCTGCTGCTTTAAAAAAAAAAAAAAAGATTTCGTTCAGTTTCAGACTCCCTCTATTCAAAAATCACTTCTGTGTTTGTCTGCTCCGTCTCTCTTTATCCATCCCTCCCTATCGTTCGCTCTCTTCCTCTAACTGTCTGCCTTCGCTCTCTCCCGGCTCTCCCTGTGTAGTGTTAATCTCTGACAGACACTGTTCCCGTTCCCAGCGTGGAACCCGAAAAACGGCAGCACAAAAATTCTGGAGGAAAAAAGAAAATGCATTAGGCAAACACCACTCCCCCAGACGTTCCCCTTTTCTTTTCTTTTTTTTGATGTTTTTAATTTCTCTCACCTCCCACCTTCCATTGACAAAAAAAAACATCCATTCACTCTCAGTCAGTGAACCTCTCTGTTGATATATTTATGCTTTTGGGTGGTAACTTCAAAAGCACAGCGCAACCGGGAGGAAGGAGGACAGAAAAATTTTACTGCATTGACATGTTTATCTAGGATGAGTCAGCTACAGACGGGACGCATAATTACTGGTGTAGTGTTAGTTAATAGAAGGCATACGTCGGTGAAACGGTATTTAAACTATTCCCAATGTCTCATTTAAATTTATGTTTAATTAAACGCCATTCCAAACTGAGATGGCTGTAAAGTGAACTTACTTGATCTTACTTAGGTTTAGTTTTTTAATTATTGAATTTCGACATCTGTTCTTTTTGCATTTGTATCTCTCTATCTACTTGTCGCACCTGTAAGATTTTATTTTTAGACTAATCAACTCTGAAACTTTTTTTATTTTTATTAATCAGCAAAGAACAGACCAACGATTGTAACCGCCGCTGTATACATTTTCAGTTGTATAACCGATTGCCTGGCAGGAAGCAAGAATAAGAAAAGCGGGTGAAGCGGAGATGGAGTGTTGGAGCAGGGACGAGAGCAGGCTAAGTGGACAGTAATATGCAGTGTACGGATCCACCTACGTATACTGTCAGTCCTATTGACCTCATTCAGTCTGGGTGGTCTCTCATCTACTGTACTGCCCCGACTGCCTACTCAAATTTCTCTATTTCACACAGAGATTCTCATCACTTACATTCTCTCGCTCACTTGTTAGCATGTAAAGACGTGAAGAACGCCTGTATTTCAGGCCCGGGGTATTTTTTCCCTATACATTTTCATCACTTTTCTTTTTTAGACTTAAAGTTTGTAAAGCTAGAAAAGATGATACCCCACAACATCAGCTTGTTTAACAAGAGTCTACATTGCATGTTATGCACTTGTGATGGATTATCTTACATCTGACTGCACCTGAGGGGGAAAAAAAGTGACGAATGGGGTGTAGCAGTCATTATCGTACCAAGTCTTCCAGTCTCTGAAAATGTGTCAACAGTTTATATAGAGGGAAACAAGTGCAAAAGCAGCCTTGAGTTACTATTTTAAAGCTTGATAGATGGTTTGTAGGTTTAGAAACACTTTATTTCATCTTAAACTCCAGCTGTAGTTAAAAAGAGATAAAATGGCAACAGTAAAAAAATTATACTACAAAACTGGGTTATCGTTTTAACATAGTTGCTATAGTCCTAATACACACATGCACACCCAGGCACTTACCTCTGTCTCTGAGTGTGTGTGGGGGGGTTGGCACAGGCTGCCTTCAGACCTGCAGGAGGTTGTGTTGTGTAGCGTCGATGAGTCACTGTGCCGGCGTGGCATCACAGATGCCCCGCTCTCTGCTTTAATAACTGTTCTTGGTGAGCATTTTAATTAAATGCTAATACGTCCGACACCTTTTAGAAAATACCGAGAGGATTTGGCTCCGTTCCCGTGTGTGTGTGGTATTTCTTATTGTACCACAACCACAAGTACAGGTATGCTGTGGCAACCTGGATAAACTGATGTGTTGATCTCGTCGCCTGTCTTTTCTTCCATCCGTCTCTGGACACATCTGTGGTCAGAGTGACTCGGATCGATTCGTTTAGCATTTTTCACACACACACACGGAGAATGCATCCTTCATGCATTTGTGCCTCTTTTCAACATCTTATTTTGGCTTTCAGGGCCACGTGACGGCACCGTATTTCTCCACAGCTTCAGTGCTCTTACATTGATTTCCAATCACCCTCAAATTATTTTGGCACGAGGCCGATAACACAAGTGCCGCATCTCCGTGTCTGACCACGTCTCCTCACCTCTCCCTCCCTTCTCATGTCGGTCCATTTTGTCGACATTAAATTAGTCTATTTTTGACTTGTTTTTTTTCTTCCTCATACTTTTTCATGCAAAATGTGTTTGTGAGACCACCACACACTGTAGTTAAACAAACCACAAGTGCAGGCAGAAGCCCCATATCCAGATTACTGCTGCTTTATTGCGACTGAAAAGATCTGTCCCCATCCATTCATAACTCCGGCACCAGCTGTATAGATTACATCCATACCAGAAACAGTAAATACTTTTTACTTGGTGTTTCCAACAACCATTACAAGTGGGGTTTTTTTCATATTTGAACAATATGACACAGATTGGATGACTTATTTGGCGGAAAAAGGTATTTTAACACCTAGTTTTGTTGAACCCGCCTCCCAAATAACCACAAATGTTGATACAAACCTGAGTGGAGCTCAAAGAAAACGATCAAAATGTCCCTCTTGATGAAATAGAGCAGTCGAGGCAATATAACTGGCAAACCATGCTAGTTTGCAATTTAAATAGACTCCATTTGTAATTTAAAGTTTGACCTTGAAAACCCACCTTGCGAGCATAAATTTCATTAGCAATAGTTTCTTGTTGAGTGCTGACCATAAATTCTGATGCTCACAATAAGTCAGTCTACATCACTTTCCACTAATCGGTGTCACAGGTAGAGTTCAGCTTTTGGTTTTTGCAGCGGTTTGCGAAATAAAGCGCTGCTCGGGCCGTGTTTGTGTGTATCGCTGTCACAGCCGGGGCCGCTCTTTCCCTTGAAATTCGTGAATTACAGCCCGAAGGTGAACAGACCGACCCACATAAACGCATTCACACCATCGCAGTGACGGAGAGATAGATGGGCCCGAATAGAGATGGAGCGATGAGAGGAAGGGAGAAACCTGCTCACCGCTTTATCGCCACCAACTCGTTTACGAGGGCGACCTTGTGCTTAACGTCTGTGTGTGTGTGTGTGCGCGTGAGAGATGGAACTGCAACTTCACCGTCCACGCCTGATAAGCATACCCTGGAAACGGTGCAAAGACATAGGCACACACTGTGCTTGGGGACCAGCTGAAATCCTCTTAGCCTTTCCCTCTACATGAAGGGCACTGCAGTACTCTTCCACATCAATGAGGGCAAGAGTACAATGCTCTCATGCACTTACACTGTACTGTCGCACAGTATATCACTCACTGTATTCCTCTCATTTTGAATTCTCTTTTTTTTCCGCTGCGTCTTTCCTTGTTCTCCTCAATTCCACACTTTTTATTTTTTAATATATTGGCTCACATTTTAGCTGCTTTTCTGCTGGAACACGCTGGAATGAAGGTATATGACATTGGTGCGAGTGCTAAGGAAATACACTTCTTAAATTATTGTCGAACCAGAGGCCTGAACAGACTGAATATGTTTGATAAATGATTGAAGCGGCCGGAAACGGAGAAAAGTCTTCTTATTGTCTCTGCTGTCTCTTTTGTTTGCCTTTCCCCCGGTTATACTCCGGGCCCTCTCACTTAAAAGAAAATAGCTAAACTCCGTATTGAATTTTAGTCTGTCTGAGAATACTGGAGGCAGCCAGCCAGATAGCCAGTGGCTGTGTCAACAGACATGTCATTACCTGTCTTATTTGGCCGCTGTTCTTCTTTCTTCTTCTGGCCCCTTTTTTTTATTTTTCACCTCTTCTTACCAAGCTTTTGTTCTAATAAAGAGCAGTTTTGTTTCATTTACTCTGTCTGTCAGTGCAGTCCGTGATGACGAGCAGAGGGAAAGCATGACAAAGAAGAACACTAGAACAAATGATTAACATTTAATTGAGAGATGGGAGTTACAGTGGGATATCGACTATCGACTGTTACATGGCCAGTCTAGTAGGGCACACTCAATAGCCCAATTTTCGCCCAACAGTCCAATTTTAGTCTTGTTCTGACTCTTTATCACAAACAAGATGGTTGTTTCACCTTACTTAAAGGCATACTTTCATAACAGTGCTAATTCATTTCTCTTTTGGTTATAAAATGAGATGGAAAAACCGGACAAAAAGGTCTGAAGAGAAGTCGGAAAATGCCTCAGCCTTGACTTTAGAGTTTTTATTCTCCGAGTGTTGTCTTGTTAATCAGCTGATTCTCCTTCATTTCTTGTTCTGCCTCATGAAGCAGCTTATTTTTTTAGTACTTATTTCTAAATTTGCTATTATTGTTGTCTCGCCTCTTCATTCCCCTCACTTGACTGCCATTTTATGTACCCCGCTAAATGAATGTTAGTATTTGCACACAAACACACTTCCATCCTCTTTTTATTTTTTTTGGGGTTGTCATGGTTGTCTTTCATTACCCCTACTTGCACCTCATGTGTGATTTTTACGTACATGTGTAACTTTCAGTCTTGGGTGAAATAATCTTACACATAGCTGCACACACACGTTCTAACACACATGCCCAAATCCCCCCTTGCTGCTTTGCCTTCTGAGCTGCTGGCTGCTCGGTGTCTGTCAGCTGAACATGAACACTGTTTGACGCCGTAACGAAAATGTTGTTCGATTGGCATCCGAGTCTGTCCTAATAGTACTTAATTAATAAAACGTTAAAAGCTATTTCCGTGTGTAAAACGCATGTGGTCTATTGATAACACGTTCTAATATGTGACTAGAACTTTGATGTCTCCTTATTTAATTCTCACTGTTGCAGATTGACCTAGATAGTGCACAGTACTAGAGACATCACATAGTCTACGTCCTTCACCATATGTTGGATGAATCTCTGATGAGCCCGCTGGAGGAAATGGCTCCAGGCCTCTATGCTTTATTGATGCTGAGATTGATCTTATGCTGCTGATGATGCTGCGACACCACAGCGCAACATATTGACAGTTCTGACAGACGAATACACATTTATCTCTCTTTGTGTCTTCGCCATGCGCGCATCAAATACGTAGATAGCATTAGATGTGATTAAAGCAGTATACTTCTTATGCCCTGGGATCTTATGCAGAGGAATTATTTTCTGTCATCACTAACATGCATGCTAGAGGGTCGACGTTCGTGTGTGTGTGTGTGTGTGTACAGGCAAGTGCAGAGAAGATAGCAGCCTTTCAGTTGTGCTAATGGTTCCCTTGACAACACAGCAGTTGCTTCACATCAACGTTGTCTTGGCTGTAGGGTTAAAACACATAACTCAAAGACACACACACACACAGAAAATAAGGCTTGCATATACATGCACTGAAATCAGCTTTCGTTAGTTTGTCTATGCGCCACTCCCCGTCTCTACTCTGCTTCTATGATGGCCTGAATTTACATATTTACAGGCTGTTCTCACAGAGCATCTTCACATGTCCCCCTCCCAGCGTCTTCTAGGTGTGCGTCTCCATGTCATGTCAGTCCATCACTTACTCGCTTATTGACTTGTCAACGTCTGGCCCCCGCTGCGTAGAGGGCACACCTTCCTAGACCTCCCATTGCTCCCCGTCATGTCCTTTTTTTCCCCCTCCTCTCACCTTTTTTTACCTCTGCTTTCACACTCCTTTTATCTGGAAGCCTGTGTGCGTGTGTGTGTCTGTCTGCATGTGTGTACCTGAGCAAGGGAATATAGCCTCAGATTTGAATAAATAAGCGCCAAGTAAAGGCCAAAAAGAGGGGAGATTTAAAGGAGTAATCCTCTGCCAGCTTACCCCAGCACAACGTCCTCACGCCTGCACCCTTATCCCCATCTCAGCATCCCCTTCCATCCACCTTTTCTCTCATTCAATTTCTTTATATCCCTTAGTAACAAGAGAGAGGCTATCTCAGCGGCTGTGTCAGCGATCGGCATCTCGTCCCACCCTCCTCTCCCTGTTCCCTTTCTCTCTTTTTTTTTCCCCCCTCCTATGTTTTCCCAGAGGAGAGTTGGGGCATAAAGGGAAGAACAAGCCAGGCAAAGTTTAAAAAAAAAAAAAAAAACCCAACAGGGATTGGGCTCTCAGCTTTGAATTCAGACAGATAAAGCTAATGGCAGAAGTGGGCGACAGGCGGAGAGCTGTGTGTAGATGTGCGCAAGCGTCTCTTCAATTGAGGGCAGCTATAGAAATGTAGTTTCTTTAAACCCCTTTGCTGGCTGAATCTCTCTCTCTCTCTCTGAATGTGCAGGGGTGTATGCAGGGGAAGTTCCAAGAAAGGCTGGCCGGGGCACTGCAGCTTCTTTAAAATGCTTTCGTTGCCAGCCAAGTCTCTCTTAAAGTGAGAGTGTTTGCTGCTTTTTATTGGTAAATTTCATTATTTTAGGGCATGTCAGGGTGTGTAAAATTTTGAACAACTCGCCATTGTAACCAGGATAAAAGACATTTCAATCGTGTCGAACAACTACAGGTTAAGGTTTTGATTGCTAAAACTTGTGGAAGCTGCAGTTGTCACGAGCCGTGTTGTTCTTCTTAGCACCATGGCCTCTGGTGCTTCTATAGTGCTGACATTTAGCACTCAGGTCTGACACACCCACAGATCGAGAAATACTTTCTTCTTCGTACATTTTTCATATTGCTGCTCCATATTGTTCGTCTGCCACTTTTGGCTGATGATGGACACGCAAACATACGTATGTCCACACACACACACACAGAGTTATTATCTCCTGGAACAATACTAATAGATGCATGTACTGCTGTGAGCAAACAGTTTGTGCCTCTGCTGCCAACAGAGTGGGAGGATGAATGCTTGCCAAGTCTCCTCTACCATGAGCCTCCTCTCCTCTCCTTGAGCCACCTTTCTGTCTCCCCTCCCCTTTATTTTCTTCTCTTCCTTTGATCATTTCTCTCCACCGCACTCTCAGTGCTCGTCCCATGAGCTGAGCCACATCCTCGTCTTCTCCTTGTCATTGTATTAAACTCTCATTAGACCAGTACCTTCTGCTTTTCATATCCCTGCTGCATGATACCACCTACTCATTTCTTCTTAAACTCGTGGCACTAATCCCACATGTTTACACAGAGCGCATCCCCAACCATGGCTCACAACTTAGTTTGAAGTAATATTACCGCAGCAGCGAGCAATAAAACTGTAACTGGTGGACAAACACACAAGCCTGCTTCCACATATACGTCTTTGATGTGTCTGGTCGTGTTTAATTAGCTGCAGTGAGGGACAAGAGCGTGGCGAGGGGAGAAGGGCAGTATAACTTGCTGTCTAATTATCGGCTTCCCCGTTGGGCAGGTACTCTTGTATCAGCCAGGCCGACGAGGTCACGCTCAGCTTGGGGCCACGCGGCGCCTCTGATTCACCTCTCTCTGAAAAGTTTTTCCATTCTGAAATGCCTATCACGGCCATGAAAACAATTACTGTTCAAGGAACACAAGTATATAGGAGAACACCTCCCTGATTCCCACATCACAACATTAACATGGTGATGAAGGATTTTTCCTGACCCTGAAATAATCAGTTGATTATAATTATGTTGTCAGAAAATTCAATCAACCCAATTTCTTTTCTTTCAGTGGGACCTTAGGCCTTGTTTATGTAAGAACTCGCCAGCTTTTAAAGTTCCAGCTTCCAATAAATTAACTACATCTTCATATTTATAATTTCTTCTCCTGGTTTCAGTGACTTACTTTTTGGTTGTCCCAGTGCACCTCCAGAGAATCTCACAAAGTCTGACATAAATAAGCAGCTACTGGATTTAAATGCTCTTTGCTGTCTGCGATGACTTTGATCAGTTTTTAATGCAGTGGTGGCAAAGTTAGACTAACGCACTGTGAAAGAGCTCGAGAGTGACTGCAGGTGAAGTCACTCTCGAGCTCTTTCACAGTCAGCATGCAATGCGCAAGTGTTTTTTACAGGGCCGAAGCTCGACTAAAGATACGACAAAAACAACCGGACATTGGACAGTAGCTCGACAACAAGAAGGCCTAAATGTCTAAAATGGATTTGTGCAATTAAAAAAAAAATTAGATCAAATGGATTCTGTACAGCACACACAAATCCACAAACGGACCACTTCACAGCACGTCTTTTTTCCTCTTCACGCTGAAGTCCAATTCCGATTTGTTTGAAGTCAAAATTAAAGGGAAAGTAGAATGAGCTAAATGCTTACAAACAGTCTTGTTGTTTCGTTGCTGCCTTAAATCTTCCAGCAAACCCACATCCCTTTTTTCTATTAAGTAAGAACTGTATTTTAAACAAGCACTTCTGCAGCCACCATTTATTTGGGATCCATTAAAACATTGTGGCTGGGATCAGCGCCTGGACCCCGACACCTCGTAAATACAGCTTTTGAGCATGTCCCCCCCCTCCTCCCTTTCTCTTTTCAGTTCACTGGTGTTGCATCTATACTCGATTCCCTCTCAGATTGAAGTAATTAAACAAAGCCTGACAAATTTCCAAATGCCCCCTAAATACTAAATATAAGTGGTGGGAGGGGGCAAAAAGACTGGACTAACTACAATGCAGTGAAGCTGTAGTTGTCCACTGCAAGCAGAGGTTAGCTATTGATTTGTTTGATCTTTAAAGATCACTGCTGACCCAACTGCACACACACACACACACACACATTTAAACACACACACAGCAGTTTGCTGCAGCGGCTGAATAATTCTGCCACCACATGAAAACTGTGTTTCAGCCCCCGGATGCTCTAATGCACCTCGTCAGAGCTTTCATCTTGACGTTGCTTTCATGTGCCATTCTGTGCTCGGCGGTGCACGTTTTCTAAGCAAGTCTTTGACATTAGAAGTCCACATCGGCATGAATTCATGATCCTACAGTTACTACAGGATGAATGCCGAGCTACCCGTATTGTGCCAGATAGGGTGGGTTCTTATCTATTGTGATCACATTCTTTACTGACTATATTGCTCTTTGTTCCTCATCCTTGCCCCTCGTCGTCTTTTCTTCACTCTCCTTTTCCCGCCCTCCTTCCCCTCTGCGTGTCCCTTTTTTTCCCATCTAGCACTGCTATCCTCTGACACACTAAATCAGGGTGTCATAGATAATGTGTCGGCCTCGCTATCCACCTCAGTTAATTCTCTTACCCTTGTCTGTTTTTCCTCGCCGCCTCCTTTCTGTAATGTCTCTAGCAGTGCAAGAGGCCATTTTGTCACCCCAATTCCACCCCTTCACTATCGCCAAAATGTCTACACCAGATACACACCAGACGTTCTCATCCCAGAAAAGATGAAATCCCAGGACAATCCCTGCAAGACTTCTTTTTTTTTTTCCCCCCATCCTCGCTTCGTTACCTTAGACTGTACACACAGCATAGAAGCAAAGATTCTTTTTTGTCTGCACATTGCGTACGTGCCTTTTTTTTGTGTCATTCTTGGACTCTGCATTTGCCTGAGAACATGCAGTGGCGCCATGGAAACCACCAAAATAGTCAAACAGAAAATCACATCTTTGTGCCTTTTTTTAATAAGTGGATACATGTACATGAAAACATGGGTCTAAATGTCAGATTTGCCACGGAAACAAATTTGTAGGAAGGGAAGGGAAGGGAGACCTCTAACCTCTAACCCTAATGGAGCTGTAACATTGTCCTACCTGACCCTACTAAGATATTTTTTGATATTCATAGTTGTGCATACTAAAACTTGGTATGCACTGTGTTTAAACAGTCCAGATCTGAGACAGGAAGATATGCTATCACTATATATTTTTAGAAGAAACGTGCACAGACCTTTAGGCTACTAATAAGCTGCTTAGTTTTCATTAAAAAGAAGCAGAATCTGTGAGCCGGTGCTTTTTTTTCAGCTACATAGAAACATGTTCCGAATTTGAAAAGGGCTTGTGTCTCTTTGGATATTCAGTCTGCTGCGTTAGTGCGCTCGTGTATTTATGTTCGTGAGCGAGTGAATGAGGGCTCTTCCTGAGCACAGTATCCTTGGTGACGCTGCGCCTGTGATCATGATTTCTCTCTAGGCTGTAAATCTCAACAAAAGCAGTGAAATTAATGGTCAATGGCTTCATTTTTCTGTGTGTACGTGCATGCTTTTGTGTGCGCCTGTGTCTTTATTTGTTTGTGTGCTCACAAAAAACCTCAACGCACCCCCTCCTCACATATGTCTCCCCCCCCTGTTCGCTGCTCTCAGTGGGCTTGATTTACTGCACACACACACACCTCTGCCTCAACTACTGGACGGGGATCATAAAAGTAAGGCTTCATCGTTGCTGGCCGCTAAGAAAACACATGGATGTTTTTCACCCACCAAAAGGGGCAATAAAGTCTGTCTCACAGGGAGTAACACAGTTGAGTGGTCGCCTCTACATGGCAAAAATAGCTCACACAAACCCACCCGCGATTCAGTCTCAGTTTTAGCAACAGATATATACGGTATACATCCAATAAAATCTGTTGGCACGCACCTATTCAACACTACAGCCCGGACGGCGCTGGGCTCATTGCCAACAGTATACTGTGTAAAATTTTTCTTTTTCCTCTGTTGACCTCGGTAACAACAAATCACACCACCAGCTGGTCACTGAATATGGCTATATGTATCAGTTTTCACATTGTCCAGATGCACCAGCAAACATCACACAATCACAATTTCCTCCAGTTCACCGACACCTTCGTACCTTTAACTTTCTTGCATTGTTTGAAAATTAACGCATATAAAGCGCACTATAGAAAACATAATCAGGAAAGAAAATGTTTATTTTATTGTTTAATCGACAAAGATAACATTCCAAATATATAAATGTAGGATGAGATGACATTCCTGCTCTCCTGAACTCAAGGTGTCTAGTGTCATAATGAGCATCCTCTGCATATAGTCCATGTGCCGTCTCCACCTTTTGACTCTGCATCCTGTCCAGTCCCTTCATTTGACACGAGGTCCAAACAAGTCTGTAGCCCTGACTCATGTTGACTCACAAAGCAGCACGCTCCCAGGCCTGCTTAGAATAGCCTCCTGTCTGCTCCACTAGCACACTGGCTAGTGCCCACACACAGTCCTACCACATGCGCCGTGTAGCACACATCCCTCGACCCTAAACTAGGATGCAGATTCTAGGCAGGAATCGATCACAGGCTATGGTATGTTAATTAACAACAATCACCTCATCAATAATCAGTAACCACTTACAAATGCAATAAAAGCACAATTAAAGCGATTGGCGTTTTCTTGCAGCAAAGCTCAGGTAAATTAGGTGTTTGGATCCTGTAATTATGCTGCACTTAAAAACTCTACGTCGATATTCCGCAAATAACGAACACTGTTCAGACATTAAACATTATGGTTATGCACAGACTTGAAAGTCAACATGCACAGCGCTTCTGAACCGGGAATTCTAAAAGAAACGCACCCATCGAGCGGAAGAAAAGCTAATGGGCTAAGAAGCACCTTTTTATCCTTGCTGCTCCTGTATATAGACAGCCACTTGTGCCAAGCCCTGATCACAGGCTCTGATCAAAGATGGTGCAGTAATCTGAGGTGTATGTAAATTCAGCATTTATGTTCTGCGCCATAAAACACCTGCACGACTGGAACTAAGCTCCTAGGAATGCATAAATGAAGTTGTGCCGCCATATTTCTACAATCTCCTAATATAGGCTTGATTTAAATGTTTGTGGATATTGATTCTTTGCCAGTGAATCACTGGACATGCCTGCATTGCCACGTTTCTATACATTTTTAGCAGACACTGATAACGGAGAACAATGTAAAACCTCTTTTGTCAGAAGTGCTACATCCTCTTTGCTTTAATGACAAGACTGAGTGAGGGGCTTTAGTTGATAAACGGCTGATGCAATTCAGATTCCAATGCCTATTGGTTTAGGTCATTTTAATGGAATAACATTTTATTACAGCCATCTTCTGCGCCTCAGTGCATAGTAATTTACAATGAGAGAAAAAAAAAATCCAATTAAGAGATTGCATCGAAATAATTGGGTTTCAAAATGTCCTACGAACACTTTAAGTTGAGAATGAGCTCTTTTTCTTAAATTGAATGGGAGAGAAAGTGTAGTTTGTTTTTGCCGTCGGCTTCAGGGGCTTTGACCTGTTAAATTCAGCGTCCTCCTGGTCACACTGAAAACACATACGCATGCACACGGCTGCACTGTGGCAGTTATCGTCCCTGCAGTTCCATTTGCGCTGACCTCTTGATCCTCCCCATCCTCTCTGCCTTCATATTCACCGTTCACCCCTTCCTCAAGTACCCCCAGTGGTCCAGTCCATTACTGTTATCAGCACTTCCTATCTGCTGCACTGTGCTATGGTAACATCACACTCCATATCCCCTCCACCACCACCACCACCACCACCACACCCCTCGTGGTGCAGTCCAAGCCGTTCAACAGTCATGCAGGAGCCATGATGGCCAGGCTATATATCCCCCATTCCATCTGTAGCTGGCACTCTTGCATCACATATGCTCTGCTTACTTCTCTCCTAAGCGCCTTTGCTCTTTCTTCCTCTCACTCACTGCTTTGCTTTCCCCTCTCTTCTTCTTTTTTTCCTCTCTCATTTTTTGTTTCATTTTAATCAGTTTTCACTTATTTTGTCTGTTTCTGTTTAATTGTTTTCTGTTTTTGTTTCCTCCCCTCTCCCTCTTCCTTAATTCCCTCCTGTTTTTACCTCTCGTTTCATCTTTTTCATTGCGTCTCCCTCAGAAACACTTCTTTGTACCATCATCCACCTTATCCAGCCCTGCCACATTTCGGTGCATGTCTTGTTTTTTTGGGTTTTTTTTGCATTGCTGTCTGCTCTTTGCTTCACGTATCTTCTCCCAAACTGCTTTCTGTTTTGGATAAATTTCCCACTTTTTGCCTCCACACTAATAACTCCTTTCTCGCAATCTGTTCCGCATTTCTTCCCACTTCAAGTTTCTTTCCTACATTTTCATTTTTATAGCACTTTATTTTCTTCCCCCTCTAAAGTCTTATCCCCCCCCATCCTTCCTCCCCAGGCTCTGTGAGCTGTGGGTAAGTAGGTGCATCTTGCCTTGCTTCCTCTTTCAAATGGCTTCATGATTGCTAATGAAGCACACAGACAGAAAAGAAAACATGATGCGGAGGAGGAAGGGATGGAGGGGAAGGAGTGTTTCCCATGGAGACGGGCCCTTCGGTGGCCGGCTAGCTGATTGGCTGATTGATGACCCTGTAGCCATGTTGACTGATTAGTATGAAGGAGCCTTTTATAGCACAGTGCAGCTTATTATGTGACCACATACCACAACATACATGTGGCATAAGCTCCATTCTGCTATACCATAGTTGGACCACACTGAGGCATAGTAAATGTGATACAATATGGCCAAGCTTACGCAAGAATGCCATAACACAGTGCTTGCATCTGTTCATACATACTGCTCACACTCCCTCTTATCCATTTACACTCTCCATTTAGATACAACATACTGATACTTTTCACTTGTTTCAACAGTCCTCTCACCTGCTTCACATTAGAGACAATTAAGAAACTGTAGCTATGTTATCAAAAACAATCACAAGACAACAGGAGTGAGACAAAAGCATGCTGCCTGTGGTATGAGTCAGCGTAGTGACAAATGGTCAGTACAGTATGAAATGGGCTTTTTTTTTTTCTTACTCAGTATTCTTGGCATTTTGCCTTTATTGGAAAGCTGATAGTAGAGAGGTAGAATCGAACTGTGGACGTTACAGTTATGTGACAAACACCTCTACCATTTGGCTGCAGGGGCACCCTGAAATGGGCATGTTAAATACGAACCCTGCTGTCTGTCTCACACACATACGCACACACTTTTTTCCTTCACACTCCCTCTGTTCCCCTTCTCATGTTTTTCACACAACAGAAAACACAGCATACCTGCACATACCTATATAAACAAATGCAGACAAACGTCCCCTGTCTGATCTTTCTCGCTCATCACCTGCAGAAAAATACTCAACATCAACAAACGTGGCAAAAAGGCGAGGATGGCGAAAGCTGTAATTGATTTGATCACGTCTGTTTTTTTGCCCAAGTGACCAGTTGTGACAGCCCTGGTACACTGCAGTGGGTTATTTTTACCCTAATTCGATGGCAGTTGGTAGACGGTGGTAAAATTTATCTTTTTGTGATAATGACAAGACATTGATTCCAGTCATGACCACTTGGTATAACACCACCTATATCTATGACTGAAATGCAGCATTGTGTTGCAGTTAATGGATAAATAAAAAGTTGCTTTCAGTGTCTCTCACTGGCTTTACATGTCAGATGTTTTAAGATCACACACACAGTCTAGTATGCTGTCTCAAAATATGTTTTTCAGGGGGGGAAAATGCTGTCCTCTTTATTTGATTTAATTATTTCCTCTGATTTTTCAATTGATGTTTTTAATCCAGAAGAATTCTCTCATCTACCCAGCCTTGTTATGTAGCACGATCTTGGAGAACATTTTAATTATACATTTACAACAAATGCTGTTTTTCTTAACAACATATGCTCTGTTTCCAAGTGCAAGACATCATCTAAAACAGCTAAATGTAATAAATAAATAAATGAAGGGGAACTCTCCCTCTTCAACTGTCCTCTTTACCCTCCAAATCTTTCTTTATCCTTCTAGCCTTTTCCCTCTTTTTTACCAAGCTCGACTGTCATGCTCACAAGCAATTATTCTAGTCACCCGACTAACTGCTACACTCTTTTTGTGGTGCGCCATGTCAGCCTCGTTCTCTCCTTTCTATTTAAACGTTCTCCCTTTTTCCTCCTCTGTCTCAAATGTTGAAACACTACAGTGTTGGAAAGACGAACCCTGACGTTGTTCCTGTGGCCCTCGCAGGTGCTCTGCCTAACCAGGGCTAAATTTTCCACACGTATTACTGGTTTTATAAGCTGATGTCGTCAACTACACTACAAGGATTGTAGATAATGTCATGTACACCCAGATTCAAATAATTAATGTTAATTTACTTCAGAATTTAAAAAATGTACATTTTCAATGGCTTGCCTGAATAATATTTTGTAGTATTCTTTATCACTCACCCACATGTTGCCCACTCCAAACATGTTCTATTATTTTGTGCTTCCAGGGTAGTTCACATCACCTTTCGTTCTCATTTTTCTAAATTAACCTGTGTGCTTGAGACTGTTCCTCATTAAGTGAGAGAGAGTGTGTTATAGTAGGAATAATGGCATTGCTTGGCCTTCAATCCCACATACCATAGTTTCAAAAAACAAACTCTCACCTGTCTAATACAAGTCTGTTAACCACTGTGTATGTTGTATGTTATCTTTCTTTGTTAGGCAGGGGGCTGTGAGGCTATATTATGATTGAGAGGGGTGATATTGTCAAAGATGAAAAATGCACAGTTAACAGCAAGACCCGAATGCATTTGTCACCATAAAAAGCCCCCATACTGATTGATGAACCCACAACAGCTGGTAATGCAATGAAAAGTGAAATGAGGATCTATATTTTTTGGCAAAGTGCAAGACAGTCTTAACACCCAAACAGTATTTCACCTTAATTTATCACCTTTTCACTCATTAGATACATGATTAATAATACCAGTTTGTAATGTAGAAAATGAGCTAGGTAACACAAAATGCTTGTATCGTCAAAAGGCAATGTAATGAGCATTTCAGTTAACATTAGATCTTATGGTAGCACTGCTATACTTATCTGTGGACATGCCATTGCTTCATCTTTTAGCATCTTAACGCATTTGTAGAACTTAAGAACTTGGGTTAAATGCATGCTTTTGATCAGCCACACCTTGATGAAACACCACGACACACACTGGTGGTGTGAAATGAAAACTGAGCAAACTATGCTATTACATATAAAAGATAATAATAGGAGATGTTGAGAGATTTTTGAAAAAGCACCATCCACTTCTGCACCGTGATTCATTCTGCCTGAGTCATTCAGCACACGTAGGGTTAAAGTATAGCTGCAGCGTCTTACTGCAGTGTCTAAAGCATTTGGCTGATCGTTACAGTATACGCCAGAAGCAAAGGGGGAAAAAAACATCTCTCTCTAATACTTCCTTTTTTCTTCCAAAAATCCTTTTTATTGCATTTTATAACATTTGGCACAGTACAAATTCTTGGTGCTTTTACAAGATAAACCTGTAAAGATCGACACTGACCTTTTTTCGGTTTTTGTTAAAGAAAGTCTTCTCAGTATAAATATTTTTTCTCATCACTGCATTCTCTGTAGCATGGTGTAAAAATCTCACAGAATGCCCCTTTTTAAAACAACACTACCCTCATTTGTCAAAGTCAAGACAGCATCTTAAACAACTCATTGTTTTAAATAGAAGTTACAAGTTAGAAAATAGTTTCAATTTCTTTTTAATATATGTTTCTCTATCACCAGCCCATGGTAGTTTCAATTTGTCCATATATATATTTATTTATAAGCATGTACAACAAGAAATCATCAGTCTTTAAGTTTGCACTCTGTACAAAAAAGTAGTTCCTGTCCTTTTTTCGTTGTGCATTCTATTGCATGATTTTATGGGCGATGACTCGGGGGAGGGGAGGGGGGGCGTGGGACATGGATGGGTGGGAGCTAGGGACCTAGGGAAAAGAGTGGGAGCCTTCTGGGGGGCCTCTTTAAATCTGAGTCTCCTGTACCTTCTCCTTGGTGTGAGTTTTTATGGCATAGGGCTCAGCCATTGCTGTGATGGTGCTGGGCAAGGTTCGAGGCAAAGAGTTTCCAACGTTGTTGTCTGTCCATTTAGCCCCATGGCCAGTTGGTTTGTAGGTGTTGTATTTGGGCTTTAGAGTGCTGTAGTCCACCTTATGAGGGCTGTAGTCCATTTTGTGTGGACTGTAATCAAGTTTAGGTCTCTGAGTGTGTGGACTGAAGTCAGACTTGAAGGCGCTGTAATCCGCTTTGTGGGGGCTGAAGTCGGTCTTGAAGGCGCTGTAATCAGTTGCAGTCTTATGTGGAGTGTAAGGGTCCTTGGGTTTGTAGGAACTGTCAGTTTTAGACCTCTGGGCACTGTAGTCCATTTTGGGTTTAGGCTGAGTGCTGTAGTCTGGCTTAAATGGGCTGTAATCTGGTTTAGGTCTTGGGTGAGTGCCATAATCTGGTTTGAATGGACTGTATTCAGCCTTTATGGTTGTATGTTGTGTATTGTAGTCCGATTTTAATGGGCTGTAGTCATGTTTAGGTTTTGGTTGGGTGCTGTAATCTCGTTTGAATGGGCTGAAGTCAGCTTTCTGCCTAGGATGAGTACTGTAATCTGGTTTGAAGGGGCTGTAGTCTGATTTAGTTTTTGGGTGAGTTCCAAAGTCTGGTTTGAATGGGCTGTATTCTGCTTTAGGTTTGTGAGTGCTGTAGTCCTGTCTAAATGGGCTGTAGTCAGGCTTTGCTCTATGAAGGCTAAAATCTGGTGTTGATTTGTGAGTGCTGTAATCTGGGATGAATTTGTGGCTACTGAAGTCCATATTTGGCTTATATGTGGTGTACTCAGCCTTTGGCTTGTGAAGGGTGAAGTCTGGCTGAGGTTTGTATTCGGCCTTGGGTTTGTGAAAGCTGTAGTCAGTTTTGTGGCTGATAAAGTCCAGTTTGTGTATGCTGTTGTGGTCCCGGATTTCAGGCAATGTTAGAGCCGTCTCTTGAGCTGCAGACGCTGGTGGTGGAAGGTCCTCCTCATCCACCTGGATGATCTCCACTGTTCGGGCAGCTGCCACTGTGCTCCTCTGCTGGTGGCGCTTTCTCAATTTGTAGAAGGCAATGAGCATGACAGCAGCCAGCAGTGTCACTGCCACAAAGCAACCTATTATGATCTTAGTGGTCTTCATCACTTCATCCAGGCTTGGGCCTGTCTTTCCTGGTTTACCAGTGGCACCTTTGGGTCCTGGCGCCACAGATGACTTGGCTGCACCTGGTGGGCTATCAGTACTTTGAAGCAGAACGGTTGGCGTGGAGATGAAGACTGGCTGAAAGACTGAAGGAGAGGCAGTTGTAGTTGTTGTCCCTAGGCCTACCCCTCCTCCTCCAGCTACCCCAGCCCCTGCAGCAGCAGCAGCTGTGGTCGTGGTGGTTTTAGGTTTGGGCATCTCAGTGGTTGGCCCCAAGACCTCTACAGTCACTGTGGTGAAGTAACTCAAGTTGGATGTATTGAGCTCAGCTGCACTCACATTGAGGTAGGCCGAGGCATTGGAGTTCCCAGCTGCATTGGACACCATGCAGGTGTAAGTGCCAGTGTCTGTTGCCAGGACATTTGAGAAATTAAGGGTTCCGTCATTGAGCACTGATATTCTTGGGTGACCAGAGGCATGTGTCAGGATAGTCCCATTGGGTAGGAGCCAGCGGACTGATGACATTGGGGCTGTGCGGCAGCGTAGGTCGGCCACTCGCCCTGCTGAGATGTTCAAGTCTCTTGGTGCATCAGCAATGAATGGTGCAGAACACTGGCTTGCAGCGCCCTCTCCTCGGTCCACCTCAACCAACTGTCGACCTCGCATGCTGGCAGGTGAGTGACAGCGTCCACAGCAGGTTGAGTTAGTAGGGATGTACTCCCTTAGCCAGCGTGCTAACCATACAGCCTCACAGCCACAGTTCCAAGGGTTATGGTGGAGATGGAGCTCCACCAAGTACCTGAGCGGGGAGAACAGATCATGTGGCACAGCGCTCAGATTATTATGGGCAAGATTAAGCTCCACCAATGAAGATAGGTCGTCAAAAGCATTGCGCTCGATAACTGTGATTTGTGAGTTCATCACCCAGAGTTTTTTCAGTGAACGCATGCCTTTGAAGGAGCCTGGCTTTATCTCTGGGAAGTGATTTTCAGAGATCTCTAGCTCCTCCAGGCCCTTGAGTGGACTCAGGTTTGGCATATCACCCTTTACGTTGCACATGCCCAGGTTGAGGTACTTGAGGTTTTGTAGGCCCTCAAAAGCGCCTTCTGAGATGTACTCCAGTTTCCGTAATTCTCCCAAGTCCAGTCGCATGAGTGAGGGCACTCGGTTGAAGGCGTAGGATGGGATACTTTCAATGGGGTTATTCCTCAGCCACAGTTCTCTTAGTTTAGACAGGTACTCAAAGGCCCCACTGGGCACCACTGTCAACCGGTTGTCAAACAGCTCCAGTGTGTTGAGACTGGTTAGTCCATTAAACGCGCCCACCTCAATCTGCCGTATGGCATTTCGCCCAAGCTGGAGCACCTCAAGGTGGTGCAGGTGGCGGAAGGAGTCAGCCTGCACCGCCTCGATGGCGTTTTCCATTAGATTGAGGTGTCGCGTGTTGGCAGGAATGCCAGGGGGCACACGGGTGAGGCCACGTCGGGTGCACACCACCTTCCCCTGCTGATTACTGCAGGAACACTGCGGTGGACAGCCCTGGGGTCCCTGAGACACCGCCGCCCCCGCCAAGGCCAGGGAGGCGCTGCTCCACGCTCGCGCCATCAGGAAGACTACACAGAGCAGGGCGGCTTTCCTGGCACGATGCACAGCTACCCGCCCCAGGAGACTCATGATGTGGCACGTTCATAATTCAGCATCATCTGGGGGGGAGGTTGGGGGTGTTTGAAGGTGGTGTTGGGGGGGCTTTGGGGACAGGGAAAGTAGCTGGTTTGCTGGTAGTACTGTTAAGTGGACCAAAGTGAAGAGGTTAAGGGAACTGAAGAGGACAAGGGGAGACCGTGGGTTTTGGGTGCTTGCCAAGGGGCAAGAGGGCTTGACCTATCCTCAATTAAACAATGCTTTTATTTCCATGAACTGTGCTCAGGGGCAAATAGAGAGGGGAGGGTAGCGAGGGCTGGCTTTTCTGAAGCATGTGTATGAGAAGGACATGATGGTAAATTAAGTAACCAAAAACCGTATTACAAGACAGAAGGGAGGGTAGGGTGTTACAAATTGATGCAAAGAGGGTTTGAAACACTAGACACCTACCTCAAGTTATTAATACAGGTCCTTGATCTGAGATCTATAGTTTCCCTCCTGTTTGCAACCAGAAAGAGCTGTGGTATTCACATCAGATGTATGTATATCCCAAGAGCAGCAAAGAAAGCCTTTTTATATATGCTCTGTCAGAACAGGTATCAGTGCGAAAGAGCTTAACCAAAGCTATTTTGTAAATCCACACATCCAAAGAGAAAGGTTCGAAGGCCCTTTGAGTGTTTTTTCTTCCTTTCCTTGTCGATGAGCAAAAAAAAAAAGAAGAAGAAAAAAGATTGCAGATAGGAATCCAGTCAGGCTCCCAAAGCAGCAGTGCTCCCTTGCTCGCTTCTTGCTGTCGGCTCCTCTTCTCTCGCTTGTCCTTGGAATCCGACAGTTGATCCCCCTGCTAGACACCTTACCCAGGTCTCCATAGCACAGGCAAACACACAAACACACATGCACAATTTTTTTTTGTGCACCAAAAGCCAAGACCCGAAAAGACAAAAAGGGGGATGTAGGTGGGGGCGGGATTGGAGAAGGTTGAATGAAAATTCCACAGTCTTTTCCAGTGTTCTTTGCCTTTTGTTTGCGACGGTTAGAAGGGGAGGTTGACAAACCGGGATAAAAAATAGACCCCCTCCTCTCTGTATTCCTCTGTTCACTTTTTAGTGGTCAATCAGTTGGTTGGTTGGTCAGTCTGACAGCCCTTCTCTCTCTCTCTCTCTCTCTCACTCTTCTCCTTGCTCCCCCTCTCAATGTGGCGTCGTGTCCACTTGAATTTTCTTTTCTTTTTTTTTTCTTTTTTCTTCCAGGAATGCTCGGCAGGGGTTGAAAAAGGCTAGGCGACACGCACTGCCTTCATAAGCTTCTTCCTCCTCTTAACTAGCCACACGCACCAGCCTCGGTAGCCACGGTGGCGACGGCAGCAATTGCAAATGCACACACACCATCCCTGCGAAGCACACAGCAGCAGTAGCGAGCACACACAGCAGCAGCTGCAGCCTGCCTCCCTTGCACTTCCCAATAATCCGTCAATTTCTTCAGAGAGGGAGTGGGGTGGGGGATGGAAGGGGGTGCTTGGAGGAGTGGGGGTGTTAGTAGCTGGGTTGATCGAGGTGGGTTAGAGGAAGGAGGGGTGGTGCGCAGTTTCTCCTTCCTCTCTCCGGCTTGTTTCTTTTTTTCTTGTTTTCCAGTTCTTTTTTTTTTTTTCTTCCTCTCCTCGTGGTGATCAGCACCCCCTCGCTAATACAGCGTCCGACTGGGGAGAGGAACAAGACAGGGAAGGCAAGAGCTGGTCGAGCGCACGGCTTTCAGGCGTGACGTTAACGGTAGCGTCGATGTGGAAAGGATCCGTTGTAGCAGCAAAAGAGAGAGCGTGCGCCGGCTTGGATCCCTCTCTCTTACTCTCTCGCTCTCTCTCTCTTGCTCCCTCCCTCTCTCTCACTCACTTTTGCGCTCTCTCTCTCTCTCTCTCTCTCTCTCTCTCTCTCTCTCTCTCTCTCTCTCTCTCTCTGCCTCCCTCCTGCTCTCTCTGCAGTGTCCTAAGGTAGTTTGGTGAGCTCAAAGCACTCAGACCTTTTTAGAGATCTACCTCTTCAAAAACCAGTTTACTCCTGCTGTCTTCCACTTTCTTTTTTTTAATGCTCACTGTCTCTTGTTCTGTGGCTTTCTGGGGCTTTGTGTGGCTTAAGGGAATAGACAGGCTGTCCAAGCAAAAGGCAGAGATGGACAGTGGCATCCCCACAGCAACCAGATTTTAACCCCCTCCTAGCCAGCAATAATCCAGCCATTCCAAAGAGTCTGGCAAAGCTTTCCAGCATTGCTGTAGTGGCAAAAGCAGGCAGATGGGACACTGTTTCTCTCACTCTCGTGCTTCCGCTCTCTCTTTTCTGATGCCCTCTCTCTTTTCCTTCTCTGCTCTGTCTTTATCCTGGATTTTCTTTCACTTTATCTCCCATTGCTCGCTCACTCTTTGCGTTTTGTCCTTTGGTGGAAAATAGCGGAACATGAATGGACTGCTGACGCATCCTGCTCGGAGCAGTGCTTTGGTTTGATGCAGTGTGTTTTGTGCATTAACCCACCCCCACCCACTCCACCCTCACCCTCCTCGCTGTCTTTCCTGCTTCTTCCGTCACTGTGTCACTCTCCTTCATCTCTGGCTGGCTATGTCTTTACATATTATCTCCCGCAAACTCACATTTGTATTCACCTTATTATTGGCACAGTACAAAAAGTACAATTTAAGCCGCATTTATCTTGATCTCTCTTTTCAATGCAATGGAAATAAAAAGTTTAGATTTGATTTAATACCACTTAATAGATTAGATTTAAGTAGTGAAAGAATTTATTTCTTTGAATGCTGAAAAGTGCTGTAACCTAAATGATGGGTGGATATATATATATATATATATATATAAAAAACATATATAATTTTTAAATAGAGCAGGGTTTATAACTTCCCCACTTTCCATCCCCCCTCCATCATGTATGCCTGTGCAGGTAGTTAGAGCACTCTAAACAGGCAGGCCTTAACCCCCAATTTGAGCACAAACTGTCGCTTCAAGAAGCACACAACCATAAAGGTCATGTTGAGGAAGGTGAACGGGAGAAAACAAGACATGCTTTACCTTCCTGCCGCGGGAGAAAAGGCAAAACAAACGCACCTACTGTCCCATCACCCCTCTATCTACAATGATTTGTACAAGTCTCATGTCCATTAAACTAGGAAGCAGTGTGGGTAATTGATGGTTGGTAAAGCTAGCTGTGACAGTGCTGCTGTTTGTGTGTGTGTGTGTTTGTGTCTGAGCTGGGGAGTAAGCGTGTGAAAGAGAGAGAGAGAAAGCATGCCAGCAAGAAAAGGTCACACTGCCTGTAGCGCAGTACGTTATTCCCACCGGCACAGGAGTATAGAGCCAACTCCTATATTATACACACATACACACACAGACTTTCTCCTTGACTTCACTGCAGTTGAATACGAATGGGCTTCAATGAAGCACATGTAACAGTGAGGTGGCAGCCACAGGAGTATATGGGGGATTTTCCTTTGTTAAGAAAGAGGCTATTTCCTTTCCTTTCCACAGGGATTCCCTAGCACCATGGCCACGTGGAGGGTGATATCTGAGGTGTGCTGCACTACTGCATCCTCTTCACTGCGTTCTGTGAGCATGCGATAATAATAATGCAGATAATGCAGGCATGTTCAAGCAGAAACGAAAAAGAAATGTCCCCCAAATATCCTGCTAATCAACATTTCATTGATTTATTGTCAGTTAAGCCAGCTGCAAATGAAGGCTCGCGGTTCTTTGTGATTCTGTATTGATGGCAAAAAAACAAACAATCAGATAGTAGTACAGCGTGCATACTGGCACTGGTAGCTTTTTGTCAGATGGTGCCTGTGCACTGTTCTGTAGGTGCGTTGTGCCACCATTTCATGAACAAGTGACCCAGAATGAGTTGAGGTTATGTTTTACCCACCTAGCACAGTACATCCCAGACTTCTATCTAACCAAAATCATGCTTTGACCCATAACATGACCAACGCTGCCAGGGTATCTCTTTTTGGCCCTCACCCTGTTTATTTCTCTTTCTTCCTGTCTTTTCTATGCCCACTCTATTTTGCCTGTCAGTGCACACTGCTTTCTCACTACTGATGGAGCCTGGGTCATGGCCTGCCAAACTCTGCAATGCTCCACTGACCAAATGTGGTCAACCCCTTGCGTTATAGTTTGATCCTGGCATGGAATGGCCAATATGGCTTGATGGTCAGCCAAACTCTGTGATCACGACAAGGTTTTCTCAAGGTCCAGCTTGTGTGTGAGCGTGTGTCTGCGGGTGTTTGAGCGCAGGTCACATTGCATTTGTGACATTGGCAAAGAGGTGAACCAGAAGAGCCTTTTTCGAAGCTAGTGGCCTTTTTTTGTTAGACCTTAATTTCTAAGTTGAATCTGATTTGGTGTTTAGAGCCAATGCTGAACTTGCAAACCTGGACAAACTGTTTATTTTGGAGTGTCGAGATTCAGGCCATGCCAGTAAATCCACTTTCTTGACAAGAAGAGTGTTGTCAGGCCTTACCTCCAGGACTCTCTGACCGATGATGGCTTGATGAGCTGTCATATTTGTGGGACCTTCATACTGTCATGCCAGCCCCCATGCCCTTGCTTGTGTGACCCCTGCCCTCCCTGCCTCACCCAAGGCTTTATGGAGCCACCCCCTGCACCGGGCCAGCAGGGTGTTGGGAGTTGTTTGTGGGGGGGGGGCACTCGACCTACTTTGGTGTGGCTTGTCAACCAGCATGTTCAATGGGTATATGCAAACATTACAGAACTCATCCCCTGAGGTGAATGCTAGCAAATCTGGGCTGCGGCCAGTCACATGTAGGTCAGCAGCCCATGTCTGTTTGCATGTGCGTACGTGTCAGTAGTTCCATTTGGGCGAATGGCCTGCAGTATGGTATGGCAGCAATGACAATCAGAGTTGAGGACTGGACAGTCGAATGATAGATCTAATGATAATGTCATTGCCAGGATCAAGGGTTTACAGGATAGGCCCTTTGGCAATCCACATATGGTTTTCTGTGTGTGTCTATGTGTATGTGATTTTCTCAAGGAGAGAAGAGACATACTATTTTTGGGCTTGTCTCGTGCTTTGAGAGCTATTACAAATTTTATACATCCATGTGTGTGTGAGTGAGCATGTCCTCTAAATATACAGTAATGTCCCAGTGGCAAATGAATACCAGTGCCCACCATGGCACAATGTTCTCTTAAACGAGTTTCTCTAGGCCACCATACTGAAACGTGCGTACACAAACACACCCCAAACTCTATGATGTTGACCTTGAGGTAAAACACCTAGTACTAGACACTTCCTTTCCCATTTTCATTTCAGTTTTCAGGAATTAATTCTGCAAGAGATTACGTGTCACACACACACACACACACAGAAAAGGTGCTATCGGTGTCCCAGTAAAAGCTTAAACTGCTTGGTAGGGATTTTTTCAGTTTATCAGCTTTCTCATCACGCACACAATCACACACACACGCACACAGAGACTCACACACCAATCATATGCCAACGTATCAAGAGATTATAACAGGCAGTAGGGTACATTAGAGGCTTCCGTATGCCCAGTTGTATTTCATCGCGTTACCTGCTTAGTCTCGTTTGACTTCTTTCACTGACCTTGTGTGGCCTCCCCTCAATACAGCTTACTAATACTAATGACCTTTTCACCTTTGTCCTACATTGAACATCCTTTCATTTAATTCATTCAGGTGGAACTTTTATTTAGAACAACTCTGGGTTGGGAAGCCTAGCAATAAACAATAAAGATGCTTTTAATCTAGTCTTCTCTGGTACTGAGTTGCTTTGACAGTTGCCTTCTCTCCCTACTCTCAACCTGTCCATTCTTTCCATCTCCTTTTCCTTGCACTTTCTACTCTTTTTACACTGCCTTCGTTCTTGCCCCCTTTCCTTATTTGTTCCTTCTTCTTTTCTTTTATCCTTTCTTGTTTACTGTACTTTCTTTCCTTTCTTTGCCTCCTCTTCTCCAGTCCTCCTCTCTGTGTTCTTTGTACTTTTTACAGTGTTCTTCTGATCTACTATTTACAGGCCAGTCTCAAGTTAATTGTGTTTGCTCATTCAGCATATGTTATTAAGTGTGTGACGGAGTGTGCGCGCTCTCAAAAGAGGGCAATATCAGGTCATGGCAATTGAAGGCACACAGTAAAAGATGAGAGTTTTTACTTTTTTTTTTCTTCTCTATCCCATCCTGTGTTACTCAGTGTTTGAGCTTCGCTAGCAGCCATTGTCTCCAGACTAATGGGCTTCATTATGTTGAGCTGTGTTCAAACTGGCTGCCAGAGCAGGGATTAGCCCTAGCGCAGTGTTAGTTGGAAGCTGAAGAAAGATACAAGTAGGTTAGCACTGTTAACCCAATCAGCATGAGCCAAGATCGCTAGATAGGAGGAGATGCTTTGTCCATATTTAGAAATAGGGGTGTGTTTACTTTGCTCTCTGAAATGTTCAAGTTTTCTCCAGTTACTGCTACCTTTTATTTCCAAGAATTAGATTTTTAACGACATAATATATCATGTGACATAATGTCCTAATTTCTCTCAACATTTTTACACACCATATGCTAATGCTTCCCATGTTTTGCCCTGGCCACGTCATTGGTCAGCTGGCCTCATTAGGATTCATGGCGCATCCCTCTATGTGCGTTCATCACAATGTTGCCTTGCCAACTGCCAGGCCGTAGGAAATGGATGTCTCATTCTCTGAGCAATGTGAAGGTAAAAACATAGTAATTCACCAGAGAGAGAGCAGTTAAATCTTCTAGACTTTTAGCTCCTTGGGAGCAAAGGTGTCGTCTTTATTCAGATCCACCCCTCCTTCTCAGTCTTGCTGCTTTATGTCTCTGGCTTGGTCAAAACAAAATTCCTAACTACTGAGTTGTTTACTCTGCAAAATTGTGTGTGACATTAGTCCCATATTGGGCTTTTGAATTACTTCTACTCGTCTCAGTTCACCTAATTGTTTTTATAGGATAGAATGGGAGTCCAAACAGTGATTTATTGTGCCTACTAAGAAATGCTTTGTCTTGTCTTGCCTTGATACTGATTCTGTTGGCTACAGTAGCATTTTGTGTAGCCTTTTTTACAATGACAAGTATGTAAAGTCTGCTGCTAGAGGTAATTGGATCAAACATGTAGCACTACAAAAAGCTCAGAATTTGGCTTCAAAACTAAGTTTCCTGAGATATTGATATGGAATATCTATTTATCTTAAACCACCATGCCATCCTCAAGGTGTGGAATTGACATTTCCTCCACCTCCTCCCAGGTCTTTTGTTCTTCTTAAAATGACCCCCTTCATTTCCTCACCCACTATGGATACCCTGACCTTCAAATACCCTCCTTTCCCTAAAATCACAGCAACGCTTATCTTCTTTATAGTGTTATTTCAGTGAAACCGCTAATCCCAGAATCTCCATCAAGCTTCATGTATGGGAAGATTAGCTGCACTGAGGCTTGTTACTCCACAGACCCAGAGATGGGGGAGAAAAAAAGAATGAAACGGCTTTTGATCTTGACCAATCCACCTGGCCACACCCAGATTTCAGCAGTACTGTCCAGCATATTGAGTCATTTTCCACTTCCATGTGTTTGTTTGTAAGCCTATTTCTATGTCTCGATGAGTATTTTGCCTCGTGCCAGATATCTTAGTACAGACACCACACAATATTGCAACCTGCTTTCTAATGACTTTCCAACAGAGCGTTTTTTTCTAATATGCTTCCAATTTGGATTTCATTAATGATGGTAGCCTGTCTACCTTATCTGTGTTCAAAGGAACTATCTGCTTCCCAATGTGAACGTAATAAGAAACTCCCGCTAGTAAAGTACACTTTAGGCAGTATGAAGGGTTACTGTTAAATTAACTTTGTACTTGTATATACTGGAAGCAGAGAAGAGGTAGGACTTTTGCGTGTGTGTGTGTACAAGAGATGCATTTTGTGTGCCTATTTTCTAATGCAACTACTCACCTCCCAGCCAGTTATTTTTCCTGTGTAATATCCGCTGTCTCTCTGCCTCCATATTCCCCCCCCCCTATACTGGGGATTTGAGAAGCCAAGCTAAGTGTGTCTAATCTATGAGCGCAGCCAGCACAGCGTCAAATGTTCAGTGCCGATGTACCTGCAGCTTCCAACAATACAACACTTCAGCAACTGTCCACTCAAGCAGGTAGGAGACAATGGGAGATAGGGAGGGCTGGACGTTGAGAAACTGACGCCTGACTGGACGTTGACATTGTTGCTAAATGACTATAGAAAAGCCCCGAAAGGAGGTAATGTGGGAAAACATATACGTTTGGGATAAAGGAAAGGGCAAGGAAAGATGGAAATGGAATATGGGTCATAGGAAAAAGTACCCCCCCGCCTTAACTCCAGACCCTGCAACCTTGCGTAAATGTGTTTTCTGTAGCAGTGCAATCAGGGATATCCCCCGGAGGGAGGCTGCGGCTGGGGGCCAACACGGTCCCGGCTATGAAAGGAATGGTGGGGTGGGGTTGGGGGAAGCAGCAGGCAGCACTTTCTAAATTGAAGTCAATAACACAGCAGTCCATTCTATCAGAGCCAGTCCTCCCACACAGTCCGCTTACAGTCACTAAGGAGTGCTGAGGGTTGGATGTCGATTGAGTTCTCAAAGTACCACTACGCATGGCAACATGTGTTTGTGTGGGCGAACACACACAACCAAGGGGAAATAGTGGTGTCAGGGAAGGAGGTGTGGCACCGGCACTGCACTCCTTTTAAAAACTTGGACTTGCAGTATTCTCTTTGCGACATGTGTGTGTTGTTGACAATTCTACGGCCAGAACTGAATATTAAGCAGTGGAAGAGAGATTAAAAATACATGATAGGAAACACTGGAACTGTAGAGGATTAAACATATTTGACCAAATGCCCTCAGCCTCCTACATTGAAGTGCTTTTATTCTACATCCAGCTGTTGTTATGAAATCTTGCGAATGTAGGCATATTTCAGACACACATGCACACACAGCCTTTAATCAGTTTTCACATGTTAGCACTTCTACATAGCTTTAGGGATTAAATCTTGTATGGTCGGCCTGCCCTATAGCTGGGGTACGACAGGAAATTAGTGACTGAAAGAGGGCAGACATCCGGCTGACATGAGTTTTCTTGTGTTTTTTATGAATGTGCGGCACCCTTACACAAACTGCATTTCATTCTGATGACGACTGTATAGTGTTTACTGGCACATCCGCTCAGCATGGTACAGGCATGGTTTGTTTAGGAGCTAGCACTTTTGCTTACTTCTGCTGAGCTGAACACTAAAAAAAAAAAAAAAGTCAATCGGCTGCAGTTTTGATACTCTGCTCTCTAGTATGCTGACGTGCTTGTCTGTTATGCTTTTCACAGGCAAATGCAATTTTATGATTAAAAACATGTTTACATTTCAGTTCCCATGGTAGGATTTTCAAGTGCCTCGATTCCTCTTTTTAGTATTTGTGCAGGAGAATAAGTCAGTTTGCGTCAGATTTTTCCATTGGATGGATACATCACTGTCTTGCACTATCCCCAATGTCAAATTGTTCCTGTTTTATCTGGAGGAAAGAACTGCACTCACATATGTTCCTACTCAGATACACGTCTATAGTTTTATAATACCATGAAATGTTTAAATTTTACATGATATCAAGGGAATGGACTAAATGAGGCGTGAAACGATTCATCCTCAGGTTATTTTACCTTTGTAAACCTACAGAGAATTTCCAAATTGCCAATTCCAAAACACAGTAAAAACTGCCGGCTTCACATTTCGTGCATATTTGTTTTATCCACATTTTGTCTTTTGAGTTTTTGTTTCTTGTTATTTTGTCATTGTGTAGGCGACTGCCTACTAGTCCTCCTGCTAGTGCTTTCTCTCTATTCTCTCTGTTCGCTCACTGATGGCATCAGTCTAGGTCACTTGCACTCTAGTTGTGCTTATTGGTGTGTGTCCCGGTTATTTTTTTTCCATAATAACCCATCACCCCACACATAGGACTGGCTTGACACATGGATGAACAGTGGTAATTTCCCAAGGCGGACATTGATTTCACTTTCATTTTCCTGTCACTCATTGTTTGACATCCAGCTGAAAATTATAATTCTGACTTGAAACCTATTGCTGTATTACAATGGCTCCATTTTGCGCTTTCTCGTTTCAAGTGATAGACGGTAACAAACAATGAGGCAACCAAATTTAGGTGGCGAAATTTTCTTCAATACTGCCCGTGTCTTCATTGTTCATAGCTCTGATACATACAGGTATTTGATGTTTTGCTCCACTCTCTATTGTCCCTGAAGTGTTGACTCAGATGTGCTGCAAGTTCATTCAAATTGTTTTGCAGCTAAACACAGTGGAATGCCTGCGTGTGCATTTTAATATGCACGTTTTGTCTGGAGTTGGCTTTGCTGACTTAACTGTCTAGACCCTCTTCTTCAAGGGCTGCCATTTGTTTTGTTTTTTTGTTGTTGTTTTTTCTTGTCGCCTATCACCGTTCTGCCATCCATTTGTTAGTGGCTCAGCTGTGCACAGCAATAAATGACTCAAAATTGATGAAACCACTGAGACACATTGGTTTGAATTTTCTTTTGAGGAAACAATTGAGCTCTCTATTAATTCATTCAACGGAAATGCCATGAGACAGTAGCCTTTGGGCATAGGGCTTTACTTTTAAAAAGGTGTCCCATTGGGTATTCGGGCAGTCTGGGCAGCAAGAGTGTTGTGCTGACCACAAGATTGTTGTAGCTTGTAACTTCATGATACAGTATTGGGGTGTCTGTTTTGCCTGTGGCCACATTGTTGAAATTGAATTTGAAGAGTGTGTCCGTGCCGCTGCCTGTTTTTGAAGTGAGTGCTATCCATTCTATTTGGAAGCACAATTGTCACATCACATACCCGGTGGTGTTAAAAGCCCTCCCGCAGGAAATAGTGCATTCTACGCCAAATGTATCAAGTACATGATCACATGCCGTTTGTATTCTGCCGTGTCTGTTTTAGAGTTTTTAATCTGATAGAGTAAAAGTGTGCAAAGTTTTTTGCACATATTTGCATTTA
The DNA here is from genome assembly GCF_000972845.2 of Larimichthys crocea. Lineage (NCBI taxonomy): Eukaryota > Metazoa > Chordata > Actinopteri > Sciaenidae > Larimichthys > Larimichthys crocea. The sequence continues at coordinate 7,645,129 of NC_040030.1, read as the reverse complement.
GTCATGCATATACATATGTGAACAAGTGTGACATTCTTGACCACACTGGCTTTCTGTGATCGGCCACTTCCCAGCTGATGTGATAGACAATACTGCCGAAGCCTAAGAAGATTTTTCTGTGAATTTTTAAAACAAAGGTTGATGCATGTATCCATCAAACTGTGGTAAACGGTTAAACAGTGACATCACTTTGCTTTTTTTTTTTTTTTTCAGTTCATGCCCTCTTCAGTGACTCAACCTTAGTCCATATTCTACTGGATTGTATTGATGAATATAATGAGCATGCTTCACAATCCTACATGGATTGTCCATGACTAAGAACAGTTAAAAATGTCCTGCAGCTATGACACAAGTCACAGTACCTATCTAATGGTTTAAAAGAAAAAAAATACTGACATCGTTGACTGATTCATGAGTGACTAATTTATCCCCTCATGCTAGGCGAGCCCAGCTGTGGAAGGGACGCATTTGATGTAATATATGTAATTTAAAAGCTTTTACTTGAAGTATTTTCAGTCATGTTCAGATGTTCTTTTTACTGCATCTCTGTTCTAGAGTTTTATATGGCATTTTTTAAAATCACGTCGATTGAGGGAAAACTTAAGCACCATAATATATAATTACTGTCTGTAACTTGAATTATACCTTGATATAAATTTTCGGTCATTCAGCCCTACTGTTTGATGAATGAATGGCTAAATGGAACTTCACTTTTTTTTGCCTTGTTCATTGCTCGCCCTTGCATCTTCCATCTTTCTTTGTGCTCATTCTCTAGTCAGAGCATGTCCTCTCCGGTGTAGAGCTGATTAGCAGCATCTGCGTTTCTGTAGTCTTGTAGGGCAGAAAGAGGAGGAGGAACGGCAAACAAGAAAAAAAAAACCCACAAGTTGCGCTTTCAACACTCCGTTTCGTCATTTGTAGCCTCTTCTAAGTTCTCTTGGTCTTTCTCCTTCCCTCCCTCGCTTTTCTACTTGCACTCAATCCCATTCAACAAATGTTAGCCCCATTTCTCTCCCTTGTCTCCTCATTATGGAGGTTTTTGGAAGCCCAGTCTTGTTTTGACACCCTTTTCCCACCATTTTCCCTAAATGGAAGGAGAAAAACACAGGAAACGGATGATTGGAACAAAGTTGCAGAGGAAAGCGTTAACAAATTAAGGGTGTCACATCTGAAAGTTTTTGTGGCTTGGAGGCTCACTTCAAATATGAACAATAAAGGATCAAAGCAAACTTACCTTTCCATGAACTTTAAACATCTGAACATCTTCTGCTGCTTGTGTAGTACATTCTGAAGTGTGGTCAAGGAATCAAATCAGAATAAACTTCTCTTAACCATCGTTCCAAGTATATGTGACTGAATATTTCCCAAGTATTCACTGTGGTCAAGCTAAGGGAAATTACTTGCAAGAGATGATAACACTCACCTACCTAATTTTCCATTCCTCAAACCTATAATAAAGCTCTGTTCCATGGTAGCATTTTCCTAAAGATGGACCTGTTAAGTGCAAGGTGACTGTAATCCCATTTATTAGATACCACACTGATTTAGATTAACTACCATGGGCAGGTGCTACTATAGTCAGACTGGTCAGAATGCATCGTAGTTGAATAAAGAAAATGGAAGGCAAATCATATTTTCCAATGAATCGTCCTTTGCAGTCCAGCAACAGACTAACTGCGTGGCTCCTAAATAGGCATGACTTGATTCAATCAGTCTCCCCTCTGCTATTTTCCTCACACACACCACCCATCTCAATCCCCAATCTCATTTGTTGATAGTCAGTTGCCATTTATGTGATTGAACGTGTGGAGAGGTTGAATTTGATTGCCAAAATTGAAGAATTATTATAGGATGATGAGTCTTGAGGTTTTTATCTTGTATGCCACTGACTGGGGTCATTTCCCATTATATGATCTCTGACTAGATGTCGGCTTTAAAGATTCATTTTAGCTGGCTATAATCTACTGTCTTAGTGGTCACAAGTGTCTTGTACATAATTGTCCACTTAAAACTAGGAGGACATATTCTGCTAGACTCCTGGCTCTGTTCTCTTCTATCATCCCTTTGGAAATGAAGTGAGAAACTTAGAATAAATGCAATTAATGATTTCTTTCTGTCTACCGGATACCTGGCAGCCTTGAGCCGCCAATGCTGACTCTTTGCTGTACCTGCTAGTGTATCGCAACATTGGAGTACCTCTTCAGTTGCTTGTCTCCACCACTTTTCCCACACTCAAACTTCAACCCCTGCCTAACAGCTCTCCAACCAGCATAGCAACCGGGCACATCCTCTCATTTTGACAAGCGCACAAAAATTGACAAAAAGCCATGTTGAAAAATGCCTCTGTCGGCTCTTTTCCTCCCCCTTTTTTTCCCCCTCCCCTCATTCTCTCACTCTGTCAGCACAGGCAGGGGCTGGGAGGACAGAAATGGCTTTTTGAGTGACACAGGCTGGCTATGCCATTTGCCGTGTCAACTGGTGAAAGAGGATAGAAAAGGAGGTGGAGACAAATGATGATGGCCTTGCCATGATTGTCTCGCGCCCCCTTCTCGCTTTCACTCGCCATCTTTTCACCCCGGGGTCATTGAAGTCCAAATAACATTGCCACAATGCCACTAGGTGTAGCAATGTTTTTCACAGTGCTATGGCAGTTTTATTCATAGTATATTCTCCATAGACAGATTGCTTGTGTTTAGATTACTTGTTAATGAAATTTCTCCGCTGAGTAAGTGGAAATTCGAGTAGATACTGTAAGCCAGTAGTAAATAATGAATTGAGTTACATCACAGTCCCTGTCTGTCTACGTCTGTGCCTAATTTGGAGTTTTGTGCCCAATTCCTCCCTTGGGAGCATTTCCCCATTTTAGAATGGAAGAAAAAAAATTGTTTTAGCGTAATCCATTTTCTGATCATGTCAATCAGTCCTTTCTCTTCATTCTCCTGTCTTTGTCAAGACTCCAGCTGGGTTTTGTCCAATTCCTCTCTATGGGTTCTATAATGCCCTCTTCAGCTACAGCTGTCAGCGCACTGAAATGTCCAGTAAAAAAAAAAATAATATACCCCCGCCGTTTTCCCTACATAGGGCTATCTATGGCGCACCAACGTAGTTTGGTCATTGCGGCCACGGAATCATAAATATTTAAAATTCCATTATGAAATCTTAAATTGATTCATAAAGGTCCGGCAAGTGGAGCACGAGTGAAGAAACGGCTCCTCATGTGGATGATCTCACTGAAGGTTCGACAAAGCAGAAGGTACAGAAGCCTGCCTTTTTATTTCATCCAAGAGCTACCACCTAAACAGTCATAATCCCCATTTAGATGAATATAGTTAACGTCTCATTGCACAAATACATTATGTTAACAATCCCAGACAGTAGATGAAGTATAGTTTTCTTTCCCAACCACTACTGCTGCATGTACCCTCTGGTAACCACAATTTTTTTTACTACTTACTACTTTTTTTTACTACTAAATCCAGCAATTAGACATAAAACATACATAAATGATATAAAATACATAGTGAAAACAAATAAAATGCAATAAATTGATGTGTATAATGTTAAAATGATGACCAGCAGATTAGCCCACCACACAACAGCAATATAATAATAGCCATTTGAGCATTTAACAACTCTTTTCACATTTAAAGTTCATTACAGGAGAATATCTTTTCTTGAATTGATGCAGTGCTTAACATTTGTAGTAAAAACATGTCATTGTTATTTTCTCTATCTCCATGTTTTTGTTGCTGCCGTACCGCTCAGTGATTGCAAAATAATGGCCAGGCTTTTATTGGTTATGTACTCTAAGGTATATGTGTAAATGGATCTGCGGGAGAGCAACACTGTTATTTTGAGAGGTAATGTGGCTTAATGCCCTCTCCAATCATTTTGACCACCCTTAAATGTGCTCAATGTGGCTTGACTGCTCCCACCAAGCATTCACTGCTTCAGGCAGCCATTTTGAAGATTTGGACTCTTAACTCTCAGTGCTCTCCAATACCCTAGGGCGTGAGGAAGCTGGGTGTCTCAACCCAGAACGCAATGTACCTCTGGGAACCAAGTGAAAAATGTTTAAAAATCAAATTACAGTGTCCATTCCAACGTGTCGAGCGCTGCAATTAACTTTTGTTTCCATTTAGATCTGCAGTCGCAGGGTTGCGTTGACAAAAAATGAAAATGGTTCCAAAGTAATAACTTTTACAGAGCTGCGTGACATTTGCTTTTAACAGCCATTCAATAACTTACAGCCCAGTTCAATTTGTGTTTTCCCACCTGCACTCTCGAACCACCCAGTTAAGGGGAATTATATGATATTAGTAATATTACAAATGTAGCTCAATATTCATCGATCGGCATGCCATGTCGCCCCTCTCTTAAAAATGAGATGGATTGTAGTTATTGCTGTTATTGATTTTAATAACCAGGCTGTTAAGGCTACCTCTGGTGCTGTGTGTGGGCTGAGCTATTCTTTCATCTGGATAACAAAGGATCTATAAACTAATTTAACTACAGGTTTAGCATGATTAGGTTTGCTGACTCTTGCCGTTTTTTCTCATTCGTTTTCAAACCTTCCCAGACGCAGTAGGTTTTATGATATGTGCTTTGCCACCCCTTTGCCCGTCAAACCTCCTTAACCTTAGTTACACGTAGAAATAGTGCTGATTTAATGGGTGATCACAGGACTACTGGGGTAATGGATTCAAATGGAAGGTCTTATCAAGGCACAGCGTGTTAGTTGAAGGATCAAGCTTCCTCACAACACTATTGATCCATGAGGGCAGATAGAGAGAGACAGACTGATGTTAAATCTAGTCGGTCATTACATTGCCACAGGGCTTGCATTACTCTATGTCACCGACCCTTTTTCTGTGTTGGGACTTGTCAAACCCCTTTGGTGTCCAGTTGTTGCACATATTGTGGCTTTGGGGCCGAAATGACAGAAAAGTAAGATCACAAAGGTCAGTGAGCATCACAATGGCCTGCAGGTTCCAACCAGTCCGCGCTTTCTTTTTTCACATGAATCAGCGTGACCTTGCTCATGCGTTCTTTTTAATGGGCTACAAGTGCGTCTGGTCAGTGCCAAAACTATGGCAAGCTTTAATCTCAGAGTATAACGAGTAAATGCACTAGCTCATTGACTTTAATGGATCTTTCTCCTAGTGTCCATACCTCTCTGCAAACAGCTACTAAATAAAAAAAAATGCAAAGTCATTCAGTTGTTACAGATTGTATGTCACTAGCAAAGGGGATGGATTTGTTTTGACAATACTCCACTTAAAATTCCTAGTGCAGTCTTGAAATCCCCCTTCAGGAGATCTCTCCATAAATTATTGCTTTAGTTTGCTTTAGTATACTGTAGGTCATTTGTAGAGGACAACACCAGCTTCTGCTCTGATCGACTCACTATTGACCTCTGCTTTTTCTCTCTCTCCATCTTTGCTCTAACTCATTTTCAGTGAAGGCTTCATAAGTCTTTCGAGCCCTCCTCTGAAAGACTGTTCTCCCTACGTTTAACTCTTACTTTCTTTAATGCCACCAGTAGTTTAGACTGTAGAATAATTATAACTTGAATAATTTCTTCTTTCTTTTATTTCTGAGGTAAGACAGACAAATGATGGGTTCAAACAACTGCAGAGGCACTAAGCATCGATTTGAAAACGTTATTTTAGGTGTCAAATTACACAACTAATCCTGAGTTTACATGTTAAGATCAAGTCCTCTATAGTCTAAATCAGAAAACATACCATGTAGATGACATTATTTGCATTACAATTGGGATCTAATAGATGTTGCAAGGACAAAAGGACCCATCTACATGATCTATGAAATGTGCTCGACAAAGTTTGTTTATATAATTTAAAACGGACCTAAAACAATCCTTTAGTTATGTTACGAATTTGGCCAAACACTTCTTTGCCGTATATATCATGAAAACAAAATGGCATGAACATTTTTGCAGATGGCCTAGTGTACCCTGTGTCAACATCCCGACTCTTAATAAGTACGACCACAAGTTAAAGTTAGTTTCTGCTGTTGCTGTTTTTTTCCCCTCCCTCTATTCTCTCAACAATTCTGTGATGCATGGAGCCATTTGATCCATGTTTGAAAGGAAAGTTATGGAAGGATGTAATAGCTGATTTAAAAAAAGACTAGCAGGTAACCATGCCAAATAATTTTGTCTCCTACCTGCATTAGTTGGAAGCATATCTGAATTATTCAGCCTGCCTTTGCCTGCTTGCCTCTTCATCTCACTCCCTTAACCCTCTCTACTAACTTCCTTTTATTCACCTGTTTTGTCAGAACAGTGATGCAAGGCAAATATCAATTATCTATTGAAAAAAACAACAACAACCAAACAAAAAAAACTCATTAATGGGCGTCAGGCAGGTTTAATGGTGGGGATCATGCCTGTTTGCCTGACCGTTAATGGCCCTGGCCATTAGAGAGGCCGTTTGACTTTTCCCCACCCTGCTACCGACAGACAGCAGCCTGCCACTGACAGTGATGCATGGGACCCCCTGAGTCACATTGATCACCCTGGGAGAGTCTGTACACACATAGGCACCCACACAAACACATTCTTACCCAGTGTGCATGGTATTGTTCCACTGTCAGCAACACAAACCTGTGCTGAAATCTTGAGTGTTTTATTCCTGCGGGATGTTGATGCTTTCCCCCCGAAGAAACCTGACTCTCAGGCTAATGGCATACGTGTAAGTCTATTTAGACTGCACATTGGCAATTCAAGTTTAACTGCTTCTCCTTTAATTTAAAAAAGATGGACTGTTTGCTCCCGAAACAGGTAGACAGGCTGTGGTAAAGCACTCGAATCTGCAAGACTGGAGGGGACTGTAGTTAGTTTGCTGTAGTGCCAGGAAAAGATTTTCTTTCCTCAACGCACCTGCTGCTATAACTGTAACTGACTGTGGGCATGTGAGGAACTAGTGATGTGGGTCCCAAAACTGTCCTTCTGCCACCAAATTGTTTCGACTGCCAGACTGGGACACATTTAAGCTCTGCAGTGAGCTCCGTAGACAGCAATATCCTGCCGAGGTGAAGCCAATCCTCACCTTACACCACGCTGTAAATGGAGAGCAGCTTCTTCTTTTAACATGAGCACTGCCCTCCATTTCCACCTGTTTGTTGCTCTTGTACAATGGAAAGTTGTTTGGCAATGCTGGCAGCACTATATATACCCATCTAATAAATGGTTCAGAGCACATACAAGTGTTTATTAATGCATTTGCAGCCGTGAATCACATCGAGGATGTTGTACGTGCAAATAACGAATGACAAAGACACAGTTGTAATATATATTTAATAAAAATGTAAATGGGTACACTTCAAGTGTTACCAGTTATTTAAAACTCTTGTGCTCCTTTTGCTTGGATGTAATGCAGCATGGTTTTTTCCAGCACATTTTACAACCTCCCCATTCCAGGCTTAACTCGATCAACATCTGACAAATAGCTCTCTGTCCTGACCCCGTGATCCGATAGTTAATGAACCAACCCAGTTTGGAATGGGTTGGTGCCAGAGGTTTGGCCCTTGGCTTAGAGCTTAGCTGCGCAGCTCCTGTAGCTCGCCAAAGCAGGGACAGTCAATAACCTGCACACTCAGGTATCCTACCGGCTTAGGACAGCCGACTGGGAAGCTTCACCTCATCCAACCTTTTTTTCATCCTGAAAGTCCCACTGTTTGAGCGTTGCTGATATTGTAATCTATCTCCTGTTGGGTTTTTAAAATGTGTTTTTGTGTGGACGTGGTGATAAGCCGAAATCTCATTGCAAGCCAAAAAATTAAAATGCCAGCAGACTATGCTCTGCAGATTTTATCTGCTTTCATCAGTTTTTTTTTTAAACTTATTTTACTTGAGGTCACCCTGTGTGTTTAAACAGTAGACGTTACACTGAATGTCACAGTAGTTTAATATTTTATTTTGTCGCGTTAGATTAAAAAAACAATAGGTCAATCATTTTAGCTGATGTCATTAGAAACTGGATCAGTGTCACTGCCCACATTTCCCCACTGTTCGATGACTAGTGACCTCTTTTACTCTCTTTGGCTTTTTTTTTTTTTTTTTTTTTTTTTTTTTTTTTTTTTTTTTTTTTGTTATGGGGACTACACAGGTCATCGGTTTGCTGGCTCACCTCGTTTTAACACCGACTCCAGCTGTTCTCCCCATGTGAAGATTTTTTTTTTTTTAAATTACAGGCCCCATTAACACTCTATTTACATCCCTGCCTGATCTATGCCATTAAGAGATCAATAGAGGTTTGTTTAATTCATTCATTAATTCTTCTGTCTCTCTCCTTCCCTCTCTCTCTCTCTCTCTCTCTCTTTTTTTTTTAAAAGGTGATCTATATTTATAGATTTCCCCCGGAACTGGCTCGCCTTTTCCACTTTCGATTCAACCGCAATGACATGTTAACACGTTTAGCCATTTTATAACCAGGCATCCCTGTGGCAAATGAGTAAGATAGGTGCTAATAAAGCGGGGTCTTTTGTTAGAGTTGGGTCTCCTTATCAGTAGGATGTCAGGATAACTATACCTGGAAAAAGTACCTGTTAACATAATGAAATAGCCAATGTTTATTTTGATGGATTCAGCACATGCCCTTGTTTCCTGGCCATGCAGTGCTCTACTATGTTCCATTAACAGCGGTTTATGGGCCTTAGTAATGGATGGAGTATTGATAATGGGCTGAGATTTTTAGAGTGTGAAATCCAGTCTTGGTGTATAGTGGCCTGTGTGTGTGTTTTTCAACCAAATGACAGCACTCTTGATTTCTGCGTAAACAGCTTCAGGGTGTTACAACATTTTATTTCACGAGCTTGTCATTTTTTATTTTTTTTTTTTCTTATCTTTCCATTTTTGTGAGCAAAGATTACCTCGGTTAGCGCTGTCCACACCATCAGTGCCCTCGCAAAACTGTGACAGCACTGCTGAGATGTTTATTCCTGCTCTCAGGTAACAGTTACACACCTATCAACGCACGCATGCAGAAAACCTCTAACGTCTGAAGTACAGCCACGCGAAAACACTTATTTCAAGAACTCTCTTACACGGACACTCATGTTACATGATCGCTTTGCAGACGTGTAAGTCTTTAACATAGCTGTCACGGCTTTTAGCAACTGTCACACTAATGGTGTATTTATTACCTAGTAGTGGTTGTCCATCTATTTATTTTACTCCGTGTTCATCTGTTGTCCCAGACACTTTGATTCAGTTTTCAATTTAGCTTTGATTAATTATCTCCACCCACTGAGAACACCTCCACGAGATATTGATTTTTGGTTGAAATCTGATCAAAGTTGTGGATGTACGTCTTGCTCAAGGGTACAGATGTATCATTTAAAGGAACTCAGGGGAGTCCGCTGAGGAAAAATGATCCCTATAAGCCAGCATTAAGGGCAACAATGAGAAGCCGATGGGGTTGTTTTTTCACGCACGACTGGGCTTAGACCAGTGAGGCTGGCCCGTCGATGCTCAGCTAGCTCTACATGTGGACAAACGGTCCTTTTCTTGTGGGACAAATTGTCCTCTTCATGTGCCATTCATGACTCTGAATTAAGAGTGCATTGATTTTTTTTTCTTCCCCTTTTTAAGTGAATAGAGAAGGTTAGGAATATGAATTAAGCTGTAGAGACTGATCTGATTGCTTTCTCCATTTTCGCCTTTCTCCCCACTTTTCAACCTTTAAGGCTTAGGATCGCTCATTGCTTAGAAGAGGTTTGATCTCTGTGCCACAACACACACACACACACTACACACCTCCACATCACTCTTTCAATCTTCTCCAAGGCTCAGGTTTGATAAATGGCTTATTCTGCTGGATGAGCATAAGGCTATAGGTGGGAGCAACTCCTTCTACTTTTCTGTTTCTGACTTGATTTCTGTTCATCTCTCTGCACGTCGCATTTGTTTTTCCGAGTTCGGGTGATGAGGGAGATGAGCAGGTAGCATGATAGACATGGAAAGAGATGAAAAAAAAAACGATGCTGGCACTCTGTTACAGTAAACTACTTCTGGCCTCCCCCTCGCCTTGTCATATCAGCTGCGTGTGCTGACACACGATACATTTACACACATGCGCGCAGATTCATTAACGTGATGAACGCTCAAATGCCTAGAGCGGCGTACACTCAAGCTGCCGCAGGCATACCCACATAAATATTATCCTTCTGCATCGTTTGAATTGCTACTTGAAAAACTATTGATATTTTCACTTCTCTTTGATTTTATTTGATATACACAGCCGCACAAAAGCTTGAGAGAGCCCAGCTAAGTGGCAGAGTATAGTAGCCATAAAAGCGACCGCCTGCTTGTTGCCTAATGAGAATGAAAGAGGACGAGCCAAAACGTCTCCACCTGCCTCTCTCGTTCTCGCTCTCGCTCTCCCTCGTTCCCTCACTCTTTCTTTCGAGTCTGGAGTGCACTCTGAACAAATGCTGTTTGCTACCGTCAAAGCCTTTAAACTTTTACGACCAGGACTGGTAATTCAACTCACACAAAGTTAAATCTCTATGGTGATAACTGTGATCTCAGTAATTGGAATATGCAGTAAAACTCAGATTTAAATAGCAGCAGAGTTGCCGAAAGTGATGATTGAAAGCCCTGACTGACAGATTCATCTCCTCTGCGCCTTGCATTATGTATATAGCCGGCTCTCTCTTCCAGATGAGAGAATGCACGGCACATAATGTATGCATAAAGCAATATTTGAATTGAGCTTTTAGCCGGCGCTAGGTTTAGACCTCATGGCTTCTGAAATGGCTTGAATGCATAAAATGACACCCCTTGTTCACCGTAACCTTTGGTCATTCATCCGTTTGCCTCCAGGTCTTCAATATTTGTTTTGTTTGGATGCGGTGATAAAAGAAAAATCCCATCGCTTGCCAATTTTTAAATTGCCGTCCCTATGTGTTCTTTCATTTTCTTTTAGTGCAGGCTTTGGCTCTTACATGACGTGTCACCTACCGCAGTCTTTTTTGATTTTTTATTTATTTATTTATTTTTTTTTGCTCACTTTCAAACAGCTAAGTGAATTAAATCTGCTGCAGTTTTAAAACATGCCCCGGGGACAGGTTTCACTTCAATGGTACCAAATGGCTTTGTCTTTTTGTACTTGTGAATGACTTGCGCATGTGTATGTGCTCGCACGACTTTTTGAGTGTATGTGTATTTTGCCTTTTTTCTCGTTTCCGTCCACTGTGTCGACACAATCCCAGCGTTTATGAGATTACCAGAGCCCATTTGTGTTCCGGCGGGAGCCATCTTGGCTCGGAGGAGCCCTCCGCTGGGAACCATCTGGGCTCTACTCAAAGCAGTTTCCACTCCGCCTCCCCTGTCCTCTCCATTGTGACCAAAGCTATTTACTTTAAAGGGAGGAGGAACTCGAAATTTTGTGTGTGTGTATTTGTAAAAGTCAGAAATTCAATATTCAGATGCAGCTCCTAAGCACTGAGGTGACACTGTTTATTCATGCAAAGTAGAGGAATGGAGAGAGAAATGATGTTGGAGTGTAAGCAATGTAATATGTTTTTAAAAATGATTAAAAAAACAACCTAAAATCACCAAGACAGGAAAATTCTCATCATTGGCAATGCTGGCTCACTGGATAAACGAGCTGTTATAAGACCATTTTTCATATTAGGTACGACATATTGTACCAACACTGGTATTACTCTGCAATCTCACCGTGGATTTAAAGCCTCTTCAAGCTGATTTCACTCTGCCAGTGGTAAATTGGGCCCCGCTCTCTTTTTCTGAATTAATTTGTCCTTCTTAATTTCACATTTGACCTCTCGATTAGCCTCTTTCATCTCTTCCCCCGCTGCCCGATGAAATGCCAGTTTTCTCTTTTATTTAATCATACTTTAAAGCCCTTGGTCCGCCAACGTTCATAATCAGTTGGTTACGTTGAATTCTCTGCTTGTAGTTTGGTAGTCTGATTTTTACTACATCTGATTTGTAGTTATAAATAATGCTTTTTACTCAAATCTGCATACTTTTTTAACTTGTTGATTCGTATTCAAATAGTGTGCAGATGACCTTAGTATTTGTGCTTTTAAATTGACAATTGTCACTTCTCACTTGCTGGAGGAATACAAAAAGTCTTTGTGTGTGTTTAGCCTGCATGATTTGTCTAACAAGTTCTGTAATTTTGCGTGAATTCTTGCATATTACACACATTACTCTCTAGGCTCTATTTGTTACTGTTAATGCTGTGTGCAGTCACGACACCCCTCCAGTCACGTCGTGCCGATGTCAGTAGCGGGCTAATTTTCTTTCCATAAGGTTGATAGTATGTGGTAAATTAAGTTTCTTGAATAAATGGTCTGGGGAAAAACACAGACTAATTTGTTCTGTTATGATCGACCTCCCTACAGGCCTCCCTCTCTTGTCATCTCTGGATGGTCACACGTTTACATCAGGCCTCATAAAAGAATGATTGATCTGACTTGCCATGCTGTGTGATTTCTCCACATGTTTGAGTCATTCATCACATTTATCTCGTCGGTACATGGGCTGGAGAATTACATTTTCCTCAAGTAAACATATTGACAGACAGGAATAGGATAGAGAAAGTGAGAATACCTTGACCTCGAAAACTGTAATCTTTGTGGATATGTGAGATGTATGTCTTTGACATATTGTTTAGCTGAAGAATGATTGTTAGACCTCTCCTGCTAAGCAAAAGCCTTACCTTTGTATCTCCTCCTTTTTGTTTTTCGTGCTGATAGTAGTGTTTTGTGTGGGAGCTTTCACTGTGCAGACTTTATTGTTCTAATTTTTGCATAAGATTTTATAACAGCTTGTGGAACAGATTTAGTCCGGAAGTGGACCTTTCAGATTCTTCCTCTAAACTGGATATTTTCCCAGCTAAGAGTGTTGTTTTTAGTTGTCAGTGTTGTTTTATTTTGCATTTGCTGCCTATAGTGGTAGTTGTGACAGTTAAGTTAGTTCTAGCCATTCCGTCCTGTTCCAAGCACTCGCCCACTTTCCCCATTTGACATTTGGGTGCTCGGAGGACCAGCGGTGCTCTAATAGCCTAGTTACGTAACTGTTTCTGCACTTAGAGACAAAGAGAGAGATAAAATGGGGTGAGTATCTGAGATAGTATAGAGAAGGCGAGTAAGAGAAAGCAGATGAGGGATGAGTGAACTTCGATTGTATCACAGTCAGGACCTGGAAGGGTAGACAAATGTCTTTTATCGAGCCTCTACAGTACATATCGAGATATGTACAGAAATTATAATTACTGTTATTTAATATAAAACAGTGGCGTTTGCATATTACATTGTGCGGCATGATTTCTTTGAGCCATTGTTGCATTGATGTGCCACATTAAAACACCTTTTTAGTCTTTTTCCTTACTGCCGATAGCTTGATCCAAATGTTAACTGGATCCATAAAGTCGAATTTGTGTCACTGTCGTATGCCAATGTTGTCAATTCTGTGCTTAATAATGGAACAGATTATGCATCCATTTAAAAAAAAAGCTTTTGACTTTAGTTGAGAACAAGGCAGAGCAGTTTACAAACTTAATTCCCCTCAGATTTCCCTCGTGGCTGCGGGCCTAAGCAGCCTCGAGTCTTAATCGCTTGACTTCTCCCTATCTCTTCAGCACACCTGCCCTCTCACTTTCTCGCTGACTGAGGTTTTAGAGTAGGAAAAAAAAATCGATTGATTTTCTCCCCCCCTCTTCTTTCCCCCGGTCGTCCATCACTTATGAAACAAAATGTAATGAATAGATAATTAGCCTGAATAGGCAGAATTTGGTTATAGTCCATCATGGGAAATGTTGTGAGATCTTTCCTACTTTGTCAGCAGGGTTAGCTATTCCAGTGCCCTCATTTGTTAACTCAAGGGAATTGCAACTTGGGTGTCACTAATTACAAATGATTTACATTCCGAAAATATTAAAAAAGCCTTAATTAAGGCTGAAATGCACACACAACACTAATTTAACGGCACTGGTACTTTCTGTGCAGGCCCTGGGATTTGTACACCAAAGAGTGTTATTGTTTGCAAATAGACAAAGGAGGACTTCTATTGAAAGGGGATGGTAGTCCTTAATCAAGAAGTTGGTGAGACAAGAAGGCACTACTTGCGTTTTTGTGTTTAAAAAAAGTATTTGTGCCACTCAAAGACACAAAGACCAAATGGTACTGATTGGGAAATCCACAACAGAGTTTAAGAGGATCTGTGTATGCGTCCTAACAATCAATACAGAGCTCACAGGCCTCCATTGATGTGTCTTTTTAAGATCAGTGGTGTCTTCTAACCAGTCATGCCGTCCCATCAATGGCGTAATGATGTCTCAAACCTAATCTTGGATACAGAACATTAACTGGGCCTCTTGTCTTCCTCTCTGTTCTTCTGTTCCAGGTTGAAGTTGAAGTGGAGAGCATGGACAAAGCAGGGAACTTCATTGGCTGGCTGCACATCGAGGGTGTGAATCTGTCTGTGGCTCTGGTAGAAAACGCTCTGTCTAAGGTCCACTTCACAGCAGAGCGCAGCGCCTACTACAAAACCTTGGTCTCGGCAGAGGAGGCATGCCGACAGAGGAAAGAGAAGGTAGGTCTCATTTAGACGCTACAAGAGCTGCGACTACTCTACATCCCATTAAACCATCAGAGCGATGACCACACTCCCAAATGATATAAAACTGTCTTCATAAGTCTTCAAAGTCATTCTTCCAAGTTATTTACTCGCATCCATCCCACACTCTCATTCACTAAAAGAAGACTTGGACATCCAGCATGACATTCAGTGTTGTATTATTTAGAAAAAAAGTTAGAGCTCGAGATGGTTTTCTGTCCTGGGCTATGCTGGATGATAATGCTAGGATGTTGTGTTTCCCAGGCACTTTATAGATAAGCTGAATTGTGTCACCTCTACCAGCAGATCAGAATTTATTGTGCTGCCTTTCACATCCCTGATCTACGCTGTCCTAGGTCTGGCTGCCTGTGCACATATTTAAGTCTGTGCTGTATAAAAACACTATGGTTAGGTCTATTCCTTGCAAGCTACAAAAGGTCACTCCACCTTCAAAATCAGTACTCGTCGGCAGTTCATTAGTAAAGAGAGGTAAGGTTGCAGCCCGCAGGAATGACAAGCCTTCAGAACTTGGGGAGGGAGAAAACATAAGCAGCCGTTTGTTCCAATAAGAGAACACACAAACACATTCTTCCAGGCGTTGGCAACCAGATGCTTCCTTTGGCAACACCCAACTCTTCTCTCAACAGCAACTCTACTATTCTCTCTAGTAAACTTCCACACACTGCCCTTGTCAAAGGCAAAGCCCATCCCCCATCACCAGCCTGACAGCCAATTAGGACAGGTGGTGCCGTGACCTTTGGCTTCCATTAATACAAAACTGAGCTTTTTTTATCAAACCGGGAAGTGTGTATCCGTTTGAAGATAGGAGAGGACACGTCAATATATCTAACCTGACACTTCATTCAATCATGAGGAGTAACAGCAAGTCGTGTATTAATAGCACGCAGGCAGTAGCTTTAGTTAAAGCTACAATAATGTGGAAATGCTCCATCTGTGGTTGAGAATAGCCACATATTTGCCATTATCATTGAAGCTTCTTTCCTCAATGGGAGTCCTTTGATGGATGGAGGCCTCTCTCACACTGATCCTGATCTCGCCCTGCGTTTTCATTATGGCTCCACGAGTCATCCCTGCCAGATGCTTGAAGTGCCTGGCCAGCTGTCATCCTTGTCCTCTTCCTCTCTATCTCTGTAACTTATTTCTTTTAGTCTCTCCCTCCCTCCCTCCTTCGATTCAATTCTCTCTCTTCTACTCACTTCTACCTGTTTCGGTCCTTTAGGAGACACAAATGCCTCTTCTCTCCCATATAAACGTGATATATTGCCGGAGCCAAGACGGGGCTGTGTTCTTTTTCCCTTCTCTGAATCTATCATGTTCATTGTCAGTGTGTTCCTGCTCGTCTTTCTTGCTCTTGGCTTTCCTGTTTTTTTTCTCACAGATACTCTCCATCTGTGTCTTTTCTCAAAATGGTGAAGGAGAGAGCTAAAGATCTGGACAGTTCTAGTGGACCCTTTTTTGTCTTGTTTTACAAAAAAAAACAACAGCAAAAAAACAATCTCGCCAGCAATGTGAGCACACAGATCCTGCCACGTTAAATCTAACTGCACCAAGATTAGACATTCCTGACACCTCTGATGACAATTTCACTACCGGTTTCCGACCCCCTTTGCAGTGACAGATTGACTTTCACCGCAAGGTTTTGACTTGAGCTAACCTGAGTCCATACAGGGCCGAGAGGAAAGACAACCGAACGGGGTCTGAGTAGACAGACAGTGATTATGTTTGATGTTAGTTTGCCACAGGCACCGGTGCACAGATCAACCACAGCCTGATTTGTTTGTGTGTGGTTGTGTGTAGCGGAGAGTCTGTTGTGTTAATGGAGGCACGGGGGCAGTCGGTTGCATGTGTGTGCGTGAATGCATAGCATGCAACTTGAAGGCACATGAGGTGGGACTAATTAACCCGTAGAGACATCTCGAGAAAAAAGCTGAGCGCTTGGCAAATTTGTTTTTCTTCTGTCTTTCTCTTTTGAAGCAGCGGCTGATCTTTGTCTGTTTGTAGGCTGAGGCTAGGTAGGGTAGATCCCATCTCCTTCCCTCTCTTCCTCTCTTCTCATTGCCCTCTCTTTATTGTCCCTACGGCTATGGATGTGGAACAACATCAGTGGGGTACTGCTGTGTCAGGTGTCCCTACAAGAAAACAAGGTTGTCGAAATGAAGTGCATGAGCACACACTCATTAAAGGAAACTTTGCGTTGGTGGTCCAGTAGGGACCCAGGGCAACAATGGGGATTGAGGCTTTCTGCAATAGCATCCTGAACCAAAACTGCTTAGTTCGAGTGACTTAAGTGAATATGAGTTTTTGCTACAATGAGACCAGTGGGACAAAGTGATTGTGTTCTAAATGAAGCATTCCAAAGGGTTTGAAGAAGAGCCTTTTCTAGAGCTCAGCATGTTTTGATCTTGTGTATCAGCATCTCTTGGAACAGTCCTCACAGCAAACCCATTTCTCTCCACACATGCAGGAGGCTCAAGTTGTAGGCCCATGCATATCCCTAATTCTGTTCCCAATTATGGTTATTTATGGCCAAGCTATTGTTTTCATAAATCTTTTCAAAGTCTGTCGCACTGTCAGAACCCATTGTCATGCTAACATTTACATGATTCAGCTATAAAGCAGACATGTATACACTCATTTCATGTATTTACAATGAATCAGTTGTCGCCAGGCAGTACTCATGCCCTCTTCTTAAATCTCTTGCCTGGTTTTGCAAAGCATTCTTGTGCATATTTGGATTCTCCGAGGGGTAGAAAAAACAAATTCTTGCTTACAAGGCATCTCTGTAAACAAGACTTGTTGCGAAAACGCTGCATTTTGTCGTCGTAATATGAGACGGCTCATTGCAGATATTCATGTGATGTTCCAGTATTCCCATGCTGCAGCTGAGAGAAATAAATTTGACAAGATAGCAGCAGTTTGGCTCAAAGTGAATTGGGAGCAGAGATTTCGACTGCAGAGACACTGGCTGTAGCTTTCATTTAAGATCCCCCAAGACTGAACAGGTGTGTGTAAATATTTGGTTGCGCCTTAAGGGATTTTATGTTTAATTCAGAAACAAAAAGGTGAAATGAAATACTTTGGTAAATGAGGGAAATCAATTTACACTCCCAGAAGCTCCACCATCTACCAATATGAATGATTTTTGAGGGTGTGCTTTTCATGCCTGTGTCATTATTAGGCATAGATCTACTTGAAAGAAACACAACTTCATAGCCGTAAACAGGGAAAAGAAAGAAACATCCTAACAACTGGCCCAATTATAAAGAAGCAAATCAACAATTGGCCCTTAATAATAACCAGAGTGCTTTCTGTTGAGCAACGTTTGCTTTGTTTTTTGTTTTTGTTGTTGTAATTACCCAACCTTGAAGGAGATTAACATACTCCAATAAGTCTCAGCGTGGGAGATGAAGATAAAAAAAGTGAGCAAGAAAGAGAGAGTGGACAAAAAAAACAAAAGAAAGAAGATATGACAACCCCTGTTAGATGTTTCATGTCACGGGACTCGCATCCTTTCATCACTGCCCGCCTTTTTCCTTCAGTCCTGCTCAACTTTCTTCACGGACCACTGTCTCTTCTTACACCGCTACACTCTTCCTTTTCCCGTCCTTGACCCTCTGAAGCATAAACCCAGCAACCGTTCCTTCTACTTCACCCTTCCATCAGCGACACTTGTCAAAGCACTTGAAGCAGCATCGTTTTGACATTGAGCTTGTGACGTGTCCTTGACGGAGCCTGATTGAAGTACATAATCTTGTTTCAGCTTTCTGTACTCTTTGGATGAAGTCCAGCCGATTTGGTGTCACTTTGCCCAAGGGCCTGTTCACAGATTTACATTAGCACGATTCAGACCCACCATTTTTTGTACTGCAAAGCAAATCACTGCGCTTTTATTTGCTGTGATTGGCCCGACTAGCATTGTAAGCATGTCTGATTATGTCGGTACGTTGCAATTTTTGTCCCTTTTTATTTTATTTCACTTCAGTTGCCTCTGGCTCCCTCTCTCAAGGGTCCGTCGGCTTGCCTCGCAAGCCAAACATTTCGACAGCTAACCAGAAATCCACAACCCCCCGAACCCACCTGCTTTTTATCTATGATTTCTTACTGTTTTCAAAGAGTGTGCAAAAAGCAACATCTCCCTGTCCTCCCATCTAAGCTGTGTCTTCTCAGCAGTCAGCACATCACACACCTGGCTAAACAGGAACACGCTGTGGATGAATCAAGATAATTGGGCTTTTAGCAAAGCTAATAGTCTTGTGTCTCTGAGTGCATGCTGGAGGAAGTTTACCTCTAGAGGACTAGTTTCACTCAAAGATTAGTAATGTTTTTTTTTCTAATGGCATTTCTATGGAAATTTACATGGTATTGTATGTATAACGCATTTGTACAAGGACAGACTATTTTCCGTCCGACATGTGGGATGCAGATTCCCTGTCAACTGTAAATAGTCGTGCAGAATTCCATACATGCAGCCATGTTTGGTTTTCATGGATGACAGTCTCTTTTCTATTAATACCGTTTTCAATGCTCTCCTAAGCCCCGAAGCCATTGAAACGCTTTCAAGGTTGCAATCTTTTTCTCTTCCCTTTTCCCATTTTCATTGGCCTCTCATAGTGAAATAACCTGTGGCAGTCACCAGGCAATATCATGGAAAAAAAGCCGTGGATTAATATTAAATGGTTCATCTATGGCGGCTTCTAGTGAAATAACAAAGTGAATTTGACTCAATCGGTTGCTGACTCTACCCATTGGTTCACCAATTTAGGTCTCTTTCAGCCAAATCCCTTTGCGGCTCCAGCAAATTATCTTCTCTTAACTTTAGTCATTTTGGTGTTAGTCCCCGGCCGTCCTCACTCCGCAGAGAGATTTTTGGCAAACACGAAATCATTACTGTTATTACTTTTTCTCACACAAATTGCATTAGGCCTTGAGAAGAATAGAGCCTTAATGGTGTTCTGGGGCAAACAGGATGATTGCACCTGTATTACCATTCCACTCATCCCTCTCCCCCTATCTCTCCCATCTATTGCTTACTGCTGTCAGCGTCGCCTTGTGATTTAACAAATGGAGGCGCTACGGTGTTGAGACAACATCCATGACAATCACACAAAGCTAAATTAATGACCGGGCTAGATTCACGTCCAGTCCATTTGATAGGTAGCAAAAATTGAAATGTCCCATCTGTGTTTTGAAAGTTATTCTTAAGCAAAGTGCTGAAGTTTTAAGATTTACCAACCACTTTGATGATTTCTTTGTTACTGCATTTCCCTTTTAGCGCCCCATTTCCTCATTCCAGCCATCACAGAAAACTTTTCTGCCATGACACTTATACTATGTTCAAATCCGCTGTAACTCCAGTCTTGGTCACTTTTAAAGATTGAGATTATACAGTATGCTTCATAGGTAGACGAAAACTACTTCCTTTTTAAAATGAGTCAAGTAGTCTTAAAGTGGTCTCTTTGATTGCAAATTATACCTAAAACTTTCTTAAAGTACAGATTTCTATTTGTCTGAAAACGTTGCGTGTTTAAATTCTTGGTTTGTCTGTGGGCTGCACAATCTCCCCTGTAGATTTGAATGGGATAATGAGATAATAGAAAATCCTTATTTAATATACTGTAATATATCTGCAGCTTTGATTATATTGCCTGGGTCACAAGTGTGCACAGCTTGTTTGCATTTCCTCCGTTGCTCTTTTTGGAACAGTTTCAGAACAGTCCGCTGTGAGGCTTCAAATGGGTGAACTTTGGATGAAGAAAAAAGGCACTGCCTCTGGTCATATAGTGCCAACCCGAGCACACTCCCTCATCTTAATTTAATAAACTTGGACTTCTGCTAAAGACTTTGAGCGGACGCATATTGCGTGCATCCTGCAGACCATGCATAATGCAGGTGTTGTATCAAAAACTGCTGATTCAAGACAACTGTCACCCCACCCAACAATTATTCAGACATGCAGCTGTAAATGAGTTGAATAATACATGTTCTACATATTTTAATAAACAATAAAAGACAGATTTGTAACATTTGCTCTAAAAGCATTTTAACATAACTCCTTGAGGATTTTTCCCTTGTGACGTTTACATAATTATAATAAAAGAATATATAGCTATGTGCAGAGACGCTTTCAAATACCAGAAAACTAATGGGAGAATGAAATGCCGTCTGTGGCAGCATTTTGCTCAGCCACCTGAAAGATGGAGGGCCAGGAGAATCATTATGTCACTGGTGATTTGCATTTTTTTGCCCTTTAGGAGATGAGTGGCTAAAACTGTGCCAAAAGTCACAGTACATCACCTCACCCATGGGCAATCTATTTATGCGAGTCTTGCTTGTGTTCGAGGTTTCTGGTCCTCAGTATTACACAGTGCAGCACAACAGCAATCACCAGTCAAATAATCACTAAACTCCAAGGTCTTGGCTTCTCTTTTGGCCAACATTATTTCTTTGGCTCACTAGAACGAGAGTGTCGTAGCTGTGAGTAGCACTGAACAGGTTAGTAACAATTTGATGACTCATGGTGCAGCAGTCCTGCACCTACTGTGGTCAGATCTTCTTTTGTTTCCAAGTTTTCGGGTAGCAGCTGCGTATGTGATCTTTTCAAACCAAGGTTACCCGTGTTTTTGTTTTTTAGGTATTAAGTGCAGTGGCACTATGACAGTTGTTAGTCCTCCGAAACCAGAGCACAATACAGCAGTACGCCTCTGCAGCATTATCTAACTAACAGTGTGTCAGATTATAACTGTGTCAATATAAATGAACCTAAACTTGTCTGAGACATCAGAACAACAGTGAAACATCTGTGATCGCCTACCACGGTGGCTCAGGGGACCCCATCCCATGCTGGAAATCATCAACACGTCCAGTGCAAGAACGTTTGGCCCCTATTTGCCAGCGTGTCAATACGCAAGCAAGATGTAGGTTGCAGGATTTGTTGGCGAGTGTGAAAGGACAGCGGGATCACAGCAAGGGGACATTATTGCCTGCAGGGTTGCCACAATGGGGGAGGTGACCCGTGTGAGACCTCACATCTCTGGAAAAGATGGAGGGAGCCGTACACTTTGTTATATACCACAAATTCTCAGGCTTGAGTTTGTGTGTCTGCATGTGCACGGTTGTATGTACTTGTACCATTTCTCTTTTGTTTACTACGCCGTAACATATGTATGCCTCTTTGCTTGTGTGTGTGTTTACTCTTGCCTTTCGTCTTTGTTCTCAGCACTGTATGCACAAGACGAACCACCTACCACACAAAAGCAAAGAGCTGACGGAGGCTTTTTTTTCACATGGCTAAAAGATTACATAATATAACTCTCAGTGCACCGTGTACACATCCGCACACGCAAAAAAACTTGGTTGCGGATGGAGGGAGGCGGCACACATGCACACACCATACTCTCACTGTCTCTCTCCTGCTGTACTAGAACACGCTTTGAGCATGTGCAGTCTGACAGTGCAAATACGGTACACATGCACACACACACACACACACTCTTCTGTGACGCACCCCTCCTCCTCCACCACCACCCCCTCTCCTGCAGTGTAGACAGTAAGCTGGACCCTCAGTGCCCTGAGGCAGAGAGACAGAATGACGGAGAAAGAGATCAGTGGACCCAGTGATGTGTGTGTTATTTACACCCCAACCCCCAGTTCTCTCTCTCCGTCTTCATCCTCCTTTTCCCCTAGTTCCAAGCTGCAAATTCAGCAGTCTGTCAGCTCCTCTCTCAGTCTCTCGAACACACATGCAAACATACTTTCCGTCTTTATCTGCCTCGTTCCCTGTATGACACACAGGCCGCGCGTTCGCACGCATGCCGGTCACCTGCGAAGTGACGCATACAAACTTATTTTGATGAGCAAGTAACTAAAAAACTTAAGACACACTCAATGAAGCAAGTCTGTCTCAGCAGTCTCACCTTCTTGCGTACTGAATTATACATTTACATGAGTTGCAGGATTACACGCTGACTTTGAAAATGTCATCTGAAAAATGCATCCAGCCACAAGGACATCAGGACAATCCTGAGGAACACGCACCCGGATGAAATATTCTACTTGATGAAGCATAAAAACAGGAAGTAGGCCCTTTTTGTTGAGCATAACATTTCGTCTGTGTACTTTGCGTACTTGTGCTGTTTCACCATTGCAGCACTGGGCATATGGGCCTTTCTGTCCATGTGTCATTGTTTTGTTTGTGTATTTAACTTGCGTGTGTGCATATTCATTGTTATGAATAAGACCCTGCGCATGTATTTATATGCATTTGTCTGTATGTCCTTGGCCTTGTGCTTTCCCCCTCTCTCCAGTCATGCACGGGATTCTTGCCGGCTCTTAGCAAAGGTCCCTCAGGGGCAGGTTTGCGGCAGCCTCTGGTTCATCAGTGCAGAAAAACTCAGGCAGTCGCCACCTCAACCCCCACCCTACTGCATCCCCCCCACCCCTTCCTTACCCTCTGCTCTGAGGATGGAGGGCTGAAAACAGTGAAGGGGAGGTGAAACGCTAGCATAATGTGATATGACATAGTGCGTTGCATTATGGCTGATTAACACATGCTCAGCTCTGCCACCCGCTGTAGAAAACACAAACCCCCAGGTCTGCCTGGCTGCCTTTCGCCGTCCCTCGTGCCTCTTATGTCTCGGGGCTTCCCTCTTTCGTTTTTTTTTCCTTCTCCTCCTGCCCCAATTTCTCCCTCATCTCTGCTGATGAAAGTGAGTATGAAGGACACTCACTGACTGGAGTTGGGCAAGCAGATTATTTGTTCTTTTTTTTTTCCCCTTCCTTTCTCCCCCTTGGTTTGTCCCTCCTGGGACACTGTAAGGAGACACTTTTCCACTTGGTTTGCTGAGGACTGGTTGTGGCTGACTGCTTCCTACCTCCAGTAGAATAAGTGCATGGAATACAGACAGCAAGCCTTGAATTTTAACATGGGCACATTTGACCTCTGCAGAGCTTTGATTAGCCAGTTGCTGCAAAGGTTATTACCTTTGTGCGACGTCTGTTAATTGATGCAGTATTCGGGGTATTTGCCTAAATGCTGTATATATTTATCTGAAGCTACTTATCCTTGAAAATATTCCCTTTGGAATACTCTTAATAGATGTGCATTTTTTTCCCTGTTCACCCTTTCTAAAAAGTCATTTATTTAACATTGTTTTTAAGTACTTTAAGGTTTAAAGGATTTGATTAGTTAGACTGGAATCAGCCTGTGTCGGTGACATTCCTGTAACCTTGCAGCGCTTGGTACACATAACTCTGCCGTGATGTATTGGCCACACCATTCATGTGAACATCCATTACGAACAGAAGCAGCGATGACATTTTCCCCTGCAGATAACTGACATTTATTTATTTTTGCAGTCATCAGACAGATGCCGTGAAAGCATAGAGTCCGCACACTTTTCGCCCCCGCTGCAGGTGTCCTCTCTAATCATCCTTGTTTAATCAGGGGAAGAAAGAAAACAGAGTGGGCTTTATCCGCATTTGCACTAAAAATAAGACGCATGCAAGTTATGGTCATTTACACACACTTTGACATTTTTTAGGGCCCCTGCTCGGAGCCACACTTAACTCCATTTAATACGGGTCGGCAGTGAAATATCCCTCCCTTACTTTTCCCCCTGCCTGCCTCCCTGCTACCCTCGCTTTATAATGAAATGCTAAATATTTGTTTCTTGAGGGCTCCATTTAAATGCGCTCTCTGCTGGTTGGTGGTTCAAACCTTGCCCCGTTTTAATGAGTTCTGGTTTTATTAGTTCTGAGGCATTAAGATCAGACCTTGTTGACATTGCCCCACCGGCATGTCACCTAATATGGTTTTAACATGTGCTAGTTTCCTCTGACACCTCCGACCTTGTAAAATTTGAATTGTAATTTATGATTACTATGTTTGCTGTTAGCACAATATACAACAGCTTCATCCAGGTTGAGGCAGACCAGGCCAGTCTACTCTTCTCTTGGGGAGAAGAAGCTTATAGCCAGTGTCTTTATTACCTGCTCACACAGTGTCCTCCACACATTGGCAGAATCGTCTTGGCTGAGCAGCCAATTCCTCTCCTAAATGCATTTGCTTATTCTTTTCCTCCATCCGTCTCTCGACGGCTCCCCCACCGCCTCTCATCCCTCTGCTTTTCTAACTTTTCCCCCCATCTTCAACTGCTCCAATGTTTCATTCATTCGCTCTTGCTTCAGTACCTACACCCTCATCATCCCGCCTTTATTTCAGCCTCTTTCTCTTTCTAACTCCCTTGTTCCCCTCCTCCTTTTTACCATTTACCAACCTAAGCACTGAATTAGGCGTCGTATTTATTATTCTCCCCTTACCTCACATGCTTCCTAATGCTTTCTGTGCGAGGAGAATGCAAAGTGCATTGATTCATTGACGCAATTTCTTTCTTCTACTGTCCCCTGTAGCCACCTCTTTTAACTACTTTTTCCAAGCAAGGGCATCCTTTTCTCTGAGTGAGACATGTGAGGAAAATTCTCATTTGTTTAATAGTGGATGTTGCCAAAGCAGACAATTGAACTGCTCACTAGTTCACAATGGTTCATCATCAACCATAGCATGTTACCCTACATTCTTGGGTTCACTGTATTGTTTGTGTGTCACACGCTCCGCCAGCCACAATTCTGGCAACTGCAGAGGGCCATACCTGTCAGCTCAAGTTTTATCTGTGAGACTCATATTTTACTGTATCTAAGTGGCTCTACAGGGATCGTCACGCTGTCCAACAAAATAAAATATGTTCCTGTGGCCGTAGTTAAGTTATACAATATCAGTGCACTGCAGATTGCCATTGTTGGTGTGTGGAAAGGCATCCAAGATGTTTGTTAAACCTTCAAAAGAAATGCTATCTCTTAATGGGAAATTGATGGGTCCTCTTTCATGGGTTGTCAACCTTGACGAACGATGACGTGGAAAGAGGAATAGATGACTACAACACAAGGAATCAGGGACAGATGACTGGTTGAAAGATTTGCTCGAGTATATTTCGGATTAACAGCCTGGATCGGACATAGTTGCATAGAGTGCATTTGTGTTGCCGTGTTCACCACTGTATTCTCCACAATGTGTGTTAGTCTTTGTCTGACCATTAGAGGTGTGGCTGGCCCATTCCATCTCATCAGTCAAACTAAAGGGAAGTGGAAGGGTTTATTAACAGGGCGGGCAAGATAGCTGAAATAATTCTGCGCCTGTCCTCCTCTTTTGCCTCTTTTTCACCAAAGTGACAGTTTGTTTGTTTTTTTTTCGTAGAGATTTAGGTTTGAGAGAGCTTTTTTGAGCTTTATTGTATAGAGACAGCTGAAGAGTGACAGGAAATGTAAGGAGAGAGAGATGGGGGATGCGGCCACGGGTCGGATTCGTACCCTGGGCTGCTGCGGCAAGGACTGAGCCTTTGTACATGGGGCAGCTGCTCTACCAACTAAGCTAAACAACACCCTTGAGAGATTTTTTTTATTTTGATGAATTCTTGAGCATCTTCTCGAGTAATTTAGGTCGTTCCATTTTTACTGTGTTCAATCTCCTAGTTGGCTAGCCTGCAGAAAACACTCTAAATCTAGAGAATGGGACCACTCTGCTAGTTTTGCAAGTGTGTTTTTGTGCATTTCACAGAGTCGCTCTCTTCCCCTCGCTCTCTCATGCCTTAGGGAGAGACAGACAGTTACATAAACAGGCTCTCGTCATCACTGCGCTTCCGATTCCCGCTGTCGTACCAGTCTCTCTCAGCCCCCTTCTCTCTTTTACTGTCCCCCCACATTGCTTTCCCATCCCGCTTGTTCCTGCTACTTCCTCTGTGGAAGTGCAAGTCTAAGCTTTAATGTTACTTTTTGTGCAGAATTTGGATATTCAGTGGTTGAGATAATTGACACTTGTGTCACTGTTATAATAAAATTATATAGAATGATACCTCAGTCCCAACAGGAAATAGAATATGCTTTGCAAGTAAGTTTCAAACACGCTGAGCTATGCCTATGCGTTCACTTCTTTACTGCTGTGGTGCACTGCAAGGCCATGTGGTCACCAGGTCAGGCCTCCCAGCTTCTTTTTCTCCAGATCCATCAATGAAATCAAAGAATTAAGCATCGAATCCCTGTGACCCATCTCCAAGTATTGATGCGATCAATTGTAAAACTGATTTTAAAAAAATAAAAATGTTTTGATGCTATAGTTAGTTTGGGTTTGTCCTCAGGCACACTTAGATGATAAGAGCAACTGATTCGTTTAGTTGTTTCCCAACCTGGAACAGCAGCTTTTCACACCAGACTTCTGAAGCAAATGGAAAGCGATTCAGAGACATCAAGAGGCTTTACCCCTGATGTGATAATATTGCCATCCTGCCTCCTCCCTCCTCGCCTCTCTCCCTTCTGTTTTCCATCGCCGCTCCTCACCATCGCCAGATCCATATTAACCTCTCTGTCACTCTGTTATCCCGTATCTCTCCCGTTCCCTTAATCCCCCACCAGCTCTGCCTCTTTTTTTTATTATTTTTTCTCTTTCTAAAATGGAAAGAGCACAGAGAGAGTGGGAGAACAATGGAGTGGTAGGTGAGATCGTAGAGAGAGAGAGAGAGAGAAAAATCATCAGGAGTCCTCTACGGGAAAAAGGGGGAAGGAGGAGATAACGCCACTCTGGAAAGCTAGTCGTCATGGCAACACGGTGGCAACCCGGGACAGACTAGCCTGTTAATTAAAAAGTTGATTAATTGCCTTTTAATTGCATACTTATACATTGTAACATTGAGGTAGTCCTATTTCTTAATCACACTACTTTGTACGCGCTCTTTTCTTTCCTCTTCTTGTTACTTTAAGCTCTTCTATAATTTTCAGTGATCAGGCAGAGTGCGTGCTCTCACGGACAATAATCCGCTTGAGTTGATAAATATATCTTATAGAGGACAGAGGATGAAAGGAAACAACAAGAGGGCAGGAGGGACAGGGGGTGGGCTAGAATGCCGTGCGTTCATTGTTAATTTCAGCCCACTTTTTATCCTGCATGCTGTTTCGTAAGGTGGGCGTATTTATCAAAAAACAACAGAACTTTACCCATTTGACATCGAGGTCATCAAGCACGGCTGTTGAAGCGGCAATCAATGCAGAATAAATGTGAAGGATGAAGGCAAGAGGGGCTAACTGGTAGATCACATGCACAAATGCGAAATCAGTGTAGGACAAACAAACATCGTAATCAAGCACAAATCAAGCAAACTTGTAAATAAGTGCTCGTGTCTCTGCACAACCCTCCGAGCGGCATCTCATTTTTTTATCAAGGTTATTATGATACACAATCAGAGTGTTTTTCTTGACTGCAGCTTAATAATTTTGCCTTTTCTGTCTGTTTTTTTTTTTTTTTTTTTTTTTTTTTTTTTTCCACGCCTCTCTGTCTGTCTATGCCATTTGAACACACCATGCAGCTGGCCGGCTTTAATTGCATGCTTATTCCCCAGCGATGCTTTTGTTTTGCTCTGCTCTGATGACGTCTCGCTCGGCTTGATCATCTTTTAATGACCGCGGATAGACACACTTCGGTTTGAGGAAGAGGAGGAGGAAAAAAAAGAAAAGAAAAAAAGCAGCAGCCTACTTGACATACGGCTCCATATGCTGGAGTGACTGCCTCCAGGGACGATCTGTGTGGTTTTGTGTGTGTGATCTGTGAGCAATGCCTGGTTTGTACTCGCAGCCTTCTGGTTTTCGATACCAGCTGAGCAGGGTGGCACCCATGAGGAAGGTGGCACAGGTGTGTGTGTTTGTGTGTGTGTCTGTGTGCGTGCTCATATCGCCCTGGTTACATATGCATCTACATTTCCTGTTTCCATGGTAACACCATGCCCACCTCCCTCCACAACACTAATCTGTTAGGTGCAAGTTAGTGCTCGTTTTTTAATTTTACACTTTTGATGTTTTTAGTGGATTTCTTTGTGTCGACATTTCATGTTTTGCTTTTAGTTTCTCGTCTTTTATCGTCTGCTCTAGAAAGGCGCTGCGTGGACAAACTTGCTTGTATCTATCCCAACACACACACACACACACACACACACACACACACACACACACGTACGTCTAAGTGGATCAATTTGTGCCAATTTAAAAAGTGTAACAAGTTGCCACCACGATAGCCTTAGGTTGTTTCCACACCCTCGACCGTCGTGTGTGTGTGGGGGGTATGTGTGGCAGCATAAGGGGGGGGGTCATATTAGCCGTGTAAGCTGGGTTGAGTAGCCCCGCCGCCTGCCTGCCGCCTCTGTGATGGGAGAACATCTGTTGGCTGTGATATGAAGCTAGGGAGTATCTCTTTCTCTCTTCTTCTCCCTCTCTCTCTCTCTCGTCCCCGTTTCTGTTATGAATTCCCCAGCTGCTCGGCTCCCTCCCTTCACCTAAAAACCCTGTCCCGCGCCACCTGTGCAGTTTTAATGCATAATTTATCTGCTAAGTAACCACATCTGAGAGACTCATCCCTCCGTCCCCCTCCTGCTTTCCCTCTCTCCCCTTAGTGTTTGGCTTTGGGACGTGAAAGTGGACACCTATTTTCTAATATTCTTATTTAAGAGGATTAGGATTGATTGGGTTCCAGTGGTGGGCAGTTTATCCAAGAGCTGAAATCCACAGTCAGTGGAGTCTTTTTCTGTCATTGGCTAAAGTCAGAACCCAGAAACTTTGCATGGACCTTGCAATCCAAATCCACAATTTTTTTTCTTGCTGCTTCAAAGAGTTGATTGCAAAATATTATTTTATTATACAGATAAAATTTGTTATATGAAAAGAATTCGCTCTGGCTCTTGTGTGTTTTGATGCGTGATTTCAGTTTTTACAGCTTATCAAATAGGCCTGTGTGCAGCTGACATGTTTTGTTACCGTGTCCACCTGTGTGGCCTTGCAGGCTCATAAGCAGCCATAGTGTATTAGCCCACTGTGTCTGGAATGATGACGCTACCACGTCATAGCTCAACCAGGACCGCTTCTTCTCAAGGCCACGTGTGTCTGTGCACATAGCTTGTGTGTGTTTAGCCCAGTCTATATGTTTTACGACGCAAGGCCACCATTCATTAAATCTGAATATGAGGAGGGAAGGAATGACATGGGAGCTTGTGCACACCACTATTCCTGTAAATCAGCTCTCCTTCCACTTCCACAGCCACCACGACAAGGTGAGCGATCAGGGTTAATGTACCATCAACAACCCCTCTTAACCTTGGAAGCCTTTTAGGGCCAAGTTGGTTGCATTGGGTTAATGTCTTTTCGCTTTACTGTACAAGAGCCATTGGGCCACCCTGACACCTGTCACTCAACCCACTGTCCAATCAGGATCAATAAAGACAACTTTTCCTCCCCGTGTGGAGGTTATGCAATGTGATTTGAGGGTTGTCAAGAGAACTGAAGTGGCCTCTGGTCTGTTGTGTCACATACAGTCGATAAACCGAATTGGGGGAAGGGGACCTGGTATTCTGTCAGTCAGTCAGTCAAGCTGTGTGGTACCTTTTATCAGCTCCG
Organism: Larimichthys crocea; assembly: GCF_000972845.2. Taxonomy (NCBI): domain Eukaryota; kingdom Metazoa; phylum Chordata; class Actinopteri; family Sciaenidae; genus Larimichthys; species Larimichthys crocea. The sequence goes on along the minus strand of NC_040030.1, from coordinate 7,615,014 downwards.
AGGATTTACCTGACACCAATGTCTCGTCACATCAGTTATTGGCAGGGAGTCAAATTGGTTTGAAAAGCCGGGGTTGAAAAGGGGACCATATGCACTTAGCAGCAAAGAGGCGGAAAGACGGGCTTCTTTTTCACCACTTTTGACAAAATGAACACATGAAAATATATTCCTGTGCTTTTTTTATTTTCTAAAAGGTTGTTTTCACACTGACAGCCCCTTATAACGTCACATATAGTAAGCAATTGCAGCACTATCTGTATTCATAAATACATCCATTTATCGCCCATTAACCTTTCACCTGTTTATCAAGGGCAGAGTGTAAAATAGAGTTGTTTCAGGTACTGATTGAAGTTTTACAGTGTACTCCCCCTGCACACTTGAAATATGGTGATTTTGGCTAAAGTAAATAAACTCGTATGCTCATATACTTGAAAATCTCATTATTTGACATGAAGAGGATTAGCGTAACCATAGAAGCTGTGATATGGCAGATTGGCCCTGGGTGAAACAATTAGTCAGTCCTGTTGATCATTCTCTGCCTCTAATGGTTTAGTCAATACAGACAACATCATCAAGCACCAGGAAATCCAGGGTCGTCCACCTTTCTTCCATGCCAACCTGTCTCGCCCATTAACACGACTCGGATGCAGATTTCTAATGAGCTCTTTCTCATTTTGTATGCCAATCAAATTCTTTCCCGGAGCTCGCTGTAATTTATCGTAACACCGTTTGTATGTATTGTCATGGAGCGATGCTAAAACGGAACATAACTGCAACAACTTCAGAGTGAGCGTTGTACTAAATTGAGTACCAGAGGGACTGGATTTCCAGCAAAAAGAGTTCAGGCGGTGTTTAACTTTTTATTTAAATATGCATCCTTTGAGTGATATCGAGTTCTTCCCTTTGATACCATCTGTATTTATTGTTTGTGTGAATGAAGGTCACCCACCTAGCATCTAAATAAAATGAATCAGAAAAAAATGTGGTCCCTTTTGTATTCTTATGTGTAGCTTGAAGCCTTTTGATGTGAGCTTCTAATAAAAGGCTACAAGTGAACACGGAGAGAGACCGAAAGAGAAAAAGGCGCCCTCAACTGAATTAATTAACCGTTCCCTCTAAAGGGAATTCATCAGGGATATAATAGGGGCAAAATTGATTTACAAAGTGCACTCCTATGAATAACATGCTACTATTGATTTCAATTGTTCTCCAATTCTGATTGGGTAATGAATTAACAATGAAACAATCTAAATTCCAATGTAGGAGGACGGCACTCTATATTATCCCGCTCGCATTAGTCCACACTTGAGCGCGTTTTTTTGCGACAGCTGCGTCGTTTCGGCGCTGCACAAGTTTGTGACGGGTTGCGAGAGGCTGAGCAACCTTGTCCACTGAGGTGTGTTTGAATCAGAGGGTAGGGACATATGCGTAGTGCAGCTGTCAACGTGTGAGTGCAGCGAAGACAGGTTAATGAGGGATTGTGAAGAAGGACTCTATTTAGAGTAGTGCTCATAATCTTTTCAAGGAGTGCTCTGCACCGAGTGTGTCAAATGAATCATAGATGGGGTGTAACGTGTTCTTGATTTCATCGGAAAGCAATGTTTTCTCAAATCATAGAAAACCATTTTTTTTACAGTTTTAATTAATTATTTAGAAACTTGTAAACCAAACTTAAGTATTTGAGGTATGAACCAATTTAATTAACTATTGTGCAAATGTTTCACTTAACATTTGCCTGCGAACAACGTGCATAAGATGTATTTTAGGCAGCGGCAGCATTTTTGGACTGTACTCGCACATACACACTGCTAGAATTGACACACTGCCACCTTTAATCAGTGTTCAAACCAGCCTTCACCCCCTCGTTCTGGCACGACGTGTGTGTTCAGTCATTCGTCTCCCCGCGTATTCGTCCACCTGTGCTCGCATGTGTGAATGTACAAATGTAGCACAGTTGCTCGGTCTTTCTCGGCTGCCGCGCTCTTCGTCAAATTAAAGAAATATTCAGACAAATCAACACTAAGCTAATCAGCAACCCACTTAACTCTCCAAAGCAGAGCTGCACTTACCAACTGTGTGAGAGAGCTACTCTTCCATCAGAAAAGTATCTGCTCTGCCAGGCTGGGAAATTAGGACTCGCCACCAGTGAACTGCTGTAAAAATGTGTCTGTAACCAGGTATTTCTTCTTCAGGGCTCGGCATTTGGCATCCAACTCTCACTTGTTTAAGGCTGTTAAAAGTTAACTGATGTCTTAGAAAGTTTGTCATATCTATAAACAGAAAATACATTTCAGTTTGTTAGCTGAATCTTTTTTATTATTATTATTGTGGCGTTGTTGAAAAAAAGGATAATCGGATGATAAAGAGATGAACTGAAGCAGAGAGATCATTTAGGTTTAGTAAGAGAAAAGGGATCGGAGGAATAGAAGATCAAGAGAATGAAAGGTAGAAGAGAAGAAAAGTAGACAGATTGTAAAAATGGAAATGGGGAAGCTGGGCCTAATCCTCACCGCACATGCTTCAACACTTCTTTCGGCCTTTTTCATGGTGGTTCAGATAGTCGCCATGTGCAGTGACAGAGCAGCGCTTGCCTCATCATCACATTATCCCACTGGACTCACTTGGGTGTAAGCGTGCTTTGTCATTCAGGAGTTGTGAAGGTCAGCCTAACCTGCCATCTCTCTCCGACTGGCCTCCATTATTAGGACTTGTTGTCCTTTCAGCCTGAGCTTAATGGCCTGCCGCTTTTTCCTTTTCCCCCATCTTTCTATCGCTCCCTTCTCTTCCCTCCCCCCACTCGCTCTCTCCCTCTTTCATTGTCTCTGGCAGCTTGGTGGCTCTAGCGTCTGGCTGCAGTTGTAGAGCAGCAGCAGCAGCAGAAGCAGCAGTCACATACCTGCATTCAAGTGGAACAAACAGGATGGTTGGCTGCTCACGGGAAGGTCATCAGCCCCGGGCACAGCGTGTGCGCGCGTGTGCGTGTATCTTTGCATTTATTTGTACTTTAAAAAGAGATAAAGCTCCATAGTGTTTCTAATAGTGCATAGAGCAAAACAAACATTTATCTTGAGATAACCACAGCGTAAACATTTTAACTCAACACAACTTAGGGTTAATATGCACCTCCTATGGTGCGTTTATACAGGAGTTTTTTTAGTCGTCCTGCCATACTCGTACTGGTGAACAGATATGCTTCTATTTTAATCATTTCAGGCTGCGACCTGCAGCATATCTTTACGCTTCGAGTCTACTTCTGTCTGTTTTTTTTTATAGCTTATAACTACAGTAATTGGGTGTTGGGCTCAAAGCACGCTGCCCAAATGTGAATAACCTATACAGTATGTTTTCTGAATGCATCCGGTGTAGACAGAGAAGAAGCAGCATCATCTTACACATGATGTTATCTCCAATTTACACAAATGCAGCTATAAAGAGTAGAAGACCCAGCCAGGATGATTTTTTTTCATTGTCATCGTGCTTTCATCGCGAAAGCAGCATCAGAGTTGCGACAATTGCGGAAAGATAACTTTTTGCAAATGTCCAGTAGGTTAACAACTCGGAACAAACAATTACGTCGGTTGAGAACAGAGGACAAAGAGACCACAGTTGGCCTTGACTACAAAATCAAGATTGAATGAGAGGCAACAGACTGCACTCTTGTTATCTTCAGCACTTTGAATGAGGAGGCGAATGTCTTTCTTTATCTGTATTCGTGCCGTCTATTGTCATTGCGGCATCCGCACTCAACACAAAGTCCGATGTCAAGAGGACGCCTCGTGCCTGTGTTTGGTGTCCAATCCCCACCCATAAGCCCACCCACTTGCCATCACCGTAAAGGTGCTGCAGTGATAGCAAGCAGGCTAATGAATGGTGACACTCTAATCTTTGTAATCCCTAATTGGTGCAGCGGGTTTGATTAAAAGCCACAGCGTGTCAGCTCGATTGTAATGTGGTTAGCATGTTTAGTAGCAGTATTCCAGCATTTGTGATTGTGCATATAATGTGTCCACATATAGCTGTATATGAGCGTACTAATAATGCACATGGCTGTCTGATGCTGCAAAAAAAAAAAAGAAATAAAAATCCTGGTTGATCTCGGGGTTTACGAAGCGTGGCCGCATTTTCGGTCTTCATTAACCTTGCTTGCCCTCATTCCCCGGAATATCTACCTGTTTTCTTTCCTCCTTCCTTCCATCCTTTTTTTCCCCTTTGCTTCTCCAGGTTATTCCCTTTTTCTTTTCTTTTCTTTTTTCTTTTGTTAGCGGGTAGGCGGGGTAGCAACACTCAGGTCTTTGGTCAATTTTTTCATGACAGTTGGAAGCATTTCTTCCATGGTGATTAGGATTGGTTTTTTTTCTTACATAATTCATTCACGAATATATCTGTCGCTTACACACACACACACAGTTTACTCTTGCCACTCTACATCACCACATCAGTGAGGTAAAGGGATAATCTTGGCATGCTGAAGAGCCAGCGTGTTAAAAAGAAGAAGAAAAAAAGCCTCGGGTATGATTAACTAAGCCTTAACACTAGTGTAGCTCTGCAGATGAGCTAAGGCAGAGTGAACACTAAAACTAGCTAATCTAATTAGCCCGATGATACCATGCAGTTAAATAATTAGCCAGGATCTAATTGGCTAATATCACTGTGCTGTTAAAAAATTCCGCCGGCCTCTTTTCCTTCTCTTTCTGTAACCTTTAGAAGTAAACACTTCCCAAATAGCCTGCAGAAATGAACGGTAACAAGCTGTGTCGTGGCCGCTGCACAAGAAGTTGGAGCGGCGCGAAGCAGCTCGGTTGGACTTTTTGACTTTTGAGTTCCCTGCCCATCGTGACTCCTCAGCTCCTCTTCTCTGCGTCTCCAGCGTTTTATCTGCAGGGAGTTTATTAGCTCACTTTCATCCCGACCATACTGCGTCGGTGCACGTGCTCAGTACTATAATTGTACTTGAAGCTGTATACAAACACGCCGTATTCAGCCACCCCTTATTTCTTCTGCATCCCTCACTCCCCGTAAACACACACACATCTACACACATCTACTGACATCCATGGAGTTTCATACGTGGCCCAAGGCAAAGCACTTCTCCCTAATGAGCCTCCTGCCCTCTGTTTCTCCCGGGGAGCCGAAAGAGAACTAACCTTGATGCAAACATAGAAAGGATGTAACCTGCTTACACGCACTCTGTTATGCTCGTGAGAGACATCATTGACTACATTATTTCCCAAACCTGTGATGCTCTCAGCAACACCACATAGCAAACCTCAACCCTAATATTAACCTAATTCTTATTTTAAACCTAAAAGACTGAACCCTAAAATAGTTGTAAAGTTAAATAGGGAATGCTCACCAGAGCTCAAGGTGATATTTTCATACCACGTCTTTTGTCAAAGCCAAAGATACTCTACTATCTACTTTACTATCAGAAATGGCACATATGAGGAACTTGAACTAAGAAACTTAATAAAAAAAATTCTAACTAATTTATTAATGTATTGTTTTTGACTCTGTCTTATAGTCTCTGATGTTTTATTGTAAATTTTGACTGAACTTATATCTGGCTTCTTTTTACTATTAAAATTATTCATGACATCTATTATTACTTTCAAACTCATCAGTGGGGAATATTAGACCAGAGGATCAGTATATTACTTTTTCTATTATTACTCATATCTTCTGTTGACTGTCACATATGATCTTTATAATTATCTTATCTGAAATATATTTGGAGGGTCCATGGTGGTTCAGAAAGCTCTGGTAGAAACACACATGGTGGTTACATGAAGTTTTGCCCAAAATAATAAAGAAAAAGTTTATTTGATTTGCTCAAAGTGTCACGATGCCTGTCAGCAGAATATTATGGTTTCTTTCATTATTCCGGTGCTTATTAATATATGACTAAATCAGTCATCAGTGCAAAAGGTCTGAATCAGTATTATGTCTCAAGTGGATAGAAAGAAATATTTACAGCATATCTCAAGAACATTCACGTCATTAGTTTGGTCATGGTCTGCGACAGTCCATTGTTTCTATTTTCTCGAATTTTTTTACAAAGAATGATGTATGTTTTCCTTCCATTGCCATCATTGACCTGTCTCTGTCACCTGTCTGTGTGTGCGTATTATAGATCTGGGCCAATTACGAGGAGAAACCAGTCGAGGAGGTTGTGCATGTATCCGAGGAGAAGGAACGAGTGGCCAACTACAGAGCAGTATATGTCACCGAAATCAGCGACACCCTGCACTTCTACACCCAGGACGTAGAGACAGGTAACTTCTTCAACAACACAAAATTAGGCACAGAATACACATGCAGATGAAATGTGAATCTTGAACTCGCTGTATTCCTTCATGCTACAGTGATTATGCCATCATCCTACACAAAATACCACCATCGACACTCCACACAGGTGTGGGTGAGGGGCTCTCTCACTTTTTTATTCCCTTTTTAACACCACACTGACTTTATGAATGTCAATTATCTCTACCACTCTGACATTCACCTCATCCCTTGCTGCAGCATCCCTCCCACTAGCAGCGACAAAACAAAGAGCGTCCTACTTGTTATTACTGCTGAATGACGGGAATAAATCACACCATCCCCACTTGTCACTGGTGACAGGGGGGAGGAAAGGAGGGGAAAGTTGGGAGATGGGAAAACTAACAATCCCTGGTATTCCCGCATGGCTGCTCCTTCTGACAAGCTCTGTTTGTATCTGTGTGTGTTTGGTGCTGGGTAACGGTTCATCTTTCAGGTAGTATACTTAATGGGCCATCCCTTGCAATATCAAAATCAAGGTGTGTGTGTGTATATGTGTACATATGTATCTATGTTTAATTCTAAGTGCATAAACACAGCAGTTTGTTGTCAGTAAGTTTTCCAAGAGAGCCACACACAAGTGCAGACATATCTTACCCTTAGGCTGCAATTCCCTCATCATACACTTTTACCACTATCAGTGTTACACATAATAAAAGATTAGCATTCTCTTTTCGGAAGTAACTTTTAATAAATACAGGTGTATTGGCCTTTACCATAGTATGTGTAGAGTGTTAGAGTTTAGTCCAACATCTCCTTGACGTCTCGGATTTTGTCACTTAATTGTTGTTTTACAAAAATCACACGTTCAGAAACACACAATTACGCCGAAAAACCTGCATTCACAAACTGGCTGGAACAGATCTGAAACCTTCGTGCCAATTGCCGTCCCTTCATCGTTTGCCAGTTTGTGTGCGGGTGCGGTGCACGACGGTGGAGGACTTCCTCTCGGAGCCGCCTCCCCACATCTGGCAGTCGACTGTCAGAGGCCATGAAATTGACTTTGGCCACCTCTTAATTTGCCTCACTGCTGTAATTAATTAATTAGCCTCCATTTTCTGCCAATCTGAGCCCGAGCATCACTCACACCATAATAATCCAATCACATAGCCGTGTGGGAAGCATTTGTTCTTTCGAAGACCCCTGCCTTTTTTCCCCCCTTCCTTTTGAGACCTCTAGGTGTTACGAGGTGTGCCACAAACAATCTGCTATTCATCTTCTTGCCATGGGGTGTAGATTCAAATCTAAAGTCGCTTACACCTCCTCTGGCTACTTGTGCTACACTCCCCTGCAAGTCAGGAGTGATGCTGAGGTTATGTGCAAGGTTTTATCAATGATAGATATCATGTTTGACTGGGCATGGGGCCTGAATGTGCAATACATGGCACATGTCAACCTGAAGCTAGGGTTATTGTCTTCAGCGTTTACTGTCAGCAGGGAAAGCTGTAAACCAATATGTGTGTGTACACATGTACAGTATATAAGAGTTCTGGGGAAGCCACAATCTGCAAAGCATTTACAACTTTTCTTTCTTTTTCTTTTTTTTTTAGTCAGTAGAAACTTAAGTGTTGCATTTAAAGAAATTGTACACAAACTGCATTTTTATATTGCTGCTCTCAGTGTATTTTGACAGGAGAGCTGTGAGTTATTTAATCTCCTCTCATATAAAGGCTTGATTTTTAGATGATCCAGCAATGCTGGGGCCTTTTTATTTATTTATTTTTTCCTTTTAATTGGGCCGTGTTCTTCCACCAAGAGGCTTATGTGTTAGTTTAAAAAAAAAAATGTTATTCTCAGCAGGGAGGTAAAACCTGACCGGTCCTCACCTCCTGCCTCCCTCTCCTCATCTCCCTCTATATCACGTTGTTTTCCCCCTCCCCGCCTTCCTCCATCTCTTTTTCTCCCATGGTCTCTTTCATTTTCGCTGACGCTTCCTCAAAGCTACATTAAGTCATACCAGCCCCTTGAAGAGCACATCAAAGTGTTAGGGCCTGTAAAATCATACAAGCTGAGTGCTTTGCAATATCATTACATGTTTCGCCCCCTCCACCACCATCTGGCCCCTTCCCTCTCCCCCAATTTCTGAAGTGAAGGAATTTATATACCCAGATAAGCTTGGAAGGCGGAGGCTGAATTTCATAAATATGCTTATGATTGCAACTGATGACAACATAACGCATAAAGAATAAGGTGCTTAGAATGTGCCACTGTCTATCTTCCGAAGCCTAAACCATGTGGAATTGTATGTATTATGAGTGTTTGCATCGTATGTGTGCAGCACTTTGGCCAATTAACCTCTAAACATTTGTTTTTGTTCCGTGTCAATGACTTGACAGACGTGATTTGCTAAAACTGCACGAGACGGATTAATACTGTGAACATCACTGCAGTTTCATATAATACAGTGGCAGTGTGTGACCTCTGACACTTAGAATTGTGATGTTTTTGTTGAAGTATTGCAGTAGTTATGCAGCTCAAAAGGTCACCCTCCTTGTATATATCACCATTCCACACGGCTAATTTTAATTGCAGTTCGCACATTATGCTACAAGTTGGATTGGTCACTAACACACCCAGCCATTTTCTCCCCTTCTATTATAATTTTATTGGCTCAGATCAGAGTTCAGTCAGTGTTTTTGGCACAGAGTACTCCTTCACCTGGTCCATCTCCCTCCTGATTTTCAGTTCGGAAGCCAGGAACGAGCCTCTTTGGAAATAACTCGAACGAGACAATAAAACTATACTGCCACGGCTTTGCTTCTGACGTTGTAATGATGATAGGTGTGAGCCCATTCACTTAACTTCAACAATCCACAACTTTTTATTGTGGGTGTAAAACGAATCATGAAAGTAAGTGTATTTATAGAAACAAAAAATGATTAAAATACAGCTGGGACTGCCAGAGAAAGTCATTTTTCTGTCTGCAGTTAAGCACCCATTTGTTTCAATCGTTGCTTCGGTGAGATAAGAAGAACGTAATTGATTCAATGCAGGAAAATTAAAGTGTCGCCGCAGCCAGAAAATACCAAAAAAAAAGCAGTGAAATATTTCAGGTACCGGTATGATAAAAACAATAAAGCATATGAGGGAGGGAGTGTTCTTAAAATACATTTCTTTTTAAAATGTACCCCAGTGAGAATGGGATATGGTAGATTGGGTCAGGTGTGTGTGTGTGTAGAGGAGACAACAAAAGAATAATATAAGACCTTAAAATTGATAGAAGCATAAACAGTTTGAGGCAGATAGCAGATGATTGTGAAATGTAGTAATAATGAGCAGTCCAGTAGAGCAAAGGTACCAGATGTTGTAAATAGAAAACAGTAAGTGGACAGTACATCTGTTCCAGTGGAAGAAGTGTAACCTTCCTGTTTTTATACCATTTTATATAGATGCTGATTCTGAACCATACAGCTGCTACCGCATACAGTATGTAGGCCCATGAAATAATCTTTATGCTCTTATCTTCTAAGTGATTCCCATATTTTGTGGAGAAAATGCAATTTGTAATATCTTTTATTCTCCGGGGGGTCGTGAGCGCTCTGCATTTTACCCCCCTTTCCCATTTTAATTATTCACATTTAATTACTCTAAAGTGTGGATTTTTTTCATATATGGATATCTTTACACAAGCTTGATAAGTGATTAATTTCACGTTAGGAATGGGGTTTTTTTCCAAGTCACTGAGAAGCTTGAGGGATTGCACTCTTTAATCCTCGGTTTATTTAAAGGGTCTTTATCTGTTGCTGTATGCGTTTATCTCTCATTGTCTCACTTTTCTCCACCGCTCACGGTGTCTTTTTTTTTTCGTATTGCTTTCTCTTTTCGCTCCCCATTTTCCTTGTGTGTGTTGCTCTCTCCGGAGGCTATATGTAATTACTGTCAGAGGGGGACCTGCATAGATCTTTGTGACCTTGGACACTAAAAGACAGAGGCCACTCCAGGCATACTGGGAGGAAGTGACTCTGTGCTGTACACTATTGTTGCTTTGCCACTATGCTGGAAAGTCAACATAATTAAAAACTTGCTAAATATAACCCTGAAGTCTTTATGGGTGCATAGCTGTAATGGCTGCAACCAGTGTGTTGGATCTTCTGCCAATTTTGTAATCATACACAAAGTACTGCAGCATCAGTTTCCCTGAAAGCTCATAAGGTGCGCCCCATTACTATAGTACATACAAGTAAGGGAAGGTTTCGAATGAGCTAGAGTTACACAGATATATCTTGTCGCATATGTAACAAATCATTGCTGCAAAGAAATACCAGAGTTATGTGGAGATTATTTAGAAACACAAGGAGTTTTTCAAATGTACAAAATAAAAAAATCCCCAAAAAGTACTCAGACATAAGTCAGGTTGACGTTAGAGATCATTTTTGACCTTGGAAATCAAACTAGGACAAAAGAAGTTTTAACTCGAGGTCCGCTTACCAGCTATTGCTTCAGCTTCTGACTACATTTCATGGTCCTTAATGGTTGGATTTTGCTCATTTGTCATAGAAACAGTTTGTTGGTCATCACATGACCTAAGGATGGAATTAATTATGCTATCGCAATGGCAGACAGTACTTCATACAGTATGCTTAGGAAGACCATGAGATGGTGTTGAAAGCTCTGGAAAAGCTAGTACAGAAAGTTGAGTTTGAGTTATGGGCAAAAACGCCATAATAAACTTGATTAAATCTGCTTGATTTCAGAGCTCTGGTTTGTTACAACACTCTGACAGGTTGCATCCAGGTTGCATGGGCCGTCCTGGCCTACAGACTGTATGTTTGGGCAACATTCCTACAGGGGTTATCTTTGCCCAACTAGCAGCCTCCTCCTGATTTGGACCTCGCTTTAGTTGTCACCTCCGTGGGATTGGATTGTTAGGGCCGGCCCCGATCCGACAACCACACATTTTCTGCCTACCACAAGCCTCAGCTGCAGCGCAGTTGGCGGTACATCCTGTCTGGTGCTTGTTTTCTGGCACCCATGCCGACTCATAATGAGTGGAGTCGTTCCCCCCAACCAGGTGCCACTCCGTCCACATTATTCACACTTCTACCTTTTACACACAGCAGCTGTTTATCACCTAATGATGCTGGACCCAGCTACTGATGGAGCAAGGCAGGCAGGGAGCTGTTCTCGCTTTGGCTACACTTCAAACCAGGCTCTTTTCTGTCTTTTGAAATTGAATACCATTAGTCTGAAATGTTTCAATCTTATTTTCAGTGGGCTTATTTTCTTTTCTGCCAATTAAGATTTCTCATATTAGCCCTCTTTATGTTGGCGTCCTCTTTAATGTATGCTTTCTCACAATATGGCATCTTCAGCCAATATGTCCTCCAGTGATCTGAGAGTATCACAGGATCCGTATCTTCCATTTCAGGTCCAATATTAAATAGAAGCAACTTGCCGCAGTAACACTCATATTCAGGGTGATGATGATTTCAATAAGAGGACATGAGAATTACTGTAGCATTTCATATTGATCAGGGTGAATGGCCCGCTAATTGGATGTCATGTCAAGGCAGCCAAGTGATGATTACTTTATACAATAGGGCCTAATAATAAAAAAAAAACAAGGGCGCACATTTAGAAATGGTACTCAGAACACTGCCTGCATGGTTTATTTTTCTTTTTTCCCTTTCGGATGAAACATCTTTCTGTGGCACTGTGGGCATCAAGCCAAAGTCAGTCAGGGGTGGAGATAATTAACTCCTACATCAGTGTGTTATGAAACGACTTTTTTTTCTTTTTTCTAAAGCATTTGAGAAAGTAATTTTTTTGTTAATCACGTCAGTTCTTTTTTTAAACCGTCCAATTAAAACAATGAAGTAAAGAAACTAATTGTGGATTGAGGGGGGAAAAAAATGAACTCACATTTCAGGCGATGGAGACAAAAGAAATGCAACAAAGTGCTAAATGTGACAATTGTATTAATGATTATGTTGGATAGTTTAATGGCCCCATCAAATTAAAGGAGAATGGCTTTAATTACTATACTGTTCTCCCAGTGTGGATGCAATCATCATATAGCTGAAGCTGTTTGTCTTTAGCACCGTATTAGTTTTAATTTTACATTCAGCCCGAATAAAATGTGTCGCCACCGCGGCTTTCTGCGAAGACTTTAACCGTGTGTATCTTTGTCCGTTCGTCTTTTATGTCTTATGTTTTATTCAACTGAAGGGCCTATCAGGCCTTGTTGTGGTGGCATTCGACAGTGACTAAAGTTAAGCAAGCAGGTGAATTGAAAGTTGCAGTAGACACAGAAGCCGATGCTGCTTCTGTTTTTCACTTTCTCAGCTCTCTGCCGCTGCAGCAGATGTAATATTTAGAGGTCAGACCCTGTCCGGAAGATCCCCCCCTCCTCCCAAGGCATTCATTATTAAATCAGATACGCAACTTAGTTTCTAAAAGGTCAGCGCACCTGTCGGTTTGAGCCGGGGTGCTTTTGATTTTCAGCTGGAAAAATAAGCATCTTCATTCGCGTTCTTCACTATCCTAGCGAGCATGATTTGCACTAATGTCAACTCCTTGGTCTATTACCTAAAGGCTGAATGGCTGAATGACACTTTTCGCAGTGGTGAGCCACTTACAGGCCCTCTCCCCCCCCAAATGTCGCACAGGGCCGTCTTATGCATATATTTGGACTCCTCACAATCAAAGCAGGGCATTAGCTGCAGTCAATGAGGCTCGACAGGTGGCAGAGAGAAGAGCAGGAGAGACTGATGCAAAAAGAGAGCCACAGATGCCGTCTCTGTTTAGATTTTTCAGTGATGGCTTTTCCAATTACAGAAACGGTAATTTGCTGTAAAAGGCTCCAGACTGCTGGGAAGGGTAGAATGGAACAGGGTAATTGGTGGTGGTGGTGATGGTGGTGGAGGGGGGTATCGCATGAGATATAATCCATATCACTCTCCAGTGGGAATGGAGCAGCATTAGTCAAGCAGGGGGATCATTTGTTTTTTATAGTGGCTTCCCTCAACGCTCGGCAGATGCTGACACCACTTTAAACATCACTCAGGAAGGGGGAGTAAATGGCCTTTCTCTTGTCTTAGCTCCCTCCTTGTCACAGTGTGTCTTCAGAAAGTGTACAAATATCCCTGGGTGAGCGGTGCTTCTTTGTTGACCAACCACAGGGGGCATAAGACTCATAGCAGCTGCGTGTGTGTGTGTGTGGGCGCTCGTACACACAAATGCAGGCCTCCCAAGCCAGAACATACTTTACCCAGCTTGTGTTTTTGTTGTTTGTCATCGCAGCTCTATTTACGTTTTTGAAGCGTTGCTTGCATGTCCTGAACCGCAGCCATTCCTCTACCTCCGGGCACAAAGCCCTGTCCACACCTAATGCATATTTAACACTCCAACCCTAACAGGTGAACAGACACACACACCGCTCTGTTCAGGGGCTGTGAATCTCTCAGATGGTCAGCGATGCACCGTCCATGTGTCCGCACAGTCTTTGACCCAGTCGGGCCAGGGCACGCAGCACAGGCTCTGCAGTATTTTATGAGACTGTTGATTCAAAAAGATGTTTGTGCGTCTGCTTCCAGTTTGACTCCGTCTCACTCCTCTAATGTTGCCTTCCTTTTTCCTTCCATAAATTATCATCAATTATAGGCAGGTTTATGTTTCCGGATCCTCTCCAGTCGCTTGTTTTCCTCGCAGGTGTCCTTTTCATAGACGCACACCACTTCGACGACTAATTCCTCCATTCTTGTAAGCGAGGAATTTAGAACGCTTTCATAAGCAACTATTGCTCTCCTGGCCTCTGCCTCTGTCATACTGTGATTATTTACCCTTCTGTGGTTTAATGGCTTTCGTAAACTGCTTAATAGAATTCAGTTCAGCCTTGGGATGCGTAGCAAAAGGGCACGATTCACCGTTTTCATTGGCTTTCTGTTCCCCCCCCTTGTCTCTGCTCACACACTGTGTGCCACAATATAATCAAATATGATCATAACCAACCTGTAAAATTGTTGTCAGTCTCTCTACCCTGTCTCTCTCTCCCCCCTTCCCCATTGTTTCCTTGTTTTTAAGCCTAATCGCTCCCTCACTCTGCACTGGGCATTCAGAATGTAATTATATATGATTTACAAACAGCTGCAGCCATAATGGTGTATAAACAAATTACAGAACGAGGGAGGAAAAAAAACAACAGACGAATAAAAGAGATGAAGACAGAGAGAAATTGGCCAGCATCAGATGCAGTCAGAGGTTTGGCTGCTTTTTGGATCATCGCTTTGGCTCTCCCTTCAACACAAAATGAGCACTCACGCTCGACATGGTTTACCCCTTCTGCACGCAGATATTTAGTTGTCTTTATGCCAACATTAAATAGGATTTTGCCTCCGTAATGCAGAGTGTCCAAGCTCCACTTCCCTTCCTAATGTTCGCGTTCATTCAGAATTTCACTGCGAATGCCGCACTTGCTCAGTCGACCCCAGAGGGCCCTAGAATATTTCAGAGTGATTCAGAGTCTTTTATAGTGAGGATCTGTGTGATTCCACATGCCTGCCTTTTCTGTATATCTTTGTGTTATCTGCATATTTACACAAATAATTTCCTGGCCACGCTTCTGTAGACGAGCACTCATCTGGACTTAAGCCTGCAAACATGGATGATGAGATTCGTAACCCCAAAGCCAGTTCACCCTTGCGAAGACACCTGCACAGTCAATTGAACCTATAAAATCCCAACAGAGAATAATGATAATGCATGAGGAAGACTCTGCATACTAAATCAAACACGGACTTGCAAGTTATAAAATATTCCCAATATTGTTTTGTCTACAATAAAAATATCTGGAGTTGTTGAAACTGTGAATCAAAATTCAAAAAGAAGCTTTTCATTCTATAAAGAAAATATGAAGCAGTCTGGGTTCATGTCAGTCACTGGGTGGACATGGATTGATTACTAAAGTGTGACTGGACTAGACTTGGAAGTAATTGGAGTGAATCTATGGGTCACAGCAGATCATAAATCATCTTGTTAAAATTGGTGATCCATAACACTGTCAGTGCCCTTTGAGTGCATAACCCTAACCGGAGCCTGTATAGAGTCCAGTATATCCCGACCATAAAGTATAGAAGTGTTCCACAGCGAGTCCGACTTTTCTTTTTTTAAATCAGCTTTTAGTGAGAAAGGAGAAATAACGTCGAAGGTAGAATTGGACAAAAATGAACTGCTGCACTAAACATCAGCTCGCTGGGGAAAATGAAGGCATCAGACTGTAGAGAGTTCATCAGTGCCAGAGCCCGGGGACTGTTCCAGTGCCAGTTAAAAATATTTAGTCTTAGGTAACCATGGTACATGAGTGTGAATGTGAGTCTGTACATGTCAGATATGCATTGCGAGAACGTTTTAGCTGGTCTATTTAAGGAAAACCGAGAATCCTGTAAACTGCAGTAATCGGTGTCTTCTTGCAGAACATTCTGTACAATCCTCGACAGGGTTTATTTCTCAGTCATAGTCCGTTTTAAAAAAACAAAAAAAAATCAATAAGCCTCACTCATAGGCTAGAGGTAGAAACGGATTCCTTCAGAGATTCGAAGCATGACTGCATTGTGAGTATAATTCAAAGCTGGCAGCCTGGTGGCGTAGTAGTTTGTGGGGTTTTTTGAGCAGGTCATCCGATTTAATGGTAAAGAATTGTCTGTCAGACTTCTGACAAGCAGAGACTCTGGTCATATCAGCTCATCATCAGCTGACCACAGAGTGTGATACACCATTTAATGTATCACATATTAGAGCTGCACCGCCATACCATTTACATGAATAAAGCATTTTAATTAGGTTGGGCTTAGACTCCATCCATTAAGGCTTCATGTGTGTGAATATATAGCAGGTAGAGCCCTCTTAAAGCTCATGTGTCATTTATTCGGTTCTCTCCGGACCCAAAGTGGAACATGGCCCAGGAACGGAAATAAATATATAAGTCGGTGTGTAAATATACACACATAAATGCACACTAGTGCACTCTGCGAAGGAAGGAAGGAAGGAAGGCGCACACTAACTTTTTTTTAATTAGATTAATAAATCAAGGAGGTGGCTGGCTGTGACGGCTGTAGCCCAATGCCATTCCAGTAAGTCTGCACCAAGCCGCTGTGGCAAAGCTGGAGTATAATGATGTAACCACACCGTCTCTGTGTGTGTCTGTGTGTGTGTTTTGTGTATATGAGGCGAGGGGTTCGGGAAGCAATTCATCTGACATGTTTTCCAAAAACTGCTTTCTCTACAAAACGCTGAGGATGAGTCTGTTTGGTGTGTGTGTGTTTTGGTGTGTGTGTGTGTGTGTGTGTATTTATACTCCTATTCCCCTCACTGCATTCATCAGCAGTTGGTGTAGCAGTGGGTGGCCAATGAGGTGTTTGGACACCCCCTCCCCACCTTCTCTGCCCTGACCCCCCCCTCCACAATCCAACTAGCTTTTCCTTCACACTCTAAATCCCTCCATACCCTTCGCTGTTGTTTTTCCTTTTAAGTTTGACATCGTGCTAATGAAGGTTTTCTCTCTGCTGTTGGTTGGCAGCTGCTTGGCTGTCTCAGCACTGATGACCCTTGGAAAAAAAACAGCATCATTATTTATATTTTGTTGTTCTCCCACTAGCATAAACAATATTAGGTGTTACTGACAACTCACCGCAGCAGTAAAAAAAAAAAAAAAAAAAAAAAGGAGCAAAGAAAGGTTTGTGTTTGGAGGCGAGGCTGTAGTGCTGCACTGCCTCCCTTCAAGCTGTTTGTTTGATTCAACGGCAATGCATAGTAAGCAGAATTAACTAATTTTACACACACAGACTGCATTTATGTGTGTTCTCAAGAAACCGGGTTAGTGGGAGAAACCCTGTTAAGACAGGGAATGGGAGAATGTGTTTACCTGCGCTGCAATAACCTGGTTACTGAGTTTCCACGCAGATGGTCAGCGATCAGATTTTTACCCAGTGGTGGCATATTCAATGTGTATTAGTCACAGCATTTGGACTTGATGACATGAGTGAGAGGACAGACTGCAGTGTGAGAGCACGCAGTGTTTTCCCTTACTATATGAGCTCATACTGAAATTTGACAAACAGTCCACTGTTCAGCTGTTTTCATTCGTAACACGTTAATATTTTAGAAAAGAAAAAAAGCACAAAAGCGAGTCTGATTGATTTTACTTTTGTACCAGTTTTTCGTTATGACTTTTTAAAATAGACTTTGAATTGAATTGTTTGGAATACAAGGACACTCATTGGTTTTCACTGCAACAACAGTGATTCTTTCCTAGCCTCAACTCTTTGTCTCCCAAAATGTATTTGCAACATTTAAAAACCCCGTAAGAAACCATGTTGTATACGTGGCCAAGAAGTTGTTTTTCCAGAAGAAATCTAGCTATTTGTACTCGGCTTTCCTTGAGCCCTTTGCCTTATTTAGAAAACCTGGATTCTTTGGGTACTTTAAGTTTTAAGGAATCTGATAGATCCTGCAGAAAGCTGTCACTAGACACTGTGAGACATTGCCAGTTTGTTTTTTCTCAGTGTCAAAGTGTATGTGTAAGATTTCTTTTTCACCATATATGAATGTGTGGTTAAAGATTATCCATCACAGATGACCTTGGCCTACCCACAAAACCTCCTCCAGGTGGTAGATCAGTGAAAATGGCCTCTAAAAATGCCGCCATGGAAATTTCATGTGGGCCACTTCACTAAACTACCTGCTGTAATTGCTTCCACACACTTCACACACACCACACACACACAGAGACATACAGCCACTTGTGAACTCTAGATATGCATGTGTAAACATACTCTGCCATACACAAACAAATATACATTTACACAAACATCAGGAAGTGGCTCTCTTGGAGACGCTCGTATTTAGCGATGCTCACAATCAGCCCCCCAATTGCAACTGATGGGTACAAATCAGGCTGCCACTTAACGCAGTCATTGACTCCATGAAGCACCGACTCATGATCTGATTTCTCCAGCTCTCACCATATCGACACCCTCGAATCTACCATAATAGACCTGCTCATGGGCTCATGGGATAATGTGCTAATGGACCAAAAACCACAGATTAGCCTCAGCAGATGGGGGTTGCAGAATATCTGTGCTATAGTTCTGTGAGGAGCTATGTGCTCTAGAAAGGAGGAATTGTAAAGTTTGTTTGTTCATAAGAGTCAAGTTTTGAAATGCCTTTTCTAAGGCAGTGATGCAGTTTAACCAGAACCTTTTTTAAATAATAATAAAGCATGTTGCAACCATGCTACAAAGTAATTAATCTATTTTCTTTTCTTTTTTTAAACAAAAGGGAGGAAAACGATTACAAGAAGCACTCGCATTCAGTTATAAAAAGCATAACCTTCAGAAAAGTCCTCATTCTGTCTGTAGGAAGCACACAGTCTTACTTTGCAAACTTGCACCGGACTTTATTTTATTTACACTCATAGATTTATTTAGGTCCAAAAACGCAAGTGTGTTCTTTTTTTTTTTTTTTTTTTTTTGCAACAGTCGTGTCAGGACCCCGTCCTCTGTCAATCACACCTCCCAAGCCAAGCCAAAAATCTTGCACCTCTGTAGCTGAGCGAATTAAATGGAACTTTACACCCATTTCACACAGTCGCAGTTTGAAAATGTCAACTTCTTCTTCCATGGGGAGTCGAGGAGAAGTGAGAGAAATTATAATAGAGACACGACGGCGAACGCATCAGCGTCAAAGTGGGATGAGCTCATAGTGACGTAATGAAATGAAACTGAAGAAATTAACAAAACCTTTAATTGGACTGAAATAGTAAACTGAGTTTGTCTCTCATGTCTGTCTTCATCAGGAGGTCAGTTGGAGAGTCTGATGGAGACCATGAGAGCAGAGATCGCTGCCCATCCGCCAGTGGAAGGTTCTTACGCTGCACGCCGCGGAGACTACTGCATAGCCAAGTTTGCTGATGGCGAATGGTAAGCAAACATTTTGATATTTAAAAGCATTTAACCCACCACCGAGATGCTCAGACTCAAATCTGAGTCCTGAACTTTATGCCCTACTTATATCAAGCAGCTTTTTTTCTATTGACAACCAGCAGAAGTTACTTTGCAAGCAGGTGATTTATGATTTCCTGAGGCTAAACTCTGCTCCAGCTGAGACATTTCACATCAGATTGATAAGCTACATTTCCATGAGACATGTATATGTTTGGCAGTTTTTTTTCCTTCCCAAGAACACCTGATATTTTCATTTTTACCTTGTCTCTATTTAAGCCTGTGATGCATTAACTGCAGACACCCACAGGCTGTAATTAGCTCACCGCCACTGCTTTGGCCCCTTAGAATCAGCAGTCGCTTTGACAGGAGCGCACACACACACACACACACACACACACACGCACACACACACTCTCTTCATTTAGTCTCCTCACCGGATGTTTGGAAGTTTACAGATGGTCATGGGGACAGATAAAAGTCACGGTGATCGAGGGAGGGAGAGAGGGTGTCTGTGTCAAGAAGGTGAGGGCGGAAAAAAGATCACAAAACTGATTAAAAAAAACAAAAAAAAAACAAATGTTCCCGAGACACAGGTGCTCGTCTTTCTTTCTTTTCTCCATCCTTCACTCCATCCTTCATCCTCCTCTCCTCCAGGTTTTTAAGAGGCAAAACTAAAGTTTTACTCTTACTCTTACCCCAGCCACCAATGAAGACGATGAGCATTTTAAACAGGCCATCTGTTATTAACCTTCACTTTCTACAGCATTTTTTCTGTGTATAGAAAAAGTCTGTTGTCTTGTTTCTTCCCTGTAATCCTTCTCCAAGTAGCAAGTGTCTAAGATGTTTGTCTTTTTTTTTTCTGTTTGTTTTCTACCATCCATATATTATTCAGCAAGCTAATTATGTTCATGTTCACATTGTTCTGCGTCCATATCTTTGTATTCTGCGATGCATGTTGAATGTGGGCTTGTTTCATTAGGGGGCTAATTAGAAATCCGTCGCCTTTCAAGGCCCTTTTAGAAGCCGCACAGTGAGAGTAAATAGAGGAGAAAAACCTCTGCTCATCAGTCACTCACACTTTGTCTCTCTCTCGCGCTTTCATTGCGGTTCTTTTATGTCTTCCTGTTAATCACGTATTTGGTTTTTAACTCTTGTTCTCTTGTCTCTTTCTTTGCCCGCGTGGCCGTAATTGTTCGGCTTTCCCCTGCCGTCTTTTGGTTCTCAGCCAATTAATTCTACCTGCTCTCATTTGTTCATCAGAGTTAAGAGTCAGACAAGTGAGGGTCAGATGACGAGACACTTTCTGAATTGAGTCTGAGGAGAAACACGCACTTCTGTAGCTTCTTAGTCACTTTGTGTTTTTCTTTAATTTGTTTCTTAGCCATTGGAATATCAGATTTTAGTTCAGACTCAACTCAGTCAGACCTTTCAAAGTGAAACTGCTGGGTTTTTTGTGATTAGCGCTAATGCACTGAAGCTATTTGCTACAAGGCAAAAAATAGGTTTAAATTCCTGTCCTTTATTGCAAAGAGGCCTCTGTGCAATTTTCACAGCCCTGCCATGTCCTGATAGATCCTCTCTGCCCCCCCCCTTTACTCCCCCGGCCTGCTCATCCTCTCCTGCTCTTCTCCCCCGATCACAACAGACAGATCCTCCAACACCTACTCCTCAGGGAAATAAGCACGGAATCATTTACTCATCTCCTTTTCCTCTTGTGCCCTCTGTCTTCATCTCTGTTTCCCTCTGCTGTATCCCCTCTCTCTCCCTTGTTTCTGTCTTTGTCTCTCACTCAATTATTCTGTCTCTGCTGCAGGTACAGAGCCAGAGTGGAGAAAGTTGAGTCACCAGCAAAGGTCCATGTCTTCTACATTGACTACGGCAATGTGAGTATTTGCGACACGTCAAATTTGTGTGTAAAAAGTATTTAATGTTGTGTCGTCATCATTAAAACACAGTGGCATTGTTTGGGGCTAAAAAATAAATAAAATAAAAAAGACATTAGCCAATATTTGTTACGGCCAAACCCACAGCCACAGGGAATGTAATGTTTGAAGAGGGATTTCTTTTCTATTTCGGCACCTATTCAGACACCAGTTGTTTGCTTGTTTCCACGATCAAAGCAGCTCAAAAGCCTTTATATGAAACCTTTCAGCTTGAGTTTTTAGGACAAATATGATGTGGGCTTGTTGGTTTGCTTTTATTGTTTATGACTGAAGCATAGAGTGCAACTGAGTATCATTTTTATTCCTTTTCATGACGATGACAAAGACAAAACTCCCCCTCTCTGTGGATCTCTTTTTTGTTTTGTTTTTTTAATTCTGTGATGACGAAGGCACTACATCCTCGCGAATGCGTGTTTTTTTTACAAACGTGCGTACGCTTGCTTGCATCACCAAGTGGCTCGTGCAGCCAACCCCTGGCCTGCGGGAGATTTCCCATGATGCAGCGGAGCGGCACAGTGTGCGACTGACCTCAGAGTGGGGGGGGGCAGCTCCAGGTTTGGCTGGCAGACGCGATGCATCTTGGCATGTTGCTGAAAGTGTGATTCTCCGAGGCCGACCTGGCACACAAAAAGAAAAAAAAGAGCTGATATCTACCTCGCTCTTTGGAGTTTTTGTGTCATTTCAGGTTGAGTCATTCTGGCCTTGATTTCATGCCTCTTCGCCATGAGCTATTTAGCTAGTAATATTGCTACTGTCTCAGGTTCGGGTCAGTACCTGAATTATTATGTGATCATTAGAAAACACAGCAGAGCTTTTTCTGCCTTTCCTTTTTAAAGCCCACATTTACAGAGCTGTCAAATTCTAATATGGCGTCGATAAATTCTAACATCCTAATCCATAATAAATGTTCAAGGTATTCTCTGTCTAGACTGTACAGTCCAATGAACACATTAACCTAAGATATGGGGGTCATTAAATTAACTCCCCACTTCTAACGGCCGTATTTGTCTGACTTTTCTATCAGCATGTTCTCCTTTGAGGCAGCCTGTGGCTGATCAGTGGTCATGGCTCACATTGGCTTTAATACTAGTCAGGATGTTTCAATTTTATTGCTTTATTGCTTCATATCCGTGAAATACTACTACTTTTCATGTATAGTGATACGAAATTTGGGAATTAAGCCAAACTAGAGTGTAGGACTTGGAATCAGGCTTAAAGATGACAATAACTTGGCCTGTGTCTTAAAACCAAACATGAGATCAATCATTGCAAGAATCATGAATTCATTAAATGTGATTTCTATAATCATTGCAAAATTAAACCTGGTTCATTGTCACTTTTTGGAATGTAGCACTGTACCCCTTCAATCATGAATCATGGCGAGTAGCGTGGCCTTTCTGCTGGTTTTCTAATCTGAAGAGTCTGCCGACTATCAACTCGACGTCTTTTGTCGCCTTAACTCGTAGCTTGTAGCTGAGCTCGAGAGCAGATGGAGCTTAGTGAAACAGGCTTCAGTGCCGCTGTAGAAACAGCTGTGCAATGATTGGTAAGGTGACATATACAAGCATGCAGCTCTTGAGCTACAAAATGGCATCTGTCCTTCTTTCATAGTTGTAAACTGTCGTTGTTAAAAACGGCGTGCAGATTTGAGAATTGATTCCGAATCAGTGAGAAATAGAAATGCATCACAGGGTGCAGGGTAGATTTACAGTCAGGGTACGTGCCGTGTTTTCATTTGAGGACGTCCTTCACTTTACAGAGGCTTTCGATTCGAGAGATGGATTCTGCAGTGTCAGATATTCAGAAAGTAAACTTTCCATCAACAACCTTGTTACACGTTTATTTTGTGTGTATCTGTATCACGACTCAGCGAGTCAGACCTTCCTGCCTTAATCTGTGTTGTCTTCCTCCAGTGTAGTCGTTTGCAGGAGATGGATGTCTTTGTCATGTTTGCTTAGACACAGCCATCATAACAAACACATTCTTCAATTGTTGTTGAGCTTCACTTCACAGGCTGGAAAATCATAACGCAAATAATTTCCCAAGAGTTGATATTTTTTGCCCTAATCCCAGACTTCACAGCTACAGTCTTTGAACTCAGTATTGATAAGACAGAAAAACAAATATCATTGTGTGTCCACGCATGATTGCACACACAAACACCACGAAAACTGTCTTGCAGAATGTTCCATGTTTAGTCTGATTTGTGTCCTTCGTTCATCCTCCCTCAGAGAGAAGTTGTGTCGTCCACTCGTCTGGCTGCCATGCCCCCTGCCTTCAGCACCAGGACCCTGCCAGCACAGGCTACCGAGTATGCCTTCGCCTTTATCCAGATCCCACAGGACGTAAGTGCACAAAATGAGCAAGCGTGCGCGCGCGTGCCGAGTCAGAGATATGTGTCGCAGCTGAAAGCTTCAAAATTGACTTTTCGCGATATCAGCTTCTTCTTCTCATTTTCTGTCAGCTTTTGAAAGTTGACTTTTCTGGCAAGACATAAAAACTGTTTGCGTTTTCACTTATCGCACAAGGTGATAAGCGTGTAACTGACAGACAGGGTCGAGTTTTCCTTCCAAGCAAGTGTTAGTGAAAATTATGCTCATACATAATGCATGCAGTACAAAGCAGACAGAGCATTGACAAACATTACGCCATTTATTTACTTGGTTGAAATAAATTGAAGAATAATTGACAGAGTAGCAGATAGGCATTAATGTTTTATGAACAATTTAATAACGTACTATATTTCTGTATCAACCCACACATCCTGTAGATAGATACAAACTTACTAGGTACTTTGCTTCCATGTGTCTGTGAATATAAATGTCCATCTGATAGCCGAGCAGCAGTAAGCGTTTTTTTTTTTTTTTTTTCCGCAGCCCTAATCTTCTTGTTTACATCAGAGTGTGTTTACCCATCCTCCGGTGACCACTTGTGTGCATGTTTGCCTCTGTGCGTGTGTGACTGACTGTGTTTTGTGCGTGTCAGAAGGTCAACTCATTGGCGGCCTCCCGAGCCGGCAGCATCCTGAATAGTTGTGCAGATAAAAACATGTTTTTCCTTTTGTATGCATCCGATTTAGCAGAGTGTTAAGCCCCCGTCTTTAATTGGTTCTGGGCGCGCGCGCGTGCGGCCGCGTGTGCATTGAACAGTGTGTTAGTTTAAAGGGTATTTGTTCCACTCAGCGTAGATAATGTGCTGAGCATTTGCAGGTGCGTACTGTCATGTGTTCCCTTAATTAATAACTACTTTTCACACTGTACACTGTTTGTTTGCTGTTCTGGATTATTTATCCAGACTCAGTTGCCACTTCATTAGACATATCTAGTTTAAGCTAATGCAGTTCAATAAAACAGTGCTGCAATCAAGCCCTACTGCATATTTGTTACAGTGTTCATAGTGTTCACTTATGCTGAAACCATTTTAGATAGTTTAGAGGCAGCAGTCTGTAGTGCTGTTATTCTTCTTGGATATTTAGTCTATCCCTATTAATTCAATATCAAGTGTTATTTTAATGTATTTAGTGTCGAATAGTGATTTCCAGAATGTTTTCAAACCATGCCAGCACTTCATAGAAAACCTTTGGTTACCTGCAAGCTGCAAAGTATGTTACGTTCCCATGACAACAACAACCATGAGCTGTCATGTCTTTGGCTGTGGCAAAACTATAACAGGGTTGTTTTTTTCTAGTTTTTGTTGTTAGAAAGTGTTTTAGTGCAAGTTTTACCCTTATTTTTTTTTCAACCAAATTTAGACTCACTGGTCTCTTATTTGACACGTGTATTACAAGCTTCACGCAGTCACACAGTGGAAGCTGTGTGTGCGTGCGAGCTGGTCGTGCCTGCATGCATGCTGTCACCTGTCTCATGAGTCAGTCCCTCCTGAAGGATGAAGTGGCCCATCTGTTGGTCTAGCCCAGGGAACAAAGGCATCACCTTCCCTTTACAGCCCCCAGACACACACAAAGCTTTACCGCGTGTTGGAAGCTGACATGCCCCTTACACCTCTCCTTCTCACTCGCTCTCTGTCACTCTGTATCTGTCTAACCCTTTTCCCGTTCTCTTACTTTCTCTTGGTTTTCCTTTTCATGTGTTTTTCCATCTGCTTTATCTGAGGCTTTTTACAGTGTCACTCATGCTGACAGCGTGGTGCCCCACTTGTTCTGCGCCTTTGCTGCTGCTGCTGCACATAGGAAAGGTTCTTGCCTTTGTCTCGTGAACCTGGTGCCCTGCACAAAATGTCTGTCTTGACAAGTTATACGGCTTCATAGTCGGTTTTAAAATCTTTCTTTTCTTAAAACCAAAATACTGCCAGTGGAACGAGAGCAACAAGATCATTCTGCCGCTTTCCAGTGCAGTTTCTTTAAATGTACCAGTGGCAATATCTTCAAAAAAAAACAGCACGATGGAGGTGCACTCTCACTTCTCTGTTGTTTTGTTGGAAAAACACTCTTACCTGAAATATGTACTTGTAACTTGACAAAGTAGGAGGAACAGTGCATGTTATCTCCATGACACCTGCAGCGATTACCTCCATCAAAGCAACAACTGCTCCCACATTTTTTTTATTTATTTTTTTTTAGCTCTATTTCATCCAGTTTTATCACTGATGTTATGAGCTCCCAGCTGCCTGTACTCTGTACACAGTGCCACCTCTATATTATGGCAGGTCAGCTAATTAAAAAAAGTAGTTTATGCCAAGAGGGCAAGGGAGAGAAAAATATTCTAAAAAATGCCACACAAAAAGAGTGCAGCCACACGAATAGGCACTCCCTAAAGGCAGTGGTTTGAAGACAACAGAAAAATTAAAAGGTTGCAGTAGGAGTAACGAATCTCTCCAAACTATTTCTTTTTCTAATTTGCATTGCTTAAAATGTGCTACCATCTACCTTCTCATCAGCAGTCATGTAAAACAAACCACTGAGGAAGAGGTTGATTTGATTTTTGGCTTAAGTGAAGTTAGTTAGTTGAAAAAATCTTTTCGTTACTGCACGTTTATTTAACCCTTCCATTTTCACAATATTTATTTATTTATTTGATATTCAACATTATTTTTGTCATGTTTTATATCCTTCATGAATTTGTCTGTCACAGAGTATCACAAACTGTTAAAATCATCAATGAATCCTTTGTCAGATTAATTAAATGCATTATTATTTGTTTGTTTTTTTGTGCGGTTGCTTTGTGTCGAGACCAAATTTACATTAACGCTTAAAGGTTTGGCTCTAATTAAACAGAGAAAAAAAGGTTCATGCAGAAAAACATTTCTATTCCACAGAGAAGGTATAAAAACTGTGTTTTATCAGCGCTGAAATGAAGCCATTACATACCCAGCTGCACATCAGATTATCTCGATACACAGGAAAGCAAAATGCTCATAATTTAGGCTGTTCTTAACACTTTGAACCAACTCTGTTCTGCACATATGGTAGACAAGAAAGGGTCACTGGAAGGCTCTCATTAATTTTGTATTGCCCCTTCACGAGTGTCAAAGCATTCTTGTTTTGTAATGCACTCTCTCCCTGTTTGTCTCATCCCTCCTCCTGTGTCGGTTGTCTCTCTCTCTCTCTCTCTCTCTCTCTCTGTTACACACTAACTCTGCCTCTGCCTCTCTCTCTCTCTCTCTCTCCGCCCTGAGCTCCCCTGCAGCTCCTGTGACAAGTTGACCACGGGGAGAGCGGGGAGAAAAAAGGCCCTTAGTTTTGTGCCTTGAACAAGCTTCCCTGCCCACACACGCTCGCACACGCCAAACACGCACATACCCAAGGGCGGCTAGCTTGAAGGGGGTTGCCATGGAGACAAGACCAGGGCGAGAAAGAAGGGAAGCGAAGAGATGGATGGTGTAGGGGAGGGATGGATGATGGCCAGGGACTTTTTCTTTTTTTTTTTTTTAAGTGTCTTCCACGCTCTGAAGATGCAGCTCCCTTGTTTTTTTTTTTCTCCTTTTTTCGCCCTGACTGCTGGAGGACGCGAGGTCAGGATTGCATTGCAGCTGTTCCACCTCCTTCTCCACCATGTGTTCAATCAAACGCTGCCCTTTCGCTTTTGAGAAGGTTAGAAATAAGAGCGAGTGAGGTAACTAACTAAAGAATGAGAAGAAAAGAGAAGAAAGTGACAAAGAGGAGGTGGAGGAGGAGGAAGAGGGTGGCTTAGAGTCAAACCATTAGATACAGTATAGTTCAGGCAAACAAAAAAAATCATGAACTGGTTGAGTAGATAATTGCTGTGCTGTAGGTGACTGACAGATTGGTGTGTGAGTGATCATGTAGCTGTAATCGAATGATGTGACAAGCATGTATTTCAGAGTGCATGTATATCTGTCTCAGTGATAACATACTAACTATCCCTTTAACCTTTTTTCCCCCCCGATCTCTTCCATTATCTCCTTAATCTTCCTTCTTCTGCTTTAATGCCACCATCCATTACCTCCCCATTTCCTGTCCTTCTCTGGCCTCCTCTTGCTCCTTCTCTTATCAACTCCCCTCTGCTTCTTCAGGAGGATGCCCGTGCTGACGTGGTGGACTGCATTGTGAGGGACATCCAGAACAGCCAGTGCCTGTTGAACGTGGAGTACTCGGGCGTCACCTGCCCACATGTCACAATACAGTTTGGCGACACCAAGGACGACGTGGGTCTCGGCCTGGTCAAGGAGGGATTGGTGATGGTGGATGTCCGCAAGGAGAAGCACCTGCAGAAGATGGTGAGTGAAGAAATCGGGGTATACGTTCAGTGACGTGAGGGCTGTGATAAAAGCAAGTTCAAGTTGAGCTTCACAAATATGATGCTGATGTTGAAGCTTGTTTCCTGCGAGTCTGTTGTTTCTCTTCCCGACTCCCGACTGGATGTTTTAACATTTAAGCAAGCAGTCACTTTCTCTGTCCAAGTTAATGACTGTAGACCAGGTAGTCATGGTTGATTATATCACTATAAACTGTGGAACAATGCACATTAGATTTGCTGTTTGACACAGATCCTCACTTAGAACACAATGCTGACTGACAGTGATCAGTTAGAGACGCGTAATGTCAGTTTTGGTACATTTTCGATTGATTTCCCAGCCGGACTCTGACTGTTGTTTGTGCCGGTGCCAAACAACAAAACAGAGTATCCCTTGTCCCTCAAAATACTTTTCTCTGCCTCCTTCCTGCTACTCAGCAGGTCATGGCGCTGTCAAAATACACAGCGTGGATCGATATTTGTGCCACTGCCGTACTTAATAAGACGATGGCATCAGTTGATGAAATGTTAGCAAGTTAAACTTTTAAGTTTCTCCACTCCATATGCCACCCATGTCTTTCTGACAGTCCAATAATTACCACATTTCCATGCTCGCGAGCATCTACCCACTTGTTTCCCTCGGTTTGTCACGTATAGATTCTTTTTGATAAATGAAAGCTGGTATTACACTAAATGCCAGGAGGTTTTATGTGAACACTGTGGCACAAGAGACATAATACCTCTCCTCGCTTGTCAATCCACAAGCCGCACAATGTACGCTTACACACCTCTACAATTTGCCTCAAAATGGCAGCCATTTTGTCAAACCATGAAGCGTCGCTCGTTTGCTTTTCCTCTCATTATGCTAATGCGCCCAGCAGACTCTGTACATGAAAGATAAAGAAAAATGGAGGATATTTACTCTTGCCGTAATTACCGCTTTCACAGAACCCCAATATTAGTCACTCTGCTGTTTATTTAAAAATTGAACCGGCACAAAGGAATGGAGAAATATGTCCACAAGAGGTGTCATTCATTCATGTATATTCATATAAATTAGAGGCTGTGAGAAGGAACACATTCTTTCTCATGCAATTTGTTCTCTCACACATAGAGACTCATTTTGGTACACGCTAAACCACACCGATAAAAGCACTTCCCACCTCACAGGGAGTCAATAAAGCACCGTGCATCATTGTGAGTATTTTGACCTCTGACCCGCAAAGAGTAGCCGAGGACCATAATGGAGTCTCTGGGTAATGGACCCTATAGACTAAGGACAGTGATTAAAACTTCCAGTCATACCACTAATAGGCTTATAGACTGCACAGATGTAGGTTTCGTTGGCACAAATGGTTTCTCTTTAGTATTCAACAGCTGTGTATCTCCAGCATTTGCGACTTCCTCGTCGGCTACAGGCGAATATATTTTGATTTTAGCGAAAGCTTAACAAGGAGCAGTGTTGCCATTGTGCTTACAAGTGAGTGTTAAAGCGAAGCTCTACAGCATTTCTTGCGGATAATTCCACCCATCAAGTCTACTTCAGCTCAAAGCGGAACAAGTTGAAGTGTGATTAGGCCACTTTTCAAACCTCTAAATGGAGTAAATGTGCGTCTGATTTATATAATGTTTAGGCTTATTCAGTACATTACAGTCGCACATTACTGTCGTATACAGTAGTCGCGTTGCCCAGGCTAGAAGATCATTATTAGAGCTGAGGGATGTAAGAGTGTAATGTTGGTTATATCCAACAGTGGTGTTGGTTTATTAGAGATGATAAAAACTTTTGTCATTT
The DNA here is from genome assembly GCF_000972845.2 of Larimichthys crocea. Classification (NCBI taxonomy): domain Eukaryota; kingdom Metazoa; phylum Chordata; class Actinopteri; family Sciaenidae; genus Larimichthys; species Larimichthys crocea. The sequence continues at coordinate 7,585,304 of NC_040030.1, read as the reverse complement.
TTAAGCAAAATCTTTCTCACTACAGTTTTTTCAGATCTGATGTTTTGCTGCTCAGAAATTAAATTTTCTGACCTTTGGACCGTCCATCTGACAAAACAATACGTTTAAAATGTCGCCTTGGATTCCAGGAAATGACACCCGTCTCTTTTTGATTGCCACTTTTGAACTTGTACTCTGCTTTTTTATAAATTAATCTGTGAATTTGCTGTGTACCAACTTTTTTTCTTTTTTTGTAATCTCTACCAGAGTTAACCCAGAGTCATTTGTTTGCACGGTGCATTTCTGGCTCAAAGATTCATGAGCAGCACTGCAGCTGCTGCTGGTGCGACAACAGAAAACGTTATCTTGCAGAGGCAGTAGAGCCAAAAAATGTTCTAAGATGAAACCTTTTGTTGACCTCTGGATCCGTGCCCCTATTCTTCCCCTCTTTTATAGAAAGTTACCCTTGAGCTTTTGATAGTGTAATATCCAAGCTGGCTCACCCCGAGCTCCTCCTTTCTCTCCTCTCACTCATCCAGACTATCAGCCTCCTTGTAAAAGTGACTTTTGTCCTCCATATCTGCTCCATTTTGGCTCCATTCTTTATTCATTATCCATTTCAGGGGATTGGAACATGTCATTGTAATCTGTACTCCAGTGCTAAGCATTGCGTAACAGCTGGGCTGTAATGTTCACTGGCACTTCAGTGACTATCAATAGTCAGTCATAAGTGCACTGAAGGTTAACACCAGTCTTTGAGGATGGCAATGTCCCAAGAGAGGGAGAGCAGAGAGGGAGCTTCATCCATTTGGGGCCTTTTATTTATTTATTTTCCAAGTGCATTTGTGCCTTAATCTCTACATTCACTGATGCCCACTATGCACACCATATGGACAGCTATTGTTGCAGCTATACAAGAGTATCATGGCAAAGGATAAGCAGTCATTGTGTAAGTGTAGGCGAGTAGATGATGGCATGCCAGCTGCTGGTATCTGATTGGAGGCGGAAGTAGGATATTAAGAGGAAAGCAGGAACACAAAGTAGGATGTGGGTGAAAACAGTAAGCCAAATTATGATTGATGTACTGTACTTAGTGAGGGGAAAGTTACAGCATGACCCAGATGTGTGGATCTGCGATAAAGCGTTGGATTAAAGTACGGCAGACCTATCTGACCCACAAAAGGGAATGACCCAAAAATACAGACCTGAATCAGAGGGCCCATATGTCTGTATCCATTATACATGCCCCGTGTGCTGTATCTACACTGACAATTAAGCAGATTTAATGCCATGGTATAAAGTTTAATTCGTCATACATCTGGCATATCATGCGTAGTACCTCTACAAATGCGTTGTTTATGAGGCTTTGATATTTAGATTATCGTCTGCGAGCGATATCATTGATTTATCACCAGCAAAGCACGGGAAACAGAAGGGACATTATGTGCTTTACACAACATATACACTAGCTACAGTATTTCAGGCATTGCAGGTTAGTAACACATTACCTCTCTTACCTCTTTGTTCCTCCATCTGTTCTACCCCTCTCTGTGTCCCAGTCGAGTCAGACGAGAAAGCTTGAGACTTTTGTTTTAGTTTTATTTTAATCGTTCCAAAAGACTCAGCACAGCTGCACTGTCTAAATTGTCAGGTACACATGCTATCATCATGTTTGTATCATAAATGAGCTGTTAGCAACAGTAATGGTTGCCCTTGGCAGCCAGATTTAGAGCAGTGTCAACCATGTCATTTGGTTTGATTGCCCCCGTTGGCAACTGCTATTCTTGAGTTGGGCAAGGCAAAATATGTAATAAAAAATATGTATTTCTTCCCTTCTGTATAAAGTCTAGCAAATGCGTGAATAAGAGCGCATTGATTTTTCTCTGTCAGAAATGGCGAGGATGAAAGTAAGTTTAGAGTTTAATCAATAGGGCATCAGCAAGTATGGGAAAACAGATATTAACACACCCAAACAGAGGAGAAGCAGAAACTTCATCAAAACTTGAAGGTATAACTTTTATTTTAACTTGAAATAATACCCCTCCAGCTATAAACAGTTATAACCGCTTTGGCAATCGAAGATTTCCTTCCGGGGGTCCTGTCTTTTTATTTTTTTACACCACATTTAAAGTCTCTTGCTCTGACTTCCCGAGACTCACACACTGACTTCATGCCTCCTCCACCTCCAGGCACAGTAGATATACTAAGCCATCCTTAAATTGTCCTGGCACCATCGACTGTCCACTGCTAAAATGGCGAGTTGCCATGCTGGCACACACTCACTCACTAAAACACCTTCACTCTCTTCCTTCATGCCTCCAAATGTCTCTCCGCTCAGCCTCCTTCCACAGCCCTCCTCTCCTTCCTATCATCCTTTATCTCTCCAGTGCCTCTCCTCTTCATCACTTCTTTCTTGTTTACTTGCCCCCTGTGCTCTCCATTCCTCTTACTCCTCCATTTGTCCGCCTTCTGCACATCACTCCCTCACTTTGGCCGCTCTTGTCATTATTACTTTTCCCTCTCCACTCAAGAGATTCACTTGCACAAAGAACCGTCTTCCTCTCCCTATGCTCGCTCTCTCTTCTTTCTTTTTTTATTTATTTCATTTTAACCTTTGCTGTTCATGTTATCCAAACTACACTTAAGCACTTCATTTAGACGGCGATGGGCGGGCGGCTCGATTGACTTGTACGTATGCTCAATTTGCATTTTTCTCTTTTAGTGCTATGTCATGAACAATAATCCCCAGGAATTAAAGTGGCGAGGCACTCAGATCAGACCTGGTGTTGGCCTCGTAATGAGCTGTGATTTAAAACCTCGTTCTCGCTCTCTCTCAACTTGCACCAGACGATTCTGCCCTGTGAACCCGCTCTGCTTGATAGTAATGGCTGTCATCTCTAATTTTCTGTGAAATCGTGCAGAAGAGAGATGCAAACTTTTTCTCTTTTTTTGCCTGTTTCTATTGGCTAAGATGTAAAAGAAAGTTAGAAGGGTAGAGGGCTCAACAGATAACTAGCTACACTAGATAGTTTTCTTTTTATCCTGATTGGGTACACGAGATTTAAGTACCTGCAGCAGCTATCTTTGACCACCACACAGGGTTTTTTTTTTTCTGTCGCAGATGTAGCTGAAATGGGTCTGTCATGACAGCTCAATTAGAGAGATGGCTGTGTGGTTAGAAGCGCTGTCTTTTGTGCTCTGCTGCTTCCCACCAGTGCTTTCTGTCAGCAGCCGCCAACAACTGACTGACTGATTCTAACTCAGGCGGCAGGCCACCAGGCGCCATGCGGTCTCACCCAGTCACCTCAGCTAACTGACATCGGTTCTAGCCCCCCAAAGCGCATTAGAGTTGCGAGTTAATAATCTCCTGTTCGCTAATTACGAGTCAATTACAAACACGGAAGTGTCTTGTCACTCCCTTCCCGGCGTAATTATTATCAATCACCAACAGTGATGGAGCCTCCTGTATCGACCTGAGCCTGATTTTCTTTTTTTGTTTTCTACCGAAGAGATAAAGACATGGCGGCGGTAATCGCACACCTTACACAAATGTTTGCAGAAACACGCTTCAGATCTTTATTAAAATGTTTCGTGTTAGCGTGTGTGTCAGCAGACTATGGGGAAAACAGCTGTGAAGTAGCACCCCCTAAGAGTGAAAGCAGCAGATGAGAGTCCTGGAATCTTTAATTACCTAGCTGCCTCCTGGGAAATGTAGTTTTCTTTCTTCCTTTTATCTTTTTTCCCCCTGTCTTGTTGCCGTATTCACAGCGAGGCCTTGCTTTTCATGTATGAATGTTGAACAGTGGACTTTTAAGTAGCCTTGAGCTGCCAGAAGGGGCATCCTTCAAGTGGTGGCTCATATCAGATGCAGGTATTTTTTCTTTTAATGTATCCATTTCTCCGCACACAAACTCAACCCTCACGGGCAGTGTCGTTTTCTTGCAGCTCGCAGTCAGAATCCCCAGTGTAGTTGCTAGCGCAGCAGTTGTGTTGCACAGTAATTGTGTTAATGAGGGTTGAAGCTTTAGATGAAGATGAAATGGAGTGCTTAGAAGTGTGGTCACACCTACAGCTGCATGTGGGGAATCCATACAGGAAATCAGGAAGGAGGCCTACACATACACAGGATGCCTCCAGGGATGGGTTGCTCCATTTATCAAAGTGCAATTGTGCTGTTCGGTACACATGCTCTACGGTAAGGTGGCTCATGTGATGCGGCCTGCTGCTGTCATACTGTTCAGGCACTGGTTTCGGACCGCGATGATAAGCCTCATGGGTATGTCAGTGTTTCTATACGGTAGGTTCTCGAAATGAGGCCTCGTGGGCAAACAGGGTTTCATGTAGGAGCCGCTATGTTGTCGCTTACGAGCTGTCCCCAAGCAGAGAGGACGTACATAGTACATGTGTGTGGGATTCCAGCATACACACACACACTTAACTATTTGTAATGTGGCGACAGAACACAGCCAGGAATAATAAACGATAAAAATAAAAGTTACGACGACACAAATATTAGAGTTTTATATGTCCAAGTAGAGCCACTGAGCACCCTGTGGATCCCGTCATGGTGGAGCAGGTTCCCATCGTCTCTACTCCAACCCGAAAATTCCCCACCATGTCATCTATAAATGGCTTTTAGCTGTATCCGGACCACCAACTGTCTGACTTTCAGGTTGCTGCCCTCCCTGTTCAACCGCCCAACGCCTGTCACACCCCATCAACAACCCCCCCCCCACCCACCTCAGTGCAAAAAAAGCACCACAGGGCACATATAAACACACACTGAGCTTGGTGGGTGTGTGACAGCATGACCGCTCCCCACCAATGGCTCAATACCTAATTTACAAGTAGAGCTGGAGATGGGAGCCTTTTAATGGACATTTTCTGCTCCCCCTGTTATTGACCGCACACACTCATGTACACCCTCAAACACCTCCCCTGCTGCCACTGCTCTGAGGGCCCTTCTGACATGGCCTAGCTGACACGCGCCACTTCCCAGATGCCGTTCCATCTTCTGCAGATGTATACACACACACACACACACACACATCCTATATCCTCCCTCATACACACACCCCGGGGGTGAGTAGAGGACAGCCAGGAAGGGAGTGGAGGCACCAGTTTGTTCAAACTTAGATTATTTTGAGTTGTGTGACCTCGCGGGAGACAGAAAATGGATATTGGAGTGGAAAAAAAAGAACTCTTCACGTCGCCTATATAAAGTGTGTGTGTGATACATTAGTGTTTACGTAAGACTTGCCCCTGGGAGAGCGCTGGAGAATGTTCCCGGTGATATCTGTTCTTAGTATTCACATCTGTTGTGTACGTGCGTGCACGTGTTTTACATGTGTGCGTCCTCCTTAACTCCATGAACCCATGCTGGTGGGCTTGTCATGACACATTGCCGCCAAAGTGCCTAATCTCCTCCGACAGCCATGTTGGGGGGGAGGGAGGCAGCGTGCAACATGGCGTAATCCTAGTTTACCTCGGATGGGGACAGTGACACTCTTATGTGACATGATGTATACACAAGGCTCATTTTTCTCCATTTTAAACAGATTTCCACAAAATATACCCAGAGCTTTTTTAAAAAAAAGAAATAGACTTGTGTCATCTTATTGTAACTTAAATTGATGTCCACATGCATCCAAAAGTTATTTTCTGCAAAAAGAAGACTGTGATTGCTGCACTTTATATTAATTAAGGTTGTCTTGCATCGTTGGCGGCTCTGAAAATGCTTTACTAAGAGAGAGAAGGAGGAAAAGTGGAAAAACTGGCAGCACATGCAAATTAGAAAAAAAATTCAATCGTCACCCTTTTTTTTTTTTTTTGGTTCATTCCTGGATTTTTCTTTTTTGGAAGTGAAGTTATTCACCCATAAAATGAGCAAAGTCAATGGCAGTCTTTTCATCCTACATTTACTCAAACACTGACTTGTCACTCTCTCTCGCACACAACAAGCCTTCGAGGATTCTCTCCCCGCTTAGCTGTGGTGCTTGTGTGAGAAGCTTCCCTTTTATCAAACCACTTGTACAATGAAAAACTCTGAAGAGACTTTCCCCCAAAAGCCTGGCCCTCCTCTCTGCCTGCCATGCACTGGCATGTTCGATGAGAGACATCTCTTAGGACTACAATCCACGGCTCGGCCAAGTACGCTCAACTCGAAACAGTGCGAGTTACAGACACGAAAGCCATTATGTTCTAGGGCTGCCGCAACCGAATATTTTGATAGTCGACTAATCACCGATTATCTTTTCGATTAGTCGACTAATCGGATCATACATAAATTGACTTTCCCGGAGAGGGGCGGGTGGGCAGGCACTGTAAAGCTTACGGATGGAGCCGTGAGCCACCTTCGCCCCCGGGTCTTTCCATGCCGACCCAGAGCCGCCACGGAGGACATGCGCCCCGGCGGAGGCCAGCCAGCGCCAGGGAGAGGTCCCACGAGTGGATCCTCCCGCACTGTGCGGCTGTCCCTGACCCGCCGAGTTGAGTCCTCTGGGCAGACTGCACGGACGTTGCGGAAAAATCGTGGTGATTGGTTAAAATTGCAACACCGTCCTGAATTCACAGGGATTCACTGAAGTTGCGTGGAAGTTGCAAATCGCAACATCGTGAATTCCTGAAGGGTCTGTGTTATGGTATCATTTACGGTACAGTCAGGCCTGACGCTGATTACCACTACTGCGCATGTGCGTAGGGGTGTGTGTGTATGTGACAGAAAGGCAGACGCGGCAGTGGAAGCTGCAGGCGCAGTTTCGAGAGAAAAGCAAAGTTAAAAAAAACAAAAAAAACGATGCGTTGACTATTAAATTAGTTGTCGACGATTTTGTTCGTCGACATAATCGTGGCAGCCCTATTATGTTCCAGCAAACGCTCGGATGGCGACGACCTGCCTTGTGCAAAGTTTCACTAGAGTCAAAAGGAGACGGAGATGGCAAGGCGGATGGATTGAAATGAGATGCTATGAAGATTGATGGAGCGGTACAAAAAACAAGAACAATGCAGACAAAGAAGCAAAGGGGAGTCGTGGCTTTTATTTTGTGTGTGTGTTTGGAGTGTGACTGCTCGTGTCTGGGAGGCTGTGCGTCTGATCATCATTGCTGTTAATGAGAAAAGCTCAACATGCATGGAGGACAAGCCTCATTGTTCCCTTTCACACTCGAGTGGTTTTTTACATCGTCTCACATCCCTTCTAGGCGGCTAGAGGACCAAGAGAGCACACCCGGTGCTGAAACTTTGATTAGTCGCTCGTTTTTCATATGCACTCCATCCAAAATCTGGTTTCACTTAGCGTTGTGAAATAAAATTTTAAAAAAAGGAAAGGAGGAAAAAAAAGAAAGAGGCAGCTCACCTACGCACCAGACGCGCACAACCTGTCAGAAAGCTGCCACGTTAGCTCTCACTCAGATTCATCACTTTCTCACCGTGCTTACCAGAACACCACCTGGGCATGGACATGTGCCGGCCAGCGCGGGGAAACGCACGTTCTCACTCTCAGGCAGACAGATTCACAGCCAGGCAGACACACCGACCGGTGCCAAAACACCAGATCCGCACCACCTGTCGTTCATCTTACGAAAAGCTTCACACGTACCCGAAATCTCCCACCGAGTCTGCAACTAGAATGTTACCTGGGCGCTTTCAAATTGACTCAGGCAGTAGTCGAATATGCTTGTTGTTTTTTTACCCCAAAAATAATCAGATGAATTCATTCACACGTGAACCGTCGGCGTGAAATGACAATAAACCGACTTCTGTAACCGGTGAAACTTTCTGCTAGTTGTTTGTTTGTTGCATGTTTTGCAGACTCTGAGCAGAGATTAAATGGATGTGAAGAATTAATCACACGCATTTAGGGGGCACTCCCACACACGCAGCATCCTCCTCAGCCAAATAGCATATTCTCTACTGCTGCCAGTGTCCACGGCCACTGCTCACCAAACATGGCATCTGTCTGGCATATGGAAGCTCTGTAGGGTCATCCAGACAGGCACGCTGTCACCCACTGCCTTCTGCCACCTAAAACCCCCTCCAAACACACCATTTTATTTTCCCTGTCCCCCTCATTCATTATCCTCGTTCTGTTGCATTTCATATTCTCTTCCTCCACACAATTAAGCGTCTTCCTTGTTGGCCTCTCTCCTTTGCTTTTCCGGAACATAATTTTCTTTTTTTCTAACAATCACTGCATCACACCTCTCCTCCAACATCCTCCCCTCTTCCATCGAACGGCACACTTGTTTCCCATGAAGAGAAAGATTTCTTTCCTTTGCCACTTTTAAGTCATCCCCACATGAGTTTTTGCTTCTGTTTGTGTCGCAAAATGAGCCATTATGCCTCCCCTACTGGAGCCAATAGAAAAGGCTGTGAAAGAAGTATCCGGGACCGGATACGCGAGGCTGTTCAGAATCCGAAGGCAGTCATCAACGGTGTTCAGCTGCACACTGATTGGCTGTGTTGTGTTACAGTGAGCAGAACAGTGAAAGATGAGGGCGAGCCAGGAAAGGCGCCCTCCCGACCGGAGTACAAAGAGGCTCACCGCGATAGTTCCAGCGCGGCGAGCGTATCATCTGTGCATATTGTGCTTGTAGTGCTCTTGACTTAGCATCTTTCACAGAATGCTTCAGATTCAGATGCAGCCTCTCAGCTGTGTGGAGTTTGGCAAAAGTGAAGGATGGCTATGTTTTTTAGATTTCCTTTTTTTAAAGCAGAGCTTCTGTTTATATTCATGGCTTGCCATTTTTCTCACCCCCTCCCTCTTTCACATCATTTTAGACTCCCCCCTAGCTTTCTATGTGGAGCACTAGCAAAGACAGATAAAACCCGCTACAGGCACTGATAGCTCCCCTCCAAAGCCCAAATGGCATCACTGGCCTTTTGTGTTGTCCGTGAAATATCGTCGGCCTGGTCTTCCATATGGTGACATCTGCCTGATGGGACCAAGATGCCGTGTCCCAACGCCTTCCAAAAAAAAAAAAATCTCTCCTTTAGTTTGGCTTTGATGGATGGCTTGTGCAGCCACTGCACTTTGCCCAGACACACACACACACACACATGCACTGCCCTAGACAGAGTGGCAGTACCATCCAGCTGCAGGTCTGTTATCTTGGCGGTGCCATGTGCACCGTAGCTATCAAATCAACCTATGTGCAAGAGCTAGCTAAGCAATTAAACTCCAGAGGCCCATCCACGGTCGACAGTTTTAACATCTGGTATCCTTGTTCTAGAGAGTGTGTGTATGTGTGTGTGCGGGCATCTGAGTGTGAAAGCTCATCTGCTGCTATAATAAGCTACAAAAACATGGAGCACAATTGAATCCATTACAAGAACACAATGACTCTTCTTCACTGTCTCCTTCCTTCGAGCGACTTTTTACTTCTTTGTGTCTTTAAATTCTTTTCACCGTCACGCTAACACTTCTCTTTAAGTCTGTCCGCACTAATCCAGCAAACGACGCTCACTTTCAAACTCACAAATATTTGCTGCACAACTTTTACTTGCCAAACTATACATTTTAATTCAGAGACGGGTCTATGAGCAGTGTGGGTGGTCAGGGTTAAACGTGGCGGAGGTGTGGTGGACTGTGTGTGTTGAAGGCCTTGTGTAAAGCTTGTATCCACTCCAGCTCCACTCAGAGGATCTGCCTCTTGAGCTTTCCAAGGTCCATACATCCACTTACACTATACCCATCGAACCAAAAACCGCCGCTCTGCCACCCCACCCCCTGCCCTATGACTCATCACCGGTTCATTCAGTGAGGCTAAATGGCTGTTCTAGCAGAAGCAGTCAATATGCTCGACGCTGCACATCGGCTTCCTCCCCTCTCTCTTGCTCCAACTCTTTTATATCCCGTCTGTACTCTGAGTACATCCGAATCTGTGCATGTCAAGCAAACGGAATAACAGTATTTATATCGAAACGAACCATTAACAGGAGGTGTGGGTGGCCGACAGGTGCATCAAGTGACAGGCGCATCAGGAAGCAGCAGAACGTGAATAAAAATAAACTCCTGCCTTTACATCTTATTTATGTCGCGCAAAGTTTATCATGAACTTCATGCTTGAAGTTTGGACGGAAACAGTATGACATAAACTCACATTACATGAGACTGTGTGGGTTTTTCCTCTTCTGTGGTTTATGAACACCTGCATAAGGTTAAGGTATACTTTTGTATCAATCCTTCAAGGGGAAGTTCTGTTTTTGTTATATACAGTAAATTCATAAATGGCATTTGACGACTCATACAGTTAAGAAAGGAGGATTATGTTCTATGAAACACACCTTCCTCTCTCTGTCTGACCAAATGAGGACAAAGAAAGCGACAAAGCCATCGATATAAAGTGTGTTAACATATACCACTATAAGCTACTGCTCATGCCAGAGCTGAAAAGGATTAGTCGATCAGTGAAGTGACAAAAACATACACAGATATGAGCTTTCCAAAAGTTTCTTTGTTTTATGTAATTATGTATTGATCCGTGTTCGGGCTTTTGCGCTGTCTGTTGGAAGAAAGTTAAGGGTGTCACCTTGAGCTGTGGAAAAACCGGCTTATAAATTGTCAGTAATTAATGAAAAATGTCTCCGCAGGAAGTAAAACTATGGAGAAAGTCCTTTGTAAATGAATCGATAATGAAAATTAAGGTTAGTTGCAGCTCTCGTACTAGACCGTGTAAAAGTCCTGAGAGCAATGAATTGAGCAAAGTTGAAATTTTATTGCTTATGAAATCAACTTTTCATTCGGAACAGAGAGTGTGTGCGTTTGTGTATTTCACATAGTCTCACTGGCAAACCTTAAAATATACACTGACTAACATGCCAGTTTACTGCCGCACAATAGATCTGATTCATCTCCGTGAATCACAGGTAGAACTTGGAGGCTCACTCCCTTTTTTAGCTCGTAGCTCCCTCAAGGCGTCCTGTGAAACGCACTTGATTATAAGTTACTGCTACGAACCAGCGAGGCGTTGGCCTGAGGCGAGCGGGCACAAGGGAGGGGGGGCGGTATTAGAGCCTCTCATCTCGAGTGTGTTTTCTAGTGTGAGTCGTAGCATGAAGCGCAAAGCGATGCCCTGCACACGGAGGATAAAGCAATGACCCCAAACAGTGAGCCATGAACGTGGCGTTCAGCGCTCCGTATGCTTCCTTCACATGTTTGTGCGTTCCACATCCCCTGCAGTGACATAACCACTCTGTGTCTGCTCGTCTTGATCCCATTGATCTACAGAGAACACTGTGTTCTTTACAAGCCAGTGTTTGCTGGGAGGTTGAGCAAAATGGCCCTAAAAGAACTTTGTGCAAACTTGAATATCCGTGTAAGCAGGTACAAGAAAAGTCTCCAGGGGTAGAAAAGGTTGAAAGGATGCATTGATTCACCGTAATCCTTTAAAGTCCTACATGTGACGCAGGGGTGCGATATGCTAATGACCCGTTCTCTTTCTCGCCCTAGGTGACGGAGTACCTGAACAGTCAAGAATCTGCCAAGAGTGCCAGGGTAAGTCACTTCATCCAAACCGGCTAGTCTCATTGTCTTTCCATCAGCGTCAGAGTCGCCTTCTTCTCTTTTTATAATTGCGCTTCGCCTGCCTCTCGGCGAGAAATCTAATATTGCCAAAACAAGAATACATTACAACACTAATTACTTTTTCTACACCGACTACAGGGGAGAAAGTGTCTTTTCTCTTTGCTGTTATTCTCTCTCTCTCTCTCTCAAGATGTCACACATTACATTGGCAGTCACCATTGTCCCATATGGATTGCTGCCCACAGTCTGTGCAGGTCCATACTGTGAAAATGGGGGGTGGGGGAAGTGTGTAGAAGTGTACAGTGGAGGGGGTAGAAAGGGAGTAAAAATGGAGAATGAATACACACAGGGGGCTCCACAATGAGTCCAGTCACAGAGCTTTGACACAACCCTATCCACTGGAAATGACTTCATTTGAACCCGGTGAAACTGTCAGCGAAATAATGGAGTACATAGAAGGAAGTACATAGAAAGAATCTAATAATGTGGCTCATTAAAAATTCATTTTCATTACACAAAAGCAAGTGTCTGTTTAACGTATACGTCTGCTGATAACTCTATTTTAACTAAGCCAACAATGAATTGATCCTATTAACAAGTATTGACCGAGCCTGATGTGTTTAATTATTCCGTTTGTTAGAGCTCCGCCGTTGTCCAAAAACTATTACAAATATATTAACGAGCAACACCGCAGTACTGGGTGCAATGTGCCTTCGTTAGTCACGTTAACGTGTTGCCAAGTTTACCAGCACCCTGCAGCTGTGAATACCAGATAGTCCCACAATAAATGCTCTGTTGTGTCCTACTGTCAGAGGAGAAAACATTATTTAAACTGTGTTTGTGACTTGTTTTTAAAGATGTCCTTATACATCTCCAGAAAAGAGATTATTGAGACGCAGACTAACATTTGATGATTTAGTTGGGTTCATAGAAAACTTAGACGACAACAGAAATGTGGATTATTAGCAGCCTCATCCTTTTAAAAGTAATAGCTGTTGTCGTCTAATAGCTTGAGTGTAGGAGCCCTGTTGGCAAAGGCCAGATCCCTTTTTGTTTTTCATCTTTTCTCTCATCCTAACTTGGACGGGAAAGTGTTTGTTCATATCCAAAGTGCCTTTTTTTTTTTTTTTTTTTTTTTTTTTTTTTTTTTACAAAAACGCTGTCAAATCCGCACAGACGCTCAGATATTATTTTGTTTTCACTCATGTAAATGTCAAGCATGATGGCTCAAAATCCTGGAGGAAGCCGTCCCTCCTGTGCTCTTTTTAGTTACTCACTAGTTAGACGGCACGTTCAGACAATGAGCCAGTCAGAGGTGGAATTGACTCACGATCACAATTGGTGTTACAACCGTGTTTTCAGGGAGGAGGAGGAGGAGGAGGAGGGAAAAAAGGCAGCGGAGTGAGAGACGGGAAATGGCACAACGCGTACAAATGGCTTCATTCATTCATTCATCCTAATAACTAGTGCTAATTAGCACAGTCGCTAATTAGCTATGAATCACAGCATTAACAGCTGAGCGCGCATGCTTCTGAGAGCCAAAAAAGAAACATCCCACACACACACACACACACACACACACACACACACACACACACACACACAAAAACACCCCTCAGACTGCACAATCACATTTAAATAACCAATACCATACTGGATGCTGTTCCAAACTACACACACACACACACACACTTTGCCAACAGCGTCGTAATAAAGGCGACATTTAGCCTGGAAACGCATGTGATGGTTTATGAGGCGGCGCGGGAATGTGAATGTAATGGAATAGGAGAAGTAATAGACTGGGTGGTATTTGAGGCATTGTGGGGCCTCCAGCTTGGATGGGCGAGCACAAAGAGTCGGATTAAATGGTGATGATGATGATGATGATGATGCAGCAGACGCCTTCGCACCAGGCTCTAAAAGCTTCGTGTCTCCCTCCCCGCTCTCTCTTGACCATTTAACATGTAATGTGCTAGAGAGGTTATTGAAGTCCCATTCAAAGCAATCGGGGAACATAACTGCATTTTATGGTTATTTGTTTCATTATGGTCAATAAAATCTCTCTTTGTCTTCCCCATCAGCTTAACATTTGGCGCTACGGAGACTTCCGCGCGGACGACGCAGATGAGTTTGGTTACAGGCGTTAAAGAAAGGAAGAAAAACAGAAAACCGACCATCCAACCAACACCATTCCAAAGACCAACGTGGACGGCGAGTGACGCTTTGAACAGAAGACAAAGTTAAAAGAAAACTAAACGACAAGCATCGACTCACTTTTCTTTTATTTGACAATTCATCCCTCCAGTTCTGACTTCTCTTCTGCTAATACCTTTATTATTTTTTCCCCTTCTCCAGCTAGCCCCCTGTAGCTCCAAATAGAGCATGCTAGAAATGCTAAAAATATAAAAAAAATAATCATCATGCCAAGATGCAATGATCACTTTGCATTCATCCTTTTTATTTTTCCTAATGGGCCACTGCCAGCTCACGCAGCCTGCACTATTGCCAATCTGTGTTATTTGCCATGTTACCTTTTCAGCAGACTTCCTGTGTGAATGATGATAATTAACGATACTTAAACTTGCGTATGTGTTTGAGCCGATCATGTTCTTTGCTCTCTGATGCTCTGGCCCCGGTTTCCTGCTTTTCCTCTGTACAGGAAGGGATCGGGTCTGTCGGGGGGTGGGGAGACGCTTGATTTTTTTTTTTTTTTTTTTTTTTTTTTTTTTTTTTTGCAAACAAATGCTTCCCTAATAAATTTCATGTAAATGTGAGGATATGTTGAAAAGTGTAAATGGATTTATTTTAGAGAAATACTGTAGGTGGAGCCACACAGACAAAATAAAAATGAAAAAAAAAAAAAGGACAAGTTTATTTTTGTCTTCGATGTATATCTGTGTGATGATGACATTTGCAGATGTTTTTTTGTGGGGAGTGTTTTGTCGTTTATTCACTTATGTCACACTTTTATGACCAGTAAACATGGAATGCCGTCAAGAGGCATTTTATCATCTCTCTATCTTTCTCCTGTAAAGTTTACATTCTAGTAATGGTTATGAACCTCGTCTTGGGCAGTCTCTTCTCTTTCTGTCTCTGTATGCCATAAAGCAGAAACAGTGTTTTGAATTTGTTTCCACATAATGGACCTTTGCATTCTATTAAAAATCTGCTGAATAAAAATAAGCAAACTTAAAAAGTGTTTCAAGTGTTTTCATTGTTTGATTTAAAAAATAAAATAAAGTAGTCTTTGGTGACTGTGAGATCTACTTCAGTTGTACCCAGAATTTGGTACAAATGTTTTAAATCAAACACCTGGAGTAGAAGAGTACTTCTATTTAGATAAAATGTTTTACTTACCCGTGAAACAAAATGCTCTGATGACTAAAAGCTTGGCAGTTTTTTCGATGAATTTCAAATTAAAAGCTTGCATCAGTTTGAAGCGGTTAAACTTTTCAAATCTATCACGAGTTTGCAGCAGTTCTACCTCTCTACTGCGAGCAAACAATGTAAAATAGGCTATTTTAACTTTTCACAGTTTAGATGGTTGAAGACGGGCAGGAGGGACACCTGCTGAATTTACATGAGGTGAGCTCTTCAGGGGAGGTTGTTTTGAAGAATTCATATCTGAAATGTGTTTGTGCGTTCTCAAATCAGCAGGACACAAAATAAAAACATGACTCTCTGGGATGGGATCAACCAAAGGTAATTTAAAAAAAACACAAACAAAACTTGTTTACATGGTATCAACTACTTTATTTGCTCGTTTATCTTGGGATGTATGATTAACATGCAAAGCTATTCCCTGAGTTTATTTGGATATGCAAAGTTAAAATGGGGATTATGATTGTGGATGTTGTCCGTGTTCTCTGCAGAAAGTTGGCTTGAATTTGATGAGGATGTACTGTAACATTACTTAAGTGGGTGTGCTGAGTATAGCTTTACATTAACTTTGTAGCGAGATATTTTCCTTTTCATGCTTGTGCAGCGTGCGTTTAAATATACTGCCGCACTAGTTTGATTTGTTTTCTGGGTCACAGTCTTCAACAGTCTGCGCAGCCATTTCCACCACAGAATGGCTGAAAAACCGGGCTGTAATGAAGTGCTCATAAACATTTAATATTGCCTGCCGTATAAATAAATGCTCCATTCCGCATTAAATGACTGTTAAACATAGAGCAAGCCTGCTTTGCCAAATCTCGCATAAAGCACATCGCTCGCTGCATAGTCGTATCATGACTTATATATATAGTTTAAACTTCATGAAACCATGTACAAAAGAGGACATGATGGAATACAACATGCTTCATAATGCAGTATTCATAAGTTTGTTACATCATCAAGGTCACCTTGATGTATTCAACTCCTTTACATGTGTAGAAACTATAACCAAGGTATTTTTTTTACATGAAGGAGACAGATGGTTCATTTACATTGGAGACGTATGACAGCTGTTTTAAACCACGGTGGACATGTCTCGGTTCAAACGTATGTTGAGTGACAGCTCAGCTCAGTGTGAGAGGCATCCACAATGACCGGAAAAAAACAGTTACCAAAATCGAGTCACTGTCTTACAATTAAAGATTTTAACCACATTTGTCCTACGATGACAAATCCCAGATGGTTTAAGATTTAAATATAACATAACAAATTACCTCATTATGTACCATATGGACAAACATCCAGTTGCTGATATTGCAAAATATAGAAAACTGTTGTTTTTTTATGAATAATATGGAAGAAACGGAGGAAACGTGAGGAAAGTTTCCCTTCCACTCAACCTGCAAAGAGGTGTGTTGGCGTGTGATTGACAGGCTGAGCATTTACACTGGAACCTGCAGCTTAAAGCCAAACATTGATTGACTTTGGGTGTGGTGCAACAAGCCATTGGAAGTAGTTTGCTTTGTGTACTATTCACTATCAGCTTGACCCTTTGCATGCCCTATTGATGTGTCAGTAATCCAAAGCTAATGAATAAAACTGAACATGTGAACGAAGCAGCGTTGATTGGATAACCACGACGCAGAGGCATCTGATCTGCAGAGTGTTAAAGTATGGCAAAATTACCAATAAAGACTATTGGCCAACTTTCTAATAAAAAGCAGCTGCCTCGCATTACAAAGACAGCAAGGCAAGTCATGCGGACTCGTCTCATAGCTTGCCAGCCTGAGTGGCAGCAGAGGCACCAGAAACGAGAGCAACAACACAAGCTGTACAACTTTGTCTGATTGCTAACTCACTCACGCTCACGCAGGGCCTTGGCGAGAAGTTAGTAAAAAACTCAGAAAGCAAGTTTTGTGTGTTTAATAATTGGAGCCACACACATGAAAATATACAGACCCTCTGAAAACGAGCAGACGGAGAGATCCTTGGAATTGGTTAAGAGATGCTGCGATCTGATTGAATTTACGAGTTCTCTATCTACAGAATTGGAGGGTTTGTAGCTTTCTGGTAAGGTCAGGGGCGCAATCAAGAAATCCAAAATAGAACATAAAAATCTCCGTAGAAAAAAAAAAGAGATGACCGGTTACGCTGTAGATTCAACCGTAGATCAAAAATATATCAGGTGCTCTTGGAAAACTGTAAAGGCAATCCAGGCGCTCCATAAATAACAACGAGGAAGGAAATATTAAAAAGCCCCGACAAAGACCTACAGTAGTTGGTTATTTTAATGTCTTACCCTCTGTAATAAATGGCATCATTTGCCTTCACAGTTTGTACATTTCTCCCTTTTGGCTGCTGATTATTACCAGAGCAGATATGTACGCTGTAGCAGAACAACTGTAGGTGGAAATAAAGAGCCTGGTTGTTTTCCTCTTGAAATTAAACTCTCTGTAGGAGTGACCAGAGGTTGTTATTGCACTGGGGGGGGGCAAGATAAAACCGTACCTACTAAAAACTCAAATTGTGATTTTTTTAAAAACAGCTTTCGCCTTGAGCATGTTTTTCAATTTAATAAATAAATCATTTTCTCTGTGGTTGATGACACACAGTAGGTTATGCATGACCCCAGTAAGTAAGAATCAAAGGCCTAACAAATGACTATTCATGATTCAATTTTGAATTGTATCTGTATTAAGTTCGTGTATGTGTGTGGGGGGGGAATTCAAAGTCAGACAGGTTAGAAAGAAAGAAACTGTTGCCCACATCTCTCCCCACCAGATGCCAGTCTTAATTCCAGGTGCCACACACAAGCAGTCAGGAGCCACCAAATCAAAGATGGCCCGGGCAATTTATCACCAGTGTTCATGTCCAATTACCAGAGGCTGGGATGAGAAATATGCCCTAAAGGCAATTAAGAATCCTGTCGGTCGTGTAAGCTGACTCGCGGACTGGATGAGATGACTTTGTCTTATAGATCCATGTCCTTTCTCTGTCTTTTTTTGTCACAAACTATCCATCGTCTGTCCACCCTCCTCCCACATCTCTCCCTATCTGTGCCTCATTGCTTTTTCCCTCTCTGAGCCGATGAGATAGCTACTGGGCCTACTTACAAAAGGCGAAAAAGAAGGGAAGCGATCATGGGGCGATATGAAAAAGTGATCGTCTGTTTGAGTTGTAAGCTAAAGCCTTCTGGTTTCATCTCCTCTCTGTTTGTAAAGCTGTCATAGTTGAAACTACGCCCAGCGGACGTAACATGCAGAATACAGAGAGCCGTTGTCAGCAAATTGTTTGCTTAGAAATGTCGATTATTCGGTGCCTTTCCACGGCGTCGGAGGCAGCCAAATCAAAACAGTGTCAACAACAATTAAACCATGAAGTGTTGCCTTGTTGCGAAGGATTAGTAAGAGAAAAAGCAGCCGAGGTCCTTTTTCTGTGATCTGTCCATGTCTTTGCATGTTTTACCAGTGCAGCCACAAGACTGCAAGAAAGAGACAAAACCAAAATGATTTGTTGTGAACAGAAAGAAACAGCAGAGGAATTATCTTTTTTTTTTCATGAACCCAAAGCACGTTTCGCCTCTGAGGGTGTTTGAGGAGGAAATGAAACTTATCTCAATAATTCACAGACCTGAGGAGACAGAAAATGCTTTAAAACACATTTAAAGGCTCGGTAGGAACGTAGCAAAGGTTTCTGTGACACATTTGTGTGTGAGAGTGTGTGTGGGTGTGTGTGTGTGTATTATCAGTGAACGCACCACTGGTCACAGAGAGATCAGAATTGTCAAATTGTTGTTTACCTCTCTCTTGAACCTCTCTATTTGGAGTCACTCTTGGATTTTATTGGATTTCTTTGATAAAACCAAACTTATAATATGAATATTTCACGGCTCATTCTAAAGCAGGATTATGTTGTAAATGTTGGTAGCCTTTACAAGCTATTAAATAAACTGATACTGGATTAACTCTTAGTGTAAGAAGGCAGCGATTGGGGATAAAATATGTGGTTTTGGCAGACAGAGTTAATTTTATTCGGTTTATAATGTCAATCTGCTCTTCTGAATTGTTAATTTCTTGGTCATGCCACTTAATTTCATGCATTCCCCGTCAAAAAAATATCTCATCGCTCCCCTGTCTTTCCTTATCTCTCAGTAACACCTGCTCACGTCCTGCCCTATGTCCTCCAGTGGTGCAGTTGGTGTCCAAAAATCTACCTGCTTTTTTAGCCCCTGCAGCCCCTGCCGCTGTCGCACTGGCCAGCACTAGATGCAGTCGGCTCTTCCTGGATCCAATTATAAACGTAGGGATGGAACCGTGTCCGAAGGGGGCCTCTGCTGAGTGTCCGGCGGATACGTCTGTCGGTTTGTAAACCATCACAGACGAGACCGTCGTGTGCTACATACGTTACAGGAGGGCACGCTGCGAATACGAGGACAGCGACTGTTATTCTATCGATTTACTCCATGACACCTAAAGCTGCATTTGTGCTTGAAAGACGATTCTGCTATATCTCCCTGCATGACAACACGGCTGACTTGTGGCTCTACCAAGCGGGAACCTGAAGCCAAAAGAAAAACTGCAATTCCTCAAGCAGCCACTTGAGGCTGGCTGCAGAACCAGAGAATCGCCATAGGCCCCCATATTAAAATGCCCACAGAAATAAACTAAATGTTTCTAAATGTTTACAGCCTGGCAGGTGACGGCGTGCTTACATTATCCAGCCTTTTAACTGTCAGTGTGCACTAGCAACAAGGATATTGTGACATACAGTGGTCCCTCGTTTATCGCGGGGGATACGTTCTTAAAATAACCCGCAATAAACGAAATCCGCGAAGTAAGTTTTACAATTATTCTACATGTTTTAAGGCCGTAAAACCCCTAACCACACACTTTTATACACCTTTTTACACACATTTTGTACAGTACTCCCTTAGTTAATCAGGACGCAGAACACATGTGCGGTTCTCCCTTAGCCAATTTAGGACACAGAACACAATGCGCGTTCATACTGTACAGTACGCTGTAAAAAAAAGCATGCAAAATTACACTGAAAAAATCAGCGAAACAGCGAGTCTGCAAAAAGTGAACCGTGTTATAGCGAGGGACGACTGTATTGCAACAATATCTAACACGACTAGGTCTTGTATGTATGCTCAATCCCACAATCCACACACAACAAAGCAGCTGGATGGAAGGCACACTAAGTTTCAACAATAATCAAATGAATAAAACGTGACTTAAACTAATATATATACACATTCATGTCAAAGAGCTACACAAATGAATTCTAACAGCAGGACAGGTGAGCAGCTGATCATGTTTAGAATCTCACCTGGTTTTCTATGTGAGACAAACCTTCTCCTCTTTGTGTCACGCTGGCCTATCAGTTGTAGAATTGTGGACTTTTAATGCGTGTGAACAGATGGCGTAGTAAAATGACTCAGCATTTGGACATTTTACTGTACAGTTTCAAAATGTTAATGGAAAAATATAAAATAGCATTTATGCATGACATTAAAATGACTTTAAATTACTTTGGGATGATACTATTCATCATAAGTTTGCTGCTGATCGAGAACTAAAAATGGCCATTGTTTTATAACAGAGTAGTTTTATAACCGACCTTCATCACAAGCTGTTATGAAATCCAGCTGAACATATTCTTCTGGGTTTTTTCATGAGTTGATCTGCATAAAGCTAACACTGAATTTAAATGCTGAAACGTGGCATTTGATGTGGTTTAAAATACACCGTGGGTTTCACTCGTTTAATATTTCCTATAACAATCATGTTCTGCTTTATAGCACTCATTGAGTGATTCGCTTGTGTCCGTCCATCCCGAGAAATGATCTCCGGATCATGTGAAATGTTAACAGACTAACGGGTTTAAGAGGAAAAGAGAAGCTCAACTTGTCATGTTCGGTAAGGTGACACACAAAATTGCAGAGCTTTACACGAGATTGTGTTTCGCCTCCGAGTGCTTTGGCATCTGCAGAATGACTAAAAAACTCTGAGAGGAAGGTCAGACTCAGTATGTACGACTGAATGAATCGGAGTCTGCGGCGACGTCCGTGTTATTAAAGACTGAAAGGCAGGCAGCATTCACTGGAGTGATGTGAAAGCATTTGGAGATGAAAAGGGACAAATCACAGCTGGCTGACGATTAACAACATGTCTTTTTAAAACGCTTGTAACAACACGAGAAAGTTAAGAATAGAAGCCATTAGCCTAAAAATGTTCTTTTTTATTGAGCTTCTTCTTGTACAGTGTCTTCACAGTACGTCATGGGCCTGTGTAATGTATGCTTTCTACTATATTTGCAGATTATTGTGTGCGCAGTAAAACATAATGTGCCATGTTGTTGACGATGTTTTTTAGCAACATAACTTTTCCGCCATCAGGGGTGAAATCTACCCTGAAAAAAGCTTTTTTACGAGGGTGGGGGTGTCAGCCGCTTCATCCCCGAGCGAGTTTAAGAGCATTAGACTTGCTCTGCGCATCATCACATTACACCACAGACAAACCATCGCACACGAGTGTACAAATCAGAGGAGATTCGAACAACTTCCCTCGTGTATTACAAGCAGTTCAGCGTGTCACTGAGCCACGAGTTCAAACGCGGCTGTATTGTATTTTTTCCTCATGTGTATTTCTTTCTTCTGCTTGCATAAACAGTGCAGGGTCTTTAGATGAAACTGCCGTTTGATTTAAAGTTACTTGCACACTTGCAGAGTCCAACTGTTAAATGCTAAACTGTGTGAAAGTACCTATTCTGATCATTTAGACGGCAGCAGGATTCAAAGCAGCATCTCGGCGTGCAACACACGATCCGTATCGCTCGGGCTTGTTCAGCATAAAAAACAACTCAGCTTGCCATGTCTTTGTCATCTTAGTCACTGATTGTAAGCACCAGCCACAAAGCTATTTGGCATCAGACGTGTGAATCAAACTCCCTGCAGTTTACAGAGGAACGTGATGCTAAAAGTGTTTGAGCTTTTTTTTTTCCTAGAAGCCTAGGGGGCTACTGCTTCATCCAACGGGAACAATAAACTATACCGCACAAGATGGACATATTATATTAGACTTAAAGTCAAAGGGGAAGCTCATCTGCATCCAGAAAACCTGTTTAATTCACTGTAGTTTACATTTAAGGCTCTCATTCTCTTGAGAGCCTGTGGCGTAGCGCATATTGCAGTCAAGTGCTCTCTTCCTAGTGCAGCGTGGGTGGTGCCAAATGCACTTTTGTGGCCGGGCTCGCTGGGCGCACACTCAGGTATCAGGGATCAGAAAGAATACATTATCACAGATTGTAGGTGGGTGTGTTAGGGGGATGTGACAATCAGGACACATTTTCTACGTGACTGGGTCTGATTGTCAAATCATGATGACAGTGGAAATCCTGTTGCACATGGCTGCACTGCAGAGTTTTGAAATTGAATTCAAGTATATACATGATTCTTGAATACAATCGTTATCCAAATAACGACTGGCTTGAGCTTTCTTTTTGTGTTTGCCTAACAGGTGATAAAGCCTAACAATGAGAGGCCTGCGAACAGCTTCGATCTTGCCCTTGATTTTATAGGTGACAGGTGGGTACAGGGATGTTGTAGGGATGGGACATTTAGTTTGAAGTGTCTGTATCTGCTACTTTAATCCACATCGTCAGTTTTTGTTTTTCATGCTGTCAAGAGGAAATGGGTTGGGGGTTCAGGAAAGGACCCAAGCAGGCAGGTGTGGGTACACGAGAGCTAACTTTAATAACCAAAAAACAAAGGAAGGGAAGGGTCACATCTATACACGAACGGACAGACAAGGAAACAAAAGAAAACAGGTGCAAAATCAAAAAAGATGGGAAACAAGACAGGAAGTAGAATAAGAAAAGACAAGACAGGGACAACTACAAAATAAAACAGGAAACAGAAACAAACTCAAAACTGTAATACATGTATGACGTTGGAGCTCTTTGTTGCATCAATCTGTATAACAATTAGGGAAAGGATTATCATGTTCTTATTACTTCATACATACGGGAAACAGTCATGAGAGGTGTTTGCCTTTTCAATCTCGTCAGTATTATTCCAGTGAACTTTTCTATCTCAGCTATTATATCTGAACATCCTCCCACCTGTGATGTTAATAAAATACAAGGTTCTGGTCTTAGCCCCCGGGCTCTGAGTCCACTATTAATATTCCCACTGGACCGGCACTATCCACATTTGGCCATAGAACTCTGTAGCTCATTTTTACGCCTTATCATTCATCACATTTAAATAAATTCGCACCCGCAGTAGTCTTAACTGCTGCTCATGGAAGTGGATTTATGAATATGACATCCTTTTTCTTGCACGGTACTCTACTTTACTTGCTCATTGTTCTATTATTAAGTGAATTTACTGTTTTGAAATACACAAAGGAGGGAGTGAAGAAGCAGGTTAAGTCTTAAAAATAATCCTTAAAAATACTGTGCAATAATAACTTGCAGAATTAGCGGATCTGTGGAAGACACCCTCGAGAGCCTGAATTCAAGTTTAATTAGGTAGACATTGTCCAGAATATATAGATTTACATGTAATTCCTTTTCAGTTTTTGGTGTAATCCTTGCTTCTTAACATTTCCACACCCCAGAGTCATTTTTTCTGTAAGCTCCTATTATAACCGTGGGTCCATTCCATTGTAGCTCCCAGATAGTGATGAAGTTATTGTTAGTGGACACAGAAATGGGGATTTGATTCTTCAGTGTAATTTAATTAAGGCCGTTGAGCTATGCGTGACTCTCTTTTGTGCATTATGTGACCGCAGAGAGAAGATTGGGATTTGTACCTATTTAAATGATCAAAACTAAAAGCTACCAGTGAAATTCGTCAAAGATTTCTTTAGTAACAAAGACGAACAAAGACAACGGTAACACAGCTGCCAAGTGATGCTGACATTTGACCTCATGTAGTCAGTAAACTCGCCTATCTGGAAGCCCCCTCACCACCAAAGGCCGTATTTAGACCAACAAGCAGCGCAGAATCAATCAATTGGTGCGTTGGTGTTGGGAGTGTTGGTGTGGGAGTATTCTTGATGAAACTGGAAGTCCGGTTTGAGGGCTTTTCAGATGCAAAACTCTTCTGGCAGAGAGACTCATCTCAAGGACTTGCCAGTTTGTAGCACATGGTTGTATAGTTAGATTTGCCAGAAAAGGCGCTGCTCTTTGAGAAAGTTCTCAAAGGATCCAAGGAGCAAGAAAAGATTCTGAAAACCTTGAGCGCCTCAGCGTAGTAAATAATGATTGAATAGTAGTCTTAGGTTATAATGACCATGCTAAACATGAGTGGGCGCTATCAGTTTGCTGGAAGCCAAACAGGCGATAAATGTGGCTGCTAATGCCGAGAAGCTAATGCATGTGCAACTGTCTAACGCAGAGACACTACCAGATGTTATGCTGTTCAGGATTCATCTGTGTTAAGATGTATGTGACAAAAGTTTTATGTCTTGTGGAAAAGTATGTATTCATTTATCAGTTTGACATGCGCACATCTGGTAAAAATGCTGGTGGAGGATTAAGACAGATGTATTGGCGCCGTTCCTGAAACCTTCGGATGAGTGACGGGTAAGATTCAGAAGGGGATCCAAAATGCTGATTGGAGTGACAGTGGAGGAGGTTCAGAGAAATGTTAACGGTTTCCAGATGTGGAGTTTGCCAAACATATGTTAAGTCTGTATCATTAAACATTAAACCGTCAACTGAACATCAACTTGTCGTCTGTTGCATGTGTTCGACTCCAGAAGATTCAACCTATCACTATACCTAACGTTGTACCTTTGAGAACTAAAAACATGATTATTTTTTTGAACAGCAGCCTTTCTTCAGATTTAAGTAACGGATGTTGAATGGCCTGTGGGCTGAGGCACTGGCCTTGGGCCAGTCCAGTCTCATCTAGTCCTATTGCATCCTTGTCTGGCATTGACAGAATTTAGATGAAAAATTAGGATGTTAAAGATCCAGAGTGTAACATTTACAAGGTTCTATTTACAGAATATGGCATACATATATATATATATATATATATTGTATTATATCTACAGACGCTGTGGGTCCGAGAATGGACAAACTTTTCGTGTTTTTGTTGCCTGCTTCCAGTACTTCTTGATTCTTGGTGTTAGAAAAAAAAGATTTAGATGTGATACTACGGTATAATTTTGATTGTTTGCAAGGTTAAATGTACAAAAACCTCGATATTACACGGCACACAAGACTTTCTACCTCGCACATATTTAACTGGGCAGCGCAGTGTATTGCCAACCTACCACGACTTGGTGAGTGACAGACGGGGGAACGGTGATTTAAAGAGCCGCACTGTCATTGTCATTCCCACCCACCCTACATCATTTAGATGTGAATTTAAAGACAGGGGAACTCCAGAGTCTTCACTAAGCAATTAAGTGTCGAGCCACGTAGGCACAATGAGCCACTTGGATGAACAGTACAGTCACCTGTCACTGCATGAATGTGACACTAATGCATTAGTTGGTCGGACATTACATAATCCACTTACGTGCCA
The DNA here is from genome assembly GCF_000972845.2 of Larimichthys crocea. Taxonomy (NCBI): domain Eukaryota; kingdom Metazoa; phylum Chordata; class Actinopteri; family Sciaenidae; genus Larimichthys; species Larimichthys crocea. The sequence goes on along the minus strand of NC_040030.1, from coordinate 7,559,877 downwards.
TCAGCTGCCAGTGCAGTATGAACTAGACAGGTGTGGGTTCTTTTTATCGCGAATACACTGAAGGTCTTCAGAGGGTGTGTGAATAAAGAATGGTGAATAAGGAAGCGTTATTCATATAAGTGATGGCCTACTCCGGGTTTGGTATTCTACGAGGGGACACTGCAATTTTTAAAGAAACAGCTTCCAAGAATGCAGAGCAATAATTTGCAGACAGATTAATCATGCGTCCCATAGGGCAAAGATTCCTCTGAGGCTCTGATAAGCAATAAAAATGCTGATAAAAAATTGTCAGCTTGCGTCGCTGATATCTTCCAGACACCTTTGTTGGATCCCTCTGTGTGTTTATGGGTGTGTATGTACCTGTATGTTAGGACATGGTATTTCTCAGTGGTGTTTCAGCAGCAGCCGTCTTCTTTGAACACAACTCATGCTGTGCTCCATCTGCACTCAAAAGAAGGCATTTATGTTTTTTTATAAACATTTTCTTTTCCAAGAAAAAAAAAAAGTATATTTTGTCCTGTCTGGACTCTATGTCTAGACAGATGTGAAGAAATGTTTTTTAATGAAATTTATTGTCACAAATACTTTTGACACACACATAAAGTGAAAGAGGTGCCATCAGATTCACAGAATAACCCATAATTGGTTTGTGCCAGTGTTTGCGGTTTCAAATAAACCTCTTACTATTGATTTTGGTTTTTGGTTTGAACGTTGGAGCATTGACAGAATGACAGCTTGTCTGGGATTTTATCTTTCTTAGTACTATTTTCACTAAGCATCATAAAAACATAAAAACAAAATACAAATTTGAGCTTTACATAAAACTATTTGTTTTGCTTTGCAGTGCTTGATTTTAGATGCAGTTAAAGAGTATGCATATTTGGGTCCATGTGAGGGAAGATAATTCGGAAACTGGATTGATATCAAACTGACATCACATAAGGGACACTGAATAAGCTTGGTCAAGGTTAACACTAATAAATATGGATGCCAAATCTACTTTAGGAGTTGAAAATACATATTCATAAGCATATGATGGTCTACGAGTCTGAAGGGAGTCAGAAAAGGCCATAATAAGGAGGAATAAATGGGAAATTGAGTTGATGAGTGAGGAGAACCAAGCAGCTAAAACTAATATGAGAGGATCACCTTGGTGGGTCAGTCCTATCTTGCTTTGCCAGACATAACTACACACACTACGGTAGCAGTGTCCTGAAATACTCGAGATTGTAAAGCCTTTATAAACAAAATAATTACATATTACAGAGTCTACAAAAATGAATATTTCACTTATTTTTTTAAGACTCAAGTACTGTCTGTGCTCAGTACTTGTGCAGTATTGAATAAGCAGCACATCTGATTGGAGAGGTTTCCATGACATCTCACGAGGCAGATGTAATTATCTGCCTCATGTATTATCTAAAACAATGTACCTTCAGCACCTGTGCAGACATTCAGGCTTGAGAACACAAATTAACCTTTGTTTGATTAGAGAGCTGTGAGCGCTCAGTGTTGAATACTAAAACACACACGAGGAAGGAAGGAGGGAGGACTGGGAAGGAAGTCGACATGGTTGAAACACGAGGCCATCTCCAACACACAGTGCCTGTTCTCCTCTGCTGTCTTCTCCTTTTGCACCTTGTTGGAGGAAACCCTCCACCGAAGTGACAGCACACACCAGAGGGTGCAAGCCTCGTCGCCGGAGCACGCCTCTTGCCCTGAGCATCACGGTACTTCCGGTACACTGGCAAGGCAAGCGTGCACGATGTAAGTACAGGACGCTCACGTGCGTACACGACATGCATGTATACGCATTAGAAAAACATATCGCTCAATGATCGCAGCTTGCACACACACCCACAGACATGCACTGTACCATATGCACATACATGCACGACTCCACCAGACACACTCTCTGGTATCGTACCCTCCCCACACATCTTCGAGCATGCGGCCAATACTTGTTTCTCCACATCCCTTCACCGAGTGCCTTCGCTTCATGCTCGCATGTGCTTGCCGAATCCCGTAGGCCACCCAAGGGATACAGCGTTATCAAGTGGCACGCCTTGGTGCCTGCTGTGGTTTACAAGTTTTCTGTTGTACATCCTACTGCTCTGGGGGTGCCCACTGCCCAGGAACACACCCAACCCCCTCCAAAAAGAGAAAATACACACTTGTCTCTCTCCCTAGAGGGTTGTGTGCGATTTCTTGTTGTGCTGTGCCAGCTTCATGCCATGCTAATGCCCTGCAACTCTGGAGATGGCGCTTGCCGCGGCAGGTGGCAGCTGGGGACATCACGGGCCCTTCAAGTGAGCCTGTTAGTTGGAAGACTTCATGTTGAAATGTAGCGCGCCGACATGGTACGATTACATAAGACTTGTCAGCAGAAACGCTCTGATTCACACTGTTCTTCTGTGATGCTCCAACGAAAAAAGTGTGACCTGAACACAGCAGATTTGTGGCTTCAAGTTATTTTTTCTTTTAAGTTTGCTTTCTGGTCTTTTAAAACTTTAAAGACTGTATCTTCTTCTTAATCCAACACTACTACTACAGTACCTCAACAGCAATACCCATATGGCCATGTTCTCAACACGGCTTGGAAGTGAACGTGCAACTTTCTTTACTGTTCCCCATCTGTGTCATCACTCCCCATGCCTTGGCAGTAATGTGAGGACATACCATTCCATTTGTTTGAAATAAGAAGTTGCTGTTTACTGTTAAAGCCTCCAGAAGTCATTAGGCAGACATGAATTTGACAAAGAGCACATTAGATTTATTGTATTTATCCTGTCATGGTGGCTTCCTTGCAATTTCTCCATCTGCTAATGCGACCAGCTACGCTGTCGGAATCCATGATGGAACACCGGAGGCTCTTAACACAGACAGACTGAGACCCAGGTACCAGACAGCAACTGGGGATGTGTATTAAATTGTTCATTTGCTCATTTCCTTTCTACTTTCATCCAAATCAAATCAGTTCAGAAGGAAAAAAAAAAAAAGAGGATCATGAATCTCTCTCCTCTTTCATTCCTCAAAGACATAACCGACCACAGCTGCCTCACCTGCGTTGTGTTCATCCCTGCCTGGCTGAAATAATCCCCCTTTCTTGAGACACTTTTAATCCTCGATCACCATAGCAACAGGCTCTGTTGTCAGGTGTGCGTTGACATGCGCACCCCACCCATGGCTATCACCAATTTACATAAATAGCCATTCCACCAGTTTGTCTGTTTCCCCGGTAACACCAGGTGATTCTCCTAGGCAACCTCCACCCACAGAGCAGGTCTGCTGCATTTCTCTGTTCTTCTGCTGAGTTATATCCGTCACGTACACAGGGTGTCTTTTAGGGACACAAGAGACATATAGACAGATAGAAATAAGTCTAAGTTAATTCTAAACTTTGTGGATTTCAAAGTTCACAACTAAAACACACATCAAAAAATACAGTAAAATGTCCAATTTTTGGCAAGGACTCTAAATTTCTACATATGTCACTAATACGACCATAACCTGTGTGACATGCTGTACAAACTACCCATCTATCATGACTGAAAGATATTAGCATAACATAATGTCAATACCAAGAAATGAAATATAATGAATGAACAACTGATGTCTGTCAATAAGTGGAATAATAAGCAGTCGAACAGCGATGAGAGAAACAAGCATTGATTTTTAGGAGAAAATAAAGTGTGTGTGGCTTTTTCTGGCGCTTTCATTGCCATGGCAACCATGTTTGTCCTCTTTCCTCTTAGTAAGGAGACAAACATCATTTCTGTGGTATAAAAACTTAATAAATAAATAACATTGATTTCGCTCTGATGGAAGAAAAGGAGCTCTATGTGGATCTAATTTGTTGATTTGAAAAAGATGAACCTATGGTTATGGATTGATTCTGTTTGGGTGTGTTAAAATAAAACAGGTTTTTGAAAATGGGGCTTCAACTTAGTATGTTTTTTTTATCTTTAAAAGCTTCAACTGTTTTGTTTGAAGATGTGCTCAAATATATGTATCTACAGAAATAAAAATGTTGAATAAATGGGTAAATGTGCAAACATAATGGTACACCTCATCCCTTCCCTCTGCCCAAATATCCCCCGAAATCCAGTAGCTCTGACGACCACCTGTAGCTGCACCTAATCACAACACACCCTGGAGTACACTTCCACATCTCTGCAGCACGACTAAAAGTGAAACTACTGCAGCTGAGCAAAAACAACATAAACCGAGAAACAGCAAACTGTGCCGAACCATAGATAGAAACATCTTAAAACAAAGGAGTGGCTGTTTGCAAGAGTAGGACATCTCTCCAATAAATGCAGTTACTTTTAGAGAGGACACTGTAGCCAGGTGGTGCATTGACAAGACAAATGATTTGCATTTCCAATCTAGCTGCAGATAATCTCCTTTATAAATCATTAAATTGACTGCTTCATGACACACAACTGCCACTATACCCTCTGCATCTGTAGGACGTCTTAAAACTCAGATTTCACCCGCGCACGCATACAGCTTGATTCCCTCCGGTTCTCCTAATAGCGCTGACATTTGTTTGTGAGGGTGAAATATTTCGTGCCCTCTATCTGGCCTCAGCTTTGATGGGAATGAATAAATTACCGGGTGTCCTAATACACCTGTGCAGTCTGAGGTAATGGGACAAGAGAGATGAGCAGAGGTGCCGTCTGCCTTGCCTCACAGCTGAACGTCTCGGAGTTTATCATGCCTTTCAGTGTCTGAGAAGAGAGAAAATTAAGAGTGCACACACACACACATTAAACTTAAATTAGATCAGCGTCTCTCTCTCTCTCTCTCTTGTCGCCACTTCTAAGCCACGTCTCCTTGGAGGGTGAATGAGGTTTACCTTAATTCCAAAGGAACACAAAACCCATTTTGTTCTTCTTCCATTGTAAAAAAAAACACCATCAACAGGTTTGTGTGGGCAAGCGATTACAGAGAGGGAAGTGCTTGTCTTCTTGTTCCCCACTGAACACTAAGCATTACAACCACCATCCCACAATCCCGAAAACAAGGTGTTTGCGTTATTGTAAATTGTCGGGGAAACACATTAAACCTACCTGGGTGGCTTGCTCAGTCTTTCATGCCTTAAGAGTATCCGTGGATCTCTGCCTCTTGATTTCTGACATTAAAACTGTCCCCTTGCCATTTGTTACGCATATATTAGCCTTTACATGATTGATTGAATTAATTTATTATTTTGCTGTTTTTAAATGTGCTCCAAAAAAAAACGCCTGTAGGTTGGGGCTGAATAGGAATTACCCGGTGGAGCATAGCTAATTACCAAGCATTAGCATATGCAAATGAGAAGCGTTATCTTGTGTACAAAATGTTGCTTATGGTAAACAGTGGCTAATCACTTTAACGAGTTTAGCTGTTTAAATGCTGGTAATTGCATATTGTTTAAACAGATGTGGTGTGATTCACTGAGAATCACGGTGCAGGAATGCAAGATATTCCTCTTTTGTGTCCACTCTGTGTCTCACCTTGGCTGCTGCGGCTCCTTTGACGGAGACACTGAAAGGGGAATAAAAGATGTGCTCTGCCTTTAGTGTTAGACGTTCAGTTTAGCTGTTAAAGTGGTGAGACGGACGTTAGATTACTTTTATGTAACTGCACCGCATACACTAGTGACGCACTCTGTTGTGTGTCATGACGGCGTGGAGAATGATATTAAAAAGAAGTACCGGAATTACAGCAAGGCCAAATGTACTGACGCCAAATTCCACATGACGGATGCTTCCTAACCTAACAACCACACTCCACTTTGCCCATGTTTGGATTAGCCGGGAGCCGACAGAGGCAGAACTGCCAAGATGGCAGCTACACCCAATCACAATGACTTACATCTATGTTTTACTCAGTCTATGATCCTAATTCTCAGGTATCACTTTATCATTATTTATGCACAAAAATCCCCCAAAACAGTTTAATTAAGGAGAAAACCCCGTGTTTGAGACGACTTTAAGGTTGTTTTATACTGTGTTGATGAAATTATTCTAATTTCATATGAGTCTTGTGATTTTCACCCATGCCAATAACTAGATGACATTAAGAATATCTGTAGCCGGCATCTTATCTCAGGCTGCAGCTAATTGTTATTTTCATTATCCGCTGATCCTATCAGATTTTTATTTCTTGCATTAAGTGATTAATCATTTGGTTTACAAACTATCAGAAAATAGTGACAGACTTCCACCAGCATTTGTGACGATATAAACTTTAGAGTGATAGAAAAATGAACAAATAAATAAATAAATCGATATCCTAGCAGCTCACAGTTTTCAAGTTGTGCTTCCCTGCAACACACCTGTCATATAATCGAGTGTGCAGAGAAATAAATTCAATGATACTACTCAGAAATTTTCACAATTTTCAGCTGTAACCAGAAAATGTTTGGCATGTTTGTTGGAAAAATACAGTCAACTTAACCGATTAATCGTCCAAAGTTTTCTCTCATGTCTGACATTATAAAAATAAGTAGCAGCTTTCTCAGATCAACTGCGAGAACTTTTCTTTGGAGGTCATTCCGAACTCCGCCACCACTTTCCTTCTATCTGTAAATGTCATATCCGAATAAAGCCAGAACAAACATTTAGGTGACAAAGAGCTTTGTCTGAATGTCATCACTTTAACAAAGCCAGGAATCGTATGCATTCCATATCTGACAGGGGACTTTAGGAGGTGGACATATCGCAATGCAACGAATGCTTCAGTCTCACGAATATGGGGAAGAAATGCTAAGAATGATGCTGTCCTCAGACTTTCAGGCTTTGTATTTTCAGAGAAACTGTCCACAAAGAAAGCAGTCAGAGTTTATCAGCTGAAGTGAAGGGCACCCTGTGGCAGAAGAGTCTCTGTCCTCAGAAGTTAGATCTCCATGAATGACAGTGGACATAGAAACGCCCAGGGGCAAACTTCTCAGCGTGGAGATGCCCACACTTTTTACGGCACACTTTTTTTTTTCATCCACAGGATGATTTAGAGATACACTTTCTCTCTCTGTGTTGTGGCAGACTCACACAGTCACACACTTTCTTATCCTGTGTGTGTGCGTGCAGGAAGTGAAAATACAGAAAGGTAGTCAGACAGAGGGACAATAAATGCTTGTATGTCTCTCTGAGTCACCCTGCGGACCTCTTACAGCAAAGATACAATCATTTTATCATGTCAGAGTCAACACCTACCTTATCTCTTGCTGTAGGGAACAGGGTGTGAGTCAACCCCACCAAAAAAAAAAAAAAAAAGAACATTTTGCTCTCTAAACACACTCATTTGATGATACAGAAAACCCATGGCGATAATTCAGCCCTCTGTGGGGGTTGGACTTTAACAATAATTGTGAGCAAGCGGCTCATACTTTTTGTGGAGCGCAGAGTAATTAGAATCCGCACGTTTCAATTTCCTTGCAGAAAAACACAGCTGGCTGGATTTTAGTCCACAATGCAGTCTGTGTTTCAATTCGTCAAGGCTGAATACTCACTGGCTTCCTTTTAGGTTACTGCTAAAGAGACAGTGGAGAAAAACAACAGACACAGGTGTAATTGTATTACAAATAATTGTTTTTGAGTATATGATTAGTGTAAGTAAGTGATGCTCAAACCATACGTAATGAAAATCAATCCCTGAGCCCTGCTTTGAGTTAGAGCTGAAATGATCAGCTGGTTAATCAACAGAAAATTCAAAATTATTTTGTGATTAAGTTTACTTTTTTTTAAGTTTTAAATGTACTATTTTCTGACATTTTCTAAACTATTGATTTAAAAAAATGATTGGCAAATTAATAAGAAATAAAAATGACTGTGTTGAATGTTTTGCACAGCTGAGCCACAGCCATGGAGGTTATCGGTAAAGCTGGCACAAACAGACTAAAGGAGTTTGGACTAATTAAAAACAATACACCGTGTGGGTAATCTGAGTGGCAGCTACTGTATGAGCTCGACTTATCATTTTTAGCTGATTAAGGTTGTCATATCAGTCAGCCTCCATACAAAACAAATCATAATTACCTGAGCATACAGCTCCTAGACTGGAAACTAAAGTAAAACTGTCCATCAGACTCATCTAGAGTGTTTCCTTTGGCAGATTTACCTCAGATTGGCCTCTAGTTAAACTGATATAAAACTAAATGAACCTAAAAGTCTGCATATGCCCCTAAACAGAAACATACTTCTACATCTCTTACCCAGAAAAAAAAATCCAAACTCTTGCAGACACATTGTTCTATATCTTAGATCTTATATATCTTACATGCTTTAAGTTAATTCTTTAAAATGGATACCCAACTTTGGATGACAACACATAATATTCATGCACAGTCATGTGACATGTCACAAGCCTGACGTCAATGCAAACTTGTATTTAAACCTAACTGGAAATAAAAGTAGTAGCTTTGGCTTTGATTTGATAAAGCCCTCTAATGCTGTGCAGATACGGATTTGGCCACAAATTGGTTGCTTCCAATTAAAAGCAGAATCAGGCTGACTTTCAGACAGATTGCTTGTGGTTTGATGTGGAGTTTGAGAGGGTCAGGACGCCTGATTACTGGCATGAACGATCAACAATCTGGCACATAGTTTTGATCAGATGTCTTACAGTTTAAATAGCCAGAGATTCACAGTCAGATATCCCCCGTGACTCCATTATAAACTATAGTGAACTTCTATTGAACTTCGACTTTGTATTACTGGAGTAGTATTTTACATGTTGTGGCAGAAACTGTAATCTTGAGCCATCTTGTTTGAAGTTCCTGGCTTCAGTGTGAGCATCCGTAGACGGTCAATTTATCGACGCAGTGTGAGCATAAAAGCCACGGGTTCTGGCTCTGCAGAACACTAAACCGTCTTGTGTGACTTCACACGACGTAGAAGATCAATAAAATCGCAGTGTCTTCGGCTTAACGGCAACAAAGCAGCCAAGGCGACGTTATGCACAGCCATCAAGTACCTTTTATGCTGCGAGCTGTAATAGCCTATTGATGGCACACACAAGTACTCAAAATGTATAACTTATAACAATTTGTAACGCTTTGTGCAAGTAAAAATTCATTTTTTGTAGAAAGAAGCCAAATGCACATCTGTTTGGTAAGAACTTAATTTAAAACATATGAATTCCTGCTTTATTTGACATTATCCGTACCACTCTCATTGTTAAATTTCAATATGACATCCCCCAGAATAACTCATTAAAGTTCAAATATGTGTGCTGTGAGGCGTGCCTGCAGGTATCCATATTCACACGACATGTTCTTTTGTTTGGAATAGAAAGATGAGAGACTTGATAATTAGTATGAGCAGTGTTGGTCACCATGGAGATAAGTCACAGGACTGGATACAGATCTAGCATGTAGAAAAAAAAAAAAGTCTTGAGGCCTAATTATACATCTTCCAAACTTTCTGTTAAATGAGTCTCTTTTATCACAGTGTTTGTAATGGTGCGATCACAATACACACCATTATGTACAATTATAGTTTATCTTCAGGTCTTTCAGTGTGTTACGGGTCCCTTTTACTGGAGCACACTTTACATAATCATTATTTTGAAAAGAGCCTCTAATGGTTCTGTGCATGTCATTTGAAGGCAGCTATCGATGGATGGACTTTCTCCAGATCGTAGCAGCTTGTAGTTGGTATATTGGTGAAATTGCTTGTTAAATTCAGTGCATGTTCTCTGTAATTACACATTCAAATGTTCTCTGATTCGAAACATTAAGCTAAGCACCTGCTAGCTGTGTTTCCCACTCAAGGTGAAGGTCAGTGCAGGTGTGTGGGCAGTTCAGCTTTCAGTGCCAGGCTCTCTGGACGCTCCTCAGCCACCAGCCAACATGGAGTAACCAGCCGTATCGGATATTTCCATGTCTCCAATGCTCAGTGTTCCAGTCTGGAAATCACCTGCTCCTGGGACACATCCATCTTCCGTGATGATCGGCCTCCCCATCTTCATTCCATTTATATTTCTTTTACCTCCAAACCCCTTTTCACCTCACTTTTTCTCCCTCTACATGGTCTCTGAGGGATGGAGAGTCATTAGCAGGTAATGAATGCAGGGGATGTGTGATTTTAGTGAGTGTCTGTAGGGCTAACCGAATGGGGAACTAGAGAGTGGACATTTTCCTTACTGCTTCTTGTCCGTGCTCATGGGAAGATGGGGGAATTTCGGTTATTTTGGCCCTGGTCTGAAGGAGAAACGTAGTAATTGGCTCCCCTCGGAGACTGGCTAGCTTCGGAGCAAAATGTGCCCAATTTGCTGTGGCCGGTTCATTCCACATAGCCACATATACCATGTATAATAGATGTACGTCTCTCTCTCTCGCTCTCTCTGTCTTCAGGGCAGATGAAGCAGCTCTGATTTTCACCCTGTAGCGTGTGAGCAGGAGGCGGAGTGAGAACCTGGCTTCATGATTGGATGACACGCTGGGTGATACATTGCTGAACTGCTTTGACCGCTGTGCCGCGAAAGTTACCATGAAGAAGCTCTCACTGCTGAAATATACATCTCGGCCCGTTAAATATAGATGTCGTGTACGGTATATGCTCTGTGTAATGACAGGATCTGCTCTGTGTTTCCTCTAAGTGTTACCATATCCTTTCGGGGAATGCCTGACGTGCTTTGTTTACCGGGCTTGAAATGAGCTTCATCTTTTATACTTTTAAAGTGTCTGTCACCTTTAAGATGCACGAGTGAGCCAGGGCTCTGCAAGTTATTATCTCAGGTAAGTGTAGATTCCACCAATCCCTTGTTTCCTTACACAGTACCGTACACATGTACAGTGAGATGGGTTGTTGAGTGTGTGAAGAATGCCTTTAAAGTTTTAATCCTTGTGAATTTGTTCAGTTCAGGCTAAAGTTTGTGATGTGATTTTACTGTAATATCTGGTCTAATGCAACAGTTCTCCTTTATTCAAGACCATTTCTACTATAGGAGACAATAAAGTAATCTTACCTCCAATATATTTGAACAAGTTTCCATCTAAACTGGGACTTCTTCAAAGCCGAGACTTCTTCATCAACTTTACGACTATTGGCAACGCAAGAGAGCCACAACGGACAAAGATTTCTTTTTAGATCTGGTTAAAAATCAAAGCTATTTTCACAGGACAGTGGGTAGTCTTAACCTTCTCAACTATGCTCTCTTTACTGAGATAGCAAGGAAAGATGAGAGGGATCCAAAAAAGAGCAGAGCTAGACATAGGAGAGAATGTAATGATGTGATTTTTAATCCCGGGCCAGAGTAGTATGTTATACAGAGGATGGTTGCAGTTAAAAAGGCTATTGGTCATAATTCCTCATTTCAAGGACACAAAACTTATTTTTAACAGAAGAACCTCCAATCAGGTGGTGAATCATAGCATGCACTATGCCCTCTATCATCCATTATCTTTAAAATGGATAGAAAATTGTCAGATTCCTGTTTCAGATTATACTGAGTTCCCCTGCGCACTAGCCTAAAAATACACAAAAAAAACTGGAGGACGCCAACTCAATGCCCGGGTGAGTTCGGCAATAAAAGGAGTTGTGATGAGCTCTGTTCATATCTGCAAGGGGATAAAAATGGTGTTGCTAATGCTGCGAGGCTGACTGTGACTTGTGCATGTGGCGAGATAGCATGCCAGGAGGCCAAGGAAATCTCATTCCCCGATATTTTCTGGCCGGCTTGGGCCAAACCTCGGATGAATGATAAATGAGCTGTTGAAGCCGGGGTCTTGTGTGCAATCTTCACTCATATCATAGCTGTCAGTGTGGTCACAGGATTGCTGTAACTCAAACGTGGAAAGAACAGAGAGCAGCTGCGTGTGACTAATATTCAAGAACTTTTTGCTTCCTCGTCTATCAAAGATCTTTACAATTACAGCAATCAAAATTGCTTCACTCGGTATCATCAGCATCATCCACATCCCCTTTACCAAGAAACAATGATGTACAGTATGTCTGCAGCAGGCGTTGGTCTGTACAAACTGTTCAGTCTTTCATAGAAATAGCAGTCATTGCCATGGTTACCCAAGAAATATGAAATATGAAATATATTCCACCTTTTTCGCTCTTGTGTCAGTATAATCACTGTCTGAAAGATACTGCGACATGACCCACCATCTCGGTGCTGTTCCAGTATTAGAGGTCTAATTTAAAAATACTGTATTTCCTCAAACAGTGAGTTTGGCGAGTGGTGGTCACAGCTAAGCAAAAATCTGTGGTTCAGTGTAGAAAACCTGATTCTGGAAGATTTTAGATACTGAGTGCAATTCATTTTGTTTACAGGCACAATTGTAAAGCTGAGGACTGGAGCTACAAGGTCTTGATGTAAAAGAAAAGAGTCCATCATGGCCATGTGCTACTACAGAGATTCAGCCTTTGTGCTCCTACATCCTCTCTTATTGCACGAAAATCTCAATTCCATCTCAAGGACAGTCCTCCTCATAGTCCAATTGTTCATCTGCAGCAGCGACAATGGGGAACATGAACGTTAAATGACCCTGAACTTGATAGATTCTGTTTTTGTGAGCTTCCCTCAGGGCTAAGTAGCCATTTGACACATGCCGTTGCCATGGTAAATGGTAGCGTCGCCGAAAAGGAGGGCGAGTCCGTTAAAGGTTGAAGATGTCAGCGATTGGCTGGATGGACACTAAACAAGGAAGGAAGATATCAGCTCGGAGCCTCTGATTGGGCAAAGGGGAAACGGCATGTTCCTGGTTGGTTGAGCTGGATCCCGGACACACGCTCACCATGTTCTCATCTGCTCCTGCTAATTAGCTGTTCGCCTGAGAGAGCACCGTGCTGCCCGCCAACCCCATTAGCCAAGCAAACTGTCCCCATGAATCCCTGCTTCACAAACAAACAGACACGTACCCATCTCTGCTTCGCAGCTCCCACCAAGCTTGTATCCATGGGAATGGCAGATTTTATTTATCTAATATCCCAGACCCTTTGAGTGATGTGTTGATGCTGAAATTACAGTGTGTGCCGGGTTTAAGGATGGCCAAAATGGAATGTGTGAGGGGGCGAGCTCATCTCTCATCCTCCTATTCTGCTCAAGCAGCATAATGAGCCATCAGCTACTGCTGACAACCTAACATCAGCTGGCCAATTAATGCCCATGCTTCTTTTTTAATCAGGCGCCTGTGCAGACGCCTCAGTCCAACAATATCTGGGCCCTGGCTATTTGGAGACTTCTTTTTTGTGAGTCTCTATAATGATTTCCTCCCGAACAGCAGAATTCACATTCTGCCAGATGATTAGTACTCAATGGGAGCATCTTGGACAGAAGCCTGGAGGTAGTGTTATATCCAGTGGAGAGCCACAAAGCGTGCACACTATACTGCACAATAAATACAATTAGGGAGCGTTTGTAAGAAGAACCATTCAAAGAGGCCTTCAAGAGGTTAGCAGTTTGATAGAAACACAATGTATACATGCTTCAAAGATAAAAACCTGCTTGACTAAGGTAGCTACCGATGTTAAAGAGGGGACACGAGATAAGAAACAGTCCTTCGAGAGGTGGGAAGAGATAGAAACCTATGTTGAAAAAAGCAACAAAGGGGCTCCGCTTACAACGAAGTGGAAGCTCACGCAGCGGTGTGGCAAAGAGACCCATCTTCTCATTACCGAGTCCACAGACGTGGCCTGTTTGCCCTGCCAAGAGGAAAAGGGGGAGGGGCAATTTCAATGAAAGAGCGAGGAAAGAGAGACAGATAGAAGAGTGTGAACTCTCCAAATGGTACTGTCGGAAGATAAGGAGAGCTATTTGGTTGTGGCTGATGCTCCAGAGCCGGGTCATGCATCGCCACTTTTGACAACCACTCAGTCTGCTGTCACTCAGTGGACTCTCTTATCGGGCTAAGCCTCACCGTGGAAGCCCACCACATTTCCCGGAGATACCCCTGTGAAACATGCATGATTTCTGATCACATTTTCCATGTCCTACAGTACATTATTAGAGTGGCGATATGAGCTGGAGCTACACACCCTGAATACATCCTTCTCTTTTCAGTTCTCCCAGTGGTATAAAACTCAACTGTACCATGGCTGGTTTATGAACCAGCATCGATTTATATGTTAATTATATCCCGGGACAGGTTTAACAAGCTCTAATGTAAGTGTGAGAACTCCTAAGCTAGCTGTATCTCCTTTATCTCTTTTCTCTTTCCTTCATACCCTCCCAATCTGCGGCCCCGGCATCTGCAGTCTTGTCACGGAGCCGACACAGGTTATCCTGATGATAGCAGATGTCATTTAATGTGATCTCCGGGGGGTAGAGTGAAGGGGCTAAGGCTAATGGAGAGTGGAGCAAATCTGATTTCTGTTTGACAACATTGTGCTCTTTTCTAACTCCACCTGCCAGATTGCTTTGAACTGGCCACGTAGAGCCGGATACAGCGATAGAGGCTGGGGGCTAAAAACAGGGTGAGGTCATTTGTTCTATAGCTGAAATCGACCGTATTTTCTCCCCCCCTATTCCTACAGAATCTGTTTCCGCCTCAGACTACACACCCAGGAATCGTGTTCGACGTAACCATGCCAGTCATGTTTGCACTAAGCAGCTGTGTACAGTTTCCCATTTGCTTCTAAGCGTAAAAATACATATGAATGAATATGGGTTGAGCACCTGAAACTATCATGATGATGTATGTAAGTGGGTCAGCGATTACAGCAACCAAACACAGCCACACCCAGCAGCAGTGAATAAAGAAGAGGATTGCATAATCCAGAAAGTGTTAACTGCCACTTGTCACTTGCCATGGTATTTCACCATGCTTTGCTGGAAGGGACATGAATACTGCCATGCCCAATTTAAAAAACCCTGTTGGAAAGATTCTTGTAGTGAGTATTGTAGATTTTATCAATAGACCTTAGGGGCAAAAAAAAAAGAAAAGAAAAGATGGACATTATTGGTAAGCAAATAAATCATGCAAAATGTTACCATGCTGTCATGAGAAATGTTAGCGCCACGCATGCCCTATAAAGGTCAGCGGTAACATATGCACCGAGATAAGGAGAGATGGCACATGATTTCAGAGTTGCAGAGTTGAAGTCAACGTGACAGGTTGAGCAGGCCGAGGGCTTTCAGGAGGGGTGGGGGGGCTCTCAAATCTCACATTCAAATCTACAGCTGCAGAGATGAACGGCACCGAGTCTGTACAACAGATCAGTCTCTGTCACTGGTAGTAAAGTATACTGTCAGCTCTGGATACTGGACCTTGATTAGCAACTACTTCTTCTGCCTAACTGTCAGGATAAATTTTGCAACAGTCTTCTCCGCAGATCTGATCCGAAAAGTGAGTTTAACAACAGGATGAAAATCACTTAGCACTTAGCTCCCAATGGAGAAGCGAACTGGTATGTTTTCAGAGTGCACTCTCAATGTGTAACAGCTAATCAGAGGCAGATAGTGGCTTCCTATGGCAGTCTGGCTAGGGTTAATCACATAGTGCTTCCTTTTTAGCATCTGATTGGGCACCCTGTCGTTTGCACAGGGTGGCTGCACAGCTCTGGGGCTCTGGAATCTTCCACAATCAGAAATGAGCAACACATATTAAAGCAGGTATGCAGACAGATAATGTAAACATACACATGACGGCACACGATGCATGGATACACACACATGCACACGTGTCTCTGCAGACAGTGTGGGGAATAGAGATGCATTCTGAAGCGCGGTAGCTCACACGTTGCCGTGCAGTACAGCCTAATGGTCAGATATATTTTTTGAAAATGGAAGAGAACAGACTATGCTCATTCTGCATGCATAATGCATTCGTAACATACCCCCTTATCGGCTCAGTTGACACAAGAACCCCGTAATTAAATGTGACTTCTGTCATCTTACCGACTCAAACAAATGAAATGCCAACACACACTCCGAGGGGTCTTTATGAAGTCTGACCTCCCTGTCAACTGACTTTAGGGTGGGCCAAAGAAGGGGAGTGGTGGAAAAAACTCACCAGACAGATGCTTTTTAGATCAAAGTTGGCCAGACGCAGAATGAGTATTGCGTTGTGGAATAATTCACAAAAATCTAATGGCCATCAAAGGGCTCCTTCCCCCCTAAAGAGATGTGCCGCGGGATACGTCCAGTGTAGCCTGTGTTCTTACCATCAAAGTAAATGACTCTCTCACCATGGGTCATTACTGAAAGCGGCTCCTGTCAATAATGAGTAAGCAGCCCTTAATCTAATTTGACAGAGGGTCTACAGCTCTGCTGAAAAGCCGTCCTCTCCATAAAGAGCAATGGACTGTTCGCTGTGCATCACTTTGAAATGAGAAAAAAAAAACAAATCGCTGGAGAACGGCCTCCTTCTTGTGTATACGCACATGCACATGAGCGTTTCTTAAAGCAGGTGCGCAGATCACTGCATCGGTGTTGCAGCTAGTTCAGACTCTGTCAAACAAGCAGCTTGATTTCTCCTCTTTGATGCCAGTTGTGGGGTCCTCTGTTGTGATCAAAGTGCTCCAGCGCTCATGCCAAAATATATCGACTGTGACTGATTTAATTATTGATGGGTGGCTGCTTGGTTTTGCTGACTGACCCCATCTGACTGTCCTGTGCAATGCCCCAAGGATGGTAGACCCTCTGCCCCTCACCTCCTCGGCACAGCCTCTACCACCAATGGGCTGCAGTCAGCCTGCCCTGTCAGCCAGTCAAGCCTGTTCGATGCTAATGCAATGTGACCACTTTCAGCCCTCCACCTCTCTTTGTCATGTCAAGGGCATATATATTCAGCACTATCAGTGTGGAACGGCTGCACTCACTCGGGTGCTCAGTGCCCATCACCCCGGGTCCCTGGCCGTGGTTAGGAAACCCTCTTAGGCACTAAAGGTCGTTAACGATTTATTTCAGTGACAGCTTTGCTAGAGACTCCCGATGCTGGTGGCAAACGTCAGAAGTCATGCAGAAAAACAGGCAAAAATAAAGTTGATTTTTTTTTAACTTCTTATAGGAGGTTACATGTTTTGAAAAAGGCTTAAATATGAATAAACTTAAACCATCGATCATAAAGTTCTCCTGCTTTTTTTCTCTAATAAAAATTTATTTTGTACAATCTTTTTGCAGTCTTTCACACTTGATACCTTTATTGTTGTGCAAGATTAGCACTATGCCAAACTGTGATGCTACCAGATATGCAGATTTACCTAGAAAATAATGATAATGTGACAGGAGGGTCATCTGTCAAACAATTTGGTGTCTTTTTCACAGTGTTATTAAATTACAATTCTGATCAGAAGGTGACTTATTCTTCGGGAATGCTATTCACTCCGCCACAATTCAAGCTTCTGCTGACATATGAACCACCTGCAAGGTCAGGGATGGCAGGATATTATTCTTTTACAGCTGTCTGTGATCGCATATGCAAATAAGATTAAATATTGAACAATCACTCTAAATCCATACCTATCACCGCTGTGACACTTCAGTGGAATGACAAGTGGGTAACAACATCTGTCATGCAGCTGCTGTTACGTAATAGTGGATTACGCTCGCTCTGTGTTATGCACAGATACTAACATGTGATGAGGGAAGTGAAGGTGTGTAGAATGAGAAGCTACTTAGCTCAGCGATGCCCAAACCTCGAAGCAGCAAGAAACAACTATCCTAGCCACATCAATGGACCTATTGTGAATTTTAAAATTATATATTGTGCTCGTCCTTAGGACCAGTCTACAAGGCCCGGGTCCGTGCCTTTGCCTGCCACCCAACTGGCCAACCCCATTGCTTCTCCCTGCATGTGGTGGGTGTCAGCTCTAAGGCCCAGCCACCACATGCTCGCTGACAGGCTCCCCTCCCAGGTCTGGCTCCAGAAATGGGTTCCAGTTTTCCTGATCCGTCTGAAGTCCTACAGCTCCTTAGGTTCTGATTCATAAGGGTTGGTGTGAATCTCCTTCCACTGGGACCAATTTGCCTTGGGAGAACCTACCAGGGGCTATATCTCCTGACAACACAACTCCCAGGATCCCAAAGACACTCAAACCCCACCACCACATTGTAGGGACAAGCATTATGCTCATGTATTAGAGCCCAGTGACCAACTGGTTCCAGTAGCTGCATGAAGCACCTCTTAGTTCTGTTCTCACAAGCCCTTTATACACAGAGATCTCGCAACACTTCCATAAAGAAGAGCAGTCATCACAGCTTTGCTATTTTATACTGAACCAAACAACCATAATGCCACCCCAGTGCGTGACTTTAAACGTTTCAGGAGTTAAAGTGGTGTGACGTATGGTATGGCTCAACTCAACTCTATTCACTATTGGTACCTCCACTTCGTTTTTCCACTGCAGGTAGTACCTCCTCAACGTAGGCAGAGCTGTACTTGAGTCTTGAGAAGCTGTAGCCTTTATTCACTGACAAATTGAAACCTGTACATGTACTGCCAGGCTGACAACTTCACTGCACACCTTTTCCTCTTCTCAGCTCTCACTCAACCATGCACTCACACGTGGGTCCTGTCCTGTTGCCTTACGCTTTTTACCCAGACGTCCATTCAATTCTCGTAATACTTCCGCTCAAAGGAAGACCAACAATGCCTCCGTGATTCTGTGTTCATACTTTTTAGACAGAGCAGTGAGGGAGACTAATGGTGCAACAATCAGGCTGTGTAAAAGGAGGTAAAAGTGGTTAAATTGGAGCCGAAACTCAAATCTAAACTGTGCTGACTCTTGTATTGGTGACTATCTTTCTATAAGCTACTTAAGAAATAAGGATCCATTGCTGTTTCGAGTCATTAGACTAAACATGTTTGCCCAGGCTCTACTGAAAGCCTAAAGGTGAAACTGGTTTCTCCTTATCTAACTCCAGTAAGCAGAAAAAAAAGTTAATTCTGCTGTACAATTCCCAACACGACATGTATATACAATCCTAACTTGGCACACTTTACCCTTCTCTCACAAACTGCTGACCTAACACCAGTTTTGACAACCAACACCGATCTGACTCTCAAAATAGAGAAAGGCCAGGTCGCATATGGCCAGAATATCCTGTTATTTCTGTGTGTGTGTGAGTCAGTGTGGAAGTCCAGTCAGAACCAATGTCTTCTCCTCATTTGACCAAGAATGAAAACAGGGTAACGAGAGAGAGAGAGAGAGAGAGAGACAAGAATGAGACAAACACGTTATCCTTTGCTGCTGGCGCAGCAGGTCTCACAGCGTCATCATCAGTCTGAGTCATCTCATTTTAATATGCTACTTTGATGAGCTGGTGGCGGTTGGGAGGGGAGGGGGGGTACCTCCCCCGAGACTACACACACACACACACACACACACACGCACGCACACACACACAAATACACACGCTCAGCTATCTTATATACTAAGACGTGGTTAGCAGATCTTCCAGCACGCATACTTGTCTTTCCCCTCTGTCACACACACACACACACAGCTTCAGATTTTTATTTTTTTTGTTGCATGAATTAAGAAACCACACTGACATATGCACGTGTGCGTTTTACACATCTTTGACCCACACACATGTGACCGTGTGCCACCAGCTACCATGTGAGTTTGGCCTGCGGCCTGTGTATGTGCGTCCATGCGTCTAACCATGTATGTGTATATGGTATGAGTGTGTGTGTGCGTGTGTGTTACAGTGTAACACCGTAGGTTGGACAGTCGCATGCGCCAGTTATGCACTTGTGACCCCCAGGGCAAGATGTACTGAGAAAGCAAAAGTGTTGGGGTGGGGGTGGGGAGGGGGAGTCACGCAAGCATTTTTCTCAATAGCCGAGACCCTCTTGAGTATTCTCCCCCCCATCTGTTCATCCATACAAACAGATGTCTGAGCTGGAATTGTAAGAAAAAAACGCATCACACCATCATATCTTGAGAATACAATATTGGTTGGAAATCAAATAGTTTGCCTGAGGGCTGTTTGGGATATGCTGGCAGTTTGAGGCATATGAAAGAGAAATACTGTGTACACTATGTACGTCTGTTCATTTCCTTCATTTTCAGGTCTCCTGCTCCGGTTCAGAAGCTCCTTTCTTAACTGAGGGAATCGAGATATACAGTTAGGGCAATTTTCCATTTATTTTTTTCATCTTCTTTCAGCTACCGCCTCCTCTTTCCAAGAATGGAACATTAACTGGGCTTGACTTCATTTGTCGGAGCTTCTTTATGTCTCCTGCTAATGACCTTTCTGTTTAAATAAGTAAACATCTTTCTCCTAACTCTGCGTCTCATTGGAAAATTACCTCGCCTGATGTCTGAGGCCCTGTGTCTCCACATATTAGGGTACTAAGCCTCAGACTGTGAGAGCAAGGTACAGGGTTGCAGTCGGGGCACCCCACCTTGCCTATTGTAATCCAATGGGAGCTATGGTACGAATATCAGTGCTACATTCGCTGTGGCTGCTCCAAGCATAAACTGGCAAGGCGGGAGGCAATTACCGCCACTCAGCCAGCCATTTACCAGAGGAACTGAGGCTGCAGAATGGGCCAGCACTGCTCGCTTTGGATTGAGCTCAAATGGGGTCTAAGCAGGAGCGACACTCCGCTGAGGGGACAAGAAGTCCTCATTTCAACACGCTCAACCATGTGCATATGTGTACCCCTCCATAAAGAGCAGAATGACAACTGTGGACACAGCCCTGAGCCTACACAGGGAATAAGTCTAAAAAGAGAAGGTCAGTTTATTAAACTTGAGTTACAGACTGGTGAAGACTCACATAAAAAACTCTCAAACATTTGAAAAAAAGTCAGGGGCACACACACACACGCCCACATGTGCACGACTCTGGAGCCCGAACTAACATGAAAAAACAGCACAAAGAAAGAAACAGATGCTTATTATTCTGGGAGCTGAATCTTAAGAGAGAATAATTATTTTTTCTTCACACTTCATGACTGTCTTCTGTTCAGATTTCTTACAGGTATGACTCAGAAAAATTATAGAGGGGCACTAGAGCGACCTGAATCATCAACTAACATAATCACGTATACTAATGAGGTCAATTAAGGCAATTTAGCTGGGTCCATGCATTAATCAGGGTACATTTATAAGTCAACATACGTACAACACAAAAGAGGTATTCATTAATATTTAAAAGCATGGAGGACTATAATTATTTCCAGTTTTGTTATAGACCTAACAAGCTCATGCAAAGTACAGCTTGAGAAAAACTAGCAAATTCTCTAAAAAAACAACAACAAATAATTCCTCTAAGTCCTGCATTTACTTGCACAGTAAGAAAATCATTGCTAGACTGCTCTCTGTGGGCTGAAACTGGCCCGACTTCAAAAAGTGTTGCCAAGACTGTTGTTTTGTGCTTTACTTTTGGAAAGCCGTTACCATTACCAAGTGATCTGTTTTTACAGACTCAGCCTCATATGCCCCCTAACTCTCCACTCCACTTCTCTACATCTCTCACGATTATGTACTTGGTAAAAGCAGCAGTATGTTTTATGCACTATTTAAACAAAACGTCCACAACAACAGAAAGAAAAATTGATTAAACCATTTATGTTGGAGTTTACCATGCGTACTGCTGTTACATATGAGAGAAATGTGAGTGACCAAGCAAACGTTTCCATTACAATTGGTGCTGAAAACAAGTTGCCAGTGTAAAAGCCCGGGGCAACTTTCATAAAAACAAAGTGATACTTTATTGATCCTGCAGAGAAAGTCTCTTTCCACTTTCTCCCTGCGCACAGAAACTAGCATTCAGCTCTGCAGAAGCAGCTCTCCTTGAGATTCAATGTCTTGCTCAAGGACACATAAGCAGGAATGATGCATGTCAACATGAGTTGAGCCATAAAACCCTACTGCACCAAAGGGAATCTGAATAATTCAAAACTATCGCCTACATTTGTAAGTTTGCCATCTGGGTGACCTGATTTGCACTGTCTGCTGTATGCCATGTGTAACATTAGTTGCCCCAGATGCTTTGTAAGTCCCTGATTTACACGTGCTGTGTATTGTAATGCCTTGAAATGCTACATTTTGTTGTCCCATCTGAATGTTTGATGTTTAATTTTTTATTATATAGTTACAGTTGTCACATACACTATATAACATATGGAATACTTTTAAAGGGATGCTGTTTCTTGTTATATGTGCTTAAAAGTTCTAAGTTCTGGCACATTTATATCATAAATATGTCAATTCATGTAGCAAAGCTAAGTAAAGTAAATTCAGTGGTGGAATGAAACTATGTCTTACATTTACTTAAGTACAAATGTGAGGTATATGTACTTCCTTTGAGTATTTCACTTTCATCCTGACTGTATTATTGCTTCATTACATGTAGTTACTTCACAAAATAAGATTTTATATACAGAACAAATGACATGATACTAAAAATGAGCTTCAATCTTACCAAGTACAACATTAAAATCCTACTTACATAATAACTACTAATAATACTTTAAACCACATTATGCTGCTAATACTTAAGATGCTTACGTTTTCAAAGTAGGACTTTTACTACTAAAGTGTTTTCACTTCACTGAAATACAGCAGTACATATATAACAACAGATGAGGGAACTTCGTACAACACCTACTGTTTACTGATACTGTTTGTTGAAGGGTTTTAATATCGGGATGTTTTGTTGGTGCCTCTGAATGCTGCCCTCAGCAGTATTTTTATTGTTTGTTTTGTTATTTTCTTACTGTGGCCTCTCTACAGGCTCAGACCATTCTGCAAAAAACAACTTCACTTCTATGCCATGAAATCTTTGCTTCTTCTCTCCTGGAACCACATAAATAATTGTCTTTTCTTTTTTTTCTTTCACCATCACATAATAATTGGTATTTTTCCAACATAGCGCCCTCTGTTTCATAGAGCAATACCACTGTGGTAATATGGACAATTGTGCATGTGCATTTGTTATGATTATATTACTTGTGATGAAAACCTAGTGAGTTGACAACTTCGCTAACAGCTAAACATCAAGTACAACACAAGACATAGCAGCCAGTTAATATTACAGTACTTCCTCGTCCAACAGCAAGAAGCCCTGGTCGGCGTCTTTCAGACTTATGTCACAAAGCTCTCGCCAAAGACTAAAAGTCAGTCCCACATTCACTCTTGTCCAATGGTCTCTTGCTCTGTCACTCTCTACTTTTCTCTTCTTAGTGTCCTTCCTCTTCAGTCTCTTTGCCTCTGTCATTATGTTCATAGAGGCTGCTTAGCCTGGTTACATTGCCCACTCGCCCAGCTCCAGTTCTGGCATGACACTGGCTCTGCTCCCCATCAGCATTCACCCACGCCTCGGGCCTGAAAACCTTCTTGGTGGTCCAAAACGCCTGTGTTACAATCACTAACACCGCCCTCAGTGCTCTGAGCTCACAGCCACATACTGAGCTAACAATAGCTAACTGTAGCTATAGTTCACAGCATTTTTTTAATTAAAATATGATCCAGTTTCACCAAAATCAGTGAAATAGTTGGTGGTATGTAACTTAAAGCAGTTGCCATAAAGTGTTGCATACTTCTCGTGGGTGATCTGTTACATAGTGCAAGAACAGACATGCATGATGACATGACAAAAAAAAAGACTAATATGGACAGAAAAATACAAACAAGCACAACAAAGAAATTATCTGTCTGACTTGCACTGGGAAGTCGAATAACATTAAATCAATTCATCAGATCAGTATTTTCCAATCAGACTCGCGGTTTCAGCCTCTTCAGCTGTGAACTTTGCCTGCTATCCTGTCACATACTAACAAAAAGGGCAAAACAATTAATGTGAATTTGTCACTATGGGCTGGGAGACATTACTATGGACATATTTCACTAATGTCTGACATTTTACAGGGAGAAAAGCAATTAATTAAGAAAATAAGGTGAGATTATTGTTAACAAAAATGTCATTAGCTATAACCTAATAGAAAGATGGAAAAGAAAAACAATTAAAAAATAAAAGATAATGTTAATAGGGTAATAATCATCCATTGTAATCTTATTTCTCTAAAAATAATGCTTTCATTTCATTTTACTGTCATTTTCTAATTTCAAATATATTTTGTGATTATTAGAATCCAGTGTAAAGTAATAAACTGCAGTACTCTACTTGTGACCACTGGGAAAAAAACTCAGCACCCAAGTGGTGCTTGTCATTCATCCCCACGGTGCCATTTTCTTTAAAAATTAATTATTTTCAAGCACAACACCTGAATCAATCTTTTGATATTTAGCCACAGAGGCTTCAATGAAATGCACGACCGTTATCCATCTACTCTGTGCCACACTGAGGGTGAGTGATTAAAGATTCAGGGAACAACACAGATCCATCAGAAATGTCAAGAGGACCTCATATTGTCAGCCTTAATACCAGTCCTCTGGCTCTGTTTTGACAGGGGCTCTGACCTGTCCACACAGCTACAAGAGGAAACATCTCTTTTGCACAGTATAATTCTGTTGTTCCCTTTCAAAGTCTTAAGGCCTCATCTTGCCTGTCTGTGTCAGGAATAATTAGGTTAGTTTAGTGAATCCTTAATCTCTCCGGCCCTTTGATTATCCTCCAAATCTGAAACGATCTGGCTCGTGCGTTGCCAGCTCCTAACCAGAGTAATTAATCCACTTTTGGTGCTGAAACTTCTTCAGCTCAAGCACTTTTGAAGGTGCTTGCTGGAAAAGTATTCAGACTCGCACTAGTACAGGGATCATGTGCTGTCAAGAGGAATATGTGCAGTGATTTATAACAACATCTACAAGTACTGAGGAACCTCTTTCAGCAGCAGACCTTTGGTCTAGACAAGAGGCTGAATACAAAGTATATGACAGAGGAAGTTTGTTTTATGTTTTATTAAAAAGTAATCAGACAGATTAAGAGCAAAATCATTACATTAGCCAAAATCTTTTTCAATCCATTAGCAGTCTCATTCATTCTTGTTGTTGAGGATAGAGTAAACCCTTCCCTGCTGTTATGTTTATCACTTTAAATGTGTCTCTCTCTCAAACATTACACAGTTAATTGGAAACCATGCTCACTCACAGTACAAAAGAGGTGCTTTCAGCTGTAAATTCAATCTTATCAGGAGAAAGGGGTCTATTTTGGTGGTGGTACATCGTGAGGTGGAGGTTAATTAAGATGTATAACTAAGAGATTGCAATTAATATCTCCGCAGGTAATTTAGCTATGGTTGAATCAGGCAGCACGACGTTTGCCGGGATTGGTGCGAACATGGTAAACTCAGCCTAATTAGCAAATCTGATCTCTTGCTTTTCTTCCTTCCATTCGACGCTACGGGGTCTGATGAGTGTAGACGGAGTAGAAGTACCCCCAGGAGCTCATGACACAGAAAAGATTTCAGGATAAACGGTGGAACAGTAGGGGCTTTTCTCACCAGAGGGCACATGAATCAAAAGCACCCCTGTGATTTGTCCTTCACGTCGGGCAGATGGAATTGTGTCTGTTGCCGCCGAATGGTGGTATGCAAGAATGATGGAAACGCGAGGGAAGCTGCGGGGCGGCTCGACTACAAAGTCACCAGTGTCATTTTATATGTGCAACAAAGGAATTATCTGTCTGACTTGCACTGGGAAGTCGAATAACATTAAATCAATTCATCAGATCAGTATTTTCCAATCAGACTTGCGGTTTCAGCCTCTTCAGCTGTGAACTTTGCCTGCTATCCTATCACATGCTAATAAAAAGGGCAAAACAATTAATGTGAATTTGTCACTATGGGCTGGGAGACATTACTATGGACATATTTCACTAATGTCTGACATTTTACAGGAAGAAAAGCAATTAATTAAGCAAATAAGGTGAGATTAATTGTTAACAAAAATGTCATTAATTGCAGCCCGTAATACTGAGAAATAGTCTAACCCCTCAACACTCGATTCTAATTTATTCTCTGTTCAATGGGACTGCACATTTATCATGCCATGGTCATACAGGCATGCAGTTGCTTTCTTTACCTCCAGGAGTCTTCAGTGTGATTACATTTCAACATTTTTTCTCCCCATGAATCCAATTTCCTCTGATTTTACCTCCATGTTATATACTCTTCCCCCCAAGTTGTTTTAGTGTGAAATGGACCTATTAGCGCCCGTCCCCCAAGAGGAATCAACCTAATGATATTCCTGTGTGATTTAATGTCCCAGGTGTGGTCATGGTGTCTTGCTTTTTTTTTTTTTTTTTTGCCTGAGCTTGTCTGCAAGGCGAACCAATCTATCAGCTTCATGCTGTCAAGTCCCGGGAGCAAAGCTCTCTCTGGTCCTCCAAGGTCTTCTTAGACATGAGTGACTGACCACATCCCCATTCTTTCCATCTCACTTACATGGAAAGAAGCACTGAGTGATGAGAGGGGGACACGGCTGCGGTAATATCTCCATAAAAAGATAAAAACATACTATTTGTAGAAGTCGTTATACCTTTTTTTTTTCCCATATTAGGTAGGATCTATTTTAAGTGTGTGGCCTTTACCAGCTACCTCATCTCTAGTGGACTGAGCAGAATCAAGGGTTATTGAGCAAAATAGTAGCTACTTGTATGCTTTTGACTTACGGTGAAATGACTCTATGTATCACAATCACCCACACATGCACACACGCACACACATTTTTAATGTAAATGAACTGATGTTACACAGGGATTATCTGCATAATTGCAAATTTGCAGAAAAAAAGAGCAGTTATGAACAGCAGGCTTTTTTTTATTTTTTTTATTATTACCCCATGTGATACTATTTTCATTAACATGCTATTTTGAAAGGCCTTAAAAGGCTGACACAGTTCAGTTAATTGTTAGCTTTTGATTCCCAGGGGATGTTTTTCTTATATTATACTAGACTATAAAAGGAAAAAAAAATAATAGAGTAAGCCCTGCCTAGCACTGTTACTATGACAACAAGCTTATAGATATATAATCACACTTCACTCACCCCCATAAGAACCCACTAACACACGCACACAGACATACATATTCTCTTATAGGCCAAAAAACATACAGGTGGAAATGCTACTGAAGCTGTATAAGCACGCATCACGCTGGGTTGGGATGCACAGCTGTTGATTAGTAAGCTTGCCAAAAGTGCCCCACCGCCTCTTTTCTTGGACCCAAATCAAATCCCCAATTTGTTTATGTTATTATGTTAATAAAGGGTAGCATTTCCATATGAATATCAATATTTCAGTAGCAGGCGAGGCGTTGCTGTGAACACAGTGGATCTCTGGCAAGCAGCACAGTGTAATATGAATGGGCCTCCGTTTGGAGTTTAATTTCACTCATCTGATTTTCTCTTCCACACATAATCTGAAAAGGAGGTATTTTTAGAGCCCAGGTGCTTATCCTCTTTGTGGCGCTGGAGGCTAATGTTAAATGAACACATCAATCTTGGGCGTTTCAGAGTGAGAGGGGAGAGCAGCGGCGGCACAGTCGTGGCGGTAGTGGGTTACCTGCCAACTGTGTTATTCTAAAGCTTTCTGTTTTCTATTGCTATAGTTTGCTGCAACCACGGGGCATTATTGGCTTCACGGCGTGATTCATTCAAGTCACTTGAGTGATGGAAATTTTGCCTAAACCGTGGTGGCATAAATAACACTGGGGTACAGAGCTACACTGTGAAATATCAGTAATAAACAGCTAATGGTATCAGTTTAATTCCACAGACAATTCTGAGCTTCCTGTAACACATGGATAATAAATCCTGGAGGCATTAAAAAATAATTCTTTACTCGAGAGCCAGTACTTCAGCATCAAATTTGTTAAGTAGATTACAGAGCATTTAAATATATCAACATAAGGTGTGTGTATGCTAAGTGCCAAACAATGTACTGATCCAAACACAACTACTGTAGTGAATCAATCACACCACGCCGTGATGAGTCATCACTCTTTCTGTGATCTAAATCACCGTGGGTCAGTAATCATTAATGGTTGTCTAATGCATCATGGGCATGCATATCTGCTATTTAGGTGGTGTGTATGAGATTTTTGAGTTATGTGCTGTTGTTAAAGCCTGATGGGTAGATGGGAAGGCCAATCAGTCATCTACTTGCTGGTGTAGATTATTCTATTAGTCTCTGTCTGTGTGTGTGTGTGTGTACTTGATGAAAAGGTCTCCTGGGAATCTCTAGGACTGAACTTCAGTGCACCTATGCAATCATTCCTGACCCATTTTCCAAGCATTACAGGGCTTCGTGCAAATGCAGCCACTATAAAAGGCCCCATATTTCACACGTTTGCTCTGTTTTATTTGAAGTTTTCGATGTCCGTAAGATATATTTATGCCTTTAAGTACCAAAAACCATCTCAATGTAGTTTCTATATGTTCTCCCTGGAGGAGAGAACAGTTTTGTGTTGCCTTTCGTGTCTCTCCCTAACTCCCACATATACTGGCTTGTAGCCTAACTGGATGGACAACCATACGACAGTCCTGACAGCTCATTTAAAGGCAAAGTTTCTGAATACAAAATGTGCGCATTTCTCTTTCCCCATGGTTGGATACTTGAAACACAATATTCATTTAGCTCCTACACCTACTTTAAAATGAAAATCTCACAATAAATCTACAATATTCTACAATACGGGGCCTTTAACTGTCCCCTACTCAGCATTCGTGCTGCCTCCAGTAGTTCTGAAGACAGATCTTACAGCTTATAGCAGCGACTTATTCATGAAATATAACACTTAATAAGTTCTTTTAATTTCCTAGTAACCAGAGAATTGATTGTAGCTTCTGATGGATGTCAGTCAAATATTCATTTACAAAAGATCTTTGGGACAAGCACTTACAGTAACACTCACTGACAAAAGTATCTAAATGTGGAGATATACTTTACTCCCACCCAACTGTACTGTAGTCAGATTGGGTAATTTCAATCTCGTCAGCCTAATCTTCATTGATTTTGAAGAAACAGAATGTCAAGAGCTCTCTGCTCACTGAGTCCTGATTTCATCAGGTAAATAAGCTGGGTAAAGTTTAAATGACATTCAGGAAAAAGGGGGTTAGGAAAATCAGATAAACAGGATCATGCTTCAGACTAAATAGGAAAAAAAAAGACTTTCTGCAGTAAAATTCATTATTTCCCAGCGATGTTAACGCTCTGTTATCATCTGTGGCAACACGAACATACAAGTAGGCAGGTATTCGCATCTAACAAATGGCAGTACATGAAAACAGATCAATACGCCAGCGACAGACCTGTATGACGGTAGATGGTGTGAAATTATAACCTATGACCTAGTTGTCGGCTGTGCGTCAATAGTTTGGAATAATGCATTTTTGAGCCTCTCAACTCAATTCCTCTAATGTGGTTTGTTGGGACTACAAATGCCATCATCTCAATGGCCGCTGCTTCCATCTGCGGGGATCTGATTGATTAGCCAGTCTGCTGAAAGTTGACTGGGAATTGTTATACAGTGGAAGCACTCTGTGATGGCCTTTTGTGGGCCATCGATTGATTTATAAGTGGGACAGCATTCTGATGTGTTCAAGTGAGTATCGATTCACTGTCCATATCTGTTCGTGTCATCGGAGATGTCGCAGTGCGACTGTAGTGCTTGCCTGCCGTCCAATGAAGACAGACATCATTATTTCTCTTCAGTGGAAATTGATGGTTATTTAAAGTACTTCTGTATTTATCTGGACCTCTGGGGCTGGCTCTGGCTTTTTTTTTTTTATAGGTGTAGCACACATAATGTTAAAATGGCTCCTCCTGATTGGTCTAGCGTGTCCATTACATGCAAATTTTCTGTACACAGACGACACTCAGTGGCTATAAGCCCTGTTTGAGGACAAAGATCTCCAGCTATGTTCATCTTTGTAGAAGCACAAACAGAAGGCAATGAAAGAATTGTAACATACAGTATTAAGAGTGCCCTTTGAACACAATTTGCACTTATGAAAGTAGAAAAACACCAAGCTTGTATTGTATCTTAGTTCTTTCAGGAGCCAGCTCCTGAAAGAACTAATTTACTGACTTGAAAGGCTGTGAATGCTCAAGTGTCTCCTAATGATCATATAAGGCAGAATGAACATAAATCATGTTTGGAAATCAATAAATACAGCAACGGTACAGTGCGTTCTGCAACACCATATCATCTTAGTCACAGCCAATAGAAGCACCCTGAGCCTTCAGCTGTGCTGTGTATAGAAAAACACCTCAATCATCCACACCGCAATGGGATGAAGACCCCCACACTGGTCCTTACACTCCACAAATATGGACAATTCTCTTTGAACTAAATTGTCGATAATGAAACTAGATGATGTATAGGTGCCTACGCGATCAATATTTCTTACCGGTGCCATATAACAGTTTTGTTAACGTTAGCGCTAACAATACTTTGTAGCCATAACAAATGAGTCAAAGAGCAGTAATGGGGGTATATTTTACTCGCCTGTTTGGATATGTACTCTTTTGTCATAATAGGTCTCTTTGAAATCCCATTTATTCCGCTGCAGGTTGACAAAAAACAAAGCCTTAATTGAGGAGAATCTCAATTTCAAAGCTAAGTAATTGAGGCTGATGTTGGCTGGAAGGGTGTGATAGTTTATTGTCTTACTGTTTGTTTTTCTGTCCACAAATGCATTGTGTGATCTTGAGTTAATCCAAGCGCTACTCAATTTGGGGAAAAAACAATTAACAAAAGAAGTATAAAGGGCAAAAATCAGAGGCAGTAAAGCACTGGACTACAGCCATGATTTATTCACAAACAGTCTGAGGCAGAAAGAGAAAGGAAAAACGGTTTTCACAGTAATCAGCTCTCAAGTTCATAAATTGTGTTGATTTAAATTTAATGAAAAGATAAAAGCTCCCTCTTGCCTCTGTTCTGAGGCATGCTGCTGTTTCAAGGCTTAAAAATGGGACCATATGCCCAGCGAATCCATGCCCAGGGTCACCTTGAAAGCATTAGGATTTAATATGATTGACCATGCAAGTCTTAGCAAAGGATTAACGCAATGTTGTCCGTATGCTTCCTGAAAAAGAGAGGAGTCAACATTATGCTTATAGGTACGAAACTGATGAAGCGCTGGGGGACCGATCTGCTCGGCCACAAAGTCTTGAGCCAAAAAAGGTTGAAGATGTGGCTGTAATGAGTTAACATGACGAGCGGGTCATTCTGTCAAACCAGAGGATGAGGATCCCATTAGCTTGAAAAAGTCTGAGGTGAATGTGATGAGCTGTGAGACTCAATAATGTCTCCCCCCCAACTCTCCTGCCCTCTCCCTCCCTCTCTCCCTTCATCCTCCACATTCAGGGTCAAGCATGGCTTTATAAATGTTATCTGATTGCTGAGAGCTTTCCAATGCCCAGATTCGGCGGTGAAATTAATCTCTGACTAAAATATTGACGTACACAGAACCTATCAAGTGAGGCGAAGCAATCAGGCAATAAGGGAGGAGGTGTTGGAATAAAAAAAGAAAGAAAAAAAAAAGAGATAAGCGCAATCAATCGGACAGCCTCACCCCGGGTTTAGGTGCTTCGCTGAGGCGTTGGATGGGCGTTTGATCAACTACAGCGCAGGTGAAACACTGAAATGGGAGTGGAATTAATCTAAAATTGTTTGACCTTGAAGTTTGACCTCTCATTAAGGTAATCCCTGAAATCTGCACCGATTTTAGTTATCACAGGGCGTGACGATAAAACTGTTTTTTAAAATCAGTTTCAAATTCCCTTGATTGAAACGCCATTAACACAAAATTAACACTTCAATCCAGCGTTTATCACTTTCAGTATATGAAAAACAGCAAGACCGACATCGCTGGCTTATGGCTTTTGGTCTCTGTGTTTAAGACATCACTTTGCATGTTACACTATGGCAGCCATTATAATTCCATTGGACAGGCCTTAATCCTTGACAATGGCAGGCATACTTTATATTATACAGTACACAATGGTGACCTTCCACGTTCACCTTCCAGGGTTTAGAGGAATAATACAAAACATGCAAGCGTTAATCTTCTCTGCTATGCTTCAATCCTCAGTAGAACCCTGGGGGAATGTCACAAAGGCACTGTCGAAATGCCTCCTGCATAGACCTCCTGGCAACTATGAGAACAGGGAAATAATATAATAAAACATTCATCATTCATTTTGTAATGCTGAGGTTGTGGAAAATGGGAAAAGAGAGTGTGAGAGAGAAAAGGAGCGCGAGAAAATCAGGTGCACATGTGTAACAGAGAGTGACAGGCCCTTTTCATGTGGAAAAACAGCACTAATTCATTTCCCACACAGGAAGTCCTCTTGTTTGCAATATTCATGTCACCTAGCACAATGAAAGGAGGACAATAACCCCTGTTATTGGTGTTGGTGCTAAGAATAGATGTAGCCCCCTTTTGTTTTGTTTTTTTTGGGGGGGAAAAGGAAATAAATAGCTGAGGAGAAACTCCACTCGGAAACTGACCCAGATAAGAACAACAGAAAAAGCTGAAGTCTGGAGGGGCAAAACAAAACAGTCCAGAGAAGAACAGAGGAAGAACAAGAGAGAGAGAGAGCTGTACAGAGAAAGGGGAAAAAAAAGGCTCTAAAGATTGTTCTCCTGACAAAAAGTTAGTTGAGAAGTAAAAGGGAAAAAAAAAGGGAGATGAATATTTTAAGAAGCAAGCTCTCTCATGGAGGAGAGAGACGAGTAAGAGTAAGAATAAAACCAAGCAGCTCTAGTAGCGTCGGTTCAAATCGTTGACTTGCAGAAAGGGGAGTTTTTCAGAGTACATGAGTGGGGCGGCATCTGTTGAAGCTTTCCTCTGTGTACATCCCCCCCCGCCCTGCCTGGTGTGTGGAGTGCACCATCAGCTTATTGGGGCAATCATCTGAAGAAGAGAAAACACAAATATGGCAACCGGGGGCCGGTTTCTCGACATTGTTGGAACATCTGCAGTTGCTGCAGTTCTATTTCCAGAACACTTTCTTGGTTGCGCTGAGCTAAGTGCTAGAGTAAGCTGTGTAACAGTAGCCTATTCAGTGCAATGGTTTAATATTCACAGTAAGCCCACCTAAGACTGTGCAGATAGCACAGTGTTTTTTTTGCCACTGTGCCAAAGGTTACCCAGCGTGGCTTTTGAGGAAATCTGTCCTGATGCACACAAAGCTGATATGCTAATCCTACCACACCGATCACATGCATATGGTGCGTTTGCATCATTTCCTAACTCTTACACTAAGTGCTATGCCAGACTAAAAAAATGCTAATGTGTGCTGCAATATGTCATTTGTCCTTGTGCCGAGCTGGCCTGAAGCTCCACCGAGCATGGCCTACGGTGTCCAGACTGTCAACTCCACTCCGCTCTCCTTCTCCCTCCATGTCGGGGAGAGAGGACTCTGACCCCGCCACGATGACACTGCTCCAGAAGAGATTATAGGCCCTGATACTCCGCCGCGCCAGCATTATGCACACACTGCCCTTTAACTAAGATACACGGGCTAGTTGCCAATTCTGTCCGGGACTGTCAGATCTGCCTACTCACGTTTGTGCAGGATAAATAACAGAAACTGCCCAAGACAGCAGGTGGCACATATACAGGAGACATACACACAAATTCTAATATAAAAGGCGGTGTAATAAATAAATAAATAAAATCAATGAGCAGTAGTGTTCAACTCATGTGGGTTTTGGGGACCGAAATCAATACCTGTTTCCAACTACTGCCATCATATTGGAGGGAGACAACACAGTAGGCATTATTTCCCACCAAGGGAAATATGATCAGCAAACCATGTGTAAAGTGCAAATGAATTACATCAGGAAAACTGCTGATACTCTGCTCTCTGTGTCTTGAAACTTTGAAGCGT
The DNA here is from genome assembly GCF_000972845.2 of Larimichthys crocea. NCBI lineage: Eukaryota > Metazoa > Chordata > Actinopteri > Sciaenidae > Larimichthys > Larimichthys crocea. The sequence continues at coordinate 7,526,185 of NC_040030.1, read as the reverse complement.
AAAAAAGGTAAAGGTAAAAAAAAAGTGCTATGATTAATCAGTGAGCTGCAGCCAGAAAGTGACAGAAATCAGTGTTATCCTACCCTATGTGATTTCATGTTAAACTGCCTTTTTTTTAAAAAAATCAAATAAATAAATCACGGATCAGAATGTAAGCTGAAGGAGTCTAAACAAAAACGTGTTGACATTTAAATCATTTCTTCACGCTGTGTGCTTTCATGTACTTGTTCGAGAAGACTAAAGTCTTTCACAGAGGTGCCGAAATACCAGAGATTTGAAAATCTGTGATTTTTTGATGTTTGTGCCAAGCATGAAAAAAACATTTCTCTTATTCTGTGAAAAGTGCATGTGTGCTGTTGCGTCCAGTTCATTTCTGCCTACTTGAAACATAAAAAAAAACAAGAAAGTAGCCGGGAACTAAAATAAAAGAAAACTTTTTCTTTGTATTATACAACACAAAAGCAAATCACGTCTATTTTTTTTCCCCGCGAAAAGGCACTATATTTCAGCTAAAAAATAATTAATGAACATATTAACTCAGCACACTGATGACAGATATTTGACTGATCATGATATATGTTGCTTAATGTAGACAATTCCCCAGCCAACCACATCTGGATCCCATCAGTGTGAACCTGCAGGTCCTGAATGTCATGCTTTGGGTTCTGGACTGAACTTTATCTCACTGTCAAATTACATCCAGTTCTGCTTACATCGCCATTTAATTGCTAAATTAAAATGACTTTAATTGAATTTCTCGCTGTGACTTTGGGGAGTCATTAATGTCATTGGATGGAAAAAAAAAACTCTCCTTGGTATAATGAGACTCAAGATGTCAATGCCAGCTTGCTTTCCTCTCACCCTTCCTGACCCTACTAACCCAACAACTCTCCATCTTGTCGCGTTCCAGGGATTTCATTGCATGATTACGCATCTTGACCCTCTGTGCTATGGCTTGTTGTGACACTTGAGGGGGGGTCAGGTTAAAAAAAAAAAAAAAAAAAGGCCTTAGCAGTGAAACTGAGGACAGCCAAGAGCAACAATTATTGATAATGACTTTATCGCATGTTCAACACTGATTTTTAGAACTAATGAGTCTTTACTAGACTGTGAATGTGTCATGACTCTGGTTTTCCATTACATAGTAACAGTGAAATTTTTATTTTTATTCATTCATTTATTTAGAATATGCCCCAGTTGCCAGTCAAAGTGATGCCCTTGGATGTGAAGGTAAAGAAAAGAAAAAGTGAAGTGTGGTATGAAGCTATTAATCGTCACAAAACAAATTTTTGGCTCTTAAATGTTACAGAAAATGTCACAAAAAAATGAAATTCTTTGGTTTCCATCAAGGCAGCGTTACATCCGTCAGATGACGTCTGAAAAAGCAAGAATCTAACTGAGGTATGCAGGAGGCTGTGGCATTTCCTGACTATGACCTTGCTCCCTTTCCGATTTGATTTCATTTAATTCAGTCAGCTTGACATTGCGATCATGTTAACTGATTTCTTTTTTGTCCTAACCAATCAGTGGTAAGTGACATATTCCAACAGGGTCCTTCTGATTTCACATGGAAGCTGCTTTAGAGGTTGCTAGTGAGTCATTTGTGAGTAGTTAGACACAAAAGTGGAATTTCAAAACTGTGTATGTTTTTGCGTTTCTATGGTGATTCTTCTATCACCATTTTTCATTGATGTAGCTGGGTTGCTATCTAGCTGTGTACGAAAATAGTCCCCATTCTTGATCCCACCTACAGAGTTACTGGGGGAAACAGAAGTCGACGGGCAGAACACTAAAACTATCATCGTCAGGCTAAAGGAGAAATGCATAATCAGTACTCTGAAAAGTTAAACGACTCTTATGATGAGAAATAATATTCTTCGGAAAACTTTCAGCTTTTAGTCAAGTTTAGATTGATTTCTTATTCAAGTAGGAGGAATTAGCATTAAATGACTTTATACCTCACGCTGTCTGTCATCATGTTTTAGCCCTTTCTGAAGTCAGTCAGTTCATAACTCTGTGTGAGACTGTGCCAAATACTAGTACCACCCATGCAAAAAATGAAGCTACAGCTTACTAACATGAAATACATAAAACTGTTGTGTTCTTTTGCTCAATTGAGTCCATTAATTCTGGAAGGTCTGTGGTAGAATGATCTGTTCTATTCTTGGCAGTTTTGCGCCGTGCGTCACAAGCAAAGGAGCTGAGCGAGACAGAGGGAAGAGTGAGCGAGCGTGTGTGTGTGTGTGTGTGTGTGTGTGTGTGTGTGTGTGTGTCTTTCCATCCAACGAGACTCCACCCTGAAGGCAACCGCTCAAACCTGCTGCTGTCACATATAAACAATGAGACTTGATTTGATGAAATGACAACGACACAGAGCTCGGGAATTTGTATTTAAAATACCGGCGACTATTTTCATTATTTCATTATTTTTTAGGACTGTGAGACAAAATGTGTATAGTGACACAAAAGGAAGGAAATAAAAGACCATGCTCCAATAGTGGAACAGAACTAAAGGCTTGAGTCTGCTATGATTCATAATTATATAACTGCAACAAAATCACTGTGTTGGGTAGATACACATGTGCACACCAGCCTGCTGCGGTATTCTGTTGCCAATGTCTTTGGCCCTTCGTACAAGGCAGCCGTCTCACGGGATGGCAATGATCAGAAATGGAACAACACGCAAACTGATCCCGCCATCTTGGCAGGCTGGTAATTAAATATCAGCTCTTGGCACGCAAGTATGTGTGCCCCACAACACTGATCAGTAGAGAAGGCCGTGCCAGGTCCTGTTGCTAGCAACTATTCTCAAAGATATTATTAACCTCTTCTCTAAAGCAGATCCAGATCAGAGGCATCCCACTTTGAGGCCCCCTCAGCTTAGCTGTCTGAATGTCTTGTGTTTGGCTCTTGCAGCATAGAGGAGGGCCGCTTGGAAACACGGTTGCAATAAGTCAAGATGCGAGTTGGACAGGTGGCAGTGCAGGATGTGGGGTAAAGAATAGGGATGGGCTCATAAACAGCGATGGCTCGTAATTCTGAAGATGTCAGAGGCCAAATGGATATTTTTTCTATTGGCAGTGATAAGGCATGTGGGCAATACACGGAAAGAAGCTTATTAATTTCCCCATAAAGCCTATCATTGTGTAGCAGAGCAGGCTTTCTGTTAACATGCCAGTTTATGGACGCGTAGCAATTGTCCCGGTACAGGTTCACTCATGATGAAAAGCGTGGGTTCTTTTTGTTCCTGCGGCCTTATTAATGATGCCCCATCAAATATACTACACAATGATTGCACGCTTATCTGCGTTCGACATTAAGTCAGCCGTGCAGTTAGAGGTGTTTTTGAATGGAGAGTCTGAATGTAACACTTCTACCTGGACAGATAAAACATTACTCAGTCAGGTTTTCAATGTCTTTATTAAGACATACCCTCTTTTGGATTTTATCAAACTAGAGTGCAGCCCACTAACTAACAGGCTGTGCATAAACACCAGCAGGCATTTAAGCCAATTTGTACAGTGATTGGAGCTGAGGAGCCCCCTGTCACTGGCAAGGAGGGATTTATCAATCACAGAGTCTCTGGCTGCAGCTTTTGCTCACTTAGACTGCCTGTGCTTTGCTAAAAATGGAGAAAGATGTGATGAAGAAAACGGGAGAGTGAATGGGGGATGTAAGAGGGGCGTAAATATCCGGGAAATATCTGGAGATGGGAGGAAGAGGGATGATGAAAGAAGGTGTTGGGAGAAGAGCTTGCAAGGGAGGAAGAAGGATTGCGGAGGAAAGAAAATGTTTGCAGAGAAGAATGAAACAGAAGAAAGAACAGAAGACAGAAACAGCCCGAGAGAAAAATCATTAAAAGAAGCAATTTGTGAATGTGGTTGATACAACGCGGTGCTCCAGATGCTGTCATTTTGAGACATAAGCCAATTAAGGTGGTGTAGATGTAGTCAACATGCAATAATGCATGCATGATCCTGCTACAGATGTAAAACATCACATTACCAACGCTGAGCGTTACTGTGTGTCAATGTCAACTACAGCTGAGATCCAATTAATTATCCCTGCGTCTTTTTTCTGTGTCTGTCTCACCTCACACGTATGCAAAGAGATTAATTCAGAAGAACATTGAACACATATGGAACAGAAACCATCCATAACTGATCCATATTGCATATGGAAAATAAAGGGTGGTGATAGAAATCAATTGCCTGGCTTAGAGGTACCATTTACATCTTTTCATCTTCTGCTGATAAGAGCCACAAAGAGCATCTTTCTTTTTCACTCCTAAATGAAATAATCTATAATTCTCAACACCTTTTCATTGACGTGCTCTATCTCAACCTACTCGAGATCCATCCTGCTGCGTGAACGCACTCGGTTGATGCGCGAGGATGGAAGATAACACGTTTTGATCACAAAAAAAAGCACGAGTGTATTCTTAGACCTTGTCAGGTTTCGACTTATTGAATGCCTCTCCAGATAAGTCTGTCCAAAAGATAAAAGGGAAATGTTCAGACACATTAATGATTAGTTGCTAATGACTGATCAAACAAATGCACTGCCACTGGTAAGCACTGCTCTAGTAATGTCCGCTGAATGCTAAGCATTCAATAAGGCCAGACCTGTTTGTGACTAATCAGTTAAAAAGAGCCACTTTGACATTAGCAGATGGATGTGATGTAAGATCAACAAAACACACAGTGCAAACATGCCCAAAAGTTTTGCTGCCGTGTTGGTAAATGAACTGGAATGCCCTTATAGAGACTTACACTTTTGACCAGAGATCCACTGCATAATGTCACAAACCACCTTATATAATGAATCAATGCACCTTCTCTGTATTTGTGTCTTCTCTGCCCACTGCTTTCTCTCTAACCAATGTTGACATTTGGCTCAAAGTATATTGATTTATGCCGGGAAGTGGAGCGCATATACACAACGACTTGAAGTGTGAGGTAGAGGGTGCAAAATAGGAACAAGCTGCAGTCAGTGGATCTCTTTTAAGGTTGGAACTTTTTTTCATTTAAAGAACGACAACATTCGCCTCATAACTGACAATTTGTCCGGAATACGGCACACCTATTCATCCGAACGCCATTGTGTTTTGTGTTGTACATAGAAGTGAGTGTCCCTTTGAAGAAAAGGTGTGCAGTAGATTAACGCGTTCAAGGACAAATCATGAACGCCTGAAACTGTATGACTGAAACTTTAATGGCTTTAAAAAGTGAAAATATTTTCATGGCCAGTCATTGAAAAAAAAAAAAAACTCACACACACACAAAAATCTTCTGCATAGAATTTCATGCAACAGTCAAATATTTCACCGTTTGACTGTTCTCAGCAGCTTTTCTCCGATTGCTTGCATTTTCCTTCATTTGGTTGACTGAAAAACATCTCTGCAATTGCGCGGGCTTGCAGCTCACTTGACTAGAAGAATATGGTGAATATGTATAGGAGAGAGTCTTGAATAATGTATCGGAATCAGATACGTACACTCCCGTGGTGGAGCTCCCATTGTCAGGCATGGTGGCAATCTTTGATGTGAATCCAGAGCCTCAGATATGTTCAAAATTGTAATGTCACATGAATGCATACATTTATTAAAAGTAAAATAAGAAAGATAAGGAGCCTGAACACATTAAGGCTGTCACAGTACTGTACCTCGAGGTGGAGTGGAAGAAGAGGGCTGATGTAGAACCGGAGAAATGGTGGTGAGTAAACACATCCAGAAATGGGTTTCTTTCATTTGATATCTAAGAAGAAATCATAAAGGAAATATACTGCATAATTAATGATGCACAAATGAGACTGCAGCTTGTAATATGCTTGAGTTGACATTACTGTTACATTTTTTATTTGACAGATGCCTAATTGAACTTGTGCAGGTGGACCATGTTCATCTCTCCATGTCCACTAACACTGTTGGGCTACAAATGTTACACCTTTAATTACCATGTATTTTTACCAAAGACAGTCCATGCCCCCTGCATATCAAACTTTATTAATTTTTAAATTTTTAAATAGGGTAAAATGAGGAGGGGAAAAAGTAAATTCACTGTCAGTCCTCTGTGATAAAACAAACAGAAAGAGAGAGTGAGAGAGAGGAAGAGGGGGTAGATGAAGAGAGATCATTGGGAAATATGCAAATGAGGATATGAATACAGATCAGGCTTCTTCTCTGTAGGAGATGAATACATTTACCTCTCATCTACATGCTGATGAACAACAATAAGGTGCTTTTTTTGGCTTTGGTACAGGCTACAGCGCTTTCATAAAGCTTTCATGGTCAGTCGTTTCAAAATGAAAACAACCTTAATAGAATAAAAGGATAGAAGGCAGACGGATTTACATCTTGTCCATTCAAATGCTCCTGTTTACATCTTCTTTTACTATCGACCCGTCTTTCAGGTGAAACTCTAGACTCTATAGCTCCAAAGTGGCAGTCAATTTCAAAACATTTGTACCATGGGCTGCTGCCGAAAAAAATGAAAATTACCAGTTAATTATCCTCACCAAAATAGGCAAACACTTTTTGCACGATATCTGACGGGGGGAAAAAATTGACTGAAGTCTGAAGTCTAGTTACAGAGAAAAGTACCGGCATAACAAACCCACAGGTGTTATGATGAGCTGCTTGAAAGCTACAAATTACCGCTTTGCAAACACATCAGTATGAGTGAAGTCTGGATGTGTGTTTGTATGTAAGTGAGGTACATACATGAACATGAGCCTTGCTTGTTTCACTCAGTTTCACTGTGTGTGTGCAGTTTGATTTTATTTCAGAGGATTGTTTGAGTCCCTTTGGAGAACTAACTTCTCCTTTTAAGCTCTGCTCGCACCCACCAGAGGCTCAACTGATCAAACGCGTTTATTCCTTTTCGTTTTATTTCGCCTCCTTTCAACTCACTGCCGTCCTTCCCACACAACTCCTCGCCGGTGTTTGCCAGTGTTTTAGAAGGTAACTATAGTCAAGGCATGGCACAATTGTCCCCAGGCTACCTTCAAGCACCGGCAGAGTGGTCACAGGGAAGAGCTGAAGGTTTATAGTCCTAAAGTGGAGAGAGTGCTCCCCTAACCCCTGTGGCATGGACATACTATATCTTTTTAATGAGACTCTGAGTGTTACAGGCCTCCAGGATGGTGGCTAGAGGCGATGGAGTTTTCCAGAGACCAGCTTGACATATGTGCGGCAAAAGGTTTTGGAAGGTGTACTGACACGAGCCACTAGGTATCAACAGAGGGCCTTTGAACCAACACATTGCATTTGTATTCATTTCAACCTGGCAAAGGTGTTTGAGTGCATATTGCATTTATTCTCTACTCGCCCTAGGGATTTTATGCAATGGGCAGAATACATTATATCAACATGTAGCACAGTTGAGTCTATTCAGTAGTGTAAACACTTCTTGGCAATCCTGCTTTCGTCTGTGACAGTGTCGCTCTGTTCGAGTAATTGAGCTGCAAGTTTTGCACAAGTCTTTAGCTTTAGCAGCCATAGCTTAAGATCTAACCTCAATCTGTCAGGCTGGTGTCGAATTCATATTCATCTCTCTTCATTGTATTGAATAAATATGGGTTAAACCCCAAGGTGGTACAGCTCTTTTATATATTATAGAACTATTAAAGCACTGAGCGTATGAATCATTTACCAACTTTCTCACGACACTCCGAGGGTCGAGAACATTGAACAGTATGAGATTAGACTGAAAATGGAATACAATATTTATTAGTACGTTTTCATTACTGTACAATCACCTGAAAATAAGAATCGTTTTCGTTGTCTTAGAGAGAGCGGGTCCTCTTCCATGGAGTCCACCATTTTTGTACAGTAGCCCAGAACAGACAAACCACACACTAGATCCAGATATGGATGTTTGCTTTTAATGTGAATTTCACAACCAGAGGTTTTCCTACATGTTTGGAAGGAGATGGTGAGGCGTGGAAGACGATTCATTTGGTTACAATCTGCAACTTCACTGCTAGGTGGCACTAAATCCTACACACTGGACCTTTAAAATAATTTAACTTAATTAAATGCACAACTGTCCCAAGTCACCCAGGAGGTTTGCTGCTCTAGCTTCATTGGTTCTAGTATGACCAGTAGCTTCTGGTGCTAATATTTGCTGACACTGGCAAACTTAAAGTAGATATTTCTGATTTCTTTTTTTTTACTCTTCTTCGTTTGTGCTACTGTTACGTAACATTTTATCATGTCACAGATCATTTCAGTAAAAACAGCGTTTGCTTGTGAGAAAATGATTGAAATGTTAATCTATGACATAATAAAATAGCCGTAACAAAAAAATATAAATAGTCAACAATATGACTGTTACACAGAGTTTAACATTGGCCAACATAAGCTACTGCAGCAGCAAAACCCCTGAGTCAATATTTCTTACTTTCTTTATCATATTAAAAAAAAACATTTTTACTGTTGTTGCAAAAGAGTGTTTTTCTTACTATGTGGAAAATAGGTTCTTGGCAAAGACAAGGGGCATATACAGCACAGCACTGTCCAAGTCAGTGAGTCGTTATCGTTTCTACCTTGTTAGTGCAGGACATGTTGTAGAACATTAGTGGTTAACAGACCTAATTACAGGTACAAGTGTCACTCAAAAAAGGAAAAAGGCTGCAAGGTGGATGCTAATGAAATTTCTGTAGCACAAGATTGTTTTCTCTGCCAGGTCTGCCAGTGGATATCCAGCTAATTGTCAAGCAAATCACCCTGCAGGAGACATTAGTATCCACAAACCTTAGCACTTGTTATTTGCAATCTCCTATGAAAGATTTAAAATGTAATCACCTGTTTTTGAGTGCCAGAATTTAAAAGGTGAGTCGAAATGGAGCTGGGATTAAAGGCAATGTGGTAAAATTACTTTTTTACCACTCACTGTGAAGGCTGCATGACAAGGGTTACTCCATAAGAGCCGATTCAGCGTTGATTTGTTGTCATCTCCAAGCGCGGTTTTAGGGAGAGCGCCACGCCAAGCAGCTGGGAGAGAGGAAGCGCATCACTCTTGAGAAAAGATGGCTGTTGCTTGGGTCGGCCATATGCCTCAGCATCTGTGAGTGAGGATGAATGCTTCTGTGTATGACAAAATAAATCCCAATGACCAATTCTCTCTCCTTTTTCTTTTTTTTTTGTAAACACTTAAAAAAAATGTCTCTTCCAACACAGACTGCTTGCTCTTTCACAAATTAGTTTTTATGTTTTCACATACATTACATATGGATTTCTTTACGGAATTATTTCATGATCCTTATAAAACTTAGATCCAATAGTTTATGCCTTGAATATTTAATGTTGTTTTGATATTTACACCAGTAGGGTCGGATGTGTTTTTTGGTACACCCTACATTCTGTTCAATACTGCTGCCAGGGTTTGGTCCAGAGACTTAATTTAAAAGATGTCCTGCCGTGTTCGCCTTTGGCTTTCCAATGAGTTATCACTAGCATTTATAGTATGTTCAGAGGCTTTGTGATCCAAGTGGGGAATTGGGGTTGTTTTTAAAGTTGTCTAGCGAGGTTATTATTGATAAGAACTGAAGTAAAACTAAAAAAAAAGAATCAGTTTAGTTGGCAAGATTAAACGAGAACCTCTTTAAATATTTAGACTCAAACCACTATGTTCACCAGCTACTTCATCTGCTGCTGGTTGATGGACAGCTGGTACACAGTGGGTTCTTAGAGCTTTTTTGGCTGAAATAGCTGCCCACTGCGGCTGAAAGCAAAGCTATTAGATAAGAATAAACCAAATCAGTACAGTTACATGTCGGACAACCAAAGTAATGGTCTCTAGGCTGGAGGGGAAATGCAGAATTGGGTCATAATTTTCACTCATTGTCTCATTGTCACTACGAGCAACTCTCCTTGTTGCTCTCTTTTTTTCCAAATACTAAAAATATTGATTATAGATGCTTTAAGAGAATTTAAAATGAAAACAAAACTGTTGCCAAAACTAAACTTTTAAAATATATCTTGAAATACAGCTGAAAAAAGAAGAATTCAAGAAAAGCTGAAATGTAGATGTTCAAAAGCTCAAAAAAATGAAAAATCCTGAAATAGCCTTTTAAAATTACTTGAATCAAAGTTTTAAGAAGTGATGAAGTTCGAATAAAATGTGGTCACGGATTGTTTTGAAGGCTTGTTTGTGTGATTACTTTTAAATAGTTTGTGGGAGTATTATTAGGACACAGAAGTTTTGCTCTACACCTACACCTGCAAACTACATAAACACATGCACCTGGTTAGGATGCAGCTAAATCAGGAGTGAACTAACTGACACGCTTAAATGTAATCATGCTCACTGTGTACAGTAATTGAATCTCATTAGGGAGCACAACAGGCCTAAAAAAGGAGGTCTGCTTGAATCTGCACTGGCCGGAGAGCCAACGGGCCAAAACAACAAATGGGATTACATGGTTTGGACCCACTGCAGACACACTGAAGCAGGATTCAATGCCATTGCAGTTAAACATACAATTATGCCTCCCAGCATGAGGTGATTATGAATCAGCGAGAAGCAGGGGCGAAAGATGCTAAAGTGATTGTCCATGATAACTTCAAAGTAATGGGATTCATATTAATTCATCTTTACGATAATATATAAAGGAGATGGAAGCATTCATTACGAGCTAGGTTAAATAATTTAACGTCAAGAGCAGATTTATAGTGTAATAATGTACATTCTGTGAGGCGGTCATATAAGAGGAATATTCATCTATATTATCTTTCATATTTCATTATATTTTATTTTTATTTAATGTTACTATCTTTTAATCGTGCGACACCAAATTTCATTATTCCATATGCTCAGTTCAAGGAGTGTCAGCCTCTGCGGAAAAAAATAGGGTACACTCTTGGCACACTGTATCAAATTATGAATAAATAACCCAACATGCTGTTAGCCTGGGGATAAAACACACACTATTAGTTTTCTCCCACCCCCCAAAAAAACTAAAAACTAAAAAAAAACAAGTGTTATTCACCATCACCCGAAACAGATGGCTGAATCGTCCTCTATATGTCAGGTCTGTCCAGCTCTCACAACCTTTGGCTGTGGCCTAACCCTTTCACAATCGCCTGCACATGCAACACACACAGACACACACTGAATATCTCTTTCTCTCTAGCACACACATGATCATTCTATCCTTTTCTGTCAATCTATTCTCGCTTTTTCCCCGACATCCCTTCTCTCCAAAAAGTCTTTCTAATAAATATTAATGTCAGCTCCCATGTGGCGGGGCAGGGCTTACTCACAGCCAAATGATCCTCACACAGAATAATGAAGCCGCTGGGATCCAGGTGAGAGGACGGAGGGAGGCTTATGTAACTCGGTGCCTTGTCAGGTAAGTTTCATCCATAATTTAACACCCGGGGAAGCGGATTGGAGATATAGGAGGAGACGTGAGGAATTAGCCCCATAACCTGGGAAAGATGTGGGAATGGGAGGAGGCAAATGTAATGAGGGAGTGAGTCCACAAGAGATTTAGTGCGCAAACAGTGCAAGTTTTGGGTGTGTGATAGATGTGATTGAGCTGCAAATACATCATGCACAAACCTTCTGGGAGCATTGTACATTTTCTGCAAATAAACCACAGGATTTCTGTTAATTCATTGATTATGAGGTATCACTCAAATACACTGACAATTCCAAGCGCTGGAATGATCAATACAAAGAGAGATCGACAAACAACTGTCCACCACAGGAGATCCCAGAACTCAGGCGATTCGAATTCTGTGGTACTGCCTTGGCTACAAGTGTCCCCTGTCGACAAGTATAAACAAGATGAATGGCTGCAACAGGCAATTTGATGGACACAGTGGTTGACAACTTCACATTTTCTGGAGATCAATCTGCCACACAGGGAGCAGCTGTACATGGACCAAACAATCAGGCCGAGACAGGAAACCACATGGATATTGATCGAGTTGACCTTTGAACCGTACATTCTGACCTTGTTATCACACAATGTAGCTTGACAAATCCGGGGTCAAAACGAGCTGGTAGATCATCTCCTGAATCATACTTTAAGTACCGCACTTCAGTGCAAATGTGAGGTATCGGTGCTTTACGTGATTACTTTCTTTTCATGTCACTTTAACCCTCCACTCGGTGACAATTCAGCAAAAAAATAGAAGGCGAAGCTTTCAAAATTAGAAAGAAAAAGGGGGAATGAGCCAATACAAGTGACTCAAATGAGTTTTCCTGCATATGGTGGTTGGGCTTCTCCCTTAGAGAAAGGGTGAGCAGGTTGAAGAGATTATACATCTCAACTGGCATGGCAACAAATCGGGATCCTCCAGGAGGCTGTTGTCAGGACTACCTTGCTTGGCCTGCTGTCACGGAGACCTGACCCCGGATAAGCAGCAGCAAAAATTTACAATTTGAGATCTTACAAACAAAATATGTGAAAATGAGATACACCACTAATACAGCAGGTGTGATATAATGTCATTTAAACAAAAACAATGGATGAATATATGCATAGATTAATACAGACACTATAGAGAGTAATAAAAAACACTCACAGAGACAACTGCACCTGGCGGTTGCTACGATTCATAAAACAAAGATGTGTTTGTACGTGAATCAGACGACAGTTCCCTTCAAAAACAGTCTGCAAGTGAATCATCTACAATGAAAATGATTCATCTACAATTCATTTGTGAATGCCTCATAATGATAGATGTAAAATTTGTTTGTGTGTGTTTGAAAGAATGTGTGCGAATAACCTTTTAGCACAGAAGAAAAAACTGAGAATGCTGTGCTTTCTTTGTTTGTGTATGTTTCTACGCGTGCACCTAAAGGCCTGTATTTGCAGACGATAATTACTACGGGAAATGTATATGTGCATATTCATAACACCCATTATGTTTGCACACATACAGGTGCCGTTAGGTGTGTGTCTACGCATGCATAATGCATCCGTATCCTTATCCGTTATGTGTTTGCCCTTGTATCAATAACGCTTGCCAATACAGCGTGTGTGCGCACAGTGGTGGGTTGAGGGCCACAGATAGAGCAAGGCCAAGGGCCAAGTAGGGGCCAGATTGATCAGAGGGCCCCTATAGAGCCTCAAGAGGACCACTAATGGAGCTGTCATTATGTCACGTCCTTGCTGTCTAACGGCCTCCTCCGCTGTCACACACACACACACCGCTTATAGATCACACACACAAACACACACACTTGGTGTTTACCGGTGCCGACGACTCAGCAGTTTCTCCTCAGCTGGAGTCGGTATTAGACAGAGTTCAAAGGCACAGCTGTGTCGGACAGGCGAAACATTGTCAGTCTCGATGGGATGCAAAACTGTACAAAGGACAAATAGAGCTGCTTAAATGTTCCATCATGTGTTCAATGATTTGACCTCAGGAATCTGAGAAGGTCACGAAAGGCAGCACAACAGAAACACTTTACACAGCTGAGATCTCTCTGCAGGTCACAGCTAGTATTCGTTCTGTGCCCGAGACTTCCTTCTATAGGAGGAACATTTGAATCGGTCTAGTACTACGACTGCTTCTTTCCACAGGAGGTGGAGGAATTGAGGTTTGGAAATAAAGTTCAAAGACCTGTCTGACTTTCTCTGTCTGTATTTTATCTGGAGGTAATGGTGAGGAGAACGGTTTAAACCCTTTCCCTACTTAACTCTAAGTTTGTTTTAAGGTGAAGGCAGATCCAAAATCAAAAGGGAAGCTTGTGTGGTTTAGTCTACAGCCTGTACTGTGCTGTACAGTAAGTCCCTACATCCTCTCAATACCAGGTCAAAGCCTGGGGATTTTATATAAGGTGGTTTTCACTTCAGCAGGTTGTTTTGCTTTTTGTGCTTGGGAAAAAAGGAGCTTCTGTGTGTGTGTGTGTGTGTGTGTGTGTGTGTGTGTGTGTGTCTGTGACCATTTTGTCTTTCAGGGTTTATTCTCTCTGTTTCCTTCCCCTCGTCTCTTTAAATCTCGCTCACGTGACACGAAAACATGGTTATTTAAATTTAAATGAGGTGGGGTTCAGCATCATCATATGACACTGATTATAGAAAGTCCAACAGGAGCTAGAGGAGTGGTAGAAGGGGTAGAAGATAGGAGGAATTTGTTCTGTAATGTCATCTACTCCTTCCCAAACTCAAACCGTGAGAATTAACATTAGCCTATCCTGGGGAGGGGATCTGCTATTTCTCAATTAGTCTGTCTCTCTTAGGCGCCTTCCTTTAGGTGTTGTCAACCAGGCTCAGGAGTGTCACTGACGTTAATCTTGGCTTAGTAAAAGAGCATTTAGCAGTGGTTTGGACTGTAAGGAAGACGGCGAAAAGTTGGTGACACGGTGTAGCCCTGCAGGTTGACAGGCTATATCTAACAATGACTAAAGTGTGGAAAGTCTGAGAACCAAAAAAAAAAAAACGACAATTGTTAACCCACAGAGAGAATATGATATTTTCGGATATTTTAGGTATCTGCAGAGTCATGCTGGGAGTTTTTATTTAGCCTTGTCAGTGTCAGCGATGCTTCTTCTTGCTCCAGTCTTGATGTTATGAAACAAACAGCAGGAACATCTAGTGCAGACAGGAGATAGCTGTATGGGATTACCTGCATTTAAATAAGCATAAAAATGATGTAGGTGGTACCGGTCTTGCACATTAAGTCCTACAAAATCTTATGTTTCAGTAATTTTGCAGGGAATACATCCTTGCCTTTGCTGCTGCAATAACCTAAAGGGATCACTGAGGTTTCATAAAATCCAATCTTATCAAATATTGCATGTAAAGGTCACAATATAAGCAACACCTTCACAGACTACAAAAAAAATAGATTGTTTAGCACTGCGGCAATCTGCAGTCGATCAAATATGCTACCTATGACCCGAGGAGAGGTGTGAACCAGACTAGTATCTGTTCAAAGAAAACATCCTGCCAGTGAAATAATATCTAATAGGCCATGAGTGCATCCAAAATACATAACAAAGTGAGTCAGCCCAGTGTTGAATGGGAGGAAGAGAGTAAAATTGGTATCCTGCGGATACACTCCAAATGTCAGCTCTGGTAAGAAGAAGTCAAGGCTGCCTTGACAGAGCAATATAATTTGAACCCAATTTTGTGACTCAACTAGATATATCTGCTCTTTTTCCTTCCGAGTGAGTGGAAATATCTGCCACTGTCATTTTTAGAGGAGAGAGGAGGGAGGAAATGAGCCGTGGAAAAGACGGATTTGGAAGATGGGATGGTGTTTGCGCGTGTGTGCGTCGATGTGTGTGTGTGTGTGTGTGAGAGAGATGACTTGTGCATATGAGCTTCAAAGACTATTTCACTGAGATAAATGGGCTCGGTGCATGTGTGGGTAGTATGTGTGTGACACACATGATCTATACTCCTTAAAAAAAGAAACGTAGATTTGTGCATGTGTCACCGGCGTGTGAAGAAAGTCTGTGAGAGTGTGTTGTCATCCATGAGAGGCTGTCATCGCTGGCGTAGGACTTGGGTGTCACAGTGTCAACCGTCACTTGTCTTGTCATGTCAGCCATGATACTGTTGGCACGTCAATCAATGATCTCTAGGCTGGGTGCCACGGCAACAGGGAGAGATGACACTGGAGGTAGTGCGTCTCCCTGTTGAGAGTGCCGGAACTTCGGCGGACTTTTGAGCAGATCCATCAAACACCAAGGACACAGACACACACAGGAAAGAGTGTGCAAGGCAGAGAAGAAGGAGTGAATCTAAAGGGTGGAAGTGAGTGGGCATGTATTGACATATGACTGACAATCGACTTGAGGGAATCATGAAACATTCAGGTGGATGGAGTGTGGGATGTACTTCAGGAATACGAGATAGATCAAACTCTGCAGTATTATTCAGAGCTGTGACACCTTTTACAGATACCCAAGACACCCTCGACTCTTCACCAGAATCAAAACAAGCGCCAGCTACTGTCTGTCTTACTTCATGCCGCTTCCTCCATTTTGTAGTGATGTCAAGGCGGCAAAAGACACATGAGGTATTGATCACAGCTGCATCTCTGTGGTGAACCCGGAGAGAGAGCGAGTGAGGCTGGGAGGGAAAGAGGAAGGAGTGGGGATGTCAAAAGGGAGACAAGGAAAAGGGGTTGACAGGGAGGAAGTGCAAAGGGAAAAACAAAAAAGCAAGATGGGAAAAACTGATAAATGCAGCCGCTGTCAGCTGGTGCTCTCCACCCTGCAGAGCTAGGAGAACAGATCCCCTGCCTCCCATCTACCTGTCAGTAGGGAATTCCTATTACAGTTGTTGCCTTGCTGTCTGTGGATATGGACTTGACACAGCGGACCCACGGGAGGTTATTGGCTGCACTCTCCTTCAATAACCGCTACCTATCTCCCCATAGCTCGTCCCCATCAATCAGATCTGTCAGCCAGAGGTTTGTGCTTTTCTGTTTGTTTGTCTTGGCTTTTCCGACTTGCTTTCTTTCCCCTTTCTTCCATGCTTTTTTCACATGCTCCCTCCATCTTCTCTCAACACATTTCAGACACCTTATTTTCTATGACTTTTTTTTGCCTCAGAAGCTTCTTTTCATCTCCTCTTGCTGCCTGGCTTTCATGCCATTATTCAATCTCTTCCTCTGCTGCGCTCCCTCCCTCCTCTTTTCATCTCTCCATCATCACATCCGCCGGTCCAATCCACAGCAGAAAAGATTCTCTTAAGCTCGGTATTTGTTGCCAGAGAGACAGCGCGGCCCACGCAGAAGTGACCTGTTCATTCATGCCTTCATTTCCTGCCATTCAAATAAAAAGTGAGAAGAATGAAAGCCTTGAAACATCTAAAGACACACGTACAAAGTGGGAGCACGTTTCCTGTGACACTCTCTTGTCAAGGTGATGTTTTTGTAACGTCACTGTGGGAGCGGGGGTTAAATGCCTACTCATCAGCGGTGTGGCCACGTCAAGAAGTGCTGCAAGTAATCTAGGTAACACCACACGCACAGGATGTCACAGAATAGCATGCTACAATCTAGTTCTGAAACAATCATAGGATTAATAATTCTGATAATCAGATTTTTAAAGGATAAGGCTGACGATATTACACCGTCAGTGGAACGCAAATCCTATTCTTTCCTACTGACATAAATCTTTAAAAACAGGTCACAAATATGTACTTTCATTTTTAACAAAGTCTAAATATTTTCCTACAGCGGCTAGGCACTGTAGCTGTTTAAGCAATAGTTGCTTAAACGGGAGTTAAACGCATTTGTTGGAGATTATTTTCAGATGAGGATTTGGTGCTCTAGCGAGTATTTAGGGCAGCAGGACGGTGTGTGTGGGATTGACTCGAAAATAAACTACAGTGCCCGTGTTCATCGTAAAAAAAGAAACATGTCAGCCAGGGAAACGTTGTGGTTCACTGATGTGTTTTTAATGGTTTTTCAACAGCAATGGAATTCCGTGGCTCAGAGGAATACACTTTATCAGGCTTTGACTAGCCAGGCAACACTTGCAGGATTGATTCATTGCTGGTTTGGGTCATTTTATGGGATTTGAACAGACTAGTTGGACTCATTGTAAAATGTGCAATCCTCTATTTTGGGCAACAAAATAAAAACAAGCTATTTGGGCCTTGGGCTCTATTACAAGTCCGAGCAGTCTGTAGCCATGTTTCAACTCAACAGTACTGCAATATTTAAACAAATTTCAAGTCAGTTTGCAAAGGGAAATGTGATTAAATGCTTATTTCCGTCCACTAACATCATGCGCGAGGAGAAATAAACAATAGGTGGTGCTAATTCTCCAGCTGTAGAGGGCACAATGCGATGACGTGATTAAAAGATTGCAAGTTGGAACTCAAATGCAAAAAACATGATGGTAATTTCTTTTTGTGTCATGTATTAATGTGAGGAAGGTTTCATCAGACCCTGAATGTATTATAGAGCCATGGGAGCAATGAAGAGACCTGCTATGTCAGATCATATTTAAAAAGACAACAACATTTTTTCATCTCCCATTAAGCACCAAATCGCACCATAAGTGAACAAAAAAACTTTATGGAATTGATTTAATTGAAAACTAATAATTTATTAATATATAATTAAGTTATTTATTTTTATTTTGCCATTCACAGCAATCTTTCCTAATGCAATTTGTCACAAATGTGAATCAAAATGCATTTATGGAAGCACAGCTTGTCAATTTCCCACACAGTTGCACCAAGTGAAAATCCAGGAGAGGAGAAAAAGGTATTTTAACATATTCCCCCGCTTTCTGATTTCTCTGCCTTATAAAAGAACAAGAAAAAAACATAACCTGGTCATTGTGGTTGACCACATTCTGCCGCTGACTGATGTGATGTTATGGGAGCTTGCTCGTTCTCACACCTAAATCGATTCCCATACAGACACAGTCCTCTGTTTACAAAGAAGCACGGATTATGTTACATAATTTAAGATTTAAGGCAGCATAAGGCAGCACAGTGAACCTTCCTTTATTCCCCCCCCAATCATCACCTTCCACACAAGCCCCAGGCAGTCAATATCAATATTCGGCTACAAACTGTACTGAACACCGCATTGCATTCAGTGGAAAAAAAAAAAAAAGTAAATGAAACCACATGCGCGACCAAATCATGCTCATTCAATGAAGAGAAAGTAGGACAGATAGATCCCGGCTTTATTTATTTATATTTTTCCTGCAGTTTAATATATTCTACTGCGCCTGGCATAAAACTGCCGAGCTCCTCTCCATCACTAGCAAATACAAGATTGAATTTTGGGGGAGAGAAGGGGAAGGGGGAGAGAGATAGATAGAAAGATTGAGGGAGACAGAGAGGGAGAGCAGACGGTAGCTGGTGAGGGGTGGGAGGGTCATGAAACTAGTAAATCTGTTCATGTAAGCGTACTGGCACAGGGGCTGTTTGATTTCTTTTCATATGCCCCGCTCCTGCACATTTCTTAAGGGAATTGATATGTGAGGACAGACCGACGGAGAAAAAAGACAGAAAATGAAATAATAAGGAAACACTCCATCTGACAATATGAAGCCCGTACTGCTGATATTCAATATTCCTTTAATGCTTTTAAAGTATTATCTTCTTTTCCCATTTCAAAAGACCGTCACAGAGACACAGAGGGGCTTCTTTTACTCAGTCATATCTCCCTTTACCTCTTCCTTCACCTCCCTCTGTGCTCCCCTCCTCTTCCTCATTCTAGGATTATACAGTACTGCGTGTGATGTAATGAATCAGTGGGTACAGTAAATATGGGATTGGAATTGTGCTTAGTGACCTAACAAACCCCCGGCAACAGACCCGCACTGCTCGCTCGGCTCAATCTCCACCAATGCTCTGCCAAGAAATAGAAATGAGATCTTATCCACCCTATCCCATCATACACCGCCGAACACACACACACACACACACATACAGAATATCGTCCTCAGTCATTGCATGGTGTCCTCCATTATGGCTCCTTGTCTTTGTTGCACACAACTGAACACATATATTCCAAATTGCTGCTTTTGGTTCCACACTGGAATCACACAAACACAGAGACAACCTCATTTCAGAACACGTGTATACTTGAGACCAAATAACTACATCTATTGTCAGGACAGCAGAGACCAAAGGCAAGAATAAGCAGAACACTAAATCAGGCGGAAACACATTCATAAGATGATTTGTGAGGCCTCCCGTCACATTTTGTCCAAGGGAAAAAGAACTGAATCAGGAGCTAAACAGGAATGATCAAATCAATTAGACTGATAGGAAAGGAATGCCTTTTTTAGATAATATTTTCATGCGAAGGGACGTCACCTAATTATTATATTGTGGGGCTGTAAAGATGAACTGATATAAATCAGAAAACAGGAGTCAGGGATTTGACTGTATCAATACATAATCACAAATCTGACCCAAATTCTCCATGAAATTCATTCAAAGACAAAATGATACGCCTGTCAAAAACAGATTCATCCAGAACATCATTGCCCATGTTTACTGTTGTTAGTGTGGCAGGAGACATTTTCTGATGCAGTATTTAAAATTAAAACTGCTGGACGGATTTATTTCTCTTTTCTTATTTCTAATATAAATTGCAAACCAGGCTGAAGCAAATCATACCAAATTGGTTTTGAAATGCAGCGCATCGTATTGTTAAAACTTTATCTGAAGTGTTTTTGTATTGCGCCGCAGACCTGACTTGAATCATCTGAGAAAAAGCAGATACACACCCCATTGTTTTTTTCTTTTCTTTTCCTTATTTACTGCAGCTTTGCTCTGACTGGTGTTGGCAGAAAAGGAGATTGGAAACGCCAGCATGTTGACAGGGTTCTGCTCCTTGACTCACACCTGAAGCAGTCCAAATCACCAGACTCTCAAATACCGTTGCATCCATTTTGGCTAATTTATTTTTCACTTGTAACAAACAAAAACCCATAGAAACATAGAGTCTAACCTCAGGTCAAACACTGTTCCAATACCCCACTCTACACATACTTTATACTTACTTGCTCAAGTAAACTCTGCCTTTTACTTATACAGCAAATTGTTGTTTGACAAGAAGTGCAAACCCTAGAGCAGGGACTTTTCTCCAAAAGAAACATAGATAACGTTCCTGAAAAAGTTCCTGTGAGGAGGAATCAACTCATATCAAAGAATGTGGCAAGATGTCTTATTGCTGCATACTGAGCAACCGCTAATCTCTTTTTTATGCATACTGCATTTTCTAAACATTTGCACTGGGTATGTGAAGCAACTGTGGTCACGTAGCAAACACAGAAACATGGTTTAACCTTTAGTACATATAAGGAATGAAAAGAGGTCTGAGATTTATTGTACAACTTCTGAAAAGGCAGATACATCACCAAGATTTATTGTACAACTTCTGAAAAGGCAGATACATCACCAACAAGATGTTAACGTCTTTATATTATTCATCTGCTCTCTGTGGGAGGAAATTTATATCAAGATTTAGAAATAATATTTATATATATATAGTGAGGATAACCTCTATTGGCTTGTAAAATATTACCACCCCATTCCAAACACGTCGAACAAGACTTCAACGGTGAAAGCTCTATCACGATATGTTCAATAGAGGGAGTAAAACGGTCTTCCCCTCTGCTATCTCAGTGCACGAGACTACTACTGCAGGTATTCTCAGTCGGCATTCATATGGCACAATGGGCTTCACATCAAAGTATATTAGCAATAAATGCAAGCGAGAGCATGTCATGACAGAGATCACAAAGGTGGAGGTTGTGTATATGTGCAGATAACCGTGCATGTGTGTGTGTGTGAGGTATCTGCAACGCATCTCATCAGTATTCTGAATGAGTGTGTCCTGTTTTCCATCAGACGCCTGATTCCCACCCCGAGCTCCCATCTCCATAATGCAAAGCACGCGTGTATGCATGCGCGGAAGTGTGTACATGCATAGTGTGCATGTGTTTCAAAGTCAGCATTGAGGAAAGTGAGAAAACTACAAGATGAAGGAAGTAATCAAGCCTATACGCATAAGGTTATGCTAAGATTTGTATAGGAAATACAGGTCAAACTTTTAGTAATATCAATGTTTTGCATTTGCCAAAAACAAACCTTTTAAGATTGTATGTAAAAAAAAATCCCATAGATGTCCAACCTGTAGACGGCTGAATTTAAATCTCTTGATTTCAGCTTCAGCTGGAGGATTATGTAACACAAACCCAGGTAGAGTTCCCAGCAGTTTGTTGGTGAACTTTTTGAAAGGCACTGCATGCAAATATGTTCTATACATATGCTAATAACCTATGCAAGCCAGACACAGCTGAGCTCAGCTGTAAAACTCGGGGGAGTGATTATAACTTCAACCAGTTATTCACAGAAATCCTGTATTCTTAACAAGGAGGAAGTGCTATATCCACTGTGACAGTTGATAACGTGGCACTGAAGAATTTAAAGACTGTTCTTACAAGTTAACCCCCAAAACCCTGAACCATCATGCAACTCAAACACTAACCAAATAATCAATGTTAACAACTTCAGTCACTTAACAATCCCAATCAGAGTACAATGTTAATGTCTCGGCCTTTCCCATAAACAGGGTCTACAATGACAGAACCGAAAAGAGGCCTGTCACACGGAGAGCAGAGAATCGCAGGTCTGTGTAATTAGAATCGATAATTCATTTTCCCCTTTTCTGCCACCGTTCCATTCAAACAACCCCTCACACGTTATCCAGAGGGCTTCCAAATCTCTTCAGGGTCGCAGTAATTGGACTGGGATTTTTTTTCTTTCCCCTCCACTTCTTCGTTTTGCACCTCACCAAAATCTCATCAGCTAAATGCAGAGGAGAGCATTCTTCTTGAGGTAATTGTCTTCGACTGCCATGTGAAGTTTTTGCTGCCCTTTTCCAGGGTGCTCGCATTGTTCTTTTGGGCTGGTTAATTTGAAGGAGCTCTTGGTCATTGAGCGTATGGGTGCCAGACAACGAGGGTGTCATGCTATTTATCCCCTTGGCTATAATGGAGCCTATTAGAGGTCTGAATTGTAATTCGTGCAGTCTGTAAGTGGATGAGCAATACGACTTGGATTTCCATGTGTTCTGGCTGAAATAATTACAGCGGTTCTTCAGGTTCTTCGCTTTGTTGGCGGATTTAATCACCGTCAAGCAAGGAGCTGCCCATTGTTTGAACACGTTCATTCGAATTCTTGTTGCCTTTTCAATCTGTGCATTTGAGCAAAGGTAATTACACCCTGGTGTTAATGTAATGGACGTGGATTGCAAATGTTCAAATTCATTTTCACTCCCTTTCTTGACAAATCCATCATGAGTAACGTGTACATACTGTACATCATCATTATCATCCTCAGCCAGCATAGATCATCACTGTTACTGTCATTGCCAACGTCATTGCACTCATGATAATAATTTGGACTGTAATCATCATCATCATTGATCAGTATTTGTATGACCATCATAATCATTGTCATCATCACCGCTGTCACCATCGCTGCTGCTGTCAACTGTTGGGACTCGCGTCACTTTAAACTTGTGAAGCGAATCACGGCCAGTGTCAGGCAGGAGATTGCTCTGGGACATTGTAAAGATCATGGCTACCTAAACATGTCTTAGCTTCCACACAGGCCCACTACAGCTGCACATTTCTATCTGTGGGTGTCACCCACAGAGACATAGATAATGGCGGTTGTGAATGGCTTCTCTGTCACTCTGCCATTCCCTTTTCCCTGGCTGGGATTTAATGTGACACTTATAGCTATTGCATGGCTTAGCCCCCAGATAGCAGGGAACCACGCCTGAATGAAAATGAGATTGTCATCTGTCAGCTACACCCATCAAACCACTGGAAGACTGACAAAGAGGGTGGGAGAAAGATTGAGAGTGATACTGGGTGATGGAGAGAAGAGGAGGAACCCTGCAGTTGCCTCTTATATTGGGGCCCCATCATAGATGCCCTTATCTGAAAACGGCAATGCTAGCAGGGTTCAGATGGTGCAGAATATAAATGTGGACAGACATGAATAATATCATGCAGGAATATCACCCAGTGGGAGTTTCCATTTGAGCTACATGATGTAACAAACCAGTATGCATGGGGGGCAAAGAAGCAGCAAGTTTCCCAAGGATAGACTTTTGTATATGAAGAACCTCTCGAAACACAAGAGCAAGTACTACAGCACAAAGTGATTCTGTAGCCAGCTAACAATACAATCCTTTTTTTTTTTTTTTTGTTATTTCCTGATGTGCTCCTCAGATATACAGTGCAGTCTGTAAGTATTTGGACAGTGAAACATTTTTCTTCCTCTCATTGTTTTGGCCTTACTCCAGCACACTGGATTTGAAATGAAAGAATGACTATGAGGTTAAACTGCTGACTTTCAGCTTCGAGGGTGTTTGAGGGTGTTCACATCCATATTGGATGAAGAACTGTAGGACTTGGCATTTTTATACATGCATTTTCTACCACTGTAGGGACAATGCAGCAGAACAATGCTTCTGAAACAAATGCCAAAGCAAGTCCTTAAGATCAAATAGTTGTGTAGGCCAAGTAATCCTCCTGACTGCAGTCCAAATAAGGATTTGCAAGCAGATATGAAATATTATGGCTCTGTTTACGCACTAACGCATTAACATGTGTCTAAGGTAGTGCGATCACAAGTGGAAAGTACGTCAGTTCACACCTGACGTTAGAATAAGCCCCCGCATGCGTCTCAAGTGACCCGATTGTGATCGCACTTCTCCGTACTATATGCAAATGAACACGATCATCATTTCCTGTTTTTGTTGGCAACATGACTCACTGAGTTTGGCCAAAACAGTGAAGAGACAACATGTTCCTTGTGTACTCCATCCACGAGAATGTTGCCTGTTGTTGTGGCTTCTTGTTGTTGTTTTGAATATGACATAGTTGGTGCACGGATGAGAACTTGCGCCTATGCGTAAGATGTAGTAGGTGCTACCTCACTGTGGCCCTTGACACATTTGTGTCCCCACAGTTAAACTATGTATCCGTGTGTGTCCAAAACCACCTCCATATGTGGTCTGAGTCAGTACATCTTGGGTGCATTCACATCTGTATCTAGAGCTGTCCAGTTGTGATTGGATCATTCAAGGACCCTGTTAATCCTCGGTGTAAACAGACCTTTGGGGGTGTCATTGTGGCATAGGGGTTAAAAGGCAGAATCAGGTCTGTCTGATTATCTTTGCATGTCATTCCCCACATCTCTCTTATTGGTGCCTGTCATCTCTCTACTTTTGTTTGTCCATTAAAGCCATAATACACCACAAAGAGAGGTCTTTAATTTCAAATCTAATGCACTTGACTACGGAGCCAACAAAACAAACAAACAAGTCACTTTCCTAAAACTCTTAGGCTGCCCTCTATGAGTATAACACCTAGACCAGGCTAAGGAGCTGTATCTAAGCCTCCTGAAGGTGATAGCAGAGGGAGTGGGAGGCTAGGGAGCCAAAATCAAATTAGCATCACAATAAATCAGCAGTATCAGAGAGACAGCAGTCAAGAGTAAAGGTGAGGGTAGAAGCCCATGGATTTGCTGCCACAAGGGCGACTTGCTGTCAATCAGCTGCCTGGAGGAGTGCTGCATCCAAAGAGCAAAACCACAAAGGGACACCCGTATCCACACATCCGCACATCTGCACACACGTGTACTATTAAAGTTGTATGTCACAAAGGCGCACACGCAGGCACTCTTTCTTCCATGCATTGATTCCTTAAAAATAAGAAGTCATTGACTGTGGCCAAGTTGACTGGGTGTGTTGACATGACAGTGATCGATATTGATGTCCCAAGCTACAGTGAGAGCAAAGCTCACTCGGGGTAGGTGCTTTGAATTGCATTATTGCACGGCACATGCACAAACACAGACAAGCACACACACACACATGTACCAGTTGGTAATTAGTCAGCCTGACAGAACATCCCATGCCAAGCGAGGACAACTACAGCTGAATTAGACTAGGGAAGCTACTCTAGCAAACATACACACAGTCACAGACTTACACACAGTCACAAGGGAGCGTCCCTGCACTGTATGAGGGTCTAATTAAGACACGGAGATAATTGGGAAATGGAGGGAGTCAGTGTATGTGTGTGTGGTTATGTTTATTCCGAAGAGTTGCTCAATTACTCATAGCAACGGAGCATGCGCACAAACCCTTACAATGTTTTCCCGTGGGGGGTCAGACGGAAAAGGAGAAAGGTACTGTGGGGGAAAGTGAAAGGACAACAGGCTGCAGACAAACACATACACAGGAACAGAAAGGCATACACAAAAGGGATATATATGCCAAAGTTAGCAAGAGAGAGGTCACAGTCAGAGAGAGAGAGCGAGAGAGAGAGAAGGGGGGGTGAAGAGGGATGAAGGGGAGAGAAAGAGAGAGAACACCAGATGAAAAATGAGGCTTCCTAGCAGAGAGGCCTCAGACGGCAGCACACACTCCCAACACAGCAGAGCCTTGGGGGTACACAGGGAATTTTGGGTAATGCGGTCCGACATGCCACAGCTCAGTGGCCCCCTGACTGGCTGCTCTGACTGGGCCAACAAGCTCACATGGGGGATGGGTCATGACGGAGGTTCCGGATTGGCTGAGGTGTTTCTGGAGACAGCCTGTGAAATCGCAGCCTATGTAGGTTTGTCCTCAGACTAAGGTCGATAAGCAGCTGAAACTAAGCTACACAGCATTTATCAACAGCAGGCGATAGCATAGTTTCATTCCCGCGCTAAAATAAAAGATCTTGTCTTCATATTCCACATAGGCAAACTGTATCTTTTATCTCGTAGAAAAATCTTACCATTTCACTTCAGGTCATCATATTATCTGAAGGTATGCTTTTGCAGGAATGTAATGTGTGTTTGTTTTATTTGTGTTTTTGGCCAGCTGAGGATAAGCTGTAAGCAAGGTCAAGATGCCGTTTCTAAGATATCAATATCTGGAAAAATGTGCTTTAAAACTTTAAAAAAGAAAACATACTGTAGATACACATTTACCTTGGTCTCCCTTCCCGCTCATGCCTTCCTCCTCACTCAATGATAATATCTTGCAAGCATGCATACATTCATAACCCAGCGCTCCTTGCATATTTCTGCAAAAGCCTTAGAAATGCTTACCAGCGCAACCATCAGGCACATGGAGTGATATTAGTTTAATGCAAGGCATGATTAATTGACAACCGGAGAGACTCTGTGGCCGCGTTCTTAGTTGCATCTCTTCATCTCTTTGCTGTCCTTTGGTTGCAATGTCATGTATCATGCATTAGCTAACATATTAATCACCATAAAGATGACTCAAATATAATTAGATTTTCCCCCAGTGCATGCCTGATTTGGTGTTTCACTTCCTCGGTGTGAATTTGAGGTCATCTCTCTCTACCGATGCCCTAGCAAAAATGTGTGCTCAGGGAAGTGTTAGGGGCTATCCCTCACCTCTTCTTACGATGGGAATGTCTCTTGCTCTCCCCGCTCCCTCTCTACGTCCATTTCTCTCTACTTCACAGATATGAATGGTGCCTTTATGGATGAGCTGGCTAATGAAGGATCCATCTTCTGTGATTAACATTTTCCCAGGCCCAGGAATCGTCTGTGGGTTCAATTATCACTCAGGAGCCCACCTATTGTTCAGGTGGCATGCGCCTGCTAAGTGGAGGTTTATACCTTCAACATTGTGCATTAGTGCACATCAATTATGCAGGTGGCAGCAATTACATATTTATGTATTCTGATAATTACATTTTTAATACAGCAGATGTCAGCCTCATTTATAGCCGTTAATGAAAATGAATGACACCCATTTTACAGTGGGAAGTTCTGAAACATGTGGCCGAGAGTCAGTTTTGCATGGATGAGTTCGGCTGTGTCGTGAATGAAAATTATGTCTCCTTTATTGATTAGGAGAGCTTGAATAACATAAAGTTGTAATTTCATTGTAGGGATCATGATGAATTTGCATAATTGTGCACTAAGTGCTGTGCTACAAAATGGCTGCTATACATACACCCCCCTCCCCACACCATGTGTGCATGCGTTTTCATTAATGAGGCGAGAGGAGCGGACACCCATGCCATGCGGTAAGTACTCTATAATTCAGTACATCATTTTTTTCCACTCAACTTGGTATGAAAGCCACAGAACATGCCGATCAGCTCCTGTACTGTACGTTGTTGACCAGTTCTGCAGCACTCTTGCATAACCAGAAGCTATAAAAGGAACACTCTGGGGCAAAAGTTAGCATGGAAGTACTCTGCAGCAAGAAGGACAGCAGTCCTAAAGAGTGAAAGGACTCTGTATCCAAATTCATGATGGCATTTTGTCCAGCTACTGACATCTCAAAACTGAGTCACCGATTCTGAGTGGCATCCCCACAAAAGAAGCCCAGAAGAGAATTGACAGCAATTCAAGAGCAATTTGCTATGATTTCTGGGGGAAATGTGACGTTTACTGTCCAGTCATTTGAGCCAATACAAGACTCATCATCGCATGCCCGTAGGAGAGTGACTCCACACACCCATTTTTAGAAATGTCTTCAGTCACGCACTGTGAGGACTAAAAACAAAATCAGTCCTCATGACCAACGTCATCACACGCCATACACTGGAGCCCTGTGACAAAGTTCCCTTGAACTTACCTGTCATGCCTCATCATCACCGCAAACCCACTATAGCACATCATATACCCCAAGGTATGTGAATTATTTGGTGGCCATTAGGAGGAATGCTGTGTTTGAGGGGTAAGGATTGTTTGTCATCAGTGAAGATACTTCTGAGATCCACTCTAAATGCAGATTTCATGAAGCGTTTGACAAGTGCAAAGAGACTAGCCATTGGGAAATAACCTCAACTATAATCAAATAAAAACACAAGAGGCCTTCAGTTCCACTTAGGCCTCTGACAGGTGAGCTGGCCACTGCTATGTGGATTCCATAAAACTCTTGGTCTACTTTTGGAGGGTAGAAAATCTGTATTTACTGTGCTTGATTAATGGTTCATGGTTTTTTATAAGGTTTTTAAAGTGTATTTCTTAAACTACATAATGCCACGAATAAAATAATTTAAAGGGACTACAGTAAAACACTACCATTAAACCAAACAGAATGAGCCTCCATAAAAAGCTGTCAATTGTTTCTCAAACTATTGCCATACAGTATTTCTTTGGATTACACCATGCTCTATTTGTCTTGACTTGACTTCATGCTTTTCTTATTACAGCTTGTTATTTTCATAAAGTACAAAGTCATCTCTGGACAGACCATTAGATATTCTGAATACAGCCTTATCTGTGAAGCTTATTGGTTATGAAGTGCAAAATTGGACATGACTCCCTTGGGTTTAGGCCAACACTTCTGTCTAGGCTTAGCTAAGTTTATGGAGCTTGTGCATCAAATCCACTTGGCAGAAGAGGGCCCCACACAGACAGGGAAAACTGTGAAAAAGACTGTGATGTTAACGAGACATGCAGTCATGACATCCAAAGATTTTATATGCTCTCCTGTGTCAGTGCTGCGTTGTTGACTTGTTTTGATGGCTGGCAAAGTTAAGGGCATATGTAAATGATAACTGATCGATACCTGCCAGCATTTGCAGAGAAACTGGGCCTCGGTTTGAGCTGCAATGCATTCCTGTCTATCAACCATGGACTTCTGCCCTAAATTGAAAATCCAATACTCGTTTATGGAGCTCCAGATATTGCGATTAATTAAATCTTCGTCATGCCGTCAGTCTTTCACCTTCCTTTACCCACTGGTGATTCATGGGGTAGAAAAGAGTCCATCTTCCTTACTGTCGCTCATTCTCCTCCCCCAGCTATCTTGCTTGAGGAAAGATTTGAGAATGAAAGAGATGTCAAAAAGAAAAGAGAAAAAAAAAACAGTCACTAAAATGACAGGCCGGTGTCAAAACAATTCACCCGCGGTAATATTTGTGCAAAGGAGCTTTAACATGGTGACAGAAATGCACATACAATATTCATGAGATGGATCTCAGGAGCTTCTCAGATTGGTTTCATGTGCAAGCTGGTGATTGACTGGCTTATAATTGTCTTGGTCATCAATCGAGCAACACTGACAAGGACAAAAAGGACATTCAACAAAGGCGTGAAATGTGAGAGAATGCCAAGACTCGCATTGAGCTAACAAGCTGTGCCAGTAAACAATGTTGTCCCAGTATCTGCATTATTTGACGAGGAAATTAATACTCCAGAATGAAGGATGTTGAATAAATTAGGTAAACAAGCATCTCATCAAAAATGAAAATCATTTTGAATCAGAAAATAAATCGAAAGCTGCAAATGAGTGTGGACGATAATCCACAAGTGTGATGGCTTTCAAGTGCAGTTTATTCACCAACTCTCTCTGCCTTGTATCCCTCCAGCTTCCATGGTGAGGCTCCACTACAACCTGTTGCCTTGGAGACAGTAGAGCTCCGAAACTGTAGCGTTAAGGCAGTAATAAGCGGACGGACAATGTTTCATTTACTTCCCGTTAATTGGAAACTGTGCCAAAGCTGTGTTTGTTTCCTGACTCACTGAGACTTAATTGTTTTTCACATGAACGCTTTGACAGGTAAGAAGCTTATCCTGTCACACAAACATTAACTTGACACTGGCCGTTGCTTTACATCTCATTGTCTACAGCTGTGTGACAGCCCAATTATTGTTTAAAAGCAGTGCCTTGGACATTATTTCAATTACACTAACACTAACTGGAAGGCTGTCAACTTGGGGCCAAATCCACTTATGAAAGATAGAGGAAGTCATTATCATGCTACTGTACTGCTAGTAATTAAGTAAAGCAAATTGCAACTGGTTATTATCTTCTAATTAAGTCAGTATTCACCTCCCCCTCTCCTCTTGCATCATCATCAGCATCTTTTTGCTCTGTCTCTGTACTGTCACTGTCCACCCGAAATTCTTCAGAGATGCTGTGCTGCACATCCATATCACAACACAACAACTTCTTCTTTCCTACTTTTTCACATTTTAACTACTTCCGCCACTTCTCTCAAAGCCTCCTGGCACACCCAGGCAGGCTTATGTTGGTTCTCTCCACTGGAGAAACAAGCAGGAAATTGATGGATGAGTGGGCTGGAGCTCGCCATTTCCCAAATCACGTCCTGAGGATCTTAAAAGCAAGGGGGATAAAAACAGGATGGCGCTCTGCTGGTATCAATCTGCCCGCTGCCTGCCCCTGACGGATGGCCCAAACCACTATCCATAATTACCTGCTTGTTAACAGGAGAGAGAACACAGCAGACCGAGGAAGGAAGTCCCTCCACAAGAACATGCTGTTCAGTCTGTTGTACCCTCCTCATGCTATGGATACATTTGTAGGTAGCGCTTGAATGTTTCCCTCATTGTGTCTTGTTCAGCAAGATAGGCATCAGTCATCAAACTTTGGCTTAAGGACAACCTTGCTACGGTCAATGTAATGGAGTGCCGGCCGGCAGCTCTAGACCTACAGATTGATGCTGGTGTGTTGATTAATGCTAGGGCACACCCGCCCAGGTTAGTGGAGGCCTGACAGCTTTATTGATAAATTAAACAGATGGCCACATGAAAAGCATAAATCTCTCAACTCCTCTCCTAGATTTTTTTTCATCCTTGAGCATTCCTCAAAGCTAATCTGAAGTGGTGGCTGGAAGTAATGTCGGCTTGGAACCAAGTAAATGTGTGTTTGTTTCACCGGTGTCTACAAATATCGGTTTGTGATTAGAATTCGGCAAAACAAAGCATTTCAAAGTTCAATGAGTTGCTAGACTGGAACTGGAGCCAATGTTTAGTTCACTTTGATGTCTTGGTTCACCGGAATCAAATGTAACCCAGTGGATCTAAGTGGAATTAATGCAGAAGAACGTTTTCTTTTAAAGTCAAAGTTTCGACTGTAAAAACTGGTCAGGTCTACCGCAGCAAATTAGCAGCGGACCTGCCTATGTAGGTCACAGACACCCTTTTAACATCCACCATCGTTATTTGATCAGAGTTAACAAAGCTGATCAAATAATGAGCCAACTCAAGCAGGAGAGAAACAAATCTTAAACCAAGGGCCTAGACCCAATCCATCAGGGATCCGAACAGGACGAGAGGAGGAGCGTCAAAGGAAATTAAATCAAAGGGAACAACACAAGGACTCAGATAGAGAGATAATGTCCACACCCCCTCCCCCCACGCACACACATCCTTCTTCACATTCCCTCCATCGTCTCTCCTACCAGACAGATGGATGCACTTTTGAAGAGGAGTCTGAGGAAACTTTTAATGAACAAGGAGCTGGCTGAGGGGCTTTTTGAATTATCTCATGGTCGATAAGCACCCCACAGCGCAAATGGCACTGCGGAGGGCTCTGGTCAGATAAACAGCATCTTTTCAAAAGGAGAACAGAGGAGGGAGCTGACACTGGAGGAGAGATTAGCAGTGCCTCTTTTCAGGGCTTGTCAGGCCCAGTAGACAGGAGTTGAAAACGTGAAGACATATGAAGAGTAGCAGGAGTGACGACAAAAAATGTCTCATTCAAAGATTGTTTTCACCATCATCTTGAAGATGTGTTGCATGCCAAAAAATAGGATGCTCAATAAATTGGAGGAAAACTATTCTTCTTCTGTCCCTTCTGCTGTCCCTTACATAAAGTGACAGAACCCACATCTGATTCTTCTCGCCTATTATCCCAGAGTATTAAATCCAATGCCAACACACCAAAGTAGTGTGTCCTTCATGTTGTACTGTGAAAAGTGTTTCTGACTTTCTTGCAGGAGTTTGGATCCTATCACAGACCTGCAAGATTGAGCAAGATTAATTCATCTCTATCTCTCAGCTAGGGGTGCAGGGGTATGCTCAGGGTGGCCTCAGTGTGTCATCGAGCCACTCTTTAAGGACCGCCCATAAAAATTCCTGGACTGTTTTGACCTCAAACTCCACATTTCAGTAATATATCGTTTAAAGACTTTTCACATGTTTCAGAAACTATTTTCCAACATATTTAATGCATTTTCAAAAAGGATAAGTGCATGGCTATACTCTAATGGTAATTAATAGTGAGTTGGATATTAGCAAGAGAGTCATGGACTCAACTTAACACCATACATGATCAGCATTTTAGTCTGGGAATCAAAGCTCTTCATCCTTTGACCTTTTGGGAGAGCTGTCACAATCTCTCTTTGATATCGTCAGATCAATTAAACACTCCCATGGGAAGTGTGGCAATGGCACCAAGGTTAGACAACAAAGGTAAGGGTGATTGATTAGTCGGTGCCCAGCCACGCAATGCAAACATAGAAGCATGATGAATTCTCCAGTGTCACAACCTGGCAGAACTGAAAACATTAATGCCCACACATACAGGCTTATGCAAGCCAGCTTGGCATATATGCAGTATCCATATATACAGACGGACAAACAACAAAAGAAATAAAATACTAGTGTGTACCTGTTCTAATAATATATCAGTACACAGGATCAAGATCACAGGAATATGAAAGACATGAAACACAAACTGATGTCGACGTGCACATACGTCTAGAGTCTTGCATCCTGCCAATATTGAGAATTTTAATATCGCACTAGACAGAAGACTAGTAAAGCTGCTTATTATCCTGTGATGGTTATTATTTGACATTGTAGAGGGAGATGAAAAACGCTATTACTGTCAAGAAGATAACCCAGCACTAAGTCATCAAAAAAAAAGGGAGGGGGGGAAATGTAATACATTCAATGATTTTCTCATAATCTTAAATATGTTTATGCAAGGCCATTTATCAGTGTTAGTGATTATTTAAAAATGCAATAAAAATAAAAAATACATTGCGACACAGTGTTTGAGTGAATTATGGAAGAGATGTTTGAAGGCGACGGAGCTCCGTTACTATTTCTCACACTGTGTGAGTGAGAGAGTCAATCTAAATTTTCTGCGGCCTGTGCCTTTAAATCAGATCTGCCATCATTTACTGCATTGCAGATGAGAAGTCAAGTCATTAGAGCCACCAATCGTACACTTCATTGATCCCAGCACTATTAATGAGATCAACATGTTCGCCTAATGGACAGCCTCCCACCGGGAGCTGGAATGGTTAAGTTTGATCCCAGTAAGACCAGTGTAATTGTCTTAGTGTGTCTCTGTGTGTTGTTCGGGTAGGAGTGTGTGGTGTGTGGTTGAGGCTGAGTGAGGGGTGAGCCTGCAGAGACCAGCCTTCAGCTTTCCTGCAGGGCTTTAAAATCTTTATTGACCTGTGAAGGTGAATGTTTTAATGACCTCTCATAAGCAGGGAGGTATACTATGTAGTTAATGTGGTAAATGGGATGCACCCTTAATTGAGCTGAGCTTTGCACATTAAGTCAGGTGAGATGATGTGCACTGATAATTTTGAATGAAGAAGCATTTTTCATCTCGGGAGGTTGAAGATTAGAATGTGCATAGCTAAATGTGTTATTACATGGCTCCTGAATGATGTTGAGTATCGTTTTAGGATAGAATCTCTGGGAAATTTTCGAGACGTACGAATGTTTTGTGAAGTCAAAATGATGTAAATGACTTTGAGAAAATTGCACCCTCTGTGATTTCTTCTTGTTTTCTTTCCCCGAGGAAACTACTTCATACTCTTCCTCAGCGAGCAGTAAACATAAACTGTCAGCCGGCATTTGCAATTTTACCAAACAAACTTCTATCTCCACGTAAAGCCCGTTAGGCCCAATCAATGCCAACAAACTGACACCCGCAGATGAATCTGTTAGAAAAATCCCTTAGCCCTGGAGAATAGGCGAGGAGAGAGTGCCTTGGCATTCCTAAGGAGCTATCCGTCATTATGATCTGAGCACACGCCAGAAACAGATGATATACAAACATAATATCATTTGCTGGAGGTTATCATGCATGAAATATAATTTTTCAGGATGGTGGGAAGAGAGAAAAGAGCAAAGAATGCATTTCTTTGGATCATTTCCAATTGATTTGTGTTGTTGGTACATTCTTTTAATAAGCAGAGAGTAATGGCATGTGGTCGTTGAACCAAAATACCAGATGAAGCTGAAATCGTGTAAATGTGAATTAATTTAATGGATGGTGTTGAATATTTATGTGTGCGCTGGTAAAACAAAGAATCAATCATTGATTACACAGAGATGAGTCTGGGATATTCCCCCGAAAATCTCTTATTTCTAAATATGGCAGACAGGAGTCCATTTTGTGTCTTTTCTCCTAAACTAAAAGTGCAAATTTGATGCAATTCAGGTCAACTTACTCCAGCCAAACAGTGTGAAAGACATCCAAGAGTCCTTCAGATCTGTGTTAGTGCTGCCTCTGTGGATTTAGTGGGTCAAGGGGAGCTGGGCACAGCAGGATGGTATGAGCACTGTGGGAAAAGTGCAAGGTACCAGACAAGGTCTGAGGAAGGGCAGCTTTTGATTAAGACCTTTCTACTACAGTGCTTATTTGGAATTTCACCCTGCTGCTGCTGCTTTAATACAGCAAGGTTATAAGTATTGGCAACCCTGTTACGTTTTAGCTCTGGGTCAAGACCAGGGTGCTATGGCAGATGAATTGCAACACACTCGATTGGTGTTTTCTATTAAAAGCAAGGCCTGACTGGACAGGTTTGTTAGCATATTTGTGGGGTGCATTTTTCACCTGGTTGACAAGTTGTGTGGGAAGGGTTGCATGATTTATTGGCAAATTGGGTCACACGACTGTGACTGTAAGTCATCAAAGGAAAGAATAGGACTCACATCATGTACAAGAAAGTATAACCATTGTTTAAGTTTAGGTGTCCTATATCCATTACAGCACATATGTGTCATGTTATGAGTAAAAGTGCTACCATAAACTATTAAAAAGTACAAAGAGGAAAAGTCCAAGCCATTTTCATTTTACTTAATTTGCTAAAAAGGGAACAAACTGGCACAGCACACGATTTCACAATATCATCAAAGTCTGTCCTATGTTAACTGAAAGCCCTGTAACGTCACATCATTTTATATCCCCATTGTTTTGAACAATAACACGTCATAAAAGCTATCAATAGTCTTAAGTGAATGCAGATCTATAAAGCAAATCTAGGACACAGTCTCCTTATTGATTCACTGGGACAGCAGCTGTGGGACTGGGAAAGGGGGTGGGGGTGACTCTGGCTTTGATGTGCTAACAGATGATACCTGAACTCTACTGGTGAGGAATCCAGGCACTGATGCCCAGTCAGGGCTCAGCAGCACAAGCTGATGGACCACCCCATGGGGACGGAAGTAGCCACCCAAGCATGGCAGACAGGAGAGAGATAGAGAGGGGCAGAGAGAGAGAGTGTGGGGAGGGTGTGTGTGGAAGTAAAGCTTGGAGGACTGTATAGCAGAGCAACCAGAAGAGACAAGAGGGAGAGGAGGTACTTTAGAGTGAGGGGGGGGGGCCCACATGTAAGACAAGGCATGGTCAGTTACCCCTCTGCGCTACAGTAACACTGGAAGGTGGAAAGTAAAAGATAAGGTACAAGGCAATACTGCTTGGAGAGAATGGCTGTTACCGAATCACAAAAACTAAAAGGAAGTAATGAAGAAATCGGGGTGTCAGAGTGGCCTAGGGGCTAAGACTTGTAGCACATAAACTGCAATGTCCTGGGTTTTTAATACAGCGGGGGATCTTTGTTGCATGTCATCCCCCTATTTCTCTTCCCACTCTAACTGTCTGCCTCTCAACTGTGTACTGTCAATTAAAGGAAAAATATGCGCCTAAAATAATCTCTGCTACAGAGAAATGTCCTGGGAATCTCTGTTGCATGTCATCCCTCTTTTCACTCTTCCAAAATAGCTACTGTCTGTCCAACTGCATCAGGTATCACCCAGCCCTGACCGATCCTTGTAACATTTATAGTTTCTTTATAATTGTCTCGATAAAGCTCAGTGTTTCCACTATTAGCTGCAGTCAAACTTAGCTCAGTGAGTTCCACACAGTGGGTAAAATGTGCAAGTGTTACAGTGTACAGTAAAAATTGGTAGAAAAGAGCTATGATATCAGATCAGTGCGGGTTGTTGCCACTTATACACACTTTTTTTGTTTGTTTGGGGGATATAAGTATGACCAAAATTCAAACCACTGAAATAAATAGAAATTATGTTAACATGATAAATAGAATCAGTAAATATAATCATGGCTAACAGGCCCTGCATGTATCAGGAGCACCCTACTGGATATGCCCCTCTCATTTCCATGATTTCAGAAGCTCTGTGACAATTGGCAATGAGTAAGTGGCATCTTAGAACATGGTGTGTTTGAAATTGGGCCTGATCAAGCAACTGTGGAGATTATGGCTGCACTGTGGCGCAGTCGACAGCTAAGAGTGCGAGCCCTTTGCCAACAAGGGCTGAAACAGAGACGTGGTGGGAAGCACTAAGGGGCTTTCAAGATAGAAAATCTTGCTCGGAAAATCCTGCTACAAAGCGAAAAGTGTTCTCATCTGTTATTAGATGGTATTTATGGCAAAGTTGCAGCTTACTCTTTGACTAAGCAGCAGTGTGAGTGTGGATTATGTTGTACAGTGTATTCTCGAAGCCAGAAAATACTGTACAGTAAAAATTTGTGGGTTTTTTTGTTTTTCTTCTTCATGCTGGGAAGGAGTGAGTGAGAAGAGGGTGTTGCAATCAGCACTAAATCCTACACAATGCTCCTCTAATTAGATCACATAACTGAGAAAAAAAGGATTAAGAAAAAGTATGCCAGACATATTTTGGGTACATTTTTCAATATTGTCTCTGCAATTGCGCATCCTGTAGTATTCTAAGATAGCACAAATTATCTTGCCAACTATTGCCAAACTTGGAAGCATTACAGTACACCAATTGTACCACCTCACAGGAAATTTCCACACGCTCTAGTCTGACTTTCAGTGGAGGAAACAGTAAAAACTTCTCTGGACATTTTCCAGAACTCTCCCTTGGTAATCACTCAAACCGGGCATCGGCACACATTTGCACAGGTAGAAAAAACAAAGGCAAACACGGATTAACATATGAATGTGTCTACAAAGCGTGGAGGCTGAGCGAATGGGTTCTAGCTTCAAGGCACTGCTTTTGGAAGCTGTAGAAGCAGTGTTCCAATTCCCCAATCTTACCAGTCCACCTGATAAACTTTGCTTTTGAGAAATGCTAACAAAAGGTGGAGGCACACAAATACTTTATATTTCATCAGAACAAAATTACGTCGCAAGGGAAACCGCCGCAGAAGAGCTATGGTAAGAAATTCCAATGCCTTCATTGGATAGTCTTTCCTTTTCAAAGGTAAATAAACACAGAGACGTGTATCCTCGGGGTACTCTGTCTGATAGCCTGGCCCCATGCTGTAAGCTTACTTAAGCTTTAGTGGCCATTTCTTCCACTTTAAACTGTAAGCGTCTCACCTATAAGTACAACCTTTCAGATATACAGATGCTTTTATTAAGACTTGTGTCTGACTCTCAGGTGTACGTGCCAAGCATCGCTTATCATCACGTATGCCCAATTTCACTGAAAAGATTTTTATTGCAGAAAATTAGAGGCATAGAAGGACAGAGAAGACAGACACAGAGGAACGAGCTGACATTTTGATTAAGGTGCCAACAAATTTTATTTGCAATTTCAAAATGTCTCCTCCGTATTTCCCACTGGACATTTGAGGTTAGACGGGACAGGTATTCTGTCCCAACTTCAGCTGTCAGGCATCGATCCTCCCTAGATTACACATCAGATGCAGCCGCACTTCACGGAAAGACAAGTGCTATAAATTATGGAGCAGCCAACAGATGAAGACTGCATCTCCTGGGCAGACTTCTACCTAATGGCAGAATTCAATGTACAGTTTAAACTGATGTAAAGGTCAATGGAATCCAAAGCATGGAGCTGGGTTATTATTGACCTTGAGTAAATATCAGCTTGAATAAATTATTTAAAAATATTTGGGCACTAAACCAAAGTGGTAATTTTACCGAAGCTGCATTATCCATAAAATAGTGTATGTAATGCCATTTGAACAAGATTCAGAGCTAACTGAATGTGTTTATATCCATTTTCTCTGGATAAACAATTTACACTCTATTAGTCTCCAGAATAAGCCACTGGGTATGGTAAGAAATAGAAAATAGAAAGCTGGCCTTTGCAAACATGTCAACTCTGAACTCTGAGA
Source organism: Larimichthys crocea (assembly GCF_000972845.2). NCBI lineage: Eukaryota > Metazoa > Chordata > Actinopteri > Sciaenidae > Larimichthys > Larimichthys crocea. The sequence continues at coordinate 7,487,601 of NC_040030.1, read as the reverse complement.
ACTCTCCTCGGCTCAAATAGGCAATTATCTTCTGTCGTATTTACTGACTGAATCATGCTGATTGTTCAGATCTCACCTACCCTTGTTTCCTTCTCCTATCACACAAGCCTGTTTGCAATCATCCTCGGGTGCTTATTCAAATTGTACAAAAGCAAGTAGGAACTGAGTAATCTCATCTAAAAGGTGCAGAATTCCAGCTGGGAATCGCGTTTGTACTGTAAAAATGTACCGAGGTTACCGAGTACTCAGGGCACCAATTTGACTCTGAATCATTTTCTCCACATGCGCATACTTCAATTTATTCCAGTCGAGCTGCACATGAGTAGGTAATCATGTTTTGTTAGGCATGTGAGCCGAGAGTTGAGGTAAACTTTCAAGTCGTAAACCATAAATCATGGATGTGTTAACAGCCAGATTTATTCCGGCGGTTTATCTGCAGTGAGATTTGCCACATCTTGGATTGAAATGGGTGTGTGAGTGTGTATCCGGGTGGCGTACTTCAAAATTATTTATGTATGCAGTTCTTTATGGGTTAGAGTTGGGTTTATTCAGTTCGCCTGCCAGCCAGGAAATTAAACTGCGCACTGGTCGCTGTGGCAAAGGGACACTTCCTGTTTACCCATAATACTCTGCCAAAGACTTAACCTGATGCGCTGGGTGTCTTTCTTATAATTCCATAACCGTGGGCTGCCTGCACCCCTTAAGCTGTGCCCTCTAGTATGAGCCTGAGAGGATGAGAAAGCCCGTCTCTTCACTGCTCAGTCTAAATCTGACAGTCTCTCTTTGCCTTACAGGGTGAGGAGGGGATTTTTTTTTTCTTCCACTCTTCCCAGGGGGAGATGGATGAGTGCCATGCTCACAGCACATAAGAAGATCACACGACGATGCTGAGGAGTTGGCCATTTCATGGAAACTCTCTGCCGTGACAGATGGGCAGTGTACTATTGCCATAGCCTAGAGTTTAAAAACCCAAGCTGCTTACTGAGTAAGTGAGAGGAATGGAGAGAGACATGGTGGGTGGAGCTACTGCGGGACGGAAAAAAATAAGAAGCAGAGAGATGAAGAGAGACGAGACGAGTGAAGTAAGACATAAATACTGTAGTGTGACAAAGGGCAGAAAAGAGCATTGATAAGTATAGCTTTGAAAATACTTATTCTAACCAGGATGGAGAGAATGCAACATGCCATGACGAAGAAGAAGAAAAGCAAGAGAAGAGTGATAGAGACAGATTGGGGACTGCTGAAGCATGTGAGAGAGAAGAGTGTGAGGGAGAGAAAAATACACCCAATAATATAGACAGCCTGGTGGGAGACCGTCTATGTACGGTGTGAGCACTAAATTAGTTTCCCACAGGGAGCTCATCTGCTGCTGAGGAGAACAACAGAAAACCTTCTGGCCACAATCCAAACGGAGACGACGATCTGACATATTTTCTTATTAACAATTGATCTGCCGTGTCAGGATGGGAGAAACCCCTGGCTGCTAATGAAAAAAGAAAAAAAAAAGCTAAATTATTTGTGGTTATTGCTAACACACGGCATCTATTCATAGATGCTATATTTGGAAACAAATAAATTAAAAATTAATTTAAAAAAAAGAGAACAGATCTGGTACTGTAGTGACTTCCAGCCACGTTACCACAGTGCCGAGATCGTGAGGTAGAACCTAAAACTAAACTAAACTTTAGTAACAGTACCAATACATCAGTCTTGGAGCCCATCGGTTATTGCCACGATTTAACCTGTGGGTGCAAAGGCCAATCTTTTTGGGTTCTCGTGGAGCCAGCCGATAACCAAGACTTCCTAGTAGCCTAGAGAATAGAGTTGAGAGATGCTGTCTACGACCTCTTATATAATCTATATAAAATTAATTAAAATACATATAGTATAAAAAAGTGAAAATTGAGGCATTTTGGGTGTCTTGCTCTTCACATTGACTGCTTACCTGCATGCACCCAAAGCCTGCTCGAGCATGATTGGTCATCACGATATCTCTCATACCAAAATCCTGCTCCTTGCCTATAGATTTGTCATTCATATGAAGATGTCTACTTATAAATATATTCATGTATCCTACTTTAGCAGAAATATCATCAGCAAAATGCGCTTGCAGGACAAAAAATAGAAATACTCATTATGCAGCACAATGATGCTATTAGTATAGCATTAGATTGTTTCTGGTGCTTTAATTTGTAAGCAGCCTTTGACTGTTGTAGGTCAGGATGGAGCTAGTTTTAGCTACTTTATTTACAGTGGTAGTCCAGTGGTTCTAAATCTAGAGATCGGACCCACTCCTGAGGGTCTTGAGATGAATAGGAGGGTACTTGAGATGATTAATGGGGTAGGAAAGAAGGAAAAAAACAAACAAAGCCAGAGCCAGAAAAGTTGGTTTACAATGCATAGTACACACACACAAAAAACACATTTTTTAATGTAAAATCTTGATCTGAAAAGTAACTATGAAGTGCAGCTCTCAAATAAATGACAGTGGAGTAGAACGGACGATACTTCTGTCTGAAATGTAGTGCTGTAGAAGAACAGCAGCATATAATTGCATCAAATGTAAACACCCAAGTAAGAACAGCTGCCTGAATATTGTACTTTTATTACAACCCTTCTCCTCTTCCTCTGCTCTGAAAATTCATGAATTTACCCAAACAAAAACAGGAGGTTAGGATTTCCTTTGACACATTTATTTAGGTCCTCTGCTGTCCCTGCAGGCCTGTGGCTTACTGTTGACATTTATTTCAATGTGTTCAGGTTCATCTAAGTGCAACTAACTTTAGAAGTAGCTTTTAAAAGGGCTCGTATTTTCTCTCTGCCTTTGGCTTATTCCCTTCTGTTAGATTTATCCATCATTCAACTGTCAGTTTGTCAATTATATGCTCGGTCCTTACAATTCTCAGCGCAGGAAGGAAGTGACAATTATCAGTGACTGGAAGGGACAGGAAATGAATCACGTAAATCCCTGTTTTGCTCAGGTGGTCGTGCTGAAGAAGTTGTCATTGTTGTTGCTCTCTGCCAGAAAATATGTGGCCAGCCTGAGCAATTTTATTAATTAAAACTTAACAAAGGGGAGTGACACCACTCAAGTCATCAGGTATCAGTATCATCTATACTGTGATTGTTGGCACTAATTAAATGTGTCTGGACCACAACAACATGTGCCACGAACTGATTGTTGCATAATTGCAGCTAAACTGTGCAACTGTGGGGACGCATGACCTCTTTGTGACTCTACATTAGGTAATTATGAAGCCGCTGGTAAGCATACATATGAGAAATATTACAATAAAGATGAGCAGGGTGAAAAAATTAGAAATGAAAGTTGCAACTGTTGTGTAAGAGCACCAAACATGAGTTACTGTATAGGGGTGTTTGACAAGCTTTGCAAAGCGCAGCACCAGCAAAACCAACTAACAGCTGATATACCGCACTCCTTTATCTGCGCAACATGACATTTATTTCACCCATCTTCATGAGGAGGCACATTTTATTGTCGATTAAAGATCTTTGCTTTAGTTTGTGTGCGGTTTTGGATAGCTAGAGGAAGTTCTAAGGCGGTTTCAAGAGGACATGTGTACTGGTATTTTGGTATAACAGGGAGCTTCACACTTGCTGACGCCACTGAGCAAAGGCTCCAGATGCAGGCAATTATTTTGTAAAGCCGAGGTGTGATCCTAGCAAGCCTCTGCGTGCCTCTGGAGCGCTGACAGAATCAATACATCTAAAGTAGAAATCAAACCCATAGCAAACTGAGACACTCACACACACTTCCGCCTCAGTGTGCATTCACTCCTGAGATGCTGGAGCTCGGATAAGGCGCTTTCCCAGACAACCAGTGGGGAATTTTGGTTTAGCTCCACAGACACACACTTACACTGTATGCATACATGCATAAATACATACATAAAAGTGTACACACGCTTTCCCATTCACTCTTTTTCACTTTCACTTTTCCCCCCCAATCCCCTGCAGGGCAGCTGGCTTTCTCTGGCCTCCAATTTATTGTGAATTACCAGCTGTCCCCCCCAATGAACATGGCATGGGATCCTCTCTGCTTCTTTTTATTTATGAAACTACTCACTATTTCTGCAGCTAGAGAGGCATGACAGTGCATGCAAGGTGCAACAAATCATAAACATAACAACCCGTTTCAGGACTAAATCTTCTGTCCATCTGTTGTGTCGTTACTAACAGGTTAGAGAGGAAGAAGGGAAAGAGGGAATGGCAGAGCAACGTACGGGTGGGTTGCGAGAGAGGATATAAGAGAGTGACAGGGTGCGGGTGAATGCACTGAGGAGAGATGAGGCACGCAACCTTCATATGCTCTCTATGCATTGCAAATCATGCTTACGTTATGCGGCCATCATCTTTTATGCAAATTGTTTGAGTGCCGCAACAGTGTCTTATACATATTCATGCTGCAGGAGGAACATGGCACCTGTCTACAGGCCGGCTGGTTACGTTAAATCTCCCCGTTAATGTAGAGCATATGCAGAGAGGACAGGATGATTATGCACGAGCAGATGAGATGCTTTTTCCACGGGTGAGACTTGAAGAAAAATGACTTGCAGTGAAACTACTCAACACTCTTAAGCCTTATTTTGTAATAGTGCATTTGTAAATGTTTCCATGACGATCATGCAGGGGTTTAACTGTAACTGATTTGCATGAAATCTAACGTAGAAAATAGAAAGAAGCATAGTAGCATGAGTGCGGGTACACACCTGGCATTTCTGCATGCTGTGATGCCGAATGTGGGAGTGTACTGGTGTAAATAAACAAAGGTAAAGTAAGTTTCAGATGGTGGGTGGGCAGTCAGTCAGTCAGTCAGCCTGCCAGTGGGAAGAGCAGTCAGACAGAGGTCAGGCCTGTCATGGTCTGATCACACTGGCGAGGGGTTTTGGGGCTTGTCACAGCCATGACAGTACCAAAATGTGTCAGGATGAGGGCAACAGGCTGCCTCTGTCTTCCTGTGCGCTGCCAAAGCCCCGCTGCTGTGCCGCGGACTTCCCTTTGGGGGTGTCTGACTTCATGGAGCACAGTTTTTAAATCTCCATCAAAGTGTGTGAGTGAGAGTACGAGCTCAGATTGATAGTAAGAAAGTCTGTATAGACACATGACATAACCACACTGGAGCATATCTTTGTAGATCTTTGCGTGGGCGGTTTATACCACAGCGGAGACACACATATGAAGAACTGGGTCAAAAAGGTGAATATCGATAAAATGAAAATTAACGAACAAACACGAGCAGAAGGGCCTGTGTGCTTTGTTTCTGCTATTTGGAGTCTGAATTTAGGTTATTGCTTGAGGGGAACAAAGAAACAGCCACGAGAGATCCTTGTTAGTACACGTGCGGACACTAATAGACACAAACAAATCAACACACGTACGCGTACGCACTATGATATACTGCACAAATCTAAAAGCACTCGCACCATGGAACAGAACAATGGCCATATGACTTACCTAATTAAAAAGCTACGCTCAGCAAATTGGACAATGTAAATTGTGAGGACAAAAAAAAAAAAGAGAGAGAGCGAAGGAGGGGACACGTCCTACACCCCTCCCCTTCACTGCACTTCTCTCTTCTCGCTTTTGAAAAGCCATCTCTGCGAATTTCAGGGCTGTGTAATTATCCCTCCGTTCTAACGTAGACATTAGTGAAGACATCCCGCCACTCTTACACGGATCCTATTAAGACAGGTAATTAAAGGCGGCGCGCAAAGGAAAATTGGCCGAGGAATGCATATTGAAAAGAGCCTCAAATATGGGCAATAAATCTCTTGCCTGTCTGTCTTTAGGGCGCTTTGTTTGAGTGTTTTATTCAGGAGCCTCTTGTTGGCTAAGGCCTGAGAGAAACATATGCTGACAGGATGGGGGATAGAGAGGGTGGCCAAGTGGTGGCCATTTTGTAGGTGACCTACTTCTGTTTTAATGAATAGAGGAATGGGAGGATGTGAGGACGGTTTAAGGCTGCCTCACCAAAGAGAGCCATTTGTCCTTGCTGTGCCTTCAGTAGATAGTGTGGTACAAATATTATAGAGCTCTTGGTATCCTCAGGTAAAGGCAATGCTTTTAAATTACGCCCGGGGCTGATTTATTCAATTCACACGTCAGCCACTGTAACAAAGGCATTAATCAGAAGCACCTGATTTGCATTCCACACTGTGAACACGCCAAGTTCCCTTCCCTGTTACACCAAACAGCGTTTATAACCCTAATCATATTATGGTATTCCAATGAAGATTTTCATCACCTAACACCTCCTGAAAGCTCCATCGCCGAACCGCTGATGAGTGCAGCCGTCATCAATTGATTGAACATTCAAGTGGAAAAAAGCCCCGGCTTGAAAAACCAAGGGGCTTTGCACAGCATGAATATTGACGGCTCAGAGATGACGTGGGATAGAGACAATGGAAGGAAAAGCATCAATACGATTGTAAATGGAAACAATCGATATCACGTAACATTCTGCAAAGAGGGGTCATGAGAGAAACCACTCCGGTGCACAATCAGATTGCTATTGAGGTATGTGTCAATTCAATACCTGCAGCTATAGAAGGTTTAGAAGAAACTAAGGAGCACCGGCACTGAATTGGAGCCTGGATTGGATTCTTATTTGGAGTAGAGAGAACTTCTCTGAATCACCTTTAATATGGACAAATGACTCTCATTATCTCCCTCTCTATTTAATACCAGTTACTGGAGTAGGCCTTTAAGAAAGGGAATCTGATTCAAGAGGGCTCTCCATCTTTCCCCTCCTTTGCCTTTCCTTTTGCTCCCTCCTTCACTTGTCTGTTATACACAAGAGAGCACAGCCTGGAGAATACAGGGATGCACACTTCAATTTAGAGAGCATGAATAAACAATGGGGTTTCCATGTGCTGCAGAAATTTCCCCTGGCGGCGTTCACTCACACACTCTATAGCCGATACACATGCACACGTGTGGGACTCTGCTTGCTTCTTTGGGACGTGCGCTGGCTCTGTGGAACGGATACTGATACAGATATTTGGTCTCGTAAACAGTGACATGATGTGAGATATCTGCGCCCGCACACACACTAAAAAATATCTCGAATCGCTAACTTTCCCTTACAGAGATACCGTGACACAGAAAGTAAAATGGGGGGGGGAACGTTGGCTGGATTTCATTCACACACACACACTCTCACAAAACACATGCTGTCTCACAGACTTTGGCAGCCACATAGTTTTATGGGTGGTGATAGGGAGCACAGAATTACTTGCTCACAGCAGAATTCAGTGTCACAGCGAAAACTGCTGTGAACACAAATTTGGATAATGGTCTTACACACAAATACACACATGCGCACACACACGCACACAGACATGCATATGGAGAGAAACACAAACAGCCTGAAAGTACGCCACTGCGGAGATCTTTGTTACAATCTATTTGAGGCAGGCTTTCCTTAAGAGAGCAGTGAGATGGAAACAAACTGTTCCTGCAATAAAGCCTCCCTTGGTGCACAAATTAGGATAAGAGACTCAGCATGAGTTAGAAGTCCCTGTTTGGAGCATGTGTGTGTGTGTGTTTGTGTGTGTGTATGCATGAGTGAGATAACTGTACTTCTTTGTGTGAGATTTGTGTTCTGGGGAGAGTGAGTGTGTGTTTTTGTTGTGCATGTTATGTGTGTGCCCCCTCTCCCTCCTCTCCCTCCCTCAGTCCTGGTCCCTTTAATTCTGAGAGCTAAGATAATGAGAATTTTATCTGCAGCTCCTCTGAGGCGCGGGGCTCTGATTGAATGGGAGCAGAGTGTAACGGATGAGACGAGCGATAGCGGGCCCCGGCTAGGTTACATTCAGGCAGGCTAACGCACCGCCAGCGAGCTCTATGGGGAAACACGGATCGTGTGTTTGTGCCAGCGCTGAGGGAGGTAATGGAATGTGCTGTGTACCTGTGACAAAATGGGAGCCCCTTGGGTTGTGAAGGATGCCACGGCTGTGATAATAATAATACTCACTATAGTGTCTGAAAATAGGACATGGTGCAATGCTGCACCATTCAACTCGCAACAGTGGTGAACCTCGGGCGTGTTTACGATTATTCAAGCGGTAAACTGGCCAAAAAGTATTTAAGAGTGAAACAACCACGGATGCATACACACAAACACCTTCATCTGCACCCTTCTCCTGTAATTTCCCTCTATAATGATCTCCTTAATGATACACCTGATAAGTCTGATGTCACATTCAGTTTTGCAGCCCAGAGGTTGGGGCGCCTCAAGGTAAAAATTAATGAGATTAATCAAATTAATTAAATTGTATAACTTCTACTAAATGTGGAAAACATCGACTCAGCCAGACCCGAAACAGCCTCTAATGCTCCATTTCTCTAGTGAAATCGTATTATGGTCATATTCAACAGTTTTTATGTCGAAGAAGAAGTAATCCTAAAATCATGTCTTGTTTAATTGGCCGCCATCACTTTTTATCTATGACCCAGAAAGAGATACTTACACAGTAAATACATTTTACTTGCTCATCTAATTGTGCAGAAGGGGATGAGAGGAGATGCTAAAAATAAGCCAGTCTCTTGCAAGCCAGGATGTAAATCATATGATTATGTAAATTAGGATTGTGAAATTGTATGCTGGTTAAAACTCAGAAGACTGACCTGTCAGTAAATGCAGACACACACAACTTGACTACAAAATTAAAGGTTACTGAACGTTAGTTTAAATTTAAGGATGCCGAATAACAAGCTCTTTCTGTAGCACATGTACTACAATAAGGTCAATCAGGGCATATCGATCATCATTTTTCAAGCACATATGTTGTTTTTAAAGGCAAACAGTGAGCCATTTTTAATCCTTTCACTTTCTTGAAAGGGTGACATTGTCCTCTGTGTGTGTGTTGAACAAGTTACATGACCCTAAAGTCCATTATAGAATGAGTAACCTTATACAGTTCCCTCCCTGTTCTCCTATCCCCTTTTGCTTTCCTTGTCCTCCAAGAAAAAGAATGCCAAGAAAAAAGTTTTGAAATGACTTTTTTGGGCTTAATGGCTCACTATCAAATGAGGCCAAATCTGCATCAAAACCTCTCTTTTTCACGACGGCACAGTCTCTCATAATGAAGCGCAGAAGTGAGAAAATAGGTACAAAAGCTTCTCAGTCGACTTGTCTCGATAGAAACCTAATGCATCTTTGCTTTTGTCTAGTTTGTCAGCTTTTGCTCGGCAGGGTGCTCGCTAATCATCAAATCCCCCTAAAGTTTATTATTAACAAAAACAAAAACACATCTCAGATTCATTTCCTTTCATTGGAGGGCTTGCACAGCAGTTTTTTTTTATCCCCCCCTCATAACCAAGCTTTTCTTCAAATAATAAATCAAGCGAAGAACACGGATGAGATTTAAAAAGCTAATTTAGAGACAATTGGTAAAAAACGTACTGATGTGAGATATTGACATGCGAGGCTAATGGGAAAAGGAGTACTCCGACATTTAGATTAGCGATTGTTTGGCAGTGTTAACAGACAATGGCCACCTCAGAGAAATAAAGCTCACCATCAGTCCAGAAATGATCTCCTAAGAAGTATGGATGACTTTTAAAGTGGGAAATGGTTGAAGCTTATGAGTATTATTCATAGGTTAGGGCAAATGTCAACAGTGATCATTCTGCAGATGAGATATGAGCTAGGCTTACATTTGATGGTCATAGACATATATCATATATGCATTAAATATAGGCTACATAAAAAGGTTTTTAGTGTTCCTTCTATTATGTCAGTTAAACCGCATGTGTACCTACGGTGAGCATATTGCTTTCCCATTAAAAGCTGATACATGATCCTTCAACATGCATTAAATGATTGGCAGGCTCGACACACTCCAGGGATATCCAGTTGGAGGAATTACGGAAACGCAGAAATGCTGCAGTCACTTCACTGCGTCTTAGAGGAATGAAAGAAGATTATAGAAATTGTTTTGTGTGTTGTAAGGCTGACAGTTTTAATCAACCATCGAAAGTCTGAGTTCAGGAAGTGCATGAATAGTGCTTGATAAAAACAAGAGGAAAAAGCTGAACCCCAGCTGTTGCAATCAAACTGCTCAGTGGCGGAGAATGTGGTGTGTTGTATATTGCATAATTGTAACAGGTGACGCAGAGACAAAGAAGGTACCGTGCTCGGTTGTGGAGCTTCGCAAACTTTTTTTGGGGCCGTTCACCGCTTTGTCTCACATGAAAGTTGAGCAAAAAAGATAGAAAAATGGAATGACTCCCTCCATGGCTGTATGTTGGCACAGTGGGACTGAATATGGGGTGCAAGAAATGTTGAATCTGGCTCAACTTTAACATAAAACTGTGTCACTATGATCAATAAGGTCCAAAACTTTTTAACAGATTTCTGCAAGAAGTGGAGACCAAGCAAGTGCTGTGCGTGTTGACTTCTACTCATCTTGGTTCATCTTTAGTCATAATACAATGCAGCATCTCCTGCAAAGCATTGTGTTGGCCAGTCAAAGACATGTAACTGCACATTTCTGGTAGAATTCATAGTTGCCAACTTTGCAATGTGAACTCTGTGTTTTCCTTCACCACAATTGCGAGGTTAAGAGGAGAAATACAAACTATTTGCTACCATGAAAAGTTTCCAGACTTGAAAAATCCTTCTTTGTAATATTGTAAACAACTGTGCAGTGTTACATCGCCTGATAAGCCTTCAAACTTATATATCTGTTACTCAAACAGTGCTCCCTTGAACAACCTTCACTGTCTCACCGGTACTTGAAACAACACACCTCCACCATTTCAAACTCTGGCTTTTTTTTTTTTTAAACGCAGGGATAAACACTGTGAATGCTCACCCAAAGACCATTCTCCATCAACAACTAGAAGCATTAATATAAGGGTGTTTGATGTGAGGTAGCATACACAGTCAAGGCACTGAATAAAAGCTGATTTTGAAGGAATAGAGGAGGCCGTCTATGTCAAAATAGAAGAACCACTTCTGAATAGAAGTGGGAGGCTGCAACACCACTTAACACCAAGTTAAATTGCTATCCTTCCCAGGTGGTATCACACCAATTCAAAGCTTATTTCGTGTGACTCTCACATGAACTGCCATATGACATCAGCAACTTAAGTGTGACGTCAAGTAAGGAGAGATTATGAAGTGGCACGACGCTTTCAAAACCAAACATCCGAGGTCAGTTATTTTTGACTAAGTACTTAGTCAAGTTTTCATTGGATTTTTTGTTTTTTCCAGACTGTATTAAGAATTCTGTCCATATGTCACTCCAGACACTCAGGATTTTGGTGTCTGGGACTTGAAAATGTCAAAAGCACTCCGACAGACCAACACAAACAATAACTCCAGCTCCTACCCCTCAAGTGCTCACAACACAGTGTGATGCTTGTCCCACCAATACATTTTTATCACTCTGAAGTGATTGGCTTGATGAACACTGCCTCAGGTCCTTTGGTGCAATGGGTTTTTATTGTGCAGCAGTCTGTGACTGAGATACTCCAGTTGTTCAGTCCAGGTACAAAACCAGGGTCAGTGCAAGGTCTGAAATAAGTGGCTGTAGAGATGCTGACACCGTCCTCCCAAGGAGAATGTTTGCACCCATAAATCCTGTAATCCTTATTGGGTTTTGTTCGAGCAGAATGAAGGGTTGATTAATCAAGTTTGGGTAGTGAGATGGTGGTAAGGTTTTATGAGGGTTTTTATTTTTTTACAAGGTAGTGAGTACTTTTAAAACTTTTTTTCACTACTGGTAACCCCACTTTAATTAGATCACATTATATAAATAAGAAAGTTGATAATTTAGGAATTCTTTTGTGTTTTTTAACAATTAAGCATCTACAACAATTCTTTTTTTTTTCATTAGGAGTGTGATTCAGATGGTTTTAATGGCCACGTAAGATAAAACCTTAAATCTAACCTCTTTCTTGTTTAAACACATTCCTAATTGCTTCTTTGGTAATGCTTAAAGACATAGAGCTTTATAAGTGGACTCTAAGTGATAATACTCAATGAGATGTGCTTTTAAAAATGCATGGCACAGAGGCAGGAAGCCCTTCAAAACACTGCCAGGTTTTTGGCAACAGACGACGAAAACGTCTGTTTTCTGCAGTCTTTCCAAAACACACTCAGTGAGCAAAGCTTAGACACAGCTGACAATTCGAGTAACAATCAGTTATGTTTCTACCATTTTGATATGCTCCAGTGCAGATTACATTATTGTGAAGTATTACTATAGTATTCACCTATCAGTCACCAAAATAAGACGTCACATGAATGGTTTACAAATTTACAAAATACCCACAAATTAGAATCAGTCGAAATGCAAATTCCTAAATGTGTCTCCAAACACGATTTATCACATGTGTAAATCACAGATTGTAAAATATGAATCACACACACAGCTACAAATGATTAAGCACAATAATTTGTCTACACAGCGGCAACGTGTTAATGCAATCTCTAGTTGTTAATTGTGTTAAATCATAATTAAGAAGACAATGGAGGCACACATTTAGTGTCGGCTCCATTGTTGTGAAAAGACTGTTATTCTTCACTTGAGGATCTGTATAATGAGCACCGCTGTGCAATAAATAATATTCAGACAGTGGTATTGTTCTGGCCTTCTGAAATCAAAGTAATCGAAATACTCAGCTTCATCTCTGACTGCAAGCCTGAAATTGCATATCTATTATTTTCTCCCACAGCCTGTTCAAAACAAAACTGCTAGGTTTATAGGAATATCCCCCCAAAAAATTAATTGGTTTTAGAAAAGTTTTTGTCATAAAAGGGACTTCAAAATTGTGTGTATATTGTACTGTACGGACGCTATGTCTGTGCAGTGTGTGTGTTTGTCTCGCCAGCCGTATTTTGGACAACGTAACCAACCAGATGCCAGACTTTCTCTGAAGTGGATCGATGCAAATGGCTCGCTGTTGCAATCACAGACGCCACAAGCAAGGATAGACAGGCGGCCAACATATCTCTCTCTCTCTCTCTCCCCTCCTCTCTCTCTCTTCCTCTCACACACTCTCTCTCTCTCTCTCTCTGTGGCACAAAATGATCTGCCACTCCGAACAAGAGTACGCGCTACAGGGCGGCCGCTGGCATCAATTTATCAGCACTGGGCTCGTCCAGAATATTGTCTCTCCTTCTGGCAGGAAGCAAATCAAACAAACAAGAGGACAAATGGAGATCAAGAAGGAAAATGGGAGGAGAGGAGAACAAAGAGGAAAAAACAGCGGGACTTCCTTTGCCAACCTCTTCAGTCAGGTGCACAGACACACACACTAAAGTGAGAGAGGGCTCAAGTAAAAAAAAGCCAAAGAATCATCACTTAAGAGCAGAGACAGGGCCCTGACATCATTCCTACAATCTGCATTGACCCTCTAACTGCAAATCCCTCTCTCGCTGCATTCATCTCGGAGAAACCTCTCCCACCACAAGTCCTCCTCCAACTCTAATTATCTATCCACCTTCAATTTATCTCTCACTCCCTCGCCCGCTTCTTCCTCCTTCTAAACCCCTATTCTTCAAATTGGTTGCCTCTCTCCTGAGCCATTTCTCCTTGATCACCTCTGTGCTCTCCTTTCCAGCTGTTTCCTCCCTACTGCACAAAACACGTCTTAGGTATGTATACATGTCTGCACAAACATCTGAATACTTTTATGGATTTGTAACAGGACGTGTTTGTGTATGCGTTTCACACATTTCTGGCCTCTTTCCACTTAAAAAAAAACGATTCCTTTGTGTGTTTTTTTTTTTCTCCCCCCCCATATGGATCTCATTCCTCCTTCCCTCACCTCGATGTGCAGCGGTCTCGCCTGGCTGAGTCAGTGCCGGTGGCCTTGCAGACAGCTAGCTGTGCCCATTACCTTAAGCACGTCTGGCTGGTGTGAGCTAGATTAGAGAAGGGATGAATAAGGCTTCTTGACTGTGAGCGCCCGGCCACCTAGCTATAAATCACCTGCTAACTCCTCATAGCCAACCCCACCACTCTTCCCCACCTCTGTGTCAAAAGTCTCTGACCCAATCAGAATTTCACTGTTGTTCCCTCGCACCCCTCCTCCATTTCTTCCCCTCCTGCCTCCTTCCACACCTGCCTGATTTTCTCTCCCCTTCCTCACCACATCACTGTCTTGTCTCTTTTCTGGCTCCACACTGCGAGCTATCCACTTTTCCATCATTTTATCTCTCTCTTTATGTGTCCATCTCTCGCAGCTTTTTCAGTTGTCTTCATCTCGTGGTTATTTTCCTCACACCCCTCACTTGCAGTTGTGCACTTTAACTTGCTGTCTTTGCGGTGCCTTTCTCCCACTCCTACCTCCTACGTTCTCCTCCTGCTGCTTCCAGTGGAGCGTGAAAAGGAACATAGATAATAGTCTCGGAGGTGAAATCACTTGTACTTTGGGTGTGAACAAGAGCACCTGAGATGTTTGAAAGTTTGAGCTTTTTTTTTTTTTTTTTTGGATGGCAATTCGTTCACTGTGTTTATTCCACAGTGCCCATAACAATTGAAAAACATGCGATGAGCCAAAAACGGTTTGGGACTAAACGTCTTAGTTCTAAATGACTGTATTTGATGAGATTAGATTAAACTCTAATGATCCCTGTGGGGGAAATTGGGCCCTTACTGCAAAAAGGAATAGATACAGTGTAGAAATAAATAAGCACAGAGCTGATAGAGGGCATAAAATATCTAACTGACAACTGCAGCCAATGATACGTACTATTCACAATCTAACCCCATCACCACAATAACAAGAATATAATATAAATATTCACTATCTTGCCCGTAACGATATGACTTGTGAGTTAGTTAAATATTAAAACACAACAGATTTAGTTTTTTTCTTTGCCAACTTTTTTGCTCTTAAATTGACAGACAGAAACAGAACTGAACCTAACTGGACTGGGACATTGTTAGGAGGTTGTCTTCTTTTTTCCTCCTGCAAGAATCAAATGTCAGTGCATCTTGAAACAAGACAGGAATGTGAACTCGTCCGACGGGCCAGAGTTCACTGGCTCAGATCTGGCTGCTCGGCAGCAGTGATGTGAATCTGCAAAGTAATTTGCAGTCTGAGTCAGGACATTAGTTTCATTTTCGAATGGAATACCCGCTGTAGTTCATCCGTACTCGCACAGAACCCGAGTTTTGTAATGAGGCGATAATGGAAAAAGAACCGGGTGAATCTCCCTCCCTCTCTCTCTCTCTCTATCCTTTAACTTCCCCCCCACCATCCGCCCCACCCATTTGCACATGTACAAAATTTAATTCGCAAAATTCACAAAGTGCTTTTTTCATTTCACCAACACCTGGGCGCTGGACTTATTGCATGTTAGGCTGAGTAAGGAAAGTGACAGAGTAGAAGACGGAGAGCAGAGAAGTCAAAGATGGATGGATGGGGTGGTCTTTGAGGTGGATATAAATGGAAAGGCAGACAGTGGGTGAAAGAAAGACCCATCATCCAGCACAGTTACTGCCCACAGAATGACAGCACAGTTTGTATGTGTTATTTGTGCCTTGGCGCACCTGTGCGGCACGCACGTGCCATTTATTTGCGCGTGCAGATGGATGAGTGACGAAAAAATCACAGCCTTCTCCATCTGCATGTGTCGTCAATATCGCTGCGGTGGACACAGCTAATTGCAATATGTCAGAGATAACGAATGCTTAGGTAAGGCCGCACATAAAGGAGGTCTGACAACTGCATAACTAGACTGGATGGACACTGCCACTGCCTTAGCAGCAAGAGAGATGTTGTTGTGATTATGTCACTGGTTTAGTGATGAGGTGCTATGGGTCTCACCTTCCTACCCACATCCCTCCATTAGAAACATCGCCCCCTGCTGGCATTAACACATGTCGGTGAAGGTCATTTGCTCTTCATGAGGTGGCTGTGCCACTTAAAATCCTTTGTTTCTGTTTCTGCATATGTTTTTTTCATATTACAGGAGTAATACACAGTATATTGTGGTATACCTCAGTTATAAATATTGTTGAGAAACAGTTTATAGAACTGAAATTTAAGTTTTGTGTGATTTAAATGAATAGAAAATAAAAACTAACCACAGCTCACTCCCTCCTCTAAATTCTAATATTCGCTAATATTTAATTTCAAGGCTCCATAAATTTCTAACTGTTTCCCAGGAATTGTCTAGTAATTTCGAGTTGGAAAAAGCTAACTAAACTCACTCAAACAACAGTCTCAGTCACGTTTTTTTCCTTTTGTGATCGCCTATTAAACAAGAATTATTAAATGATACGACAGTTTCCACCAGTTCATAAATCTTTAGTATCTCATGTAGGGTCATACCTAAAACATGATTTCCTCTTTAATTATTTTTTCAATTAATCGTTTCATCATAGAAATTCCCAACACAAATTCCCAGAGTTAATTTTCTCCAACCAATAGTCCAAAACCCAGAGATAATGATATAAAATCCTTATATTTGAGAAGTGGAACTGGTGGATTTTTGGCTTGAAAATGCACAGGTGCACAAGTTGGTCTATGATGGGAACACAGATGCAGCAGACAGGTGTCAGCCAAACCGATAACCCACAATCTGTCAAGTAATTGCGTCTCTATTTCAAGCCATACAATCAGATAGACAAAAAAGGTGGAGATGAAATAGTTCAATCACGATCAAGTATTCCCTCCACGGAGGTCTGCTGAATCCCGCAGAATGGAGTGAAGCTAAACTGTCCCAATCACGCCCAATGTGGACTTAATGAGCGGCTTTAAATTTGTCTGCCAATCACGCTGTCTTAAGACCCTGAATCCTCGGCCAGAAGGACTCTACCTGCGCATTTCTTGGACTAACTACATCAAAAGTTGACGGCGGAAGGGGCCTGCAGGTGGCTCATTGGTATGAGCATAGGGGTCTGTTCAGCCGCATTAAGCCCCAGCAAGTTCATTAAGCGGCATAAGAGGGGAAGGACGAAGAGCGCTGCAGATAGACTGCCTTGATCAATGTAGATGAATGTTCTGCACTGCTGCATGAGAGGCTACAGGGATAAAGTCTGAAGTAAATTAATACGTGTGCATTAAGGGCGCGCGTGTGAGTGTATGTGTGCAAAGATAGGGAAAGAACGTGGAGGCAGAACTCAAGTGAAGACGTCAAGACTGTCTGAGTGTGTGTGTGTGTGTGCAGTATGAAGGAATGCATGTAGACACACAGAGAAAGTATGGATCCCAAAGGTGCCCGCGTGAAGCTCCGTGGAGAAACCGAAAAGCAATTTCAATCAGTAAAAACGACAAGCTAGAACGCAGAGAACATACGGTATGTCTCTTTAAAGTAAGAGTACCATTTTCCACTCTTCCAGGCTGCACTTGCTGTTATGATGGCTATCAATTTCATCTTAAATTTTTTTTTTTTTTTGGACTGCCGCCTGAGATGTCGGCCCGGTTTCTCGGAACTGATAAGCAAAGTTCCACAAGCAGTCAGAAAAAAAACAATAGAGATAGCAAAACTGCAGACCCAGACTGACGCCTCTTCATCATCCAGACGACACTGACAGGTGCTGTGATGATGTGTGGGGAGGAACTTCACTCATTTTAGTCGAAAGTCAGAGACAGAGAAAGAGAGACAGAGAGAGGAAAGAAAAACACCTGTTCTGTCTGTCTCCCAGTCTGCCAGACTATGTCCCAAGGCGCTATCATCTCCCTAAATAAGAACACCTTGGAAAAAAAAAGAAGGAGGGTGCCGGGGAAGAAGGGAGGCAAAAAAAAAGAAAAGAAAAAATCAGAAAGAGTCTATTGTTTCAGAGAGAAGGCTGCTTCACCAAATTGAAATGTGTACACAAAACACCAGAGAGGGAGAATGTGCCTGCAATGTGCGTAGGGAAAGATTCACAAAGCAAATAAGAGGGAGTGAAGGAGGCCTAGCCGTCTTTAATATACATGATTTGTGCCGGGAAAAGCTCAAAGACAGATGCTCGAATATCATTTGAATGCATTTGGGTGCTGACTGGCCTGGCAGGCGAGTGGGCTCTGGCACTTGTTGCTGGCCAAGCACAGAGTCCCCGTCCTGATCATTACTCTGTTTCATTCCACTCTGTCAGCCTGCTCCGTCGTCAATCTGTTATGTTTTTGTGTTTTTATTGTATTTTTTACCCTTTTGTTATTTTGTTCTGTTTTTTTTACTTTTCTCACTCCGGAGGTAAAATGTGCTTAAGGAAGCAGTATTGGGATGTAGAGATTAATATGCGCGTTGCCGGCTGAGTTTATCAGTCGTCTTTGCGAGAGTAATAGAGAGTGATTCTGTGAGGACAAAGATAATATGACAGCGTGTGAAAGGGAAAGCATCTTCAGAGAGAATGATAGATCCTTGTGAATAACAACACGCTGAGAAACAGCCACTTCATTTTAAACATTCAAATAACTTTGTTTTCTTCAAAAGGGCTGCGCCAAATGGGTGGAATTGATACTTAAACTAAGGACAACAGAGAAGCCAGTGAGTACACAAAAAGATCTGAAAGTTGCTAATAACATGTGCAGTGTAACAAAAAATAGCTCTGTCATATATCTACTGAAAAGTAAGAAACAATCTGTGGGTTTGACTGGCAGGATTTCCCTCAAGCCTTCACTAGCTTATTAGATGCCTAAGAATGAGATTCATTTTGCAGCGAATTCATTATTTCACAATGGATTGTCAAATCAATAAACCATGGGAGGTTACTAGGGTTCAGTCTAGACAAAGTGTTGATACCTTCAAGTTTTCTCGGTCCACGTACGGCGCTCCTAGCATCCGACAGCAAGGGAAATCCTGCAAACAAAAACATCTGCTATTATTCAATTCCCAGTTGTGGCATATCTTGACCTGATGAAAGAGAAATGAATAAATCATGCTCCATTAAATGTCATTAGGCCTGTTAGCAAAATCTAATTCTACTAAAGTTCAGCACCGGTTTACAAATTGAATGTAATTGCCCAGAATGCAAATGGGCTGAGCTGTTGTTTGTGTGAATGTGAGACCAAGCGAGAGAAGAGTGAGGGGGAGAGAGAGAGAGAATGAAAAACAAAATGCGAGAGTCGAGGAAAACCTTTAAGCGCCGCCGTAATGGGCAACGCTTACTCCTCGCAGTTTTCATTCAGAAGTCTGAGGGGCTACAACGCCAGGGAATTGTCGATTGTCAAGGCTTTAAAAACTGATGGTTTCATTTGGGGGAAAAAAAGAGAGATGGGGGAAATGTAATTACCCAGCGAGAGCTGCGTGGGAGTTTTACTGTTTGATAATTATCCCTTAAAGGCATGCTAAACTTTTCTTTAGCTATCTGTTTAAAGCTCCACAGAGACACAGAAGTAAGGGAGAGGTCACCCGGCTTCAGGAGGCAGAGAAAGAAAGAGATGAGATAAATGTGAAGGAGCGTAAGGATCAGATAAGTGCAGACTTGTTGAGGCAGCTGAGAATACGAAAAGCGAGAGAGAAGTACAATAGGAAATAACGCAATACATCACACGACAGCACATCTTGGGGGACGAGTTATTGTCCTGCTAAGTCACAAAAATGTATAGACTTGTAATGGGATCCATAAAAGTAAATGTTGGATTTTTGTGGAAACTGCCTGTCTTTTTTTTTTTTTGGGATGAAGCATCAAAGCATGCAACATTTTGGAAATGGATGACTGAAACATTTGATGGGCCACTTTTCATTCCCACAGCTCTCTTTACCATGCCATCTGTCTCTTTTATAGATGTACAAGCACACACACACACACACACACACACACACATACTGTATTTACCGCCGCTCTGCCTTTGCTTCACACCCACAAACATGAATACATATGCACACATAAATAGTAAGCCCGGTCTGTCTGCCCAGCTACTGTATTTACCTTTGCCCATAGAATCTTGCAGTGTGAACTAGCAATTGGAAAGCCTGACCTCGCGACACAGCTAAGAATGTAAACACATATAACAAAACATTCAGATCCAAATGAGAAACAAATATGGAAGGAAAAGTCAGAAAGAGTCGAGTCTGTTTACGCCAGACTCTGCCTGACTTTTCAGTGCCCTCCTCTGAAACTCAAACTGGAAACTTTCCCAAAAAAAAAAAAAAAAAAAAACCCTGTGAAAACACAAGCTGAATATTTGTTAGCTGAAAAACTCCAGTATGTGTTTTTTTTTTTTCCACCAGCTGACTGTATGACACGGTATTAGCCGCAAACATCCACGACAGGTGCGCGGTCTCTCCCTTCGTGGGGCTTAAAGGAATGTCACAGTAACCTGGGGCAACGAGTTTTTGTGTCACACCAAATCTTTTCATCGCACTTGAAGCCCCTTCCAAGCTCCCCAAAATAAGCTAAATAAGGATCGCCTTGATTTGTTACTGCTGGCATCTTTCGATCTAAGTCCTGCTAATACTCATTTATCTCAGGGGTGTAGTTCAAGCCCCGTGTAAACCCACGTTGCCTCCCTCATGCACAGAGTCATCAGCTTAACTTCTTTATCAGCTGCATTAATCTCGGTGATACACTCTTTCTAATTAATGGGGGATTGCCCACTGCCATAAATATGAGTGGAGGTGGGTGAGGGAGGCTCCTTGAACCGATGCACACAAATGCACAAACATAAAGACCGACAAGTAGAAACACACAACCAAACTGTGGAATACACGCACCACTTTTGTGTTGTTTCCAATAGTTATTACCCATGTTATGCATGTGTGCTTTATGTGAATGTGCGTCATAGTCAGCGTCACTGTCACAGTGTGTGTGTTTCTTCATTTGCTTGCAGGACGCCGTTCTTTTACGCCAGAGAGCCAATTAGCGTCTCTCAGTTTGACACTCGTCTCGTCAGGACCAGCATGCTCATACATGTTAATTGTTGTCTTTTCACGGTCACTGAGGTTTGGGCTGCCTCATTACAGCAAGAACATGCAACAACCAGAGGGGGCTTATGTGGCAAAATCTCAGAGCCAACCCACCCAGACACTGTCACTAGCTCTCAGTCACGCCTCCTCTCTCTGTCTTACTCCCTCCCTCCTGCCTTCACTTAGTTAGTAGGTAACGCCCCTCAGGAATGACCTTCCAGTGAAAGCTGATCTATCTTAATGAGAGAAGTGTGGAAGCAGGAACAGGTCATCTGGCAACTATCCAATGCAAGACAGCAGCTAGGAAGTGTTATAAATATTCTCTGAAGAAACAGTGAATATATTCTCTTACATCGCCACAACTCGGAGATCTCAGTAAGAAAACAACAGATGAGTGCGATCAAGCTGTGCTGATAGCTATGCCCCATGTTGGCAGGGAAGACATGCAACATCAGCAGAATACTGCCGGAGTGTAGAGAGAGAGCAGAGGGGCGCTGGGGAGAAAATATGTTGGGAGAGTAGAGGCAACAATGACAGACTTTAATAGAAAGGAGAAACACAAAAAAGGGACATGAACATATGCGGAAGTTGGAAGGAAGAAGTGGAAGACAAGTGATAAAAGGGGAGATACCCCGAAGGGATGAGCGATGAGGTCAAAGCAAAGTATTAAAAAAGGTTTGCAAATGGATGTAAATCTATAATTCAGAAAAGAAGATAAAGGCATAAAGGGGGGAGTGTTCAAAGAGTTCAAATAAGATGAAATGAAGTGAAAATCTGCAGTGAGATCATTTTCTTATCAATGCTTGCATACTGTATTGCATGGCTGCCGTTAGATCTACAAAAATATGAATGAACATTGGACTCAAGTATTTGAAAGGGGGGTCCCTGCTGTTTCGAAAGTGAACTGTGTGAGTGAAGTGGACAAAGTCACTGTAGTAGCAGTTTTCTGCCAATCATGCAAAGTCAAGACAGTCAAAACAAATGAATTGGATGAACAGTGACGTTTAAGAAACAGAATACGCAAGCAACAACCAGAGTAATCCAAGATGGGACGATCCCAACGGGGATTAATAATTCACCTTTTTTTAATTTTGAAAATTGTCTCAGACTTGCAGGGGATGCTGTAAACCACTGCAGTGCATATTGGAGGTGACAAAGCCAGAAGGACAACATCATCAGCAAACAGTAGAGATGCCATCTTAATGTCATCCAACTGGACACTTTCCAGACCTCTGCAACATTTTGATGTCCTGGGCATAAATATCCCGAAACATAAAAGGTGACGAGGGGCACACCCTTGTTGGAGTGCAGTGCCCACATTCAACGTGCTTGACTTAACGCCAGATGTAGCTTTACAAAATTGCACACAGCGATGTTTTTTTTTTTGTAGACTCATTTCCCATGATATCTCATGAGGGAAGAGGAAAAAAAGTTTCTGAAAGAAATCAGACCTTTCCACGTGTTTGACGATAAAAACATGATTTGCAGATTAAATTGGACGGAAAGGATGGTGGAATTGGATGCAAAATGAATTTCTAGAATGATTTTGAAGGGATAACTGATGGAACATCCAACTGTTGCCATTAAGGAAGCGAACGGGGAAAGGAAGGAGAGACATGGAGGAAGAGAGAAAGTCCTAGAGCATTGAGGGGAAGGTCAAAGGAATGCAGGCAGATGTTAGAAGATGTCCCAGAAGTATTCTCTTTGCTGCAGTGAGTGATCCTCTCACACAAAGCAAAGAGGCAGAGAGAGAAAACACAACAATAACAGACACAGACAAGAAATACTCCAATGGAGGCAGAGCTCAGCTATCAATGACGCGCATGTATTTATGTTAATTTGGCTTGCAAATGTAAACACATTTGCATGCATGTTTATATATATATGGGCTCAAACATGGGTTATTCACACAAACAGACACAAAAAGCTGTCTCATTTGCATTACGTTATCTTCCTGTCATTGCTCAACTTGCTGTATTCCCAGCCCAGTCAAGGGACTTTGCGAGGATTGCATAAAGACATTTGTTGCCATATCCTTTCACTCTGCTGCTTATAATACAGAACGCGTCTCTCACTGCCTCCAGACTTCCACTGCAACCTACAGACACACACACACACACACCTGCAATAGCTATGTCAGTCCACCCAAGGACACTCAGCATGTCAGCTCTGATTAAGCCTGCACTCAGCCTGCAGAATAGAGTTCCTGGGTGGGGAGAGACGTGCAGGGGTGGGGGGAGAGAAGCGACTTGTGTCCAGTAATAAATCGCTGCAGGCAGCCGGGCTCTTCAGAGCCATGGCCCAGCCGACCCCCAACAGATGCCGACTGGTTTGGCCTGCCAGTTGCGTCCCGGCCTGTGGGCCAGCACCATCATGAGCGATGGCTGCGGTCCAAAGCAGGGGTCTGCCGCCACAGGCGCAGGTGTAGACATCGTTAACATCCAATAAGAAGAGAGCGAAGCCCTGTGGGTGAGGCAAAGTGATATTGATGGAGGCTCGTCTGCACTTGCCTGGTTCACTGAGCAAATATGAGAATAAATATGGCCTTTTGCATAGCATGCTCCTTTCATTAATATTAGCCAATGGTGCACAAGAGTGTTCATTAACAGCGGTCACTGCAGTTTGACAACCGCCGTCTGTTTGTAGTTTTTATTTGTGGCCGTTGTCCACTGTTTTACTACTCTCCCTGTCCTCTTTCGAAAGATATAGCCTGTATATGCAAAGCATGATCCAACACATTCTTCTCCTGCCAAGTCAGCAAAGTCAATTATGTTTGTTGTTTGTTTGGAAGTTGGAAGATTATGTGACCATTTGCCAAGTTAGAGACATGATCAGCTGCAAATTAATCCTGTGAGGATTCATATTGTTTTGGCACATATTTTTTCCCCCCTCTTCATTGTGCTGGTATTGCCAGAAAATTGAGTAGTCGTGTGGAAAACAAGAGCATCTGAGACAAAGCAGCAAAGGATAAACAAGGCTGGATATGAACTAAATGATTTGGTGGTTGGCCAGTTACCCATCCATGAAGTAGCTTTTCTAGCCACCTAACCTTGTCCAAAAGTCAATCCAGTTCTACAAGTGCAGTCTCCTCCTTGTGTTTAAATAATCCTCATGTCAAATACACCAGTCTGACACAAAGCCTCCCAATGCTGCCGGCCAGTTCTCCAACAAGGCCAAACCCCATGATTGTAGGCGCCTTCAGGCCAGTGACAAAGGGTGCCTCATGGGTTAAAGCATCAAATTCATTTAAGCTCTGACAGATTACATATGGGCAGTTCAGATTCTCAGGTCAGTAATGACGTTTTGTCCAGAAGCAGAACACCCCAAGATAAGTAGTGATTGAACTAGGGCATGAATCAGGCGAGCGGAAGTGGATCTATTCTCCTCACAGCAGAACATTCACTTCCCTGCAGATTTTCCTGAATCACCATGATGATCCACACCAGCTGTCTCTCTGTGCCTCAACAGAAGCCTCCTGTGGTGCTCAGGACTCTCTCCCATGAGCTGTTTTGATGGGATTTCCCTTAATCTGCTGTGTTTGAAGATAGCATTGTTGTTGCCACTGACTTCAGTTCAGTGGGTGAGTGATTTAGGTGCCCTGTTGATCTTCTTGGGCTGTTTGCTCGTTTTAGAAGTGCCGATATGCTTCAGCTAAGCCCCGTGTTTTTACTGTCCAGTACATATGAATGTCATTTATTTTTCTTCTTTGAGTGCTAAAGTCTTTAGACAGCTTGGCCTGGCTTGAGAATTGTTTTTGATCTGAGCCTGTAAAGGCCAAAGTGACCTTGTAATGTTGGGCCAAACAAAGTTGAATTTTGGTGAGAGCTCAATATCTATTTCTTTTTTTTTTAATATCATGACTCATGTGGAGTGAATAGTGGGAGGCTGTGTTGTTTGTGCCCGGTGTGGGCTTTTGCATACAATCTATTTGAGATGTTCACAACAGGTGTGTGATCATGGGCTCATCATAAAAACTGCCACACCATCGTTGGCTTTGTTAAAACATTTCATGCACATATGGGTCAGCAGGGGTAGATCCATCCAGGTGACCTTTCAGTCCAATCCACCAAGAGAAACAAATCAGAGTAAGGTTGTGCGTCATCGCTGTCTCCCACCTGTGGCTATCCAACTAAGGTTGCTGTGGGTGGAGGACACATTAACCTGTTTTCTGCCATTGACGCTGTTGGTTGAAAGAAAACGTGGTTGCCTCCTTGCTACAATCAGCCTGTGTGAAGTGTAGAGCCCATTTCAGTTGCAGAGGGGCTTTTAGCACTATATTTAGGCAGAACAGGATGTTTGTGGTAAGACTTGTACCGGTCCCTGCCTGGAATATTCGAACACAAAAGATAACTTAGTAGTTTAGTGTAAATTAAAGGAGAAACTACACAGGCATGGATTTATTAAAGTCAGATTGATTGATCGCTTTTGGATACTGATTCTGGCAGAAACTTTTTAAGTTTGCTACAAAGTTCCACCTTGCTTCACCACGGACATTTTTTCTACATGAATGAGCTTGCTGCTTGGTTTCTCACTGATTCCTTTCTGTTCAGTACATACCCCTTTCTATATTGAGATTCCATTAATGATAAGTAATCATGAGCTGTCATATCCTTGTTCAAGCACCTGTAAACCTTGTTGTGAGGACACACCGGAAAACCACAGTGCCTGGAGGACTGTCCTTAACACCTCAAGTGTTTTTGGATAATAGAAAATAGTTTGAGAGGGACAAATAATTTGAGAATGTGACATCAAATGATAAAACATTCATTCTGAGTGTATGGCATTTATTCAGCTAGTGTGAAGAAAACATTATATCTGTGTCATCCATGATCATCATGATGATAGGCACCCATGTAAACACACATTTATTAGTCATCAAAAGCGTGTCAACAAAAGTCCTCATAACCGTGTGATGGATGTCAAGAGACACTGATGTGTGTGCTAGTTCATGTTCACACGCGCATTAATTATCTTTGAGGACCTAATCTGGGATGGCTTTCTAATTAAAAGAGTTATTAAAAAGAACCTTATTGATATAAAAGATGAGGAACTGTCATTTAGTTAATTTATTTATAATGAATTCATATTTTGTAGCATTCTTCTGGCATGCAGCCACTGCCCACATTACGATATGTTTAAGCTGGTGGAACTCTGTAGGCAGTATCTCTGATGTTCACAGTCTAAGGTCAATTTGGCTGCTAATAAAGATATTTCAGCAACAGATAAAACATTGCACCTTCAGAGAATAGTAATATTTACATCTACCATATCTGCCGTAATGTATGATTATGTCCTTCACACATCCTGATCAATTTGTCTCATTCAAGTTAAATAACAGCAGCAGTGTATAGATGTTTCTGGAGGGTCTGATAAATCACTGGCTGAAATTTCCTGAGCATCTGCATTTTTTCTGAGTTTGGAGGTAGTGAGGCTGGCAGGCACACGCTGAGAAGGATGAGTAATGACGCCAAATTGAGAGGCGGAGGAAGTAAACACACTGGGCTGTTGTTTCTATTGGACATTTCACCCTGGGGCTGTCGTCCCAGCTACCCCTTCTTCTAAAATTTATGATGCCTCTGCCTGTACCTCCTACAGCAAAAGCCAAGTAATTGTAAACCACAGAGGCCACAGAAAATGCTCTTTGCATCCTTTAACTTCTATTTTCATTTCCTCTGACTCTTTGTCTCTCATTTGTTTCTCCCTACCGCCTAGACAGGTATGGACTAAGTGGTTGCTGTCAATTGAAACAGATTGTTACATGCTGCACACAGAACCATGGGGGCACCCTGCCCTAGACAAAGGCCAGCAGAGATGAACGCACAGTCCAATTTCCACAACTGCCCATTAATGCGCATGATGCATGAGCTTACAATAGCTTACACTACACTCTAAAAGCCAGAAGACAGAGTCTAGCCCCTTTATTTTCTGGCCCTTCTTATACCTCTAGGTCAAGCTACAGGGCTGGCCAATGGCCCAAGTCTCAGGGATGAAGCTAAGCCTGGACATATCCCCAGCCAGGCCGCCTGCCAGCAGGCTCCACAATCCGTACCAGTGGATGGAGAGCTTTCTGCCTCCTGCACTGTCCCAACCATATTTTTTCTTGGATTTAAAGGTTATCTGCAGCCATCCTGTCTGGGGCCTCTGGCGAGAGTTGGAGAGAGCAGCTGGCTCGCCACAGGTGTGAACGCTGCCGATAAGCGAAGGAAAGCCAAGAGAGGAGGCGATGGGTGAGGGGCGGGGCGGAGGGTGGCAAAGAGATATGGACGTCCATCGTGGCCCGAGACCGACCTTCATTCACGATATTGTACACAAATGGTGTGTCCCGGGATGAGAAAACAAAAAGGCCTGCTCTGCATATCTAAACCATATAGCTGTAGTGTTCCCCGGTCAGCAAGGCTGCTTTTTCTTTTTCTTTTTTTTTGTTGAAGAGAGACAGAAACAGAAATGGAGGAACCAAACAAGAGTGGTAGTGGTGCTGCCTAGTGAGAGGTTGTATATGTTGCATGCATGATAAAGTATTCATCATGTAGCATTTTAGAGAACAGCGAACATGAACTTGGGCTCAAAATGAATTTTTAAAGAGGTATACTAACGTGACAGATTAGGATCAGGGATATAATCTGTTCTTTCCGCTTAACAAAGTGAAAACACAGCCGAGGCTGGGACACGGTGGCCAATCCCAGAGCTCACTAGCTCACTTTCAGTGTGTGTAGCTCCTCCATTAATAACTAATAGATAGAACATTAGGGGGAAATGGTGAGTATATCTTGAGGGCTTACATTAGCTGGGCGTACAGCATCTCCTTATCTGTGTGTAGGACGAGAGAGAGAGAGAGAGAGAGAGAGAGAGAGAGAGAGAGAGAGAGAGAGATGGGATGCCTCGTCCTCTCTTTGACTTTCTTTTCCTCCATTAACTGCCCTGGGAGGATAATTCGAGTGCTACTAAAAGTGCACAGAAACAGCACAGATGCATGCAGACTGTTGAGCACAAGTGCATTCAGCCACGCGAGAGGGCAACCATTGAGTACCTATTGATGTTCTATATGTGCATGTGATGTATGGCATTATCATATATGCAAATAACACGTGTGGATGGCTACATCCATGTACATGTATATATACGTGCGTGCACCCGCATATTGTGCATTAATAATGCATGACAAGAACTGTCAAGAGTCATACCACCACATCATCTGCATACATGGAAACTAGTTGGATGTTGTGTGCTGCCATTGTGATATTAATTCAAATTCTAACCAGCAGTTATATTGATAGCCTTGTATCCAGTTTGAGTGTTGATGCTTTGTACTCGGTATCTAAATATCAACAGTAGCAAGGTAATATCCACGCTGCCTTATTACTCATTACCCACATGATGAAATGCACTGCTATTCAATAGTCCTGTTCTATAACACGCATTCAAAGTTCAATTTTTTCTCACTAATGAAAAACAAATCTATCTTCTTGAAGTTTCAGTTGTCCCACTGCCATGTTATTTCAAAGTAATTTAAGACTCCAAATTGAATACTGAAAGTGACGGTTAAAGACGGCACCGAAAGCTACAGAGAAACAAACAATACATTTGCGCTGCAATTATGTTTCATTTACATAAGTAGATGAGTAATAAAATGAAGAGCTTTTCATTTGCATACATATACAAATGTTTCCTAAAACATCACCTCATCAAGGGATGTACTAAGAGAGTGCTGCGTGACAGGAAATACAGATTATTCTTAAATCAACTCTTTTTTTTTTATATACTGATTTATGGAGCATCAGGAGAGTTACTACTGCTTTTTGGTAGGGAATGTGCATAATTATCATAATAACTAATCATGATTCATGGATTGTATTTCAAAGATCGGTGATGCACAAAGATTGTGTTGTGGTTGTAAGGGGGGGTTGCCCCTGTGCGCTCAACCAATTTTATGAAACACAACACTTACAGTAAGCCAAACACGTATGTATACACACACAGACACACAACCACATAGAAAGGAGAGAGAACCACTCTTCTATATCTCTGGCTAATTTCAAACTCTAGCTACACAAACACCATTAATCAAGCTGACTAAGATTAGTCACTGGAAAGCTCCCCTACCTGTTTATTATAATTAAATCGATGTACATGTCATTGCAGCCGTGGATCCCAACTACAGTAGAGGAGGTTACACACCAGAAAAGATGGTCGGAAAAACAAATAAAACCAAGAGAAGACTAGAGAATACAGAGAAGGAGAAATAAGTGATGGAGGTGATTTTTAAGGCGTGGGCAGAACTGGATACAAGTTAAGGCTTGGATTGGAGACAGAGGTGAAAGGCGCCTTTTGTTGTTCTGTACTTTAAAAGATAACCTCTGCTAAATCCGCAAGAAGGGTCCGTGTGGAAAGGTTCTATTGAGTGGAGTTCAGATTGTGTAACCTACCCATTCACAGTCTCACAGCACAGCAGAAAACATCTTACAAAAGAAAGGAGACCTGATGGAAAGGCAAGCTAGAGGCCTTCCCCCTCCCAACCCTCTCAAAAAAAAAAAAAAAATCTCTTTTCAGAAGCTAAGCTATGAAAAAGGCAGACCAGACACATTTAAGCAAACACTCCCGTGTGAGTTCTGCAGGCCGACAGTTTGTGTATTTCTTTCTCTGTATTTTCTTTCTCACGCTGTGTCTGGGGTCCTCTCGATGACTGTCAGGAAATGAAATTGTACAGTACATTGGCTTTGCTCAAGAAACCACTGTGTGCTCAGTGTTATATGAGTAGACGGAAAGCGCCGCTCCAATATATACCTCTCTTTACATATACACAAGAAAGGTGCAGAATGCCGACGTGAGAGAGGCTGCGCGAGTGGGCAGGCATGCAGATATTTGATTTGTGCCTATAGTGATACTGGGGAGTGAGCACACACAAGAGATAAAAGGAGGGAGCCACTAAAACTTTTTTTTTTTTTTGTGGATAACGTGACATGTAATGGCTCATAAAGGAAAAGTAAATTGGGAGACTGAGGTTTACGACCGTAGTGGAATGGGTGGTAGAGGGCCAGGGAAAGGAGCAGCAGGATGACAGTGTGCTGGGACTCATATCTGGGTTGCACATATGGATACCAGACTTGCCATAAAGTCTTTTTTGTCAGGGGGTAAACTCTTTTCTGCCATAAAACGCCTTTTCTGTCAGTGAGTTTGATAACCGGTCCTGAGTGTTTTATGTGCAGGAAACTGTGGGTGTATCTGCTCATGTTACGGCAAAGAACAGTGACTACGGATGTGACAATCTGTCTGTTTTAATGTACATTTGAATCATCTTTAGGGGATAAAAACAGATACAAAACTATAGATCAATTTAGATTTGATGATATGATTGATGGTCTCAGTTACAGTTCCAACAAGAATCGAGCACATGTATTGAAACTAAGCACATGGCAAAACGCGGATAAAGTGGCTGGAATGACTGGCATTTGAATGGAGCAAAGTGAGAGGTGAACCACGAGCGCGGTGAATAAAACATGAGGGGGAGCAATAGGGCCGCACCAACCAAAATGAGACTATGTCTAAGTTATGTCTTTGTACTGCATCAACCCTTGACCTTGTCGTCAAATTGGTTGACATCACACACACACACACACACACACATCTGGCCGCAGCATGCAAGTGTAGTGAGGCTTGTGATTAGATGGGCTCCCATTTACATTGCTGGTGGAAGTGCAGTGCTTTATTTCTCCGAATGAATACCGCATTTTCCTTCAGGTGTTGTTGCAAAGAGGATCTAGCTGCTTGTTGGAGGGTGTTGGTATGTGTGTGCAATTGCTTTGATAAATAAGACACACAGGAGCCAAAGAGCACACCCTTTGCACACTATAAATGGTTTCTGTCTCGTGTTGTTAAGCAATCCAGGTGATGTCTTGGTAAGAATGCAAATACAGTGCAACGGCCAACATAGGCAGCCAGTCTTCTCAGTGGTGTTCTCGTTTGTTCACAGTGATTATAATAATTGCTACATGTAATACCTCTCCAATGACAGATTAAAATGACATCACTGAATGGGTATCCAGGTTGGATACAGGCAAAAATACTACTGGAGAGATACAGAATCTCATTTGAGGAATGGTGACTCCAGTTTGGCCCGGGCAACTGGTGATACCATCCATACGAGAGAGGAATATGGCTGTCTAACCTCTCCACAGGCCAACGGGGAACAGAGACAGGAACCATTCACTAAAATTAGAGGAAAATAGTTGACAGCAAACTGCTCTGTGTGGTGTATTTTACACTCACTGTCTCAATATTTAGAGGGCAGGTTCAGTTCCGATTCAATCTGCACAGAGAAACAGCCATAGTCCTGAGGTAATAAACCCCCCATGGAAAGTCAAAAGGGCTCACAGGAGAATATGCTTTCTGCTTTCAATTAAATACTGCCAAGTGGAGCTTCATGTGCACATTCTAAGCTCTGGGCGTTGTATGTGGGCCCTTGGCAGGCAGGCTCAGCTGCACCCAGCCCATGATCAAGAGGCCAAGCTCTGCTATAAAATACCACAGAAGCAGGCTTGGCTACAAATCCCGAATCTAACTCTAGGAAGTGGAAAGCCTGTCCAAGGCTGCAAGTGTTACAAGATTTTCTTATTGCCAGCATCCCTACACATGCCACGGCTGCGATATCGGAGTTAATCAGATGCTGCTTCGGAGGGGATGATGAGTCATGTGCTTTGAGAGTGTTTGAAGAGGGAAGTTCTCAGGTCAAAGTAGGTCATGGGGTAAATGGATGTGTATTTCATCTTATGGGCATTAGGAGTGGATCCCTTATGTAGCTATATGCTCATGGGTTGCTGATGTCAGCTCATTAGTGTTGCTACCTTCGCAAAGTCATCAGTCCATGTAGGTGCAGCAGTGCTCATCGGTTTTACAGGCGGCTGAATGGAACAGAGGCATATGATGATGCAGTAGCAGACAGTTTTACAATTATTAAAGTAAATAAAAGTCTTTAGAAATTGGCAATCACTCTCCTGTTTCCTATAAGTGCTTCAATACATCTTTTGATGAGAAAGAAAATGTGACTCATATGCCACGACCTTTTCAGTCAGAGGATCTCAATAAAACTCACACATCTGGGAGATTTGAGACTGACATGTTCGAAAAACGCTCTCTACCATCATCACCAACACACAAAATGAGGGGATTTCTTTCAAGAAGACTGTGTCTCTCCCTTCCAGTAGAGTTGTAGAATCTATGTCAAGGAGAGCTGAAGCTAGATTGGCATGTGATCCCGTGATGGCCCTACTCCGCAGTGCTCCTCTGGTAGATGCAATTGTACATTATATAAGAGAGGTTATGTGCTGTACCCATATGAAGACTGCTACAGTAAAAAACTATATTGTATCACTTCAATAGCGTCTCTCATAACCATTTCAAAACTTCACTTTTTCTTTTGCAGTATCGTGCAAAACTGAATAAATCTAATCAGACATGAGCTGGCTGGCTATATAAGAGAGCTCTCGGGTTTTCTGCATAGAACGCTGATTTATTTCTCTATTTCTAGCCTTTTAGTCTCTAATAAGGTTAGGACAATGTTGGTCTTCAGAACGAAAGGCTTAAATAAGAACAAGATCTGCTGCCAGGTTTGAAGTCAAGGAGGTGGGAGCTACCGAGAGAAAATCATGACACACTTTCTCAAGAGCGCTGGAGAGAGAGCGAGATAGAGAGAAATTGAGTGAGTGCAAAAGCGGTGGCTCTCATTCTGTAATGGAACGCCGTGGCGGGTGGTTTGCCACACGTTGTACTGGTTGCCTGGAGCACCATGGCAACAGGGAGAGAGAAGGATTGAGGGAGGTGGAGGTTCAAGGACTTCACTTGTTCCAGCAACATTTTAATTACTTTGTGTGCCGGCGTTTAGTGAAACAGATGCATTCTGGAGATCCTGCAACAACTGGGAGAAACCCCATGAGAATCTGGTCCTTAAGTTTTTTTTTTGTTGTTGTTGTTTTTGTTTTTCAACCTACCTCCTCCTCTCATATTTGTGAAATTACTATAACAATCGGATATACAGAGGGTTTACAGAAGGAGGCTGATAAGAAGAGAGGGAGACAGATATGGGGAGAAGGAGAAGAGAGAAAAAGCAAGAGTGTAAAGAAAGACAAATGAGGAGGGAGATGAAGCAAAATGAACACAGATAGAGATCGACAGTATGGGAGATACAAGCTGTTTGAAGAAGGAGGTTGGTAAGAGATATGAGGAGAAAGGACCAAGGGAAAAAGGATTGGGAGGGATTTGTAAGGATATAAAAGCTTCAGCATTCCCCTTTTAGATACACACACACACCTAAAGAGAGGGCAAAAAGTAATTATTTGGAGGATGCAAGAGTTTTGCTTAGTCTGTCAGCTAGCAGGGACGTGAACATATAGAGCGTCAACATTTGCAACATGACTAAATGCATATCTACATCCGCATGTGTATTTTTGTACATCTGTTATGCGCATGTAGATCCGTGTGTGAGAATACAGCAACGAAAGCGCCTTTTTCTCCTGATGCCATGCCTAACACGATCAGCACTCATTAAGAGCTCTCCAGAGCCCAGGCACCTCACAGACAGAAACCCTCTCCAAAAGACAACCCCCGAACCCAGTAAACACACACGGCTTCCTGCCTGTAAGCCTCTTCTCCAGTGTAAACAAACTGGCATCCACTTGAATCACTGGCAATGTTATTTATATAGAAATGTAATCCAAAAAAAAAAAAAATCACATGGTTCTTCTTGGCTCCTTAAAAAAGTAAAGAAAATGTGCAATATAGTTTGTAATTTAAATATATTTTTTTTCCTTTTAGCATCTGTATCAGATTATACTACCACTATTTTTTGATCAGACTTTTCTCATCCTGTTACACACTTCAGAAATGATTACTGCCCAAACCGGTCCACTGGTGGATAATCCTACATCATAATCATCCAGGGAATATCAGTGTACCTTAAGATCCCCAATTCATTTTGTCACATGCAATACTTTTCAGTCTGGTTGAGGGGTGGTATAAGCAGCAAAAAAAAAAAAAAAAACATCAGGAAGGAGCCATTTCCGTTCGTTCCACTGGAGGAAGGTTGCTATTTCTCATCCCAATGCTAAAGTATGATCATAAGAGGTCATACGTGCAGATCTCGTGTGCATAGACATGACTGATAATGCGCTACGACAAGCTAATCCATTACACCTATGGACGTTACAACTGATGCAGCGCTGTAATCTGCTGCAAGATACGAGGCGACGGAGCACATCGGGGGTATACAATTGTCCTTGTCCGCGACATGTTTCTGTCACAGCACAGGCATGGAAGTATTTAGGTCCCTAGGGATACACTCAGGGATGAGAGCGGCCTGTGGTGCTCCCTTTGTTGCCTGTAATGGATTATTTCATACAAACATGCAATTGGACTGTGTTACTGATGGATAGCAGCCATTGTTATGGTAAAGTCACTCTATCGCCTTCAATGGGTTCCCTATTAATCTCAGTCAAGTCCGTGGTGCCATTGTGCAAAATTCCCCATTAAACCGTACCACCTTGACTACAATGGATGTGTCAGTGAGGCACCTTCCACACTCTTCCGAAGAAGGCAAGAAAATGGAATGTTTTCCTAACAGATTACATGGATTAATGGGTGTATTTCTGAACCTGTAGAACATTAGGGAAAGAAAAGACGGCGGCGTGTCTCATTTGTAACCGTGTGAATGGTTTTTATTTGGATGGTGGATTGTCTCCAGGTGCAGGTTAAAGGTAACTAACCCCATTTCCTCAGTGAGAGTGAACCTGGCTGACGTGCCGTGTTAAACGACATCAGCCTGTGACCCTGGATTGTAAGACGCTGATGGATGCAGATAGAGGAGGAGAAGACAGACTGACGAGAGGAGAAAGTCTGAGAGAGAAAAGGCGAAAGGGAAAAAGAACGACAGAGCAAGAAAGGTCTGCTATTGTCCACTGTTGCTTCGCTGTGTGGGATTTTTTTGCCCCTCTCAGGCTCTGTCGCTCTCATTTTCTTTTTGCCTCATCTCCTGTTCTTGTTCACATTCTCTCTTTTCCTGTCTGTCAATTTGTGAAGGCCCCACATCATTACTGTTAGAAATCACACTGCAGTACACCAATACAAAAGCCACACGCACAATATCACTCATACAGTACTTTCCGCCCACTTGTGTGTTGAAAGAAAATGACTTTTGTCTCTGACTGGGTTCTGACACTTAGCAGTAAGCTTGTCCCACTGGAATCCAGAGTGAGGCAGACCAGCAGTGTGAACTCAGAAGAACTGGAGGCTTTGATTTTCCTGTCAGACACTTTTAGCCCTGTGTCCCCTCCAAAAAACGCTTGATCTCTATCTTCATCTGATTGTGTCATTGTCGCCTCGCCGTTTTGGTGCGCATACGAGCTCATAGGCGTGCGTATGCTCACACATGCTGCAGATATCATCACAATCACGTGCATACTGAGACATTAGCATCCCAGATCGCTGTATGATCTCAGAAACCTTTGGCACGCTTCGCCGCATAGGCATTTGTTTAAAAGACCATAACGCAATCAGCTCAAATTTGATTGTGAAGGAGGGACAAGAGACACCGAGAGAGAACATTCAAGATCATTTAACTGCAGGGTTCGATGAGAAGCTAAAACCCAAAAGCCTCTCAGAGTCAGAGAGGAAGGTGATTAAAACCCTGTCATCAAATCTCACACCTCCTTTTCAAGCCACAGGAAGCGACTGGAGAGCTCTGATTAGCATCGATGACACTCCACCCCATCCATCTGATCCCCTGTAAGAGGCTGTTAAACCCAAATGGGTTCCCTCGTTAAAACTGGTGTCAAGTAAATAATAGATCTTTTTATCTATATGTGGGGGGGACTGGATAAACATAAAAGCTACCTTATCAAATCAGAAAGGTGAACAGTTAAAAGGTCCTCTAATCAGATCTGGCAGTGATTCCTCTCATATACTTCTCAGCAAGTCATGGAGCAGCTCTCGTCCAACGGCGGTAGGGGGGTTTCGCCTTGAAGTGGAGAAGCTTACTATTGTATGTGTATCACCAATCACACCAAGGCAATAAGTCTGAGTCATTGAAGAGCACTGACGTTTTACATTTTAGTAATTCAGATAATGTCCATGCGCTGATAGATTACACTGTGACCCAGTCGATGTTGGTGTTTCTTGTTTAATCAGTAATCAGAGTAAATTATATGAAGCTCAGCAGCCTGGTATGATATGCACAAGATACATGTAGCTTAGTTTGAATGTAATGTGTGAGTTCCACGATCATTTATTTAAATAGCACTGAATCATACAAGCTAGTTAACTACATAAACAAATTTACACCCACATTCATTATTAACTGTTGACATGGCAGAACAGTTAGAAAGACTGGACTAATTACATCAATGGCAACATTAAGGTTGCTCAATTCTGTAGCCTTGAAAGGGTTGCAAGAAACTGTGAACCTTCAGTGACAACATCCATTGGTTTGTGGACAACTGTTTTGCATTGTTTCTTTTGAGTTTGGCAAGAATCCATCTTGCTAGGCCTCAGGCTATGTGAATGTGTTCAAACATTTGGGGTTACCGACCAATCGGCAATGGAATAAGCTACAGGCGTGGGTGGCAACTGCTGATAAGGTTAGCGTAGATGCTGCTTGCATCAGTTGCATCAGAACTAGAGTAATTAAGAGAAAAGTTTTGTTGATGCTTCTTTCCCTTCTTTTCATCAAACTGGCTTCAGTTAGAGTTTGATATAGTTATATGGTTTGTTCATCCAATTGGTTGAAGTTCATCCATGACAGACGGTGACAGATGGATGGTTCATCCAATCACCTGGCCTGTATTTTTCTTTTAAAATTCCCTTTTCCAGTTTCTAACAACAACAAATCATGGCACGGTCAGGTTGGGTTCCTACCCCATTTACACCAGACATTATTAATGTCTGCATTATATGTTAGGCGGTGGGCCATTTACCAATTTGTTGATTAAAAGTGAAGTATGGTCTGTTGCAGCAACTGCTGCTTGGAATACACAAGGGCAGAACATTGATTATGTTGCATTCATTCCAAATGGGAGTTGCCACATGCACAGGTTGATTAACTGTAACATAAACATTTTTTCTGTTACGGTGTTAACTTTGGCAGATTAAAGGGATGTTTATGTGGTTATTTATCACGACCACAGTTCTGTTCACCTTTATAAAAAAAAATCATATGTTAATATGCTCTGATCTGAATACTGCAGTATATGAAACTTCACTGTGCGACAACATTTTGATAGCAGTCAGAGGGTTTTCATTGCAGATGGTGGTGTGTGACATTATGCCCACACGACAAGACATGCTAATGTTTGAAGCTGATGTATGAGCTTTGCTAAATGTTGTCAAGCGACTGTCAAATGCGCACACATACACAGAGCAATGGCACTTTTGCACCACTGCAGAGGATGACGACATTCAGAGACACCCGCTGCAGCGATGTGCGGCCCCCAGGGCTCCAGCTAAGCTGGTGTCTCAGACACACACAACCCATAACTCTGCCTCGTTGATAGCAGGCCTGGGGATTGTCTCTGCTACCATGGTTCAACCTCCCCATCCCCCCCTTTCCTTTCCTTTCCCCACCCGCCTCGTCCCTCTCCAATACCTTGTCCCACCGGAGTCATAAATCGCTCCAGTAGCGTCCACCAAGAGCAATGAAGCTGACACGTGAGGGCTTACACACACATGCATGCAGTTACACTTGTTCACACACAGTCAAACATGCTCGTACAAATGAATTCATGGATGCAGCAACCCAAACTGAATTAAACCCCCCAAAAACGCCTGATGATTCCTACAAAATCTCCACAAGTAAAGCAAGAGATGAGATGTCTTGGAGCTGATACTATCGGGCAGGTTGCTAATGTACTAGCAAACCTAGTTATTAGTGCTTTAAAATGGATGGGGTAGAGAGATGGGAATGGAAAATGGGAGGCTGAGACAGACACACTGACAAATGAAGAAAGTGAGGGAGAAGCTCATTAAGCTACAGTGGTGGAGGGAATACTGTAGCAAATAAAAAAGCAGAAAGGGTGATCAAGAGAGAGCGAGGAACGAAAGAGAAAAATAGATGAGAGCAGAGACTGGGGAAGAAAAGGAGATAAGCGAGGGAGGGTGAGAATAGGGGAGGAAGGGAATTGGGAGATGTTTTGAAATGTGAGCGAGTTGCAGTACAGTTATTGCAATCCTTGCCTTTCACATAAACCTGTCTTAATGTCAGAATACCACTGAGTGCAACATATGAAATTTTACCCATTCATGATCATTTGGTTGAGGCATCTTGGCTGTTAGTTGTTTTTATTCTGTCAAGCTTCATTCAGAGTAGCAGCAGTCTTTTTTCTTACCTCTCCTCTCTGTGCTGCCACTCTGAGTCTTACAGGGTGGCTGACATTCAGCTGTGGAGTCACTTTAGTGTTGGACTAGGGAAAAACAGCCGTATCCTATAACAGGTATTACTACTGCACATCACTCTTGCTTCATTGCCAATGACTGGAAAATAAACCATTCAACTGAGTTGCACACAGCTCGTCATCCATTTGCTGGCAGGCGCCAGGTACAAGCCAAAGTGGCTGTAGAGCAAAACGGTGAAGATCCTTTAAAGCAAACTGAGATTAGGTAAAGGTAAATCTGGAGCTTACAGAGAAGAAGGAGGGTTATGTAGAGCCAAGGATGGTCTTTTTCTGTGCCAGCTGTACTCGTTTCTCATGTCTGAACCGTGAATTTAAATGTTTTGCTGTTTGACCCCCATAACCAAGGACAAAAATGCTTCTCGGCACATCGCGTTCTTAATCATCCTACTGCTCATTGCCCTGAGAGACTTATGACTTTCCCCTTTCCAAAATGTCTGACGGTAGCCCATTAACAATTAAGACATACGGTTCACAGCATTTCCAATGGCAGAGAAAAGACAAACCTCAACACATATACTGGAGGTATTGAACTAGAATCCGATTTTAACACTATTCTTAAATTGTAATTAATCGACTGAGTACTGTTAATTATTTAACACTGAACATGTTGAAAGTACTAAATACTAAAAGCAGCCTGCTATGACATTTATACACAGCAATATGCTGCAATATGAATTGTCATATTGATGTTGTAACATTACAGAACAGCAAACAAAACTGATACATTGCAGCGCTCTCAAAATTTACAGCGACTAAATATGTTTTTTTTTCACTCCATCACTGAATATTTGATGCATTACAGCTTTTTATTGGCCAATGAATCACGCAGAAAATATATTTGTAGGTAAGTGAAATTAAATAAGTACATTTTTAACAACCTGAATCCCATAAAGCTTAGTTGAGATTGAAATCTACCTTGAAATATTGCTCACAGCAGTGTGAGCTGCGTCCTTTCCTGTCCAATATGTTTATTGGCGATATCTGACTGCCTTCAGCACCTTTATAATTCATTATGCCATGATTAAGCTTGCCAGAAAATATTAAAGTCTCAATTACTTTATTAGCTTTCACTGCGTAATAAAAAAAGAGATTTCAACGTAAGATCCCAGAGGATTGTACATACTATAGACCAACCTGATCATGCTTTGACCATTGAGGCCTCTCATTAATCCCAAACAGATTTCAGATTATCTGTTGAATTCCTCCCAGTGAATGCCCGAGAGGAGAGACTGACACAAAAGGTTACACCCTTATGATGATTTGTACAATTCAAACAATATATAGTTGTGTGTATATATTGCATTGTATTGTTTATTTGTTTAAATCACACATGTCACCTTTACGTCTGGTAATTGGCACAGGCGGTGTGGTTGTAGTCGCACCTTATTTTTTTACCTGTGCACTTGTTGGCGGGAGTTTTGTATAGTTTATTTCGTCACGTAATGTAAATTTTTAGTTCGTTGTTACTATTTCGGTAACACTGTTTTAATGGTAAGTTGCTGCTAGACTATAAAAACATGCAGAAGATTCGTAGGGAAAGAGATCAGACTGGTAGTGTGGTGCATCCAGGAAGAGTGCGGCCATTTGGAACAAGTATTCAAACACTTACACCTTTAGAAGTAGTCTGGCAACATGTTGTATTAACTAATTTGTTTGACGCAAACCGAACCCTTCAGGAAATCTCAGATTCAGAACACAGATTTGATACATTAACCTCAAAATTCTTCTTAGATCAGGATAAAAAAAAAACAAGTAAAACTTGATGTTGTTGTAAATCTAAATCTAATTGACTCTCAGACAAATAATACAGCACTGACCTTGACCAGCACAACAATCTTTTGCTGACTGAAGTTAACTTCACAGGAAGTTTCCTCGCTTGTCTATTGCAGCTCATATAAATACAGTACACACACACACACACACACACACACACACACACACACACACACACACACACACACAGTACCCCTCCAAGGAAATCCATCCAGTAAATATTCACTTCTACTGAAGAATCTCTTCTCCAAAGAAGCTGCTCTTTTTTTTGCCTGCTGAAGTTTGTTGGACTGTTCACTATTAAGGCAATGAAAATACTAATGAAGCAGTAAACAGTCTATTATCAAATGTGATTGTATACATGGAATGTTGCGCTGACATTTTCTTTATGCATATTTAGAAATATTATACAAAAGCTTTTTGGTTCCCAGTTTTTTGCAGGTCTTCTTGTTATGAACTGTCTATGTGTTGCCTGTAAGTACAAAGCATTCAGTCAACCACACAAATTCTAATATCATCAGCATGCTGTGAATTCCTGCCAAGGACCACAGGCAGACAACACTGAGGCAGGATGAAACCTGTTAACCCATGTTTATTTACTAATTTATTCTTCAATTCCCAACGTGACTCAACTCTAATTTACATTTCCAGTAGAACAACAATGTCTTTCCAAAGTAATGGATTAAAAATATCCCAGCGAGAGCCAGTTTTGAGCTCACCGAGACATCCGCTGCTGAAAACAACATCCAAAGCTGCAGTGGCCATTGATCCAAATGGCACTGTCATTTACTAACAGCTGGAACTTGAAGTCATGAAACAAAAAGGAAACACAAAATCAAATAGATTATTAGGATGAATCATTATCATGCATACACATGTTGTGCATTGACAAGCTGGTAATTATGATTAGCCAATAAGATGGTAGCATATAAGAACTGGTGAAGTGCAGAATCTGTGATATCAAATGCTATAGTATGTTTCTCAGATGCTATATAGTGGAAGCAATAACTGAAAATAAAATCCTAACTGCTTGTAAGATTTACTCGGTCATGGTTGGGCTGGCGTTTACAAAGAGTCTTAAAAGACAGGGTTCAGGGAAAGTGTCGGGATTCCATTTTAGATTATTCACCTGAATCCACAGTCCCCTCCTTTTTGGCTTTCTTCCACCACTCTCACCGTTCTCTCTTTCCATTATGCAAACTCACTCTTTGATCTCGAACAGCGAAAGGTGGCTTTATCTTAGAACAACAGAGAGACAGACGATCAGAGACTTGGTAGACCTCAGAGAAATCTGGATGAGAATAGAAAGATAGAGGCGTGGTGGAATGGGGTAGATACAGTAACCAAAAGAAATATATAAAATAAAATTAGTCAACTCTTGAAGGAGGGAGGGAGTGTGATACACACTCAAAACACCATATTTAATAAGCTTTTCCACACCTCTAGTTTCCTGTACATGAAGACTACTACAGTGCAATACAATCAAAAAGATGCCACTAAACCTTTTACACTGGACCTTTAAAGTTTTATTTCAGACAGTAGGAAATGTGCAAGTGTAATATTTACTCTTCTTGTACCTCTGGTTTTGGTTTCCACCAACCTGTGATCTGAAATCTTCTTCAACTGTAGACAGCTATAGCTGAAAATGATGCTATGAGCATGACAATTAACCAAAACAATAAAGCCAGAAAACCAAAACAATGAGCTGAAAGACGCTAAAACTCTCAGTAGCAATAAAGTGGAACGGTGGAGTCAGGGGGTAGTTCTCTGCAGGTTCATCAATAGCACCACTAAATATCGATCAGGACACTTTCCTGTAGGAACATTATCACTTAAGACACACAGAAAACTGAAGTTTTTGCTTCATAGCCTGATCAAAATTGTTCAGACTGGCTGAAAATGTTTACCATTGTGTGGGGTGAAAAGCTGAGGAATATTTTATTACGTATTTATTGCTATATATTTTCATATATCAATATTATGTCTGTATTAAAGTTTTTCATCCAGTTGCTTTAGCATCAAATGCTACTAGCATTAATCTAATTAAAACATAATTGAATTGAATCTGACTGAAATTGAATTGAACTGACAGAGATTTACAGAGACAGAGAAAAGAGATAGAGAAACTAAAGGCTAAGGATTTTTCAAAGCAGGAGGACAGCGAGATTGCCCTTGCAGTATGCCCACCTTATCAATTTGATTAGAGTGTGAAAGGACACTTAAGATCTCAATTGCCAGCACATTAGTAGTCTACTCAGCCCCCTGCCTCAGAATCCAATGGCTAATGTTTGGGGTAGTGGGGAAGCTTGAAAAGATTATTTGATTTCACTTAGATATGCCCCTGCATGTGAAATCAAATAGCGATTAGATAATGTGTGTGCTAAATATGAAAGGGCCTGGTTCATTTGAAACATTGATTTGCATTTCAAATGTTTTTTATGCCAGGCCAGAAACACAACAGTCAGTTCTACAATATAAAAAAGCACTCAAATGGCGAGACCTATTAGATGACAAAGATTAAACTATTTCTGCTGTGCCACTGATGTAGATTAAACTTTCTAGAGCCCTTAAAAAACTGTTTAAAAAGACAAGCTGAGATGTAGATATATCAGATAAAGTTTTCTTATTCCCCCCTGCTTCTGGTCAAAGAGTGCAGCAGTAGGCAAAAAGTGATAATAATTCAGTCCGCAAAAAAGTCTGCTGATTCCTATTAGACCTACTCTTTATGTTCAGCTTGAAAGAACTGAAGAGAAGAGAAGAGAAGAGAAGAGAAGAGGGTGGGCATCAAAAGCTCAAGTTATTTTCACTTTGTTTCTTTTATCCTTTGTGCAACTTTTCAGCCCTGTTTTTCAGACGAAGACAATCTTATCTGTGAGAAAGTAAGCTTCTCACAGGACAATGACGTGGAGGAAAGACCATCACATTGCTTACAAAGGCAGCTATTGTTGAAATTTAAAAACTAAAATGTACATTGGCCTTGTATTCTACACACATTCTAAAATACATCCCCTGTTTTGAAGACATGAGACACTCAAATCACCTTCCGGTGAAGCTGTGCGAGCGTGTTCATGCTGTATACACACAGAATCAGCTGCTCCACGCTCTCGAGTTGCATACCGCAGTGCCTCGACATTCTGTAACTCATTCATCCGCGAAAAAAGTCATCCGGAAGTCAAAACCTCATTAAACTCCTACCTCTTTGACGTGAATAAGGGACTGTCTAAAGTCGGAGAAGAGGCAATTGGATTTGATCTGTCATTTTCCCAGTAAATACGTTCATTCACGGCCCGTGGATTGCTTCAGCTGTGGTGCTCATCACATTCAATTCTTTAGCCCTGGATCCAATTTTCAGAAAACTTATTGGTGAACCAAAATAGCAATGGAGCTTTTTGACTGCAGATCTCCTGGTTAAAGGGTAAGACAGTCTGCTTGATAGGGTATTATAACCAAGGATGCACACGCTACAAATCTGCCTGCACACAAAACCACACACCTCACACCACAGCCAAGATGTATGCAACAGTTCCTAAGGTAGTTTGTAAGGTTATATATCTTATATTGGTTTCCTGCAATACCAAACACACACACACACGCCTCATAGTCTCATAGCGAGACTAATCATTACTAACATAGCAGCATATCCAGCCAATGAAGATGAGTCAGATCACCAAGGGAACAGAGCAGATCTCTTTCATGCCGTTTCTTGTTTTCTCCCTCGCATCCTCACTGTCTGTCTCCACAAGTCTCTGGCTGTCTCACAAGTTCACCCTGTCCTCGCCTCCATTTTCCCCTCTTTTCATTACCTCTACCTGCCTTTGTACCGTCAGTACCCCCCTCTTTTCCACCTGTCTCAAGCCATCAAGCTCTCCTTATCTAAGTAAACCCAAGTGGGATCCTCTCAGAAGGGCTAACTGAGACAATCACAGACAGGATGTGGAGCAAGCGCCGAGGCAAACGCACACACTCCTGCACGCACCCATACATATTATACGTATACACACACACAAGCGTGTGTGCCAATATGTTGATGGCTGGCCTGGGGCAAGGGTGAGACTCGTCGCTGGATTTAGAGCTCTCTGTTTTTATTGGTGTTGGAGACGGGCTACGCTGTCTGCGTTTAGAAAGTCAAACTTCTCATCACGTCAGCCATTATCGCCACAACCGCCAAGGACAGACAGGCAGGTCTAAGTGAAGGTGCTTACAAGAGGGACATATCAACAGATATATAAGCATATATTGTGATGTCGGGTCAAGGTAGAACACGTAATGGTCACACAAAAAGCGATTAA
The DNA here is from genome assembly GCF_000972845.2 of Larimichthys crocea. NCBI lineage: Eukaryota > Metazoa > Chordata > Actinopteri > Sciaenidae > Larimichthys > Larimichthys crocea. The sequence goes on along the minus strand of NC_040030.1, from coordinate 7,443,292 downwards.
AGGAATGGAATGGAGAGTTTGGAGCAATAAAAGTATGAAGTGATTTAACTGAAACGTCCCCACAGGATAGAAGAAGGCGTGAAGTGGGTCTGTATGTTTTTATCTGTGTTTGTGTGTTCCCATTTCTGATAGCGCATTTGCATTTCTGCAATTCTGTGTGTGCGTGTGTGTGTGTGTGTGTGTGTGTGTGTGTGTGTGTGTGTGTGTGTGTGTGTGAGTGCACATATGTGGGTGTGCGGCTGGCTAGCGGTTATGTAAGGCACTAATTGTCATGCAGCGCGCAGGGTGCAGACACTAAGCACAGACATGAAGCTTTCTCCGAGCCCACAGCGCTGAATATTAAAATAATTAAGAATAAAGTATCCACAGATCCAAGGGAGAGCATGTAAACATCAAAACACGTTCTGCTCGCGTAGATATGCAGATGTTTATGTATATATGTGAATTTATTCAAATCATGTATATTATACAAATATGTACTTTTGATTGCATGTCTTTATATCTCTTTTATGATTGCGAGTGTGTGCGAGTGGATTTGTGTATCTACACGTGTCCTCGCCTGCATGTGCTTGAGTCCAGAGTTGTACATCAGAGGAATAAGCGCAAGAATGTCAGGCTGTAAATCGCATCGCCTCCAGACCTCTGAGACCCCGACAAGGATGTTTGAATTAATAAGCGTGTGCCGCAGCTAAACACGATTTCATGTGGTTCCTAACATATGCTTGCAATATTTATGGGCTCAGAATCAAATTTATGTGATACTAAATTGGCCCAATTTCCACCATAAATTCATGGCTTGTGATGCTCTCTTTAGGAGAACTGTGCCTAGGTTGTCGTGCGATTTATTCGATGAAGTAACGCGGTTGGAATCTTAAGATTTCGAAAAGCTTTTGGAATTTCACTTCTTAATCGGTCCCCGTCATGATATCAGAGAATAAATTAAGAATTGAGAGACTTAAATATGGATGGGAATATATCAAAGAGCATAAGAAATCAGACTCTGCATTACTCAGAAAGAAATGTAATCAATTTTGTATGAGAAGTTTCTAAAGCAATTTGCAGCCTGTGTTAACTGAGACTTCTAAGACCCACCACAATGATGAGTATCCGTGTGGCTCACTTTTATTTTCTTTGCCCTCTCTTGTACTCTTGTAATCTAATTTTCGTATCGAAATAAGGTTATCCTGTCATACTCTTGTCATCTTTTGAACGATTCATTTGTATTCCATTCAACCAAGCCTATCCACGTCTAATACACTTAAAATACAAGATATATAACAATTAAAAATGAAATATGTTTATTAAATGTTGAATTGCTATGGATAATTGAGTATAGTGGCTATGGGGACTCTAGCCTCTTTGCACTCTTTGTCCATCTGGACCAATCGATAATTATAGTTATTAATACCATTCATTTTATTGTTGTTCTTGTTGCTGCTGCTATTCATATAATGACTGTTATGAAAGCCTGCCAAACTCCCATCCAACAAACAATGACATCATTGTTTTCAGTCATTTTTATGGATTTTTTTCCCTCCCTCTTCCTTCTTTGTGCACTTTGAACATGATCTAAGTTATTTATCATCATATATTTACACAGCAGTTTAGATGGTTTACATGTTTTCCAGAAACGGGTTATATGACCGCTTTGTTCTTAATTGGGTTTATTAATGGGTTTCATTAATCAGTGCTGCTTTAAAAGACACACCGCTCGTGACACTGTTCCAGGAAATATTGGTGCAGCGGTAGAGAGATGAGGCTGCGTAAATCATATGAATTACATATACCAGGATGTCACATTGTAGCTGAAAATTTGCCACAGTAAGCTGTGGTGTTTCAATTTTTTATGTGTTTTTTTCCGTGCCCTCCAGACAACCATTAAACTCTTGAACTTTTGGGGGCACTGGTGAAGATATGTACAAAAGCAGCTCCTTGACAGCATGACACAGAAGAGCAATGCCTATTTTGGAAAAAAAAAGAAAAAACTACAGTTTTCAGTCTCTTGTTCTGTGTCTGTAACTCACCAGGGCTTGGGTCTTCAATGGGCCAATAACATGCTGGAGTGGTGTGAAATCAGAGCCCTGCAGGAGAGAAGAGAAATTGGGTGATTGGTGCTTCACTCGGGCAATTGCTCACGCCAGAGGCTCCCTGACGCTGGAGGGGATCTCTGTACAAATTTCAGCCACATTAGGAGGGGAGATGGCCAAGGGAGAGCAACCGGACTCTCTGGCTTCTCCTTGGCAACCCAGCTGGCTTGGTCTGATTAATTTGCCTCATGTATGCTGCGTTAATACATCCCATTACATAAACAGCTATCTCATGGGGTTCACACAGTTCATGTCGTTAAGACCGAGGACAAAAAAAATGCAACGAGTCAGCAGAGATCAGCAAGTAATGGTGCTGGGAGATTTGCTCTGGGAAGGAAGGAAAGAAAGAGAAGATACTTTTTTTTTGTTTGTTTCTTCCCATGCAGCCTGCAAGAATCTGATGACTTCCATGTCATATTCATAAAGGCCATTATTTTTTTTATTCTTTTTGTCACCAGTGTTCATGTTCAATTCATTCAAAAGGTGAGACAGCATTCAGTCAAAGTCAATCACAGCAGAGCGGCTCACAACCGTTCCTTTTCTATAACCACACAATTACAATATTTATGAGAACTCCTGCTGATGGAAAGACTATTTCAATGTCCACCCCCACTCCTCCCCATCTCTCCCTATCTCCCCTTTCCTTTTGTGATCCTCATTCTTTTCTGTGCGCTTATTTTAATGAAAAGTTTGCCGGTGAATCGCTCGGGGGATTGGCCGGGCCTTGTAATTTCCACAACATGATGACGTGAATAACTATGAGCTGATGGTCCTAAAGACACTGACAGGGACCGGAATAAATACATTGACTAAACACAAGAGAATAAAGGGCAGAATCCCGCTTCATGTGGCCCCACTTTGCCCCTGAGAGCCTCCGACAATAAATCACATAAAATGATTGAAAAATGAAATGTTCATTACAATGACCCCAGACAGTGAGAGAAAGGCATGAGAGAGCAAGGCAAAATGACTGCATTTAAAAGAAGAGCGAACAGAAGGGAACGCAAATGTTCCCATCAGGGTGAATATCATCTAATACACCTCCGCCGGGGGAAGATTATTGATAGCAAGTGTATGATTGTGGTGGGTGAAGGGGGGGAGGGGGGTGGCATTAAAAATACTCCTACCACCACTGCTTCTGCTGCACCTCCTCTCCTTCATTCCATTAAAAGTCGCTGATATAATATGCATCAGAATTGCTACTAGGTAGTCGTTCCTGTGCTACAGCAGGCGAGTGAAATCTCAATCATTTGAACTTGAGGGTTGTGTCCTAGTGAGAGATGACTTATTCATGGCATAGTGTGCGTACCAGGGGAAGATTATCTTCTCACGGGCACCCAGCCTCCCACCAAGGACATTCTAAAGAAATGTTAACCTGTGGAATAGTAAGTTATGTGCTGCCTGAAGCTTGTGGGGGACTGTGGGGGTGTCTCTGCTGAATCCACTGAAGCCACGTGTCAGATGAGTTCAGAAAATGACATGACTAACTTTGAAACACTCTGAGTGAGATGAATTCATCTCTATCTCTCTGCTAGGGGTATGCTCAGGGTGGCCTCAGCGTGTCATCGAGCCACCCTTTAAGGACCGCCCACAAAATCCTGGACTGAAAACTGCTGAAAAACAGTTTTAACCTCTGACTCCACATTTCAGTAACATATCATCCAAGCCTTTTCATATGTTTTCAGCAACTATTTATTTTTTTATTTTGAAAGACATTTAGGGGGCTATAATTATAGCAGAAACTGAATGTGTTGCAACCACAGTCGTTTCTTCGTCATGTGAGGGTGAGGCAAGAGAGGTGCAACGAGCAACTACACCACTAGATGCCAAACACACTGATCCTTTAAACAATGATCAAAAAAGTTTTGATTAACTTTCTGTCTGCTGATTCATTAATTAATCAACAACAAAGCATCATACTTCATAAGCTATTCATCAAAAATCAAAATCTGTGAAGTACCTAGCAGGCAGATGAACATAGCTGAGTAAACTCAAAGTACAAGTTCCTCAAATGTGTACTTAAGTACAGGCCTTGAGTAAATGTACTTGAACTGTAGTAAAAATGATGGACCTTACATTTCCCACAATGCAACCAAAAGCGTCTTTTTAGTTATACCTTCTGTACCAATTTGTAATTTCTGTTTTTAATTTGCAGACTTAACGATTGCCCCTGATATAACTGTATGAATCATGCTCAGTATATGATTAGCAAACTGACTGTATAATCAGTGGAGTGGCCTCTTGAAACAATCCAATGGAAATGTGCAATGGAGATGAAATGCAAAAGGCAAAGACATGATGTCATAAATATTCCAGGCTTTCAGTTCAAACATTTCTGAGCCCATGATATGATATGAACTTTTGCATATCCAATGTCAGTACAAGATGATCCTAGAGCTTATGCAAATGTTTCTGTAAGGGATTCACTGGAGGGATGACTACCCCATCTCAACATAGACACACAAACAACACTAAAGACTGAGACTGATCAAAGTGGAGAACATGGGATTCAGACCATAGTCCTGCTCCGAAATCCCTACTTATTGTCAGCTCAAGACACCAACAAATACCTCTGAAAGACCTCACACAGACTTAGGTATACGTTTCCAAATAGCAGTTCAGACATGTAGGCGTTTTTCTACTTTCTGAGGAAGGATTACGGGAGGAGCATCATCCATGTGACAACTACGACGTGACACAGTTAATTACACTTAATTGCATTCACCTGGAACCCCAGGTGTAAAACAAATCCTGATTAGATTAGATTTCATCCTGCTAATATTAAAACCAGCGGGGCTCTGCATCCTGAGGCAGGACAAGTGTGACATGGACGCTCAAATTAGGGCGCACACACGCACACGCACATGCCTGAACACCATGACACATCAACTGACATTACGTATTGTATGCATATCCATATCTGTGGTGATCCCAACCATGCAGAGGCGAGAGAACTGTGGGTAATGGTGGCAACCTACTCCGGGGACAGCAGCCATTTCATGGCTGGTCACTCCAAGCAGACCTCTGTGGTGTGATCGATCCACACACACACACACACATACACACTCTGTCTCTCTTCCTGCCTCTCCCTGCTTCCCCTCCCTCTCTCCTAGGACATTTTACGCTGGCTTACGCACTGATGCATTTGATTGCACAGCACCTCACCAGGGCCAACTCATCAAAAACTTGATCCAGGGAGAGGCATGTGGGGGAATAAGTTTGACGAGGCTATCTCTAGTGGAAACCTGTGGATAAGATAAACTCTGTTTAAAACTTGAGAAACTACCGAGCAGAACATTTTCACAAATGACAAAATGTAGCGTCATACTATCAGGACGGTAGCCAGCGTAAAATATGTACGGCAGATAAAAGAGCAAGGGCATGAAATGGACGGAAAGTCTCACATCTCCGTTGCCACGTGAATAATCTTTAAGAAAAGTTTGAATTATTAAAAAGTGGGGCTCAAACAAATCAAGCGTCTACAAGCGAAGGGCCAACATTTCCATTTCAACAGTTCAGCTTCAGAGCAACACCAGTGCTCCAGTTCATGTCACTGTTCAGGTACAGCTACTGTACATCCACAGCAGCCCAGCCACCCGATATACTCGGTGTCCTTCAGTTAACCGTGTCACTGCTTCAGACCGGCCATTAAATGATTCAGCGGGCTGCCCCAGCTCTTTACTTAAACTTCTCACCGTGTTGGCCTTCGTTATTGATGAGACGCTGAGTGCAAGGATACTCACATATGCAAGATTTGCAAACTTCTGTCAGAGTGAACTCTTCCTTCCCAGTGCCTGTACCGTCATCTGCCACTGTCATGAAACTGGGAGTAATCATCATATGTGTGTGTTAGAGTGTGTGTGACAGGGTGTGTGTCATTGTCCTCTCCACCCTGTGGTTGGCAGAGATGACACCTCATTATAGTTCGGATATCACCTTGGCTCAACCTCTGGCCTCATGCGCTGCCAGTAGACCACTTCCAACTCCACAGGGACCCTTTGCAAGTGTCTTCATGCTCACCACCCCTCACACACAGACAAGACAGGGGTAGTTACTAGTTGTCCGCTTATTAACTATTTTTCAGGGTAGAAAAATGCCTTTCTAAACCTGCACGTTCTTGTTCATAAAAGCAGGTAAATATAAGAAACCAGCCTGCTGTAAATCTGTCTGTATTCATGCAAGGAAACCAGGCAGGGAGCTCTAAGCTGGATTTGGTTGAGCAAACAAGCTCTGTGAAATGAAATCTGTTTGCACAAATGCGAGACATTGTGCTTGAGTGTGTATAGCTCTCGGTGAGAAAGCCAGGGGAAACGGTAAAATTATTTGTGCATCGCCTTTTGTAAATGGACAGTCTATCCTTCTGTGTCCAGCCCAGTCTTTTGCACACACTTGCTCTCCTTCAATTTTCTTTATCTTAGGCTCCAGGTGTATGTATCTCAAGCCCTTTCTCTTTGTCAGAGCTCTTTTTGTGCAATCTCAGTATCAAATCACACACATGTGTGATATGTATACACACACACATTGTCTTTCTCCCTGGGACAATGGTGTTCTTTGGTTGAGGGAGCAGGCTGGCAAGATAAGGACAGAGACTTGATCTCATCTCTGAGGCACACTTTTCACACAGAGCTCCAATGTAATTACAGCCCCCATCCATGCTGACCATCAGTCCCTGAGCACCTCTTCTAGGTGTGTGTGTGTGTGTGTGTGTGTGTGTGTGTGTGTGTCTGTGTGGAAATACCATATATGGACATAGAACCTTCCTGTTCCAGAAGCAGAATTCTGGAGTTCTGTCATATAAAGGAGCAGAATCTACATCCACCTCATTATTTCAGCAGAGGCAGAGAGGGCAGATCAACACTACCGGGCTCCACTAATGGGAAGATCCGTCGGTTGGATCCCCTGCAGGCTGCGTGCGAAGTGTCCTTGGACAAGATTGGAAACCCCGAATTGCTCCTGAAGGCCGAATCATCAAATGTGTGAGTGCACGTGTGTGAGTGTGTGAATGTGTGAATGTGTTAGTTACTTTCTGATCAGCTGTAAGGACTTACTTCTGCACCAGAAGAAACAGAAGAGGAGGAAGAACAGAAGAACATATTCTCTCCTTAATTTTGTGTATCTTTATTGATTTGCATGTATGATAAGGAAAAAAGCAGTCATTTTTTATAAATGACTGCTTTTCGCCTCTAAAGTTGTTTAAGTTGTCATTTTCTCTGCAGATCAAGAAACAATCATCATATTTTCTATGAGGCAACTCCTCATATTTTTATTTTTTTGACTTGACTTTGACTTTACCCCTACTTAAGTGTTTAAGTTTGTTGGTTTGGCAAAGTATGGAAGCATGGGGCATGTAAACCTCAGCTCGGCTTTGTCAGACACTCTGTAACAACAAACAAAAAAAAACACTTATTGTAGGGTGGGGACAGCACGGGGGCAAAGAGTCTTCTTCACAGACAAGGTCTGAAGAGTCGGGTTGTGACTCTCTTGTCTTCTCTGTCAGGAGTGACTAGTTCCCCGTGTTGCCGTGGGTTTTCTCCGGGTCCTCTCCGGTTTCCTCCCACACTCAAAAAATTTGGCTAATTTGGCTTCACTACACATCTGCACTTAGGCAGAGGTGTAGATACTGAACTTGAATAAATGATAACGGTTAAATGTAATTAATGGTTGTGCATCTCTTTTGTGTTTAAGAGTCAGAACACTTTTCGAGAAAAGTTTGTTAAATTGAGGGTAAAAGAGTCAGAGTTAGTCTCCAGCAAGTTTCAACAGTTCAGCTCCTGTTGCAGACAAATCGTCTCCTGCATTTCTTCACTCGTCACTCTTCCTAAAGTTTTTAATCTCTGAGAAGCCCTCACAACTCACTGAGAACAATGGTTTAGCAAAAAGCTGTTTCATGCGACTCTTCCGAAGATGTCCTCGTTGCTAATGCTCGGTCTACCAAAAACACCTTAGCACTTGCATCACCTTTATTCCAGTATAAGCCAGTGGAAAGAAGAGAAACTTGATGCTTAGGGCTTAAGTGATTTGTAACAAGTGTCAGAGCTCAGGCAGAGATTAGCATGCATGCTCAGAAATCTTGATGAAGTCAGGCCAAGGAATTGTTGACAGGAGACAAAACAGCCATGTAAACAGGACAAAGATGAGGTGAGCAGGTCAGAACAGAACACAACACCGTGTAATGAACAAATTACTTAATAAAACACACTTTATCTGACCATCACATCAAAACAAGAACTCAGGTTTCCCATATTCGCCATCATATAATATTTGCACAAAGTACAGATAAGGCTACTGGTAATATAATTCGTTTAGCAGATATCTGGTCATAAAAATATAGAATTTAAAGCGACATTGTGTAACTTCTCAGCCATTAAATAACAGATTTTCAATCACTTTGTGCTCAAACCACCAACTATTTCACTGATTTTGGTGAAACTGCATCAGTGAGTTCAGACCACTCAGGGTATTTGTATCACAAGCATTTGGACTACCGCAGGCCTAGGGCAGGAATGTTGATGGTGAGCAAAGTCAGCTATGCCAGAACCAGAGCTGGGCTAGCGTGCAATGTAACCGGGCTCAGCAGGCTCAATGGGCATCATAACAAAGACAAAGAGACCCAAGAGGACCAAGTGAGTGACCAAGCAAGAAGCCGACACCTATTACGAGAGTTTCCTTGGGGGATGCGACATGAGGAATATTAAAACTGAAAGTCATAAATAAACCAAAGACAGAAAGAAACCAGAAAAATCACTTTGTATCATGCATTCAGTTGTAACATGCTATTCCAGTATGTTGTATCTGATTTATTTAATTTAATTTATCATCAGCCAAGGGCTAAAAAAAACAACCATGGGCAAATTGGCACCACATTTAACTTTAACAAGGCAGAACTACATGGCAGCAGATCATTCCTAAGGAAATAAAGAGAATCAGAGGTTCTTATTTATTGTCACTGTCAAATAAAACATTGTAGTCAGAATCATAGAGATAAACCTTCTGCACATTGTCCCCTTAAAGAGATTTATCTAACTGTATTTCTACTTATTAGTCACCGCCAGGACATCTGCAGAGCATCAGCGATCGCAGCAAAAAACAGATCGGGATAGAATAAAGAACCGTGTCTCTTCTTTGTTCCATGTCTGTTTTAAATCTTCCTAATGAGACTGTTGAGACAATAAATTGTATGTCTTCACCGTAGCAGCTAATTTAAACCTGCTATTCCATCCACTCCCCTTCCGATGAACTCAGAGCCAATGTGGCAAAACCGGACCAACCTCTTGTTATTTTGGGGTGCTACATAATCCCACCAAGCAGTATCTTTATCATAATAACTGTGATTAGAATAGATCAGATGTCATGGGAGGTAATTCCTGTTATTTAACCTTGATAATGTCACTCTGGGCTCCCCTCGGATAAATCAGAGTGTGGTAATGACAAGAACAGCCCCTGCATGCCATTAACAGATACTTGATGACATGTTTGACTAAATACCCACAATCAGAAAGTCAGAAAATGAGCCATAAATTATTTTAGTGAATTATTTCCTTTGATCTGATCTTGCGTGCTGCTGAATTCGTGTTAGCACAGTTAAATGTGGCTCTATAATTGGAGAGGGGCCTGACTTATTCTTAGAATATGATTGTGTGCTTTTGCTATGTGCGAATGCTCTGGGTGTGTATTGTACTCATGAAATGCATTATTAGTCAGCTATTTTAACTCTTGCCGCTGTTTCGGCTCATTATTCCTCCTACGCCAACTCATACATGTCTTAACTTAGATTACATGTTGAGTTTACCGTGCATTTTATTTGCTTTCTTTCTGAGAGTTAGCTACCTCTGTCCAAAAATAACAAAAATCTATCTACAGCTCATTGATTATCATGCCATATACTGTTTGTGTGATCTAAAAAAAGTGTAAAAACAACAACTATTTCTGGGTTGCTGTTATTATGGCAACTTCCTGGTGTCACTACTAGTTGCCAAGCAACTGGTCCTTGCCAGGAATAGTTCCTTAAAACTACAAATTTACATTTTCAACATGTTCACAGGTGCTGCAGCTTGTGTTAGCTTCAGAGAAAGCCAGGCTAGCTGTTTCCCCCTAGTTCCAGTCATTGTGCTAAGCTAAGCTAAGCTAAGCTAAGCTAAGCAGCTGCTGGCTCCAGCTACATATATATACATAAACTATATATATTCTTTCATGGCAAGAGAGGAAACATATATAATATTCCAAAATTTCATACTTTTCCTTTAAGTTGAAATCCTAAATGTGAAAAGATACAACAGTGCTGATATTTGTGATTATTCATATTCCTCCTACTGTTATAAGGTTCAATAAGATTATTTAATGTAACACAAGGAGATATCAGGACAATACCATTAAGGTAATGCTCATGATTTATTATTACACTCCCCTGGTGTTGTCGCAGTGTCAGGGGAGGTGATATTTAATGCTTGGTCCAATGCCAATGCATTCTTGAGACCAGACGTTATATCTGCTGTCCACGCGCCACACTGCTCACATAAAAAGCTGCCCATTGTCTTTAACAGCCGCTGTTTGACTCTGCAGACAACCATTCACAGGTAAAACAACCATCGTTTAATTGTGTTAAGGCAACTTTTAGTCAATTACCTGCATTTTAGTCTGTTTCTAGCTTTGTTTTGCGAAATTATTTGCCATTATCTTTATTCTGGTTTAGAAAGAGAGAAGAAAAGACTCTTTGTCTGACCTTCAGTTGTTAGAAACAATCATTGAATTAACTTATTATACACAACAGGACAACGTTTTACGAGTCTTATAATGGTGTTTATCGAATTAACATAAAATATGTCAGTTTTAATGAGAGGATTTGTTTTGCTGTCAGGGGTTCTCTTTTTAGTCAGACAGAGAGATGTTTAACAAATCTGTTGAGGTGTCAGTCATACAACAAAAAACTAACAGAGGGGATGCTGAATATAGTGGAGCTTATTATTCTTGTCATGTCCTTGCTTTAATCCTCTTGTCAAAGGATACTGAGGACTGTTTGCTATGTGGCGCCTTGATGGGTCAAATTACATTGTGGTTCATTATGTTATAATCAACCTAAACTGTTCTAATACACACCTGTGTTTCTCTCATGTGTGTTTGTGATTATAGTTGAAGTGAGGTAAGAAAATCCACCTTAATCCCTGAATGCTACCGTCATGGTTTATATTTATGCAATTGCCCGCTCTTGATTACAGTAAAGCTGTATTCCCCTTACATAAATAAATCTGTTTTAATGCTCTAATATAACCTTAATTACGACTGACTATAGCATCATCACCCTCATTTGTCTCTGTTTGGGGTTTCAGGAGCCCAACAGACCCGGAGCCATGAATCCCAAAGGGGATAAGGTGAGACAGCTATATTCCACAGTGTAAATCCTCCATGCATGGAGAGGGGACACATTGTCCTTATGCATACGCCAAAGATATGGCAGTGGTTATCTGTCAGAGTTGTTATCAGCATCACAGAGCTTTACCCTTGACTTCATCCTAATAATAAAGCATTATCTTTTAACATGCAGCTAGAGTAAGTGTTGTCGAGTTGGACACTCATGAGTCTTTCCAAACATTTTTTGACTTTATATGGAACAGTGATGGAACATCTCAGGGTGATTCTAAAATAAAAGCCATGAAAGTTCATTATGCTCACTTTTAGCTGAAAGATGTTGATGCAATTCAATCTTCTGTAGTTTATAATATTATACTGCAACAAAGGGCCTAATGTTCTCCATCATCTTCATGTATGTGGCCATTTACCAACCTGAATATTCCCAGTAACTGTTTGATTAATGATCATTGAAATATAACAGCCTGTTGGGTTGTGAATTAATACTGACAAATCATTTTTTCCACAGCCGAAGTCGAAGATTTCGGCTTCGCGCAAACTCTCCCTCAAGGTAAGTAATGATAAACTTTTTCTTGGTTTGATGTAGTCCCACAGCCCTGTCAGATGAACTCTATCAACACCACCCATGAATTGATTATTAACTATAATTATTATATAAAACTATTGTGGTGTTTTCATACAATGAAACTGTTAAGTTGAGGTCAGTTTGAGCATTTGTAATACTACTGCCTGGAGTGGCAGAAGCCATTTATCCTTTACTTTTAAGAAACCATTTAAACCTCTGCTCGCTCGCTGAATAGGTTTCATGCACTGTCGACTGCAACACAGTGGTTACAGCTGACTCAATATGTGGACATTTTTTCCAATTAAAATGTAATTTAGATTTTTTTTCAAATCAGTTGAGCTACTCCACAATCTTTGCACGGACCACCTGGCAACTGAGGACATACCCCTGGTTGGGAATCATTGCTATAGGCTGAAAAACCAAGAGATGATGATTCACTTTAGGCCAACTTTTTGGGTTTCTTTGAATTTCCCTGGTCAAATTTGATTGCTATCTGTCCAATCAGATGCTTCTCCTCACAAGAGCCTGTGAGGATTTGGAGAGGGAGACGCAGGAGAGGGAGGAAGAGAAAGTGCGCTATCTCGGAGAGAAGTTGCCCCCTTTGCAACTGTCTGGATTATCACTGGACGAGCTACAAGTAAGAAGAGCAGCTTTTTCTACTGCAGAGAATGTATGAGTTATATAACAAGCTCATATAAGTAATAATAAATCTCTCTTTTCTCCTCCTTCAGAAAATATGCAAACAACTTCATTCAAAAATTGATGTTGTGGATGAGGAGAGATACGACTGTGAATACAAAGTCAGCAAACACAACAAAGATGTAAGTCTGATCCGCCTCCAGCAGCAACAGTCTTTGTATCATCTTGCACAGTCCGGTCAATATTTTAAAATGAAAGATAGAAAAGTTTCCTCCTTTTGCTAAAAATCTGAGATTAAAGCCTGGAGCCAAAAGAAGTGATTGACTTGTTGAAAGTTTGCTTGAACTTTTTCGACGAACACCACTGTACTTTGAGTTCAAAGCCAGAACATACTGCATGTCTATAGTCCATATAGGAAATATCATTATCCTTAAAGTATTTAATACTTCAGTCTAAGCATATTTATAGAAAAAACAAAGTTCCCAGAAGCATTTGTGTTGCACTTCATAGATTGCCTGTCGTATATTTTAGATCCATGAGCTAAAGCTGAAGGTGCAGGACCTTGGAGGCAAGTTCAAAAAGCCTGCACTGAGGAAGGTGAGGGTGTCTGCAGATGAGATGATGAGAGCTCTCCTGGGCTCCAAACACAAGGGCTCCATGGATCTCAGAGCCAACCTCAAGTCTGTGAAGAAGGAGGATGTCAAACAGGACAAGGTATCACCACTCCCAAACATTTACTCCTTGAGTCTGATAGTCTCCAAACTCCTTGAGGATTTCTCAATATGCATACAACTTTGTTTCAGGGGAGATGATCTTTTAACTTATATTTTAAATTTCTTTGTTCAACCCCAGGTGCTCACTTCCGAAGTGGGTGATTGGCGTAAGAACGTGGAGGCCATGTCAGGCATGGAGGGCCGCAAGAAGATGTTCGACACAGGCGGCGGAGGACAGTGAGGTGTGCTGCAAATCACGAAGCTGGTCAACTAAAAGCAGGGAAGAGGAGGTGTAGACAGAAACATGGAATACTTATCTGAATATGAATGACTTGAAAGCTGTAGAAGTTAAGCATTAGGTGATAAGCATGTGTAACCCCACATCAGCAGTGCCTCCATTTGCTTGTTAGCCATTTTCTGTGCAATGACTCAAAGCACTTAAAGATAAGACCCATTGTTTTTTTTTTTTTAATTATTACCAAAGAACATTTGTTTTGTTATGACATATTAAGTCAATTAAAGTGGATATTAATAAACAGACACTGCTTCAGTCTTTGATGTTCCATGTCTGTACTTGACTTTATCATGTTTCATTTCACTGGCAGCCATTGGTTTATGTGCGGCATGTAAGAGAATGGAAAGCATCTTGACTCATGATGGATTAAATAAAGGAAAGATGGGGGAGGGGGGCACAACAGGTGTTACCTACCTAAACTCAGTGTCACAATGTTTAAATAGATCTTCCAGACACATCCGTAAAAGAAGTGGAAGAGCTCATTTAAAGTTGAAATTGCAAGTTTCTTTTACCATATTGTAACAATCTTTGCATAGGAGATAAAACTAAAATTTAATTTTGAACAAACAAGTAATGAGCTAATTAAAATTCAAAAGAAAATTAGACTCCAATCTTGATAATAACCGCCAGTGATCAACAGAATAATCCTCTCCTTACTTTTCAGACTTTAATCTTTTCCAAAGTAATTAAAAAGGGCTAATTTATTTTGTAGTTTAATGTAGGGGCTTCTTGATAAGTTATATTCAGAGTTTGATGATAGAAATAAACCATGGAGACTTTCCAGTAGATCGTTGGAGACTCTAGAAGACCTGGCTCGAGTATTTTTAGCCATGGTGATTGTCCTCCATAACTCTTAGCCTATGAAAGCAAATCTTGAGCTGGAGAGCAAAACCCGTTGGCATTGTTATCCTACACATTGCATGCATGCATGTGCTTTTTCTGTGTGTGTCAGTGGGTTGACTGGCCCAGCTATTGTTATTTCAAGCGTGACAGTAACACCAACAATAGCTTCAAGACTCGTGGAAGAACACATCAGTTGGTGTACTGTAGGTTTTCAAGGGCTGGTCATGGAAAGGTGTGTTTAAACAGCTGATATATAACTGACATGTCAAAGTCAACTCACACAGCATGCAGGATAACTCTCAGATAATTGTGTGAAGTATGGATGGTGAGAAGGTCACATTCTCCCGAGCATCAGCCTCCGAAGTATGTGTCCTTACTGTATGTGTTCAACCTCTTGCACTCAGGTTTAGCAAGCTGATAATGAAAAGCAACCCAGGTCTTGATGCACACTCTGTAACTATAAATAGGCACCGATGAGAGCAACCTTCACATAGGACAAATGTTCCAGATGTGCTTTCCAGAGTTCGTTCATATCAGCGCCACATGGTGACTGTTGAACACAAAAAGGTCATGACACTGGAGTCGCTATTGCTTATGGCATGCAAGCGTGTGCTTTGCTGTCAGCGCCACTTGGTGGCAGCCCATAATCAGAGTAATACAGTATATATACTGCTGTAAATATTACAAAAAAAAAGGGGTAAAGTGTGTGGTCTATCCACTTTCAGGTGTTTGTGCTAGAGAGGACTTTGTGTGGTTCTTGTTTCGGAGGCACCTGGAAGATGCTCGATGTCTACTCGGATCAATGATTTGTGATCTTGTGCTACACAAATAAAACACGCCTTGAAAAAAACTTAAAGAATCTCCCTGTTGTTGTTCTCTCTTCCAGGAGAAAATACATTTCTACAAGTTGTAAGATTGAAGAAAGCGGAGCCTAACAATAAATAATTACCGCTGTGGCTCTACACAGCACCAGTTCATTTCACTCACGGAATAACCCAAAGGAAAAGAAAAATGAGCCTTAGTCTGCAAAGAAAACACCGAAGCAGATTACAATGTTTGCAGTGTGTATGTGTGTGGCCTGATGAGGAAGTGTGATTGATGTCATTAATCTTCTACATGCAGCACGAGCAGTGTATTTATTGCTGCAGGGACTGGAGGGTTGACAATATTGGAATATATTTGACAGTAACAGAGGGTGGCCTGGTGATTAGACAGACTGGCCTGTGACAGGGAGCCTCAGGCTCAGCTCTTGAAGCCGCTAATATTGTGTACACAAGCGGTCATGTGTCTTGTCAAAATGTCCTTCAGTGAGATAAATGTGCCAAAATCTGAATTAGTCTACAGGTAAGTGGTACTCTGAGGCAAATTTAAGGTGCAAACATGGTGCCGGTTTTCCTTTTTGTAAGCACTTCTCTTTCAGCAACAAAAAAAGTGATTTTCTTTTCAATCGACATCTGGAAGTAGCTCATGGCAAGAAGGCAGAGCAACCAAAAACAAGAAACACAGGCAGAATCAGTTGAATTAAAGGCACTTTTCTCCACACTGTGGTCAATTAACAAGCTAATAGCCTGCAACCTGGAGGCAGACTCAAAGAACAGGGCAGACCAGGTGCAGACAGCAGCAGCTTAATACACCTGAGGCAGGCTATTGAACAGTTTGAAGAAATGGATAACAAAAGGTGGACATGGCTGCAACACTATGAGAGGTCTGTTCTGGAAACAGAAGGAAAGTAAGGGTGGGAAAGAAAGTCATATTTTTCTGCAGTCATAACTTACAGATATCTTCCCAATACGCATAGTTGTTTGCCTTTTTCTCTTTTCTTTCAGAGTTATGTGACTAAGCTTCTTAATTTGTGTTTTCATTTAATTAAATCAAGTTCATGAAGCTTAATTTTAAGAATATGATTCTCTTTCTGTTGTGGGAACATGAGAACATTTGGAGGGGCATCTGAAGATGATACTGAAGTGCAGTTACAGGGAAGTTGTACCTCACCAAGTTTATACTCTTGAACCTGTCAACATCCTTTGTTTTTGTAGTTTGTGGAGAAAGAATGACGTGGAGCAGGAATAATCACTACAAATGGATTGTTTTACAAAAAGGCACCAGAGAAATGTATTCATTTACTTCTCCACTTTCACGTCTCCCTTCCTGTGACAAACCCATTTCTGTGACCTCTGGGCTTGTGGTGCACTAACTAGCTCCTGTACATTTTGTGTACACCGCTTTATATTGCGATGTGTCAAATAAGCAGCTTGAGGCAAATCCTGCTTCTCCTTTCAAAACGTTTGTCTATATTTGGAGGTAACGGCATAGAAAAAGAGCTTTTAGACAGACTGGTGGATTCAAGGGTTTAAACAGAAAGGAACACACACACACACACACACACACACACACACACACACACACTATGCTCCCCTCAGTCAGAAAGTGTTAATTGGATTCGGAGTGAGAGGTGAATCTCGTTTCAACCTCAATGAAACGTTCACAAGCCGCAGCAGACAAAAATGACTGGAAACAAAATGATGCAGACACACATTTGCTATTCAGTGCTAATCCATTCGACCCAACTAAAAGGTTGACGGTGAACTTCACCTCACTTGAACTGAAATGACAAGTTGCTTAATGAACCAGACTCGTTTCATCTATTGTATAGCTGAGCTTTCAGTTTATTTGTAGTGATGCATCAGCACCCCTCATATTTGAATATCTATATTATAACGGCTTCTTATATGTAGAAAATCTTTAGTAAATGCATTGAGACTTTAGCTGAACTGAGAACACATAGAATGGCAACACTAATATATACCTTTAACTTTGCAAAGTTTTTAATGACTAATGTGTTAGCGTAACAGTTGCCCGTTTACACTTCAAGAACCAACATTCATTTCATTTATTTTCAATCAACTCCTGAGGGAAATATCTGTCCATTTATCAGCTAATTGCTCCACTGTGTTCACCAAAATAGTAGGTGGTGATTGCAAACAAGATTAAAAAAACAAACAAAAACAATAAAGTGGCTGTAAAACCAAAACAATTCGCTGAAAGATGCTAAAACGCTCTGTAGACCTGAGGGGAACTGCAGCTGATAAACTGTTGATTGTTGATAAATCTCTGTGGGTTCTTCACTCCCATCGACGTCTTTCACGTTATAAATTGTCTTTTGGTCCATTATGAAAATGAAAATATTGATTAGCTTTAAATTAAAGGCGACAATGAATTTTCTAAAATGTCTTCTGGACTAGAATGAGGTCAAACATTTAAGAGGTGATACATTAAGTGGACCAGAGTGAGAGGCTCTTTTCACATTGAAGTATTTTCTCTGTTTGTGTCTTTCTCACATATAAAAGCTGTTTCGGGGATGTTTCATCAGCTTCATCAGGCTCACGGCAGGTCATACCTCATCCCGCCTACCTGTGACGTGCTTTGGTCTTTCTTTGTTCATCTTATACAGTGTATTCTCCTCAAAGAACAATGCTAGAGGGAACCTGCAAAGAGGAAGGAAGAAAGTCGATATCCACAAGCTTGCAGCCAATGTGCATCTTAATCCCAGCACTGCACCATCTACATTTCTACAGCCATCACCTCTAATTGTTACAGTTAATCTAAAATAGGTGCTTGTGGCTCCGCTCCCTTCTCATTATTGATCTCTGAGCCAATATGGAGGGAAAGGGGGGCTGATGGGTATTGGTTTTGGACACCAAAGCTGGTCAGGGGTCAACAAGATGCGGACATTAAAGATTCTCCTTGCTTTAATCAGGTGGAAGCTTTCAAAAGGGCTGCAAACAAATATGTAGTAGAAATCAGATCTCGTATTCAACTTAAGAATACAGAAATCTTAAATCTATATTTTCTCTGTGTCCTTGAAAGGGACATTAACAGAGGGAGAACTAGGATGTTGGCTTTCTTTTGTGTTTTTGTCCTTGTTTTTCTAAATGATTTAAAAGCTCCAGGGAACAACTTAAATTCTCCATGTTTGTCCTATTTTCACAATGGGATATTTAGAAATGAACTGCCAGCATTCCCCCAAGTCTGCATGTTATGGCAAATACTGGCAATTTCTGTGGAAACTAAATATTAAAAATCAAATCTGCCTGCATGACCCAAAGTGAGAAAACTGCTCAGCTTATCCTAAGTTGCCTCAGGTCTCCTTGGAGCAACTGTGTGATCAGCCTGTCTGAGTACTGTTTGAATTTACCACCATGGAAGACGTTGGAAAAGTGCAACCGTGTAGATACAGGTTTGCATAAACAGTACCATACACTATGCATGCTACTGTTGTCCAAATCTTCAAGAAGTCTTTGTGGTTTTGTTGCTTCTTATTCCATTTATTTAAGTTTGTCGTGTACGCACCTTTGATGTAACATTGCTGATCCAACTTATCATCTAGAACCACTAAGAGTTTGACATTTTTTAATCAGAGTGAAAGATCTCAGCACCTGTTCGATGGACTGCCATGAAATCTGGTGCAAGTATTCATGTTCCCCTTTAGACAAATTGCAATAATATTGATCCTTTGACCTTATATCTAACTTCACCAGCAGGTCAAGGTTTTCATTTAGACAATGTAATATCTCAACCTCTACTTGATGGATTGGCACAGACATTCGTGATCCCATCCAAGAGGATAAACCCTAATGGCTAATGATCCCAGATTTAAATAAGTAAGTAAATACAAGTGAGATGTGTCAAGAACTACTGGATGGATTGTCATGAAATTTGAGTTCAAATACAAATATAAACCACTGCCATCATCCTCATCTGGTAAAAAATTCAGTTGTCCAATACTTTTGTTTATCATGACCAGTATTTGCTAAAATGACAACAACAGCTTCTGATGTGTGTTTAGTACAGTAATTAGCATACTAACTTTGACATTAGATGGTCATCAGCATATTAGCATTGACATTGTAATGATAATAGCATGCTGACATTTTCATTTAGCACCGCTGTGCCACACAGCGGCCACACTCAGTCTTGATTATCTTAAAAGATGACCTTCAGAAACCAAATTTATCCGACAATTATATTCGTGGTGGGATTAAAAAAAAACCCTTTAAATGTTATATGAAGACAGCTGCATGCTGTGTAAATACATGAAACAATCCTTGTTGCCACTTAAAAACAAATCATTTAAAGTGCTGCTCTTACCAGATGCTCGTGATATCAATAACTTGCTGACTTGCTTGTCTCGACTGACACCACTGCAGAGTGTCAGTAATGAAGTGTAGCGTTGCAGGTAATTAATCTCTACCTGACATTAATTGCTTTATCGTGTCATCTGCTGTTATCTCTTAGTGTCGTTAATGCTCCAAAGTCCTTGGGAAAATGTCAAATTCCTCTCTCCTTTGCATCAGGTTTCAACTTTTCCCTAAAGGTTTTTTAACTACATGAACTTGCTCAAACTCTTTGGCATCATTCATGAGTAAAAGACAACGATGACAGCTTCATTTTGATAAATCTTCACTTGATCATTGTGTCTTTTTTATGCCAAAGAGATTGTAATGACACATAACACATCCATAACCAAAGAGTCATTTTAGGGCCTAAAATCTCTCATATTCCAAGTCAAGTCGAGTGCATGCAACAGACCATTTATCAATAATAATGAGAAACATTGCCCCCAAAAGAGCTGAAGAATAGAGCAGTTTTCTTTTATTGCTTAGTCTGGAGAAAGTTAGAAATCACTCTAAATGCAGTAGTAATAGAATGAATGAGAGCGACCACTTCAAATGGAAATCTTAAAAATAGGTGCTGAGTGCCGTGGCTATTCTGAACAAAAGCTGGAGTCCTTGTTTGTTCCAGACATTCTTTGTTCGGAAAGGAAACTTTCTGTTTTCTCTGAATGTTTCTTTGGGTTGAGTGCAGTCAGATTGTACGTGATAGACTCGGCATCAAACACTGTTGAATAATGAGAGAGAACACAGCTGGTCTACTTTTCAACTTACCCCAGCACTCTGGGGAGTAAGCCTATATTGATATAACACAGTTTTGAAATTAAAAGTTATGGAGATCTGAAGATGGGGCAAAACTTTAACACTGCCAACCAACTTTCAAACTTATCTCTTTCAGGAGAGAGGTATTTGAAATGGTAATTTGAATATCAATGACCTCTAGATAGCTGTAGAGGTTTTAAATGTGAAATTAAAAGTTT
Source organism: Larimichthys crocea (assembly GCF_000972845.2). NCBI lineage: Eukaryota > Metazoa > Chordata > Actinopteri > Sciaenidae > Larimichthys > Larimichthys crocea. The sequence continues at coordinate 7,422,636 of NC_040030.1, read as the reverse complement.
CTACTTTGTGTAATCTTTGTGTCATTTTGTAGTCATGTGGCACAGTTCTAGGAAACTGGAACCATCAGTCTTTTGGTCGATCCACCACCATCTATATCTACTGGAACTATTGGATGGATTGCCATGAAATTTGGTGCATTCATGGTCCCCAGAAGAGAATCCTACTGACTTTGCTGATCCCGACATTTGCATGAGCACCATCAGGATTTTAGTGAAGTGGGATGGATTTTGGTTAAATATCTCAACTGTTTGATAGATTGCCATTAGATATGGTGCAAACTTCGATGGTAGTCAGAGGATAACTTTGGTGAAACCTGATTATCACATTTTTTGCCCGGTCCTTGTCATTTCAGAAGGATGTTTGACCCTCTCAGGCTTCAGACTCATCTGTAAGGTAATTGGTATTGAAGATGGGTTGCCCTTCTTCCAGCAAAGTCTGGACCTTGCAGATGTCACCCCAGTACCAAAGTCACGGCGTGCACCTTTTCCCATTTTTACAATCCCACTGCAAAGCTCGTTTTTGTCTCTGTCCAGCCATGTGTCGCTGGTCGGGTGCGCAAGCCATTTTTCACTTCATGCAGCTTGTAAAGCAGCCATATGGAGGGAGGGACCTGGCTGCACCCACACTGGCTCACCACTGTGGTCCTAATATTTCACTGTCTCAAGGTCATACGATATTTATATTCCCTCTGAGCTGTTTTAAAAAAAGTTCCATGAAACTTTTAACAGCGTCTTTGTCGGGACGAAATAAATACACAAGTCTATTTCAGTTTTCTTTCTCTGTTCTCACAAAAACAACGAGCATTAATCACAGCATGTCATTAATGTCACTCCTGCTCTGAATGAATTTGGCAGGCTGTCCATTGCTTCATTAGACTTTGACACTAATTAACAGTAATTTACTCATGCTGAATGTGGACGCCCTTTGGATTTCAGAAAGCCTGATCACGAATAAACAATTAGGACTTCAACAAAAGTGACAGAACGCTTTATAATGCCAAGTTGATCTAAAAGGAAAACGTATGTCAAAACACAAACACAAAGGCCTGTTAAACATAAAAACACTATTCATTGGACAACAGGCTAATGAGAAGCAAACATTCCTGCATATTTGCAATGCAACAACTGAATGCAAACCTCACAAGCATCACACTACAGTGACCACAACAGCCGAGCATCCTCCCGGTGAGATATCACTTTAGTCTGTATCAGGAGGGATCATCTCTGTAAACCTAAAACCCATTTCCTTTCCTTGCTCTGCTTGCATGCTATCTGTCTGGTTGACTTGCTTTTTATTTCCCCTTTGGTAAAGTTAGAGATACCGAAGCACAGACTGAAAAGCAGCCTCCTTTCCTTGATCCCATTTGCTAAAATTCACACTGCTATCGCACCATGGCAGACATAGAGTTTTTTTTTTCAACCTAAACTTTATGATTTGTTTGCACGCCAAGAGAAAATGGTGAATATGTTGAAGAGACCCTACATCTACTCTGTAAAAAAAAAAAAAAAAAGATCCACATTTCATCAAATCATCTTCATACTGTGCTTCTAAATGAGCAGCATTAGGAGGAAGCTATTACATTCTTCACCATGCCATCCGTTTCCAACCCTGCAGGGCAACATCCCCCCCTCAAAAAAAAGTTACCATCCAACGCACAAAGGCTGCTGTGTGACAAAAAGAGCACCACGAGCGATTCTAATCACAGATTCATGAGGAGGATAGCGTCTTCCTGAGCTTTAGCTCTTTTAATTCACATCTAGAACACCAGAAGCAAATTTCACAAGATTCTGGGGGGTAGACCGTATCGAAAGAGTCTATCTACTGTGATAAAGCAATGCTTAAAGAACTGATGTGTAGGATTTTGTGGTTACTGATCAGGTCTAGAGCTGATGTTTAGTTTGTCGATCCCGGGCTACTGTGGCAGGAAGAAACAAGTTCAACTTTTAGACTCTGTAGATATAAAAGGCACCAAAAACATAACAGTTCTTATTTTCTGGATATTATACACTTATGAAAACATATTATATTCAGTTTCTGCCTTATTCTGTAAATAGAGCCCCCTTAACCCTTATAAACTTAATGCCATATGGTCTTGGTCAATTGTGACCCAGCCCAAGAAAATCAATTTTAATTATTGGCAAATAAAGTCATTATTAATGTTTCATTTAAGCATGTTTCACTGTTTCAAGGTTCCCCAGAACTGAATCTGTGATGCATATTTATTTAGTTAGTTAGTAGTAGTGATGATACCTTCTTTAATGATTCATTTTTCTAAGAATTAGTCTGCAAAAACTGTGAATTTACTCATACAACGTGCAAAACGGCTTCCCTGTTTCCCCTTCGTGTTGACATCACCGGTCCACTACGGCTCCGCCTCCTCTCTCCGCTCATGCTGATCCCCTCTCCTTGCATCAGCACCATTTCAGGGAGAGAGAGAGAGAGAGAGAGAGAGAGAGAGAGAGACTACCCAACCACAGCAGAGCGTAGACGCGTCAGACGGCCGCCAGATCATCCCGGTTACGCACTGTTCAGAGGCCTCATCGACGGTTTGCAGCGCCAGAATCAGCAGAGGAAGAAGTCAACACAGCCGGGCACACGGCCACAGCTACAGTCAGTAATGGAGAGCCTGCTGGATAATCCAATGAAAGCCGTTCTTTACCTGAAGGAGCTCACCACTATCGTCCAGAACCAGCAAAGCCTGATCCAGACGCAGCGCCAACGCATCGACGAACTCGAGCGAAAGGTGGAGGACCTGATAGGAGAGAACCGACAGTTGCGGGACCCCCATCACTACGTCCAGCAGCCTCCTCAACATCACCACCACCACCACCACCCGACCCACCGCAGCGCAAGTCCCCAGGCGCCGACCCACCTCCATCAGCACCCGGGGAGCAACAAAGCTGCGGCTCACCTCGGCCAGCAGGCGCAGCAGCAGCAGCAGCAGCCGCCGCCACCGCAGCAGCATCAGCAGCAGCATCAGCATCAGCATCAGCAGCAGCATCAGCAGCAGCATCAGCAGCAGCATCAGCAGCAGCATCAGCAGCAGATTCCGGGTCTATCGGCCCAGCCTCAACAGCATCAGACCCCTCCTGTGCCGTCCTCCCATCACCCGCAGCAGCTGCAGCTCGTCCCCACCTCGCCGCAGTCACCAAAAGCGAGCCAAGCCGGCCCGGACTCCGTGGAGGAAGGCAAGAGGAGCCCCTGCTGCAAGTCTCTGGTTCCGCAGACACCCACCGCTCTCTGCCGCTCAGTTGGATTGGCCAGGAAAGCGGAGTAAGTAGCTCTCATGCTGTGTGCAATACAAAACAAAACACAAGCTCCATCATGGAGAGAGATTTGGTAAATTATGAGGACTGATTTTTTTTCTCCAGACAAAACAAACAGGAATCTTTTTATAATTCATGTAGATGAGCTTCTGGATTTCTGTAAATCACCATAACAGCGTTGTCTTTCCCAACATGACCTTTTATTCAAATGCTAAAACCGCACAGTGACATCTTTTCACCCAGCTGTCTCATAAAACACATAAAAGACTCACATGCACTGACCCTAATAAGATGGCTATTTTTTTTCGCTGTGTACTCTTGGCAGATCTCCTCGTCTAAATAAAGCCAATGTATTTTGGCCACAAGACAATGTGACATCCTCAAGGGTGTCAGCTGTAATCCTGGAAACATTTTCCAGGGAAGTTACTGGAGAGAATACACACCGCAGCCATATACACAATTTGTCTTGGATTAACTTCACATCCCCTGATAAGCTGAGGCTTAATTTTCTGACAGGTAATTCAGGCTCCTCCTGTATTTTCTCATTATTCACTATTGTTGCCCTGTTAAATCAATTGCATGCCTAATGGATATTGATTTCAGGGACCCAGGCTGGCGTTTTAACAGTGGTGGTTTGTTAATTCTGCACCGAGCTAGACTGACACTACTCAGTGGGACTTTAGGTGACTCTTTCGGTCATTTTGCTGTCCTTCGTGTGTTTCCACACCTAAATAATAAGTATTCTTTAAAAGGTTTCTGTTGTAAAGATACATTTTAAAACAAGCAAAGCACCGACTCTGACTTTGGGACAAATGTCAGCACTTTCACATGCTTAAAAAGAAGAAACACCTGCGATTGAGGTTCAGTGACACGGACTAACAGCTTGTTCCTCATTAAGACACCAGCTGAATGATGTTACACTCAGAGGAACGTGTCTAAAAGCAAAGACAGAAAGACATGAGCGCTTATAAATCAGACTTAGAGCATCTTCAGGGTTACTAATATGCGTTTAATAAGTGACATATGCTGTTATTCAGTCTATTTATTCCCAGCCACAATTTCTCCATCAGATTGCGATCTTGACTCTGATTCAGCCACCCCAGGACGTCAACATTGTTGTCTTTACCCTTGCTGGAAAACAAATCTTCCATGAAGTTGCAGCTTTCTTGCAGATCAGCTTTTCCTCCATGATCTCCTTGTATTTCGCTGCATGCATTTACCCTCACAAGCCTTCCCAAGACCTACTGCAGAGGAGCATGCACACAGAGTTTTTGATCAGACAAAAAAACCCCTCAAAAAACTACATTAAATCCACTTTGATTCATTGTTTCAGAACAATGAAACATGAAATCCATTTTTTTATTTGCACTCTATGTGCTTCAGAACAGCACCGAGTGCTGACTGTTCTTTGCCACTATCAAGGTCACATGAATTGCCTCTGCCAGGGCCGCACACAGTTGCACACACAAATGCACTGCACTGAGCCCCATCTGTTCCACTCGGCTGCGTTTGCATTGTTTCTGTTAATCCAGATTGATTCATCGTGCCATTAAGACATAATTCCAAAAGAGTGCAGGTCAGGAATAGTGTACATGCATAGCATTTATTGGTCCAGAAACCCACAAGATATGAGTTGGACAAAATAAATGTCAGAGGGGGATTCAATAAGCGGGTTGATTTGCAGAATGACAGTGAGAGAGTGTGCGTACTGTACACTTTCTTATCCTAAATGTAAAAGCAGTGATACATGAAAGGCAGGAGACGTGAAGGCGCATTGTAATTTCCACTCATAGCATTGATCCATCGGACGGACAAGATGCTGTATCGCTGTGCTGTCAGTGCCGCAGATACATTTCTATTAACGAGTGGATGACAGGGACGTGTCACAAACTTACTAATAAGCGTTGTGCGTTAACGTGTCTGTATATTTATCCACGTTATTCCAAGCCTCGTGATACTTTGCTTTGCAGCTACTGTTACTGAACCGACATCTGCGGGAGTTACGATTATTTCCTTCCTTACCCAGAGTTAGATGAAGAAATTTACACCTCTCCGATGTCGAAGAAATACATACTCACTCAGTACAATATTCATGACTAAGATTTCATGCTTGAATAATCACCTGAAAATGACATATAATCCTTTTATATTTACAGTGGGAGTGGGTCCTCTTCTATTGAGGCTGCCATGTTAAAAGGCCATGTTTCTACAGTAGCCCAAAACAAACAAACTAACAAACACCACTAGATGCAACTAAATTCTACACACAGGACCTTTAAGTTATATTGGGTTACTTAGATAGCTTTAAAGGTGTTAGTAGGTGAATTTTGTTATTTGTAAAATCAGCTAAAAAGCTTCAATTAACTTAGCGATAAAGCGATATTTCCCAAAATGTCAAACTTTTCTTTAAACATAAGGTTGAGTCTCACATCCTTAAATAAAATGTGTATACCGACAAGCTTCAGAGCTTATTAGATTGGTCGTTGCTAACAGATTTATAAAAAAGTAGCTATCCAAGGTCCAAGTTCTTCAGGTTGTTCTCACATCCCTCGATAGTAAAAAGCAAAGGTACAATCACAGGATACTGTTTAAGGTTTGATGATTTATTTCTCAGGTAAAGGGAAGACACAGGTGTAGCTTGCTGTTAACTCTTGCAGGAGTTGGTTCAGTGAAAGGAATAACCGAACGTCACCTCCCATAATTCATGCCAAGTATCACGGGGCTGGGAATAACATGCGTAGGTTCTTGTAAGGAAGCAAGTTAGTAAACAACTAATCCCTTAATACGGGGATGTACTAGATTTCCCACTTAACCACTGTTCCCGCAGCTCATCAGTGTTTTTACTTGATTGAAAGCGAGCAGAGAATCAATTCGCAAAGCTTTAAATGAAAAATTAGATGCTCACTCGCACGTTATGCATTCCTCATCCGGTGGCATCATTCGAAGAAATTCAAACCGAGGCTGCCTTCAGTAAATGTGATTTTAAAAAGTTGCTTCCATCCCCCCATCTCTAGCAGACTTCTGCTCTGGTATGAGCTCAGACCTCTAAGACGGAGAATCTGAAGTGTTGCAATTGTGTTACTCAGTCTGAGAAGGATTCTTGAGGGGCCCGCATGTGCGATGTGAGGGAAGCCTTCAGCAGTCCTGTCTCCTCTTCTATCTTCCTCCTCTCTCTGTCAGCTGTGCCACCCACTCTCAGCTTTCATTGTTCGTATTCTCCTCGTCTTTGACTCCTGGTTCCCAGCCTACAAATGACACCTTCGTCCACCTTACCTCATTAGTCCTCCTCCCTCCTTGACTGTCCTTGTCTCTTCTCCTCTTCATCTAAACTCCCCGTGTATTTTTACATTTATTCTACTCCACCATTTCCATCCCCTGCCCACCTTTCTGTTATTCATTCCTTTAATCAGCAGCGTATGCTACAGTCACCACCTCTGCAGTCTGGATCAGTATTCAGTCTCATCCTCTTACCATCAGGCTCTTCGCCACTTAACCCATCTCCATCTCTTGGCTAGGCTGGAGTGTTCAGTCCACCCTGTCCTTTTGGTTCCTTGTGTATGCTTCGGGGCTGCCAAGTGTGTGTTAAAATGAGAGTGTGATGGTTGGACCATGTGTTCTGGAGGGAGTCGAGAGGGGTGAGAAACAAGCTCAGGCAAGGTGGAGTGCATAGAGGTGTGTGTGTGTGTGTCTGATAGGCAGCAATCCTGTTGCCTGAGGTGGAAATCCCAGGGTTCTCATATAGCTCCGGGTGCTTCTCTGCTGCTTCCCTGCCTCCCACACACTCCTGCAGATATATTAAGGTCCTGCTCTTACACACAAAACACTCACTAATGCACACAAATCCTAACATGCCACATGCCACCTGGCAACATGTTTTTCCGCATTGGCTGAGACTCTCCTCTGCGCCCACCATGCCCTCATTTTCCTCCTACTGGCCTTGTACCAACCAGAGCGCAGTATGCATGCCATCTCATATGCCATCTACTGCCTGTGCCTGTCTCTGCAATGAGAGTTTATTCCTCTTATTGCAGAGACAGGCACAGGCAGTGGGATGTGCAGATAGCACTTAAATATGGGGATTTCAACACACACACTCATACATATATTGTGGAGTGTCCCTGCTGGATGCTGCAGTCTCCCCTTCTTCTGATGCTCTCAGATCAATGAGCCTGGAGCTTTTCCTGCACATTCTCCACCATCTATGCTAACCCTCTGAGGCCACTCTGGCCTTGATCTCCAGGTCCTTATCTTATCCTTGACTTAATTATGAGCATTTTCTCTAAATAATATATTTACGTTTTACTTTGTGGGTGCAATGTGCAACCAACACAAGATTAAACTCCAATAGCCCATAGCTGTACAGTATCGGATATTTATTCAAATGCTTATAAGGTATTCAAATTACCTTATACAAAGTGTCTGGCCTTGACTGAGACACACAGTTTGTTAGCTTTGGTTTGTTTAACCATGACTGTTTAAAAATCCTTCACAAACCTTAACCAAGTAGTTCTTTCTCTCCCTTTTAACCAAGGAGATCATTCTTCCTTATCCTGGCGGTTAATGAGAGTCAGTCGGAAAAGTAAAGTGGCAGGCCTGAAAACCAAAACAACCAGCTGAAAGACGCTAAAACACCAACAATTTGATCCATTGTCTGTTTTAAAAAGATATTAATTAGTGCAGCTAAGTAGTTTTGGAATGCCTATTACCATTTGAGGTATGAAGATTTTGTGTAGGACAATATAAGATTGCTTAAGGTTAACTACGTAAATTGTGTTTGGGGTAAACTATTTACTTAAAATTAAAATTACTTCCTCCAAATATAAACTCTACTTTCCTGTTAAGTTTCTAAACTTAACAGGGAACTTAAATACAGTTGGGGAAAATATATTTTAGCATAATCTTAACTTGTTATATAGCAGGGCTATTGAGGCCACACATTTGAGCCCATGGATGACAAAGTGAAGTCAGTTACTAATTTACCACTCATTTCCAGTTAATTCCCATGAAAAGTTTCTGATTTGGAATAATATTTCCAAAATTACCCAGCTTAACTTCCCATAGAAAGTTTCTGGAAATTTTCCACCCCTTGCAACCCTAGCTTTGAGTAGCACAAATGAATTTACATGTAACCATAGTGACACATTTCATCTTTCAGACAACGTTATCTTAAAGACACTGGCACAACAAACTGTAACAATCAGTGTAGCTCAGTACTCCGAGTGGTTTCCTGTCCCTGGAGCATAAAAGAAAAGTACCACTGCCTCTCCAAGACAACAATGAATGGGAGGGATTGAGAGAGAAGTAGATGGCTGGATGATAAATGAGTTCAAATGGACATATTGGTCCATGCTATACTTGTCTTGCTCTCTCTCTCTCTCTGTCCTCCTTTCTGTATTTCCCTAACCTGCCACCATTACTTGAGAGTTGGAACCTCCTTTCAGTTCTTTACTTCGCTCCCCCTCCCCTCGGTCTGAATGGGAATCACGTCTGCTCGGTTATGACAGGGGTGGCTTGGCTTGGCTGCTGCTGGAATCCAAATCATGAATATCACATTTGGTGCGTAGTGCTTTTAAATTGCTTCATTTCTCAGAGGACATAGCTGCCGGTTGATTCCTGACTCCCTGGTAGAATATTAGCTGTTTTCATGCACAAGTTGAGCAAAGACAGTCCCAGTTGCGGGTAATCCAGCCGTATGTGTGTGTTAAAGATTGCGTTGGGGCGTTAAAAGGATGAGAACAGCTGTTGTAAGATGATATATAGGATGATTTTCTGTCTTTTTCATTCAATGTATGGTAATCAAGGATGTAACTTACTTTGGCTTTGGATTACTTAACACTTGAGTTGGTCTGACGTATTGGTTTGATCCAATATAGAAATATCAACATATGACCATTGTTATACTGACTACAGAGTACAAATAAATCCACTTGAGCTACTCATATCTTTGCAAATGATTTAAATGGACATCATCATCAAAATGGGCTTCCCATATCTCACCCCCACCAGGGTAGCAAGAAACCTAGGGGTCATGATTGATGTCCAACTAACCTTCTCCATTCCTGTCGCCTCAGTTGCCCGGTCTGATGGTGGTCTGACAAACTCAGACCACATATTTATTCTAAAAAGCTTATATTGAAATTAAAAGCTATAAACTTCCTCATGAAACACTTTCAAACAGCTTTTTTGGTCTCAGTGATAAAGCAAAATAAAAATGGATTTCTGTGGATCTATTTCCCAATAATGTGTGTCAGTGCTAGCGAGAAGCTTTTGACTGATATACACTGGTATATTTTGACTGCTTTTTTAGGTTGCCACAAATTTGTTGTAGAAAACTAGAGGGGGAGATTATTATGTACAAAAGGTACATAAACAGAATGACAGACGGGCTAAATAATTAGACAGATTAAAGAATAGAACAGAATAATTTAATACTGAGAAGCCCGTCGCCCCATTTTCTTCATAACTTGGCTACAATGCAGTTTCTTTTCAGTGTCCTCTGCCTCTGATTCAAAATCAATCAAAATGACAAAGCTTGGCACCACCATGATTTTTTCTTTTAAACATGACTCCCCAACTGGCAGCCCTCTGTCACTTGGGCAAGATGCCTGACTTGATGCCTCACTGAAAAGACAGACGTGTCATCCTCGTCCTTGACACTTCCAGATGCCTTGGATGACATCATCTTTTATATGTAAAATACTGCATTACGGCTGTGCATACGATTTGAATATGTTTTTAGTCACGTGGCGCTGGCATGGTTGGAGGTAAATTATGCATCTGACTGATGAATTTCAGTCCTTCATGCAAATGAACAGTAAGCCTAATGAGCAATCAGGAGAGTGTGTGTGACATTAGTATGCAATGCATATTTCAGAGTGGAAAAGACAGTGTTGTCATGTAGTTTTTCTTTAAAATTATCACTCTGATAGAAATGTAAAAAGAAAATATTGAGTTTTATTATGTCACATGCTATATTTTGCATATTTCAAAGAGTGACAGCTGCCTACAGAGTGTAACAACAACACTTTTGCGGAAGTAATAAAAAAGCGATAATGTGTGTAGGTGTGTTAAGTGTGATAGTACACCCCTCATATCACACTCTTCCAATCGCTGCATAATGCATTACACGTATCTTTTAACACATATGCGATTAGCCGGCAGTTAGCAGTCGCTAACATATGTGGTGTTATAATGAAACGAATGTGTTGCCCAGAAACTAACACTCCAATATTATGATTATGAATGTAAAAGTGTGTTACTCCAGTGTTTGTTTTTCTAAGATGGTGGGATCCCTCAAGGGCAGATAATGCCGACTTTTGGTCAGTGAGCTAATGACTTCTCTGTGTAGCACAGGGAAAAGGGATCTTTGGAAGTAGGATCCATGTGCAGTTATGGACAAATGTTTACCCCATCTGTCGTAGAGATTTCACCTCCTGGGAGCTTAATGCTGAAAATCCCTCAGACAATCCTAATTGCTTTTCACCATGTCTACTAGTGTGCATCTATGTGCGTGTATCCAACGAGGGTTAGGCGAGCGGTTAAATTATGGGCCGAACGTTTTGAGGTTATTTAGTTTGATCAGTGATTTTTGGACTTATTTTTGTATTTTCTATAAATTAAACATTATTTGTGGTCACTGTAGTATAACAGATGATAATTGTACCGCAAAGATATGTTGCAATTTCAAGCTCTTAAGGTGAAAAGTTTAAAACGGTGACATGATATGCTTGGAAGTTTAGCTGGCTGATTCAGACATCTTTGTCCATCGACTGTTCTTTCACTAGTTTTATGTACAAGACAACACCGGTCCATTGGTCTTTTATGAAAGAGACTCATAGTTCATTCCTTATTTCTTTAAACATCGAAGAGGATACAAAATATCCAAATATAGAGTCAAAAAGAGAGAAAGAATACGTGAGAAACTCACAATTTAAGGTTAATTAAGTTAATACAGCTGAGTAAAATGACTTTAAATTTACTGGTGACATTTACATCTTCAGACACGTTAATTATGTACCTTATAATGGCTCTTGTGATTGAAAAATTGCACTCTGTCACTGATTAAAAAAGATTAATTGTTCAGCTTTGGCTCATGCTGCAACAGCAAAGTTTCTACTATTTATAGTTTACAGGCTACATATGGATATGTGATAAACTGTCATTTAATTTATTGCCCATTTCTCTCTATCCGACCTAATCTCCATGTCTGCTGTTACACTGTATACTTAAACAAACACACACCCATGCACAGGCGCACACTTGCCTAGGGAAATGTCAAGTATGGTTAACTTTACGACCCAGAGTAATGTTCAAAGCCATCCACCTAAAGGCTGCGAGGCATTGCAGGGTTGATCGGAACAGGCACAGCATGTCGAATCGGCTTTCCTGGTCTTTTCAACACATCTCACAAAGCCTCAGCCGAGGCTCAACCATGATTACTTGTACCGTGCAAGAGGAAAAAAAAGGAGATACATCCGCTTGGCTACTAATGTACACTAATATTGATCATTCATTTACATTCTTCACACCTGTGGACACACATTCCTACATCCAATTACTTTCTTTCATATATATGATATACAACTTTTAAAATACATGTGTTTGCTTTCCTGCAGTTTTTTAATGTGTAATAATATACAGGAGGGGTTGTTACCTTGCATTAAATGCTTGGTTGAGTGCAGAATTTACTCTTTTCCTGGAGGCCACAGGTAGAAATGACTAACTGATTTCGTGTGTATATGCGCCTTGCTGGTGCCTCACCTCGTTATATTTAATAAGCATTTGGGTTTTCAAAACATTTTCACACTCAGATGACCATAAAAGCATCTTGCCCCTTCCCTTGCATTGTCGTTATATCATCAACACCCTGTCTGTCAACCCTATGATGCCAGGATTACATCATCAGGTGCCAGTAGGAGGAGCTGATGATTTTTCTACTTCCCTACCTCCCTGAACATATAAATAAAAATAAGATACTAGCTGCTGCTGCTAAACTGGGTGATGGGATTTTCCCCATCAGCCCAAACCCTGGGTCATATATGACAGCCACATCAGTTTGATAGCTGTCAAGCGTTAGCATGAAGCATCGCAAATATCTGTGAAAATTGACCCACTGCCAAGTATTCAGCAGATGGCCCTGCAGCAGCACAGTGTAAGCGTGATGCTCGATATGAGCCGCTAAAAACTGTTGAATGGTGGAGGCACCAGCTGGAGATCAGATGAAAACAGTAGGGGAAAAAAAAAAATTCTGCTTTTCAAAAGCAGGAAGCATGCTTTCATATTTTTCTGCTGCTAGTAGAAATTTTATCCTTTATAGATGTTCCCGTCTTGTAAAAAAATATGTTTCTAACCCCGGTTTCAGACCAAACGTACAAGAGCCGGCTCAAGATAGTGTGCAGAATGAAGAGCAGCACAAAGTGGAGGATGCAACTGGCAAAACCGGAGTCTGAATAATGGCAATATCAGTTTAATAACCTTTTATTCTCATTCTGTCTGATAAATTTTCTCGTGCTTGAGACGGAAACACCTTCGTTTACTCAGTGGCTGCTGTGATAAATGTCCATTTGTGTACGGACACTGTGCACTTACTGGAAATGACAATTGCAACATTTTACTGCTCCTTCTTCTCTACTTGCTGGGCTGCTAAAAATTTGGCCAACATATGAACTTTTTTTTTTTTTTTTTAACACAAACTTGTCCGGTAGAAATAAATCCAACTCAGTGTCAGTCTTCAACCCCTTCAGCTGACGGCGCTCTCTTTGACAAGCGAGCACCAGGAAGCGGTTCACTCCTGTTCTTCCCCCTCCGGGCTCAGCTCTCAGCTCCTCTCTGCTTGTTTTCCTCCTCCGTCAAAAGGCTTCTCTTTTAAGTTTTCTTGAAGGGAGACCAACAGTTGGGAGCTGAGTTGAAAAAGAGTGTAAAATGTTCGAGAGCCTAGAAAGAAGTCCATTTATTTTTTCATTATTTAGGGGATTACATCAAAACTCCCAAATAAAATCTTCAGTCCTCACAAACATTATTACCCTTTGTTGTTTTTTTCCTGTTCTGCTCTGAAGTCCAGGTCATCAGCAGTTAACGCGTGATAACTGTGATCTCAGGAGGTGTTCAGACGTGATGCAGCATGATGAAGTGAAACGATATCGTATCTGTAACTGTCAAGTGCTGCAGTGGAATCACGAAAGCCACTATGAGATAGATAAAGTGTGAATCGTTGCAGCTCTCCTGGCACTGTCAGTTATATATATATATATTTTTTAAGGGATCGAACACAAGGACGAATTGTTTTATCTTCCTCCTTTGTTTGCCTTTCCTCTTGGGAAAAGTGGTCTTGCTCTCTCGTCCGTCTCCACTTCTCTTAAGTTTCAGTTGCAGGAGGTGAACTAAGCCACCTGGGAAGGCCCGTAATGACGTAAACCTTTCAAGAAGCTTTTTTAAAATTCACTGTGTGTGTGTGTGTGTGTGTGTGTGTGTGTGTGTGTGTGTAAAGAAATTGATATAGTAGACTCTCTGGATTGAATTTTGAGGCATGTATCTGTGTGTGTGTGTCTACTCTTGCTCATAAAAGAAAGTTCATATTTTGGCTCATAATCCACTGCGCAATCATATTTCATACATCATTTTAACCCAACCAATGGGTTGGGTTTGGGTATACCCAGGCTCTGGGTATACGCACTGTGTGACACTGTATGTTAACTGCTTGTTAGTTTCTGATAGGACACCCCAAATCTGCACTTTGGCTGCTTTATCTAACTTTAACATTAGTTTCACAGACTGACAAGACAAGTCCACTGTCTGTGTGTGTGTGTACTCGTGCTCCAAAGAGAGTTCATGGATATATTTTGGCCAATAATCCACTGCGCAATCATGTTTAATACAGAATTTTAACCCACCAACGCGAAGCCCCGGGTATGTGTGTTGAATTTATTTCTCTCTGAAAGCCTTACACACTTACAGCCAGTAAAACAAAGTGATAAACTAGCACTTACAGCGACTGCCAATTTGCCAAATGGACGTGAAGTATTACAAACACATTTTGAGTGTCTTTTTATTTAACACCATCAAAGTGGCTGTACCAATACTGCTATGAGACGAGTTGACTTGTGGAATGCATAAAGGCTAATATATATTAGCTGACCTAAATTAATCTTAAGAGTTGTGATGATCTTGATGTTGCAGATAGGGTTGGAACATTTCCGCCAGAACCTTTCCCAGAAACTTTCCATGCGAATTATGGGAATTTATGGGAATTAACTAGAAATGGATGGTAATTTAGTCATTGGGGGTAGGCTAGCATCATGATAGCCTCATAAATGGTCTTATTTAGCATCTAACTTATCAGCTAGCTATCTACTGTGTTATCATGTGATATTTGCAAGTTAATTCCATAGATCAAATATATTTACCCCATAATATCATCAAAACTTATTTTATGTAGCGCACAGGCTCAGATGTGTGGCTAGTCTTTAACAATCAATAGGGGAATAATATAGATCTTCAAGTGTGCGGGTATGAAATCTGGTTGTTTTAGTCAAGATTATGTTAAAATAAATATCCCCCAAACTATATTTCCCTATTACGGGCCAACCTTCAATTTTGTAAATTCATGTTTTATTCCGGTTAATGCAGATAAATTCCTGTTAATTCCCATGGAAAGTTTCTAACCTTGAAAATTTTACAACCCTAGATGCAGATGTAGGTAACTTGTTCTTGTTTTTACCTTCTTCTAGGTGTGAAACATGTATTAACACTCACTATGGACATTTTTTCCATTTGGGCAATTTTTAAAAATGATTTAATGATGGTAGTTTTGAGCAGAGCGGAAAATGTTTAAGAGATTTATGCAGAAAGAATAGAAAATATTAATTTGTAAAGTTTTTATGCAGTTTTTTGGAAGCGGACATTTTTGTCCTTAATGACTTAAGAGGGTAGTAAATTAAACTGAGGGTTGAGATTATCGCTGTATAGACATACATGTACGTTTTTCTTGACTTTTACTCTGAAATTAATTTATTCTAAAATATTGCATCAAAACAAACATAAATGGATTAATGACAACAAACTCAAAAATCTCCTTTTAACCAAGCAGCCATGTTTCAGCCCTGCTACTATTATGAATATGTTTGCTTCCTCCACGGTCAATTGTATTTGTGTTTACCATGTTTGGTCTTCAGGGGCAGAATCTAATACCACATATTATGTTATTTCAATGAGCAAGCATGTTCACAGTTATTTTCTTCCCTGACTGCCAAGGAAATGGTCTGTGAAAACTAATCCATCAATTATTGCGAGCTTTGATCCCCCCACCCTCTCTCGTTCTCTCGTTCTCTTCCATGCTTCAAATTGTATCACTTCACCGTGCACAGATCTTTTTCCGCCTTGAGCCGGGTTGAATCAGCCCGGGAGCTATTGACACAGTTAAGCTGAATTCAACACGAGGAGGAGCGCATCGACAATCACATTAGGCACAAGAAGTTAAAACAAAATACAATGAAACCGTGGTGTGCAGATTACAGTCTGACTCAAACAGACCCAGCGTGTGGAAGAGCTTATAAAAGCTTATAGATTTTTTATAGGTGGTATTATGAGTTTAGACCATGAGGGGAGCTGAGTCATTGGTGTGGAAGATCAGAAAGGAGGTCATGCGAGTTCAGTTTAATCTTGGGCAACCCGCATTGATCAAACAACGCCGGCTGTTTGAGGGATGTGTGTGAAACCGGAGGTAAGGGTTCATTGCCTTGCTTGCATTCATTTGAATACATGTTCATGTGCAGAAGAAACGTGTTGAGTAATCCTGAACATGGGAATGGATGGATTGTCGTCACAATTAGTATGTGAGGAAAGAAATGCAGGGATTAATTCGATAATTCCAGCTCCCAGTCTTCTCGTATCAACTCGTTCATGCAAGAAGAGATTCACGAGAGTTGACTTTTATGGGGTTTCAGTCGGGTATGTGCTATCTCTATCTTCTTTTAAAGGTCCCCCCATAAACCAAAATTGTTATAAAACATTTGCAAGCTATTTTTTTGTGGAAAGATGGAGGTGACAGTAAAATAGAGTGGAGTGATGGCAAAAATATTGGAGAGAAAGATGTCAAAAGCGAGACATCAAAGCGGAGGCAGACGGATGGGTTAAGATCAGAATCAAAAGAAAAGTGCTTCAAAAGATAAAAAGCTCATCCTCCACAATACTCCCATGTGAAATCTAAAATACGATGAAATCAGTGATTCAGATGTATTTTAGTTTTGACACAGTTTGGCTGAACGTGAATATTTTCAGGCAACTAACCCCTCTGCACGCTTCACCCACCTCGCCAATAATATCTATTGATTAAATTTAAATGAGCTTGCCTTTTTTTTCCCCCCAGTTATCAAGAAAACAAAGACTCAGCAGGTTTGGGCGTCGGTGTCTGAGATTATGCTGGTTTACACTGCGTATCAAAATCACGAGGCCATGCCCAAGTGAGATGCACACGTTTGAAACAGGAGCTGGCAAGTTGGCAACATTTTGTGCTTTTCTTAAATAAAGAGCTGTAGAATATTGTAACATTGGAGCTCGTATAGCTCCATATGTAGCATACAGACATGACAGTGGTATTGATCTTCTTATCCAACTCTTGGCAAGAAATGCCAAGTGTATTCACCAAAATATGAACTACGCAGACATTCTAGCCAAAAGAAGCCAAATATATCCCATCCATCCATTATCTGTAACCTCTTATCCTTGTCAGAGCCTATTGCAGCTGACTTGAGATGAGAGGCGGGGTACACCCTTGACAAGTCGCCAGTTCATCACAGGGCACAAAGAGACAAACAACTATTCACACTCACATTTATACCTACCACCAATTTAGATTCACCAATTCACCTGTTAAGTGCATGTCTTTGGACATGTGGGAGGAAGCTGGTGTACCCAGAGAGAACCTACGGCAAATATATTTCACTGTACGATACATTTGTGTTGTATCCTGAAGAATTACTGCTCTCACTCACGCCACGGTGCCAACAGCGTGAATTTGATTCATCGCCTTTATTAACGTATTTGTGTATGGCTGTAAATCATCGCATGATACACACCCTGGATGTTTTTATACCTTGTCCTATACAACACACACCCTTTATCTGTGTGAACAAGTGGCTCTGCTGCTTCCAACGCTCGCAGTAATCTGTGTCCCCTCAGAGACCGCCTGTGTTCTCGACCTATTAAAAAACGGCCACAGCGGTGTCATGGTCATTAAGGCGAACACAATTAGAGGAGGCATTAACAATGGGAATTAATTTGCTGTCATACCCTCCCTGTACCGTCTGCTATTGTTGCTGTCAAATCCCCCCCCTACCAACCTCATGTTTCTGACTAGCCTAGAAAGTTTAACTTCAGTTTTTCAAAAGACCTTGCATGTCGCGTGATAAACTACTGCATTTCACAGCCCGGAGAGAGCGTGGTGGTTAGACTGAAGTGCTCTCGAGGTGAACCAGAAGACACGCTCTTGAAGGAGGTATATAAGAAGACATAGAGGTCTCCTTGTTTTCTACGTCCTCTCCCAGGGGACAGACAGGAAGGGGAACAGAAAGGGATGATTGCAAGGAGATTGACTACAGGGCAGAAGATAAAAAGCCAACAGAGAGGGTGATAAGGGATAGAGGGGTGGTTGCTGCCGAGAACATTAGCCTTGCTTTCTCATCTTTATGTCTCACCTCTGTCCTTCTGTCCAGGGATAGGACAAGGCATATGTTCTTTTTTCTGGCTGCGTCCTCTGACAGCAGGAGTAATTGAGCAAATTCCTCTCTTGCATAACACGCTGTGCCTGCAGGACCAAGAATAGGGGGATGGGGAGTCATAGACGGTGATGGAAAATCAGTGTAAAAGGGACAGAAGGAAAGGGGAAGAGTGGGGGGAAGGGAGGATACTGAAGAATGAGCTGTGGAGGTTGAAGGAGAGGACATACTGGTGGAGGAAGTATAGCAAAGGCGCCATGCTCACACATAAAATTTTTATATTCTGCCTCTTCCCTTGCTATATTTCAGTATCAACCTTCACTTGTGACTAGAGTACGTTTCAGTGAAATATCTGGGAAGCATTATTGGTACAGTTGCTGCTTTCACTATCCTGTAAATTGCTCAAAACATGAGGACATTTGCTGAAAGTTTAGTTTTGCAGTTTTTTTCCCCCCATTAAATCCATATAAAAGCAATTCTGCACCGTAGCCAGTTACTGGAACCGGAAAGTGTGAAAACTTCATGAAACGCAGCCCCAATATTTTGTGGTGAGTTGTCAGATAAAACTTGTAATTTATGCGTTTTGCTGGAACGGAGGAAGGAGAACAAAAGGGGAGCTATTACTGCCATTGCTTTAGAACTTGACACTATTGGTCAATTAACAGAGAAATAACTGTCAAACAGTGTCTGGTTCCTGCTTCTTAAATGTGAAAATGTGCTCCTTTTCATTGGCATATATAGTAGAGATAGACAGAAAACTAAATGTGTTAGTTTGGGGAGGTATTCAACATGTCATAGGCAAAACAATGAATCAATGAATCTAGAAAATAACAGGCAGATTGATTGATAATGAAAATAATTAGTTCATTGCTTTATAAATGCGAAGGGTATGTTTGAATAGTTTTCCTTGACCTCGATGTGAAACATCATGAGGTCAAGAAAAGATGTGGAGGAGAATGCATAAGGATTTAGGAGAAGATGACTGCGGTGCTGCCGCAAAGATTTGTTGGATTGTATTACCGCCTTTCCTTTCGTAAAGGATGGACTGGTGTTTCCTATGCGAAAGGAGATAAGGAAGGAAGCACCGAGGCTCCTTTCCTTAACCTTTAGAGGATTTGAGCAGCTGTTACCATGGCTATCATCATAGCTTATTATCTACGTTAATTCATTTCACTCTGTTAAGAACCTTCCTATGCAAAATAGACAATTTGACTGGACTCCAAGTTGAACCAAGTGTGTCTCTCTCCGTGGTTCTGAAACCTTGTCTCTCTTTCTGTCTCTCCATGATGATGAAACACCAATTTCTGCTTCCCTCACTCTTTCGCTGTCAGATTCACCGGTTATTGAAGTATTGTCAAAAATATGAACGGGGGACCCCAGGAAGAAAATCTACTGTTATAATACAGTAGCTAATGTGGATCTAAATACATAAAACAAACAAATCAAACTTATTTAACTGCACAAATTCAGCCTGATGAATGCCACCCGTTCACGGGAAGGTCTGTGATCATTAGATTTGATAATTAGCATAATTAACACCCCTAAAAATGACCATATAAGGCTATTTGTTCCTGTTCTGCTCCATTTGCTGGCTGGATTCATTCACAAAAATGTTACCAAAGAGTAAAAAACAAGACTTCAGCCTTCAGTTAGCCGTGTCAGTAGCGGTGTCAGATATTAATACTGACGTGTCACAATGAAAAGGAAGGTAAAGAGTCTTATTTGTATGCTGACTTGTATAAATATTTAATCATGCCTTGAGGTGCTGACAAAATGTGGCGTTCATCAGTGACAGCTGTGATTCCTTGAGTGTACAGGACATCTGGCTGTATCAAGGTCGAGTGTTAGTGGGACTGCTTTAAACCGGGCAACAAAGCTGTCAGTGGCTCAAATCCAGGCAGCCATTGTCTTCTGATTGCCAGCCTAACTGACACCGGGCCAGTGATTTTATGCTAGGGTAATCTCCCTATAAATAAAATCTGTGGCAACATTTTGTCTGGGTTGAGTGAGGTAGTGTGAGTGCTGGAGAGTGCTGCACTCTAAAAAAAAAACATGGAATAAGGAGGAAGCAGGCTGTGCTTGTGTTTGGGAGAAATAGTCTTTCCTTAGTCAATAATAAGAGAAGAAGTTGTGTCTGGGACTTCACACAAAGAAGGCTGACAAAACCAGAAGGCCTGAGGCAAGAGGGAGACAAACAAACAAACAAACAGGCAACAGGCAGCAGAAAAAAACAGGGGAGAAGCTACAGCTATGAAGCATAGCAGACAATCTTGCAGAAGGGTAAACGCTGACTGTGGGGTTTATATTGGGGCTAATGATGAATCGGAAGCAGGTGTATAGGGAGGAGACTGGTCAGGTGATGAGCCACAATGGGAAATACACTGAGGACAACTGGTGGGAAGGTCTAGAACAACAGGAAAAGGTAGATCCACCCAGAAGGTTGGCCAGAAATAAACTGAATACATTATGTATGTATTCCTGCACCTGCACTATTATAAGTCGGGACTATGTTCATTTTGTCTATTGCCAGCATTTTTGATATTTTGAGGTGATCGGGCAGGTGAGAGTTAGCCGGACATGTTTGCAGTTTACAGTTTTAGAGTGAGCTGACTAAGTTATGGTGGGAGGGGGGGGGGTTTGACCCAGAAAAAAAGAGCCACATATGTAGGACTGAAAATCAAAAAGATACAACTCAGTTCTTACCATGAACTACATAATACCATCTGTTTGATCTATTTCTATTCTTCCTCTCGCAGAAACCAAACAGTGCTTCACCAGTTCTGCTGCCCCGCCCCAGAGGCCCCTGAGGGGGAGACCTCTACCGCCTGTGTCCCCAGGTAAGACGGCCGCGTCCTTGCAACATCTGCACAAATATTTATTTTTTTAAAAACTTATTTATTTACTTTGAACTTTTTTTTTTATGTAAATTTTAATTGCAGCCACTTATCATGCATCCTGTTAATAGCGGTGCTGCAGTAGCTACTTTAGGCAACACAACTACCCCAGCAGTGTCATCTGAGATGAAGTGGTTGTAAATGCTTCAGTTACTTCCAGGCACAATCTGGATTTCTGCACCCCCTTTTTACGATGACGATGAGTCAATAAGAGAGGCGACTTCTGTCACATAAACTTGGGTTTTGGGTTCTGCTGAGGCTGCGAGACTTGTTGTTTCCACAGAGCGTTAGTGTTTGTGTTTGTCAGGCTCTCAAGATAAATCCACTGGAACACAGTCGTAATATCCAAATCAATCACATCAAGATCCCATTTCCTGGACAATGCTTAAGTCCTCGGTGAAGCTTTGGAATAATTGGAAAAATATTACATTGAGTTTAGCAAGCAAAGCAGGAGGATAGTGCTGTTATCTTTTTATGTCTGGTTGGCACAGTGTTAGAGCTTTCGACTGTGCACAAATAATTATGAATACCAACCATTTTCAGCCTATTTAAAAGCTCTAATATTAGTTAGATGTGGTAATGTGCACCCACTATCCTGGGGAATCGACTGATAATTAGCTGCTGTAATAAATGCACCTTTGTATGACGGCTTTGAGAACAGAATAATTGATATTTAGTGTTGAATAGGCAGTCGGTAAAATATAGAATTAGATAAACAAGAGCAAAAAGAAATAATAAACGTCTTGGATGATTATAATCTCGCCCCCTTTTGAGCAGAATTGACAACACACAATGATCGCCTCCTGCTTTTATTTTCCCAAGTGCCACCAGAGTTTCACTGAAAATGATGGCATTCATCTGACCAAGGCAATTAAGCCATCCGGCTAACAAAATGGTTTGTTTTCTTGTGGGCTCCACGTTTTACAGGATTGTTTTGCTGCATTGTCTGAGCTTGGCAAGAAAATAACAGATAAAGAGAGCGTGTATTGATGGCAAATCATAGTGGTGGATATAAGCGGCAGAAAAACCAGCTCAGAGGCGTTGTATTAAAAGGTCCAATGTGTAAGATCGGGGGACTCTATTTTCAGAATAAGGCAGACATGGAAAATAATATTCATAACTATGATTTCATGCCTGTATAATCACCTGAAATATGAATCTTTTTGTTTTTGTTACTTAAGCCTTTTATATCTACAGCGGGAGCGGTACTGTTTCTACAGTAGTCTGGAACAGACAAACTAAATATCGACTCTAGACATGAACTTTCAAGTGTTGTTTCTCCTTTACACCAAGAAGGCGAGGGTGATGTGAGGAGATTGCAATGCAGCGATTACACCGATAGATGCAACTAAATCCTACGCACAGGACCTTTGAATGTGTTAGCCACATAGAAGACAGGAGATGTTATGGGGAAGATAGAGCAGTGAAGTCTCATTATTGGCTTTTAAAGAACAGCACAAAACCCAAGTCTGTCACAGTATCTGCTGTCACAAAAGTCACCTCGCGCCTCTGTTAAAAACACGAGATTCCAGAAGCAGTGGTTAAAATTGAACAGGAGTGACTTTTCATAAAAAAATCAAAGCCGAAATTGAAAAAAAAAAAGAAAAGAAAAGGAGACACGAATCGATCAGAGTTCAGCGGCTTGAACTTTGCTTGATAGAAGCCGCTTGGTGCTGTTGTGTTTTGTGATTGCTCTGTGCTTAGGGACCATTAGCTAAAAGGTACAAAGTGCACAACAGAAGGTCTCTGCTAACTTGTCAAACCTCTCCCAACTCTTCACAACACCCACCCCCTGCCAATCTCTGAAGCAAACCACTTCAAAGGAGGACTCTCTGGGGCCGAGATAGAAAGCGGCTTGTGGTTTTGTCTTTCTTTCTTTTATTTATTTATTTATTTTCTGTTCTCGTCGTGTCTTATCTCTTTTTGAAAGCTGTATTCTGTTGTTGTTGATTTCTGTATTTCCGCATTGTTGTCAGTGATTCGTTGATCATTCACTCACGTGGCATCACCACATCGCATCACATCACAGCGACATAACTCCACACGGCACCACCCACACCTCATTGCATCCATCACCATTCATCGTTCACTTCATTCGGGCTTGTCTCTCCACTGTGGTCACGTTAAGTTTGAAAGAGTCATGTATGAATATTACCATGTAACAAAAGTGTAATTTATGCAATGTAAAAAACTACCATAATGCATTGATGTGTGTACTGTAGGGTCTTTTTTTCCCATGCTGGAAACTGGTGAGCCTTCTTGTTGACACATGTAATGCATCTGTGTGTTCATGTGAAAAAAAAAAAAAGTTCTTATCATGTTGCATGCTTTGGCTTGGCAGTGATCAGAACATAGCTCCCTGTCTATCTGTGTGTGTGTGTGTTAATGTATGTGTGTGTGTGTGTGTGTGTGTGTGTGCCAGTGTGTCATTACGGTACACACGGCATACTTCAGACACACTTTAGGAAGACACACTGTGCACGCCACCAGATCAGTAGGGAAATCCACGATGAGAGGCGAGTGAGTCACATCACTTTTACTGAACTCAAGGCTTTTTTTTATTTAAATCCTTTTATTTACAGACTTTCAGCAGAGTCACTACATGCCTTACTCCCAAATTACACCGGGCACAGATGCGTCATGGCTGCCGGAGCTATACGCTGCCGTTCTAGTCAATGTTTCAAACCCCACCGGCCCCGCCGCGATCTGGGATCCGGTTCAGCATCCCAGAAGCGGGCCTCCGCTCTGCTTTGCGAGGAATATTGTTCAATTTTCGACGGACGCCGCGAGCAGCCTGCGTCAATCTGCACAGAGCAGCTCGAGCTGGCCGGAAACAGCATAGAGAATCTGGTTGATTTTCAAAATAAAACACCCTGTGTAAAAACAGACAAGAGGGATACAATTCAACTACGTAGCATATTTACACATGTAGAAGCACATAAACCAGGGAAAACAACCAAATCTGAGCGGGTAAGCAAAGTCAAAGCTTCTGAAACGCATGCAGGACAGAACAAAACAGCGTCACAGCCGTGACAGAGACATGCCCGGTGGGGTTTCGGGGTTAGCCTGGTATGCCATGTAGGGTGCAAGGGCAAATATCTGAGGAGAGGAGAATGTTCTAGGAATATAATATGAACATGTTGATGAGACATTCTGAGCCTTAATAATGTGAACAAATATATTGATAATACTGAAAACACTAATATTAACGGATTTTGTCATTGCTATTTTTTTTTGCCTTCTCGAAGAGATATAAACAAGAAGTCACACTGTGGGCCAATACTAAAGCCTTGAACATTTTGGCAAATTGGCACCATTAAAAGTACATTTAAAGAGCATTTAGTAGCTTCTGTTTGCCAAGTACCCACAGATATTCAGATAACTATCACCCGATTACTTCGATGTTGAAAAAATGTTAAAAACATGATCGTTCTTTGGCAAGTATTGGAGTTTTATTGAGTGGATTTATGGGCATATTCACAACGGACATCGGAAGCAAGTGTAAGTCACACTGAACCGAAACGTGTGTGTATATCGTGTGTATGCGTTCAAGTAAGTTTGGTCTCAGAGAAGGAAAATAACTTTTTGACGAGTGCTGCAAGTGGGCGCAAATCACTTAAACTTTGCAAAAAATCTATAAAAAGCCTCTTCCAAAACAAAAGTGAGTGGATTCTGTTGCCTCGCATGATTGAGGGGCTCCACTTACTAGCAAACAAGGCCTGATTAACATATAAAAAGGACAACTCATTGCCTCTTTGTACCACTACCACCACTCCAGGACGTAATGAAGCCTTATTTCACACACTGAACCTGAAAGACAAAGTGCAATCATTGATATTTCATTTGCACCGCTCTTTCTACAGAGAGTATTTCAAGCCTCGGTGTCAGAGGGGTCAGCTCAGAAAAGGGCACCGGCGTGAGCTTCCACGAGAAGTGATTGTGCTAATTTGAAGCCATGCTTGCTCTTGGTTTGCATCTGTCTGCACCTGGGGGAACTTCATCTTATCAGTTAGGAAGGAGGAAACAAGCAGGTAATAACACGGCGTATGTGGGATCATTTAAATGAGGAGAAAGTAGGAAGTTGTGAACTGAGAAGCGAAGTGAGGATTTCACTGTCACATATAATGAGGACCCTGCGGAGACTGGAAACTTAGCCTGACAGTCTGGTCACTCTTGCCTAGGCTTTAAGGAGGCATCAGAGGGTTTAGAGACGATATGGGGATTTGTATTCGGGGGTCACCAAGTCAGATCCATAATCACTCATGGAAGGGGCTGATTGTGCTCGATGGCCACAGCCTTTCAATTAGTATTGCGAAGCATCTTCTGCTCCTGTGTGCTAAAAATGCACTCAGGAGTTTTGTTGTTACTTTCACAGTTCCATAGGGGACCTTAAGTTTAACTTTCTGCTTTGCAGCAAAACTGAGAACTGCTGTGGTCAACACACGGGGCCCCAGAAACCTAATAAATGGAAGAAAAAAAAGCACTATTAGAATATTCTAGCATGGAGAATGGCACAGCAGAAGAACTATAAATAATGACACTCGGGAAGATGCCTGGAGGACAAGCCGCAGGTAGAATTATTACTTTCTAAAATGACTGCTGTGTGTTTTGGTGTGTATGCGAGAGTATTAGACCGGAGCCTCTCCTCTGAGAGCTTGAGGTGAACGGGAGTGCAATGCTTGAACTGTATTTGTGTATTTAGAACAATAACACACATGCTCACTCATACAAACCGATTCATGACATCTCTGGCAGAGTTTCCAAGTTACAAACTGTGCATATACACTCGAGGCTCGATTTGAAAACACAGCAACAGTATCCGTTTGCTTTTAATCACAATCCACAAATTTGTGTTCACAGTTTGTTGCCGGATGTGTGAAGTTTTGCTCGTGTTCGGGATCACATCCAAATAATTTCTCGAGTAGAAATTGTTTTCATTTTTTTGAAAACTGCAGCGTTTTCCTATCAACAAAACCTGATGCGTGCAGCATGTGTAAACAGTGTTGCTTCTACCGGTGCAGCTGCTTTCTCAGCTCTCCTGTCCTGTGAAGTTAGCCAATAAATTGTTGGCTGAGGTTGGTTAGAGTTGTCGCTTAAAGCTTACATGGTCACTGGTGCAATGCCTGGCTCTGACAGAGCGAGATGCAGCAGAAATCCCCCAGACAAAGGGCACATTACTGCCATATGGACTGAATATATAAAATATTAACGATGCTTACTTGTCAAAATAGCAGTAATTTGGTGAATTGAGGTTAAAGTTAATTGATTTCTCTGATTAAATCACACAGAGAGATGCAGACATATGGGTAAATGTAAATCAATATCAGACATACCCCTTTCATTTTGTGCTTTGTGTGAGGTATCGTCAAATAAACAGAAAACAGGTTGTTGTTTGCATTATTATCGCTCCTGTTTTTCCAAGAAAACGTCAACTTTGAGATAACATTTGTGCATTTTTATAAGTTTTAACAAATTGTCTTGGTCAAGATGATGGTTTCTGGTGTTAATTACTTATGTCATCCTTCCTGAAGATAAAACAAGCGCACAGAATCAGTGATGTAAAGGACTAAAAAACAGGGTTCGGTCAGTACAGTCGTCCCTCGCCATAACGCGGTTCACTTTTCGCGGACTCGCTGTTTCTCAGATTTTTTCTCAGATCAGTGTAATTTTGCATGCTTTTTTTTACAGCGTACTGTACAGTATGAACACTCATTGTGTTCTGCGTCCTAAATTGGCTAAGGGAGAACCGCACATGTGTTCTGCGTCCTGATTAACTAAGTGAGTACTGTACAAAAATCGTGTAAAAAGGTGTATAAAAGTGTGTGGTTAGGGGTTTTACGGCCTTAAAACATGTATAATAATTGTAAAACTTACTTTGCGGATTTCGTTTATTGCGGGTTATTTTTAGAACGTATCCCCCGCGATAAACGAGGGACCACTGTATAATCCAATAGCAGTGCTGAAACCAGAGAGGTTTAGGCTCTGAAGTTCTGGGGCACAAACTTCCAGTTCACTGTTAGTCTGCTCACACCAGCATCCAAAATGGCGACAGTGATTTTGCGCTTGCCAAAAGTGAACTCACTCCGTTAATTTCTACAGAAATTCAGAGTGCTTTATGTGAGCAAAGGCATGAACTGGTGTAAGGAGCATCTACAGGTCTAAAGAGCTGTTGCAATTAATAATTCATTAATTCATTTCCCATGGTGTCAAGTGTACAACGGGTCTGACAATGACTGAACACCTCCCCTTATAAAGAATTTGCATCCTGCTAAAGTGAAATGAATGTGAGTTTGTGAGACGCAACAGTCACTATAAATAGGAACACAGAATAATGTCTTGCAGAGCAACGTCTTTAATCAAAGACTTTTCTGTCTCAGTATGTTTTGAAGTATAATACGATTTGCATAAAAACAACTGTGCTGAGTGTTCATGCATTTCAGCAGGCGGTACACGCTTCCATAGTACTTCAAGTAAAACGAATTCATGAGTCATCCTGGATACATAATGATTGAGCTGATAGGATAGTACACACTGTTTTGGTGATAGAGTTAAATATAAGCTGACCAGTCAGCCAGGTGACGGCGCATATTTTTGGCATAATCTTCGAGCCCGTCTGCGATCCAGCTGCCAAACCGAGGCAAGCTTCCCCTTTTCACCAGCTTCACAGCGCGCACGGAAAGACTGACATCTTGCTCACCATCCGAAAGAAGGATGTAAATTAGTCCTCCCCGCTGCGCCCCTGACAAATGACTCGCACACGCATATACACAGCAACGCTTTAATGAGGTATGCTATGTTAATTAGCTCACGCAATCTGCCACAATGATTTACCTTGTCAGAGAGGAAATTAGTTATCAAGTTCGTGAGACTCCTCTACTTTTTTTTTTTTTTTCTTGGCAGAGAATAAGTTTTATCTTAATGAACACATGATAATAAAAGTTTATTTTTGGGGGGTGATGGTTTGTTGCTGGCCAGTAAAACCGTTCAAAAGTTAAAAGCATGACCTGTAGATAAATTTGGACTCGTCTGATTAGAGTAAATTAGAAGTGATCTTCACTTTTGAACCCCCTCCCACCCAAGGTAATTAAAGTTTACATCCTCATCTTTTATGAGAAGCTATAAAGAACGTGAAAGCAGAGGAAAGAAGCAGATCACTTTAGAGAAATGTAAAAAAAGAAGGACAACACATTTGGGTCATCGCCAGATCAGATTTAGGAGGCTCGTTTTTTTTGTTTTTTTATCTGTACCTTGAAAACGTCCTTGACCATGAACGCGAATAAAATGGCGATAAATGCCATGAGTGGTTATGATGAAGCCGACACCTTGAGAGATCACAGTAGAGGGAGAGTGATGGTGTTTCAGCAGGAAATTAATTCACCTCTGGCCGTGGCACGAGTAGACAGCTGTGTCATCTCACCAAGACACCTTTTTTCTCGAATTAATCACTGGAATTAATAATAAACTGCACTAATTAGTGGAGTCATGCCGTCTGCCAAATGGAAAGGTGACGTGGGATGAAGAAGGACACAGCTGGAAGTGCTTTGTCACTTTGGGTAGTAACCTGAGACAAATAGAGTTTCTGGCTGCTGGGGGAGAACTACATGGACCATGATGCATTGAGACAGACGGAGGAAATGATAGAATGACTGATCTGTTCTGTTTGGAGGACGTTCAGGGGCATGTTGGGAAAGTGTGCCCTGAAGCTTTCTTTTTCAAGACCTGCCTTTGAGATGTGCGACAGCCACACACACACACACACACACACTGTACAAGGCTTGAACTTGTTAAAGTGCAAGATCACGTCTGCTTTTTGTCCTCACACCTTAGCATTAGTCTCACCTGTGCATCCTCAAATTAAATTTCCTCACATGTGGTATTGCTCGATCACAGTTTGCCAGTTTGTCTTTCACCTCCTCACCCCACGTGATTTAATATTTGTCCATTTCCGTCTCTCTCTCTCTCTCTGCTGCTGCATGCCGCGCTATCATGCTGCCTCAGCTGGAGAAAGTGACCTTGTCGGCTTGCTGTTCTGTTGTCATGGGAACAGAGGGCACAGCAGGAAGATACGGCGCAACATCCAGAGACTCTGAGTCTGTTAGGGAGTTAGGCGTGTCTGTGCGTTATGCACACACGTATGAGTTTTGTCTTTGTAATAATCGCAGAGCCATCTGTTTGTTTTATTTTCACGTCTTTCTCTCTCTGTTGGCGTCTTCCTATTGGCTCAGAGGGTCTTTCTCTGAGCCAATCAGAGGAGCAGTCTGTGTCATTCTCCTCTGGGTTTCATCCATTCAGCTGTTGTTGTTTTATTTATTTTTTTTGTTCTAGATTATTCCTCTTTAAACGCGTCCTCTGGGATTCGAGTTCACTTGAAAATTGAAATCAGCACTCAGCAACATTGTGAATGAATGAAAGGAGTGCAAGCGCTCGGAGTAATTTCTAATTAAAATGATGCTCCGACTAATTTATTTTCACCCTGAGGCCTGCTTTATGCAAGAGAGCTACCACAGAACAGTGATAGCAAATCTGCTCGTGCTCAGTTGCATCACCACGGACGTCATTCACAGTTTTGTTCTTTTTAACGCACGTGGGTCTTGATGGGACGAGACATGTCATACATGCTTGAAGACTTTATGCGTTGCCGTGCCGCATCCCTGCACCTGCACTTCACATCAGCGGCGGTACAGTGCCGAGCGTCAAATGTTCAGATCTGAAGGCTTCTCCTCCTCCTCCTCCTCTTCTCGCTCTACATTCTGCAGCTTATCGCGTCATTGTGAAGCGAGCGGAGGGTTTTATTACAGAGGAGATTTAATAAAAGCACAACATTTTGATGACTTTGCTGCAGCGTCTCGTGCGTCTGCACTTTCAAACGTTTCTCTGTGTGTGTGTGTCTCGGTATCAGCTGTCTTTTAAGTTTCAGCCCCTGTATGAATGTCGGGGCCTGGTTCTTAGATCTTCTTTGACACTTGATATTGCTTTTTAAAGGCAGATTAAAAGCTGGTAATAATAATGTAGAGTATTTGTATATGTTAAAGGGGCACTCCACCATTTTTACAAGTCAAGGTCAGTTTACTAGCCAATGGGACTGCCACTCCGACTGTGTTTAATGTCTTCTGTGGCTCTAGAGGAGCCTTGTCAAGTCAAAAAACTGGGGGTAGGCATTATGGGAAATGTAGTATCCAGTGTTTTTGATGTTTAAACCACATGAGGGACTAAGGTGAGAATATCTCGGCTTCCCTTGGCTCCATTTGGACTAAAAATCAAGTCTGTTTTGAGTCTTTATGAAGGTGTAATACCAAGTTGCAGGCATACCACTTTAATATATTTCATATTCTTGGTAGTACTGAACAAATGCATGCAGTTTTTCTAACTCTATTTGGGATTTTGGGGGGGATCATTTATATCCAACACTTCACCACGTTAACAATGCTTTTGGTCATTTAGCTGTCTCGCCCGTCCCTGGAGGCACAGCTGCTGCCGTGATATCCGCTGAAATATGCTGCAGGAAGTAATGACAACATCATAAATACAGCACAATAACTTTGATTTTCTGCAAAGACAGGCAGTGGGAAAAAAGAAAAACTGAAAACGCTGAATGCAAGACTCTATCTGGGATATTTTTTTATCCCGTACTGCATCATGTTAAACAATATATTTGGTCATTTCTAAGAACCGAGTCACTTGTCCCTAGAGGCGCGGCTAATGCCATAATATCCGTTGAAATATGCCGCAGGAAGGCTTATTATGCAGTAATAACCGTTCTGTGCCAGCAGACTCGCTGTGAGAAAGAAATAAAACAATAAATGTATGTTTTCTCCGTAATGTTTTTCATTTTTCAAAGAAAAATGAGGTGATCATTATGAGCTGAAGTCCCCTTCTGATTATGGCGCTCTTTGTTCTCAGCCTGAATACAGATCTTTTGATTTGCTAGCGGCTCAGATGAATGCCGCGTTCCCGGCTATAACCAGCTATGATTTCAGATAACGAAGATTTTGAGTACAGAGTACAGCAGAGCTGTGTGATATATAGGCTCATTGACTTACAGTGGGTATCCTTCTCTTTCTTGCTATCTTATTCATTCCCTCACACACACACACACACACACACACACACTGTCGGTGCACATACACACAATGTTCCAAGGTGGTATTAATGCTTTCCGTTTCCCTTCTTTTGTTCCTTTTCTGTGGCCCGTCTTTTAATAGTCTGCCGTCTTATTAGTCTCCATCATCTCAAGGGTCTCAGAATACCCATAGTCCCATTCCGCAGGTCAGTCAATAGCTCAACTCCTGCCTGACTGCGCTGCGATAAAATGTCCCCCGTGTCTAGGTGAGCGTTTGTGTATGCAAGCGAGAGTGTGAGCCAAGAAAGAACAGCATAATGTCCGGGGATGAGTGTCTGTTTGTGTTTCTATTCATCGTGTGCAGTTGCCCCCCTCTATCTAAATTGCCTGCAGCTGGACAAAATAAGTCTCCGTTGGACAACAGGGGGTGCTAATGAGGAGCAGAGGTGCAGGCCATGAGAGACATCTGTCTGTCCACATGCTGGCTGCACATTTTGTCCTGACCTTTCTGCTTTTGGCTGTCAGCCCATATTTTCATCCTCTATCCCTCCGCATACTCATCTTTGCTTTCCCTATTCAACTGCAAAGAAGTCACTGACTACAGATTTTTTTAAAAATTGAGCCCAATGACCACCCTTGCAGTCAACATCACGTCAGCCAGTGCCAATGTGTTATAGCATGCCTCATTGTTGAATAGAACCAGAGCCAAAAAGCCCCAAAAGCAGGCATCTGGTGCTCTCAGCCGCACTATACCCATCAGCTGCAGAGGTAATAGAGAGGGTGAGCTGTAAATCTACTGGGTTCAAACAGAGGGAAGAATTAACAATCTGCTTCAGTCTGCCGCGCAGAGCAGATAACAGAAAAGGTGCTCAGAGCTTGAAAACGTGAGGCTCTGTCCGACCTTTAAAATACAAATTATTCACATCTTTTACATGCATGACTCACTTTTATGTGGTAATTCTTCTCACGCCCTTCCCCCCTCCCTTCATTTAGATTTGAAACGTTGAAACTGATTCCCCCCAGACAACGATGTCTTTCCCCTCACAAACAATGTTAAACAGGCAGCAATACACTGGATAACCTTTAAACTAGATTTTAAGCTAGTCCCCGTGGAGGGTGGGTTTTTCACTAAGCCGAGTGAGTGTTTTACGTCAGTTCTTGGGGCGGTGTCATCCTTCTGAATGACAATAATGTGAGTGCATGTCCGTGTAAATAAAACAGCACATGACTTCAATAAACTGGAGTGGTTATGGGGCCCACTGGGAGTAGCATTCGCTGGTAATGGTAATGCTACTTGTGTTGTGTTGACTGCTCCTGACAGTTTAAGGAAGTATGTTTGGGAAATACAGAAGACTGATACAACTTTCTTGTCTCTGTGCTAAATATGTAGCTGGGGTTAGCAGCTAGTTAACTTAGCTTAGTGTTTTGACAGTTGGTTTTTAAAACAAAATAAAAATTAAGATATTAAGATTGAAGATTAAGAAATAATGTGTTAATTTGTGAGCTTTAGAGGTCCTGGTAGGTGGGTTGTTAAATTTCGATAGAGTCGGACTAGTTTTTCCCTCAGTTTCTAGTTTTTGTCGTATGCTAAGCTAACCAGCTGTTGGAAAACTACTCCTTGTGTTTTGGTAGATTTGGTCAGTTTCAGGAGTCGCATTATTCCAATTAAACTTTTATTATTATCATATCATTTTTAATAATTATGTAAGTTTATTGATGTAGAAGCCATTTTAACATGTACACAAGTTTTTGCCACGCCATGCCACAGGTATTACCGTATTTTCCGGATTATAAATCGCTCCGGAGTATAAATCGCACCAGCCAAAAAATGCATAATAAAGAAGGAAAAAACATATATAAGTCGCACTGGAGTATAAGTCGCACTGGAGTATAAGTTACCACCAATGTTGAAATTGTCAACACAGGCCTAGAGCGCACTCTTGCGATTTAGTGTGAAAAAAACATGTGAAATGATATAATAATGTGTTAATAATTTCACACTCAAACTATGAAAAAAACTGCGATTTATAATCCGAAAAATACGGTAGTTTGTATATGGGAATTGCTTTATGGCGATAAAGGATTGTCTTGAAGAATCCATGCGAAGTTGGAAATCTTGAGAATATAACACGATAAACCAAATCTCGTACGGAGAAGCAAGACAAGTTGGACTCACGTGTCTTCTGTGTTAGACCCTGCAGTGCAAAGCGAGCACCTCAAAACACTTCAGTTGACTTTATAGTTTTGAACCAGCTAGGACCGTCTGTATTTGGATCAAGTAGCTCAAATAAAGTGAAAATATTTGATTAAGACATACCTATTGATAAGCTTTATGACGCTATCTCAGGTGAGGTGCAAAAAGTCTGAGGCTACATACTTCAAAATGCATTTTTCCACCTGGTATTGTCAAATCTTTGATGACTAAATCTCACACAGGCACTATGATGACTGTGACTGTTGCCTTTACACAGCTGGGTACCATATTGTACATCTGGGTTTGCTGTTGGTGCCAGATCTCTTCTTAATCGACGCCACAAACAAGCACAGCATATAAATAAACAAATAACTGCAGGAGTATGACAGAGTGAGAGATTCACAAGGATTAAAAGAAAAAAAAAGTGTTGCATTCATCCTGCACACCTGCTGTACCTCCCAGTAACGCACATATTGAACCAGGTAGTGATCTAACGGGTAGAGGTTGTTCCCAACTGTTCTCTGTGAAGGGACATTAGGTGTCCTAGGCGTGGGTGACACTGTCAGGTTCAGTGTACATCACTGAGTAGAGTCCTTGTCCTGACAGCTCGCCGACAGGCTCACGACGGTAGATCAACAAGGAAATGAGTGGAGAGGAGGAGGAGGAGGAGGAGGAGATGGTGGAGGAGGAGGATGCGAAAAAAAATGCTGACAAGGCAACCTGCCGCCGCTGTCGCCTCGCTCGCTGTAATGAGACACGTGGATGACAAGGGGGAAGAAAAGGAAGGAGCTCGGTTGAGGTTTATATTAGAGAATGAAGAAAGACGGAGAGATTTAATGATGTAGATGCTTGTCTCCATGTGGAGAAGAGAGACGAGCTGCTTTTTGTGTTTCCTCATTACACTAAAATGACCCACCTTCAGAGCGTTGAATGCTGATGAAAGTAAAATGATCCAGAGAGCATCCCTTTTTACTCTGTCATGCTTTTGTGCACACTGTGCAGCTGTTACCATGACTTCAACTGTGTGTGTGTGTGTATGTGTGTCTGTGTTTTCTTTTTGTGGTGAGTCATCTTTGCAGTGTGCATGTCAGGCTGTGTCATTCCCCATCCACCTTTTGAAGAGGCGATGGGTGGTCAAAATGAGTTGTAAAAAGTAGCCATCACTATTATGATGAAAAAACCTTCAAGATGAAGACGCCAGAAGAAACCTTGAACATAACGGGGGGAAAAAAAGAAGCCAGTCACTCATGATCATTCAAACTTAATGTAGCTTCTCTATGCAGAACTTGATTTTTTAGTGATGTGATGTTTGCGAACGAGTCGGCTCTTAGAGACGATTCTTTGTAGCGAATAAAAAGAGCTGACTCCCACCAGGGAGAGCCAAATCTTCAGTCGCTCCTGCTTGGCTCTGCTGAGAATCCGTGCAGGCTTGGGACAGAACTTTATTTTGAAGGGCACACCATGCATCCAATCAGATTAGGATCATACCGTTATGTTAAAGAAAAAGTGAAGAAATGAGTGAGAACCGAAAAAGTCAATGATGTTGGAGTGCAGAATTTGTAAAATGAAAATATCTGTCAGAGCAGGATCAACACAGACTAACTGGCTTTATGAAACACTGAATGAAAAATAGCTTCTCAACACACAAACTATTCAAAATTGCCAAATTAGGCTGAAATAGAAGGCTCTGAGTGATTGTAAACAAAGAGCCACTTGGGTGCCAAAAAAGCCGAATCTTTGAAAAGAGCTGAACTTCCCACCACTGCTTTTAATGTAAAAAAAACATTGTCCGTTAAGTCATACTTGTTATTGTGGCGCCACTTTTGCACACCGGGTGTCCTTCAATTTTTTTTATTCCCCTCTTTCACCCCATTTGATAACCATTAAACGCACCATTAGTCTGCTTCTACAGCAGCATTTTTTTTCGATAGGCCTGCTTTGACATTGCCGACCAATCTAGTCGCTCTCCAACGGCCCACATCAACCTCCAACGAGGACAAATGTCAGAGAAAAGATTAAACGTGAAGGTCCACACACAGGCATGGACAGGCTCTCACTCTGGAAGAAAAACCTTTCACATTTCACTGAGATGTAATTGAATTTTCTCCCGCTTTTATCGGCCCCCATGATGGGATAGCATCTCACCACTTTCTAGTGGAGAGTCAATAGAAACGCAACACTGGCCAACTCCTGGCCTAACTTTATTTTTGCCATAGAATGAACAAGTCAGTGAAACATTGTTTTTTGTTACCCTGCCCTTGAAAGCAATTTCACCGATGAGGGGAGACTGATTTGGAGTATATGAGTGCGCGCATGTGTGTGTGTGTGTGTGTCTGAGAACGGTGACAGATAATGGAGAACGTGCCAAAAAGTGATGCCAGACCATGCCTCTTCTGCCTCGGCTCCATCGCTACGATAAACAACCTCTTCTCTCTTTTTTTTTTTTTTTTACTTTTGTAGCGCCAAACGCTGGTGACAAATAAACCCTGTAGGAAGGGAAATAAATAACAACACACTGTAAGTCTGCGCACACAATCGGGAAACTTTCTTCCCCCAGAAAAATCGACAGTGTTAGCTGTTGGTCGGGTGTCATGGTATTTTAAATTTTGCCACTAGAGGGTTTGCTCATGTCTCTGATCAGTTTGTAATACAGTATGTAACTATAAAACAACCTCCAATCCTCTTATTAAATATACTCTATTGCAAAGATGATGTGATGTTCCAAGCAAATCCTATATTTGGATGGTTTGCGGTGTAATACAGTGAACATCTTGCAGTGTATTTATCAGATATGTGTGCACATTTGTCTCATGGTCCTCCTGTATTACTGTTTGACAAGCTCTGAGCCCCTGCTGTGTTTGGCTGCATTAAGTATCCGGCTGTCCTGCGCTGTCTTGCGTATGAATGCACATGTGTTTACGAGCGTCAAGGCCCACTCTGGTGTAATACACCAAAGAGCTTACAGTGTGTTTTATCGGATGCCAAATGTGCTGTCTTATCTCTTGTTCAAACACGGATCAAGCAGATCTGTATGTACAGTGGAGCGTTTGCCCTTATGTATGCGTTCTTTGCTGGCAGAGAAGTGTGCGTGAGTGATTATGAGCAGCCTTTTAAACTTGCTGAAGGTGAATTGCAGTGAAAGGAAGGTGGATTGATGCTTCCCATTTCTGCTATATTGGCACTATTTTAACATCACATCGCAATACTGCAGAGTGCAGTATAAATGCCTTAAACTAAATCAGATTTTAATCTTATTATCATTTGTTCCGTGACGGATTGTAATTCAGTTTGGATCACAACCTTCAGAAACTCACTTTCTGATTTTGATAGCCATAAATATAGCAAGAAAGCAATAGTGTTCAACCTACTGTCAGCAGCAGCTATGCCTGTAATGACGAAGCTACAGAGAATTTTCACTGGACTCCACAGTTTTCCCCTCAGCTATGGAGCATTTTAACATCTTTCAACCCATTGTTTTGGTTTTACCGCCCACAACTTACCAAATCGATTCACTCTTACCTCCCTCAACCACTTAATTTCTAGCTCTTATTAACACATTGTACCAAGCAGCAAACAAAGTTGGCAGCTAAACAGCTAAACAGCAAGGTATTTCCTTGAGGAGTTGGTGGAGACCAAAATAAAGCTAAAAGGAGACTATTTATTGGACATCGCAAGGTGGACGGGAACTTCACTCTGAATGATGTATCATATTTACATGATTATATGCCAATGTTGTGTTTACAGCTTGTTGTGCCTCTCATTTAACACAGGTTTAACACATCCCATCCTTTACTCTCTAATCTGCACCTGACAATTATTCAGTCAATACAGTATTTCAGAAAAGGTTAATGGGATCACCATTAATGCAATTAGTTTCATTCTACATCCATTATTTGCTTGTGTCTTTACATTTATAGCATTTTCACTGGTTGTCTCTTCAAAATGTCTTTGAATTTGTCCATATCCTACAGTTCATCACTGCACTTGATCTTACATTTTAACATCGCAGCCTGCACTTCATTCCATCATTTCTGTCTTTTATCATTCTGGAAATTGGTATTTTTCCATTGCCCCCAGTTGTCCCTCCCCTCTGTTTGTTTTGGCTATAATCTCTTAGATAATCAGTTTCAGCACTGTATTAATAATCCTCTCAGAACTCATTTTTATCCTCCATATAGCAAAGTCATTCCTCAACACAGGGGAAATTTCTCACTCGCAGGATCTTGTTCGGTGCTGTCTCCAACACCACGACCGAGCGGTTTCATTTTCGTATCATTTTCATTTTTCATGACACGTCTGTGAAGCTTTTGGTTCAATTTGTGAATCTGCCTTTTCTGCTCCCGAGAAGGCTTCATCCTCTCACTGTCCCATTCTGAAATATCACTTCCAGTTCATGGATATTCTTAAGCAACTTCCAGCGCCCAACATAAATTTGACCACTCATTTCATCTGTCCTCCTGGATGTAATGAAAGTCTGGATTTATCTCCATGCAGCTGCCTCTGATTTCCCTGGATGGTCTGACTTCTCCCTTGGTCATTCTTTGGGTATTTCCAATGTAATGTACATAGTTCATCCGTCTTTCCATCCACCTTTTCCAGCTCATTGTGAGCACTTTTACTCTTCTTCCTCATTCTTCACCGTTGACAGTAGTCTTTTCCACCACTACCATGTTGCCAGTCTTTATTCTTACTTATTTGAATTGACATACACTAAATTCACCATTCATAAGCCCAACTCCAGATAGTCAATTGCTTTTGCCATATTTTCTGATCGCTCATGGTGCAGTTTGCATTCACCGCTCAAAATTCGCAGTAGATTCTGACGCAACAAAAGTAGCCTTCTCTTATCTAGCCAACAACAATGGATTTTGGTTTGAAGAAGAGCTTAATCAGAAAAAAACATGGGTTATATAAACACCTTAAATCAGAATAAACAAGCTAATACCAAGAGAAATTTCATTATATTTGAAAGTGTAATATCTATCTGTGTATGCTCGCCCACATGACATTAAGTAGGTCCCGGGAGATTTCAGACCATGGTGGGTGGCTTGTCTTCTCCAATTTAATAAGTGCATGTGTAATAAAAGAGTCGCTTCACTGAAGTGAACTCATAAGGGTTCAGAGTTCAATCTTTGTTTGTTGTGGAGAGAACCGATGACTGTCACATATGAACAGACAGATTATTTAATTTACATATCCTGTAACCAACCAACATCCACGACCTCCTCCTCTGGCCTGGATCACCATCTTTTAATGAATGCCGAACAGTATCTCTCTTAAGAATTGGTAGAATCTCTTCAGGAAGATTTTGTGTAGGTTTGCGATTGCTACTTCTCCTCCTCTTCCTCCATGAGCTCCTCACAACTATCCATGTGGTTCATTGCGATTGTGTATATTTGTGGGAAATACTGCGACATGTACAACAATACTCATTTATAAAAAGAACCAAAACTGCTCTACTATGGCAGATTGTTTTATATTCATGAGTCCATCGATCATAGTAAGAAGCTTATTGCGAATATGCCTGAAATATATATATGTGTGTATGTATAAGAGATCTCAGATTTATAGTTACCTTGTCATTTCACAGCAGTGGCTTTTCAAGTCTTTGTTTCATTACAACCTGACCACGCAGCCAATATATAACTGGGGTTGACAACCTACACATCAATCACAGTGAATTACAATAAATCAAATACTACATGGCTGAATTAAGTCATAATTAATATGATCTCTCTACCCTCAATAGGTTAACACAGTACTGACAGGGACTAACTGCAATTGCAAAAACGGCATTTATAAAATTAGCTATGAAGAAGCAGATGTTCTGTTTTTGTGAGTGTGTGTTCACCCAAGTGTTGTAGGTACACGAGATTTGCTATAAACTCTATTCCTCAATATAGTTTCTCTT
The DNA here is from genome assembly GCF_000972845.2 of Larimichthys crocea. NCBI lineage: Eukaryota > Metazoa > Chordata > Actinopteri > Sciaenidae > Larimichthys > Larimichthys crocea. The sequence continues at coordinate 7,383,599 of NC_040030.1, read as the reverse complement.
CCTTGAGCCAATAACTTCAATAAGCCTCACTGCAGCCAGTTATTATAAAACAACAGAATCAATACACTTATACACTGTGTGCACAGCAGTTTTATTTAATATCTTTTGTATACTTTTAAGAAAGTCAGATTTGTTCAGATATTTCTGAACCATCACCGGTATTTCCCAAGCTTCAATGACTCAGCATCCTGCCATGTGATCCCTGAAGTTAAAAGAGTCGAATTCCAACAAGAGACTCGGAAGCTGCCTGCAGATATTTTCAAATATGTGAGAAAGGAAGTGAATCAAATAAGGATAAAAAAAATAAAAAAAACAGTTATTTCCCCCTGACGAGCTACATAATAGGCAATTAGCTTGTGAAACATCAGAGTAGGGGGACGGCTCGATTGTTTGTTCCACTCACAGCAAGGCAAAGCAGCAGCTGAATTCTGTCTTTGGGTATTGTTGTTCTTGAACACACCCTTTTTCTCTCTGCCTTTCTGTTTGGCACCCATAAAAAGCTGCCTTTACCACGAGGTATAAAAATAGCATTCTTATGTGTAACAAGATGTGATGAGAAGCAGGGAAATAAGCATGAGACAATGACAATCTAAAGCAGACTTAACCTACCTACTGTAACACCGCATACATGGCATTTTAAAAGGTCAAAGGTTTAAAGGAATGTCATTCAAGCAACTACTAGATTTTCCAGAGTTAAATGACTTATACTGACTTGTACTGACAGAGGTGCTGTCACAATATAAGCTGTCGTTACAGTGTTCAAAAGTGCAAGTTGTTTCACAGCCATGTGTTTTACGGTCAACATGTAGGTTCAAGCACTTGAATACGCATCACGAATACCTCATCACATTTGGTATTCAAGGTACAGAGTCTCCACCGTCACATGACCTTGACTCGAATTAGATTCGATTTGTGAATCTGATGACTTTGCACTTCAAAAAGGACGTTGACAGCAATGATTCATGACTTCACTTGTCTTGGAGTTTAGCCTTTGGACGTGGAACGGCGAAGAGTAAGACGCCCATCAGCTCTTCTCTTTTGTTCTTTTTCCTGACACACACACATATATATCCAAAAACAGCCAATCACATAGTGTGCACTGAAGGTAAAGGTGTTTTCAGCATTGCTAGCAGCTTGACTCTTGGGTCACTGTTGGTCAGTTGGTCCGAACTGAAATATATCAACAACTTTTGGTGGATTAAGATGAAATTTACAGACGTTCTTTCTAAATGATATATCCTCGTCGACATTTGTGGTTTTTAATAAAGTTCCTCAACCTTTGTTGGATGGATTGCCATGAGATTGGCTACAAACACTCATGTCCCCCTAAAGATGAATTGTAATAACTTTGGTGATCACCTGACTTCATTTAGCACCATTTTGTTTTGTCCATTCCCGTCGTCCTCAGTTGTAGTTTGTGTTTAGCACCAATTATCAAGAAAGGTTTAGAAGAAAGAAAGGATAGCACGCAAACATGCTAAACTGAGATAGCTTAACATTTAACTTAGGACTCACAGAGTGTGTCTGTAGATTCTTACTTACACTATTACTACTATATACTGCATGGAGGAATTTTATATAACATTAAATTTGGTGCATAAAGACATGGACTTGACTTGGGACCTCATAGCAAAGAGCCTTATGAATAGCAATATGAACAAAGAAACCAGTCAGTGAATGCAATTCAGGCCGTAATTAATGTTTCCTCCAAAAGCAAGTATAGTAATGTAGTATAGCAACATATTTTTTGATGTCCAACCAGATTTATAAATGACATTCTGTGACATTGAATGATGTTGTGAATGTCTGCCATTAGCCATACTTAAAGTTCTGCCTATGAGCAGTGGGCTGTGTATATGTATACATATATCTTTATATTTGTAGTATGTCAACCATAAATCTACGATGCAATTTCCACCGCTGCTGTCTCTCTCTCTCTCTCACTCTTGCTGTCTCTCCCTCCATTTTACCCACATCCCGGGGCATCTGCTTTTGAAGTGATTCAATTTGAAATCCTGTCTTGCATATTTCACGAGCCCAACCTGTTTTTCTTTTTTATACTCTGTGCTCTGTTGTTGCTGCGAAGATGTTTCATTGACATTGCATGGGAATGCCTGTGGTTATAATGGTTCTGTGTCTATATACTTGCATACTGTATGAGCAAGCAGTTTGTTCTTAAATCCTTTAGGGCGGCTATCAAATTCAACACGTGAAATAAAAGCCTACTATTTTACAGCAGGGAGGCAAGAATCTTGAGTCTGTTGTGTCTTGGTTTGTAGTCTCACCTCAACCTGCTCACCCTGTGATATCAAACACCGGCTCCCCATAAAAGAATCGAGTGCCTGCATGGGATTTTAACAGGAGCCAAAGGCTGATTCTCTGCTTTTCAGAGACATAAACTGGTCGACATTGATCTCGGCCCTCCTCAGTCGACTCTTACAATGTATAGATTACATATAAAATACAGATTTACAAACTTATCTTTTATGCCGAGGTTTCTTCTCTTCTCCTTGCCTCCTTCCTACTAAATAAGTGCTATTTATGAGCTATGTCGTACCGCCCAAGTGAGCGCAGTATTGATTGGCATCTCCATATCCAATTCATCACTTCAGGATTGATCACGAGGCGAGCAGAAAGCACAAGGACAACACCTACCATGCATCACTTCATGTCTACTCAAGGTGAATTTCTGAGGGCAGAGATAGCCATGTATGGTATTATAGCAGATCTACTCCAAGCGTATTTTATGTTTGTATAACCATTAAAATGTGACTTTATTACCTCATTCTTCTGTTTTTTTGACCTTTCTCCTAGCATGCTTTAAGTGCAGAGGCTCTGACTTCTTGTCCGCGGGGAAAGAAAGAAGAGCACAGATCCTGTTAGCCATGTGACTCATCCACTGCCTCATGATTTAAACATGTCATGGCTATATTTGTTAACTGTTCTACACTAAAGGGTATTGTGGCCAAGAATGTGCTGCTGGCACTCTGGAGATCACACAATATGCCGGAAGCATGTGAAATGGGTTCTCAGCCCTTTTCTGGACTTTATTGCGTGCTATGAAACAAGGGGGTGGCTGTTATGGGAGTCTGCAGACGTGTGTGGGTAGCTGATGTATGTTTGACCTTGATCATCAAAAACTGACACAAAAACAGGATATATGGATTATCATCTCTTGATGAATGGAGGCCCAGAGTGATGTTTTTAATTCTGAAGCGATATTGTGCTATTTAACTTATACTGTATGTCTTTATTCTTCATGTACTTTGCAACCTTTGGCTGGATCGCCATAACATTCATTGTGCCCAGAGGATGAATCCTACTGATTAGTGATATATTTGTTTGTTTTGGATGAAATATCTCAACTATTTGGTGGATTGCCATAAAAAATTTGGCACAGACGTTAACGTCCCTCTCAGGATGAAGTGTAATAATTTCATTTTTCATCTTGCACCATCAATTTTTATTACATCCCAATGAGTGATCAAGTCACTATGCAACCTTGTCTCCTCGTTTATATTGAATTAAGTAGTTTTCCTAATTATGATGTGGTGACGAATCCGGGGGGCACTCTCTAGCAGTGAACGCAAAAGTGAGACGGACATGTGGGGAAAGATTATGCGCCAAAGAAGACACTAGTTTTGATTTTTCATTTTGCGCATCATGCACACACCCTCATCATGGATAACACGAAGAAATGCATAATGCAGCTTTTAAGTTAAAGGCAATCGATCTGGCCATCGAAGGAGGAAATAGAGCTACTGCACGTAATCTTGGCATCCCGTGTTGATGCCGTGTTGATGGCATGTTGGTGCTGTACTGCTGGTTTTCAGGGACAGTTTGAAAATTGTCTTAAATTAAAACAAAAAATCTTCCGTGTACCGTCTTTCTGTGTAAATATCTCATGTTACAACATTAAAACTTGCGGCTTATATTCAAGTGCGGCCTATATATGTACAAAATTTATTTTCTTTTAAAATGTAGCTGGTGCGGCTTATATTCGGGTGCGCTCAAAATTACGGTAATCTATTTTACGTAATTTCCCAGAGACAGGTGTGCACTATGTGTCATAGTTTTGTCTGTCCTTCAACTTTAGATATATATCATTACATTTAGATAAAGTCGGAGCAATTGTGAGTGACACATTTTAAAAATGGTCAAAAACAATGCAACAGAGTCCATGATATCCTGACTTTTATTTTGGGCTACTTCATTTTGATGTATATCTGCACATTTATAATATTCTGCACACTGTGAACTACTTGCACATTTCTGCACAACAACTCTTTAATTTCAGATCATTTGAACACAAATGTTTATGTTTCTTAATACTTGATTTTTATCTTCCATATATATATTTTTTTGTTTATTACCAATAACACCAAGACAAATTCCTTGTAAGTAAAAACCTAGTTGGCAATAAATCTGATTCTTTTAGTAACCTGGGGTCTCCCTCTGCATCTCTGGCCTCTCATCAGCAGATTATATTTTAAAAAGTAACACAAAATAAATGAAAGTCAGTCGAGTGTCCCGTCCCATTGTAAATGGTTAAATGTTCACAGGGAGGTTAATTAGAGGCGAGTTTATAGATTAATGAAAAGATGTATGAAATTATGTTATGTACTCTTTATGATCTCTAACAGTGAAGGAAAAAAAACAGCCTTGACCCCTTGATTAGAGAGAACCAGAGGTTTTTTTAATGCTAATTTGAAGCTGACATGCATTTTAATAGCCTGTGTTTTTTAATCAGGGGTGAGAGCTTCTTAAATGAACTGGAATGGAAATGATTTGCACTCTGCAGAGAAATGGTTGATGGTGCGAAACTGAACTTGTGTCACTGCCAGGGCGGCTGATTTTTGTTGGATTTGTGTCCTTCTTGCGGCCTGGGAATTCATCAGTGTGAGATTAAAGCAAATTAGCTAATTTACAGATTTGTAATTTTCCTTTCTCAGAGATTTATTCCTTGTTAAGGGCACTAATACAGCATTATAACATGGCGAACATTAAAAAGTAAAAAAAAAATCTGGCAGTTTAGCTCGTTGTGCACATGGCTCTAAGTCATGTTTTTCCTGCCTGCAGAAACTGATGAATTTCAAATACACTCGGGTGATGTATTCAGCAGAATTACCCCATACATTACCCTCGGCATGAATCGGAAGAAAGAAATATGCTTATTTATGCAGGAGCTTCTGCTCTACAGTCTGCCCTTGTGTTCTGTCTGATGAACTGATTAATTCTCTATGAGCGGTATGAGAAACAGATATAGGGAAAGCGGGAACGGAAGAGGAATTTAGTATAAGTGACAAGGCGAGTGATTCCTGCTTAGTTTTAAAGAGGAATGATTCTGAGAGGCAGAAAATGCAACAGAAGGTGAAATAGTTTATTCTTTCCCTGTATGGGAAAAGTCTAGAAAAACGTCTGAGATTGAAAGAAAACTACTTCCTCGAGCAAGAAATGCTAGCAGAGAGTCGCTTCTTCAGGGATCTCATTTGCTATGACTTCTGCTGATGTGGTTGTCCTAACATAATGCCCTCTTCAGCAACTCTTTGGCGGCAGTCCACCAGAGGATATACCCTTTGAACCCCCTACCCACTATTCACACCGTCTGATACCTCATCTGTGCTGCTTCACACCTCAACAGTGATGATGCAGCAAAAAAGCTCTGCGATCAAGGTTAATGAAAGTCGAAGCAGCCCACGGCGACTGAGTTCACACTGAAGACATAATCAGTGGACCTCCTGCTTAAAGACAGTGGTCTTCCTGTCGGATGTCATCCCCCTTTACAGACTGTGTGGTAGATGCTCAGTGGCTGTAGCGAGCACTGGGACTCTGGGAATCTGTATTCTGCTCTCCCTCGCAATGGAACCACTTGTCCTGGTTGTTGAATACTTTCTGAGATACAAGGCAAACAATTCGAGCATAGACATCTTCCAATTTAGCCATTTATGTTGTTGCCCCTAACAGTTCAATCAGAGATGACCATTTGTCCAGTTTGGTCTGTCCAGGATTGTCCCAGTGTCCTGACAAATATCTGTAAAACACTAAAATGTCCCAGTTTTCTCCACAATTAACAACAATAATTCTCATATTCCACTTGTTTTCAATGCTAACATAACTTATTATGTTCTATCCCAGTCATAAATACCTAACACGGTATAAAAATATAAACAATGCACCATGCATCTGGATTTAAACATTCAATGTCGTTGTCAAGGTTGTTGCAAGCCTCTGATGGGACGCTTGCAGATCTTTCTGACAGATCCTGTCAGTATGCAAACAGTTTGCAAGCAAAGAGAGAGTCAGACTTTTTCTAAAGAGCTCCAGATTCCTTCTGGTGATGACAGTGCTGCATTCGTGGTGTCCATGGTGTTGAAAGGTGCACTTGTTGTCCCTCATCCTGATGACTATGGTGCATGCATAGGCTCATACATGGGCTCGGGCATGAATGTCAATTTAAGTATCCTGGTTTAGGGGTTTGGAAATATCAGTTACGGTCATCAGAAATCAGATAGTAACGGCTAATGTAGTTTTGAACCTCTAGCCTGAAGTCGAGATGAAGCTATAAAGGTTCATATATGCAGATTTCCTATTTCCTATAAACCTGTAAAACTAAGTTCTTCTTTAAAAACATCTTACCAATTCCACTGAAGATCATTAATTAACACGTTATGTCTCATTAATTTAATCCATAAAATAACTAAAGACTATTTACGGACCATTTCTTGGCTGGGACCAGTATCTTGGCAACTGGTTACTCATTTCCAAAAATATCCTGCCCACATCTCAGGCTGCCCCATTAAAAACAGCAACATTAAAAAAAAAAAAAAACAGCACATTGGAGAAGAACTGAACAAACAGCCAAAATATCTGATCAGTAAACCAACGTTATATTCATCAAAACATCACTTTAAGAAAAAAACTGCATATCTTCATATTCAAGTGGCAAAAAGCTCCCTTAACTAAGTACTCATCTAAACCCGAATCGTGATCTTTCTGTGAACTCATCACAAATCACATCACTAAATGGATTTATTTTTCAGCAGTGATATGTAACAGTTTTTTTTAAAAGGCACAGAGAAATGATGCTGTCCTGCCGAGAGTGGCATCTGGACAAAAATACTTTTATGCGTCGCTCTGAAGGTCATGAAAGGGACAGATTTGGTCTTTTAATTTGGCGGATTTGTGGATTTAAAGTTGGGCTTAAAGTAGCCACACCTTAACCAGCTACAACAGTAAAATGCTGTTGACACACTTTGTTCACACACAAATATAGTATGCCTCACATAGTTTTTTTTAGAAATATTGACACTCATTCTCAGTTTTTAGATTTTCCTTTGCCTCTCGTCATATTTTGTATTCACAGATGTGAATTAATATTTGCTGCGCTGAACTCCTTGCTTAATGTTAAACTAGTGGACAATTGCTCTGCGGGTCCGGTGTTGGCCCAGGTGATACACTAAATAAACAACACACACACCTGAACTCTCGTCACACGTCAGAACCGGCCTGTTAGCGGCCTGCCAGAGAGAGAGAGAGAGTGTGAGATGTCAGCGGACGCCATAATTATATTCTGGATGGAACGCACAGAGGCCGCGGCACTCATCCATCTTCAGAACTGATGCATGGGGAAGATGAGAGAGAGAGAGAGAGAGATGGAGAGCATACAGGGCTTGTCTTCGCCTCGTCAGTCTCGCTGACACTTGGAACCGCTCAATCTCCTCACCAGGTGGAGGACAGAGTGGCAGGAAGTGACGGTTGGACAGAGAAGATGACATGGAATGAGGATGAGGACAGTTGATATGCAGAAAGGGGAGTGTGAGTGACAGATTTAGAGGTTAGAGTTGTTTAAGTTGTTTACAATAACGCTTATGCTTTACATAAATATACACACATGCATATATTGTTGTTTTCAGTGACATGGTGATTTATTTACAGCGCTTCCTCACAAATAACCCCTCTTTAAAAAACTTTTTTAGGTTACTTTATCGGAGTTTAGACTGAAATCCAGCCGCACATTATTGCTTGTCAGATAATCTCTCAGCAGAACAAGTGCTCCTGCAAAATGCAAATGTGAAAGCACCGCATTTAGATTCACAACAACGAGCAGAAATACTGTGAGCTCAGATGGTAGGCTACGCTCTCCTCCGAAAAGAAGTCGTCTGTTTTTTTCCAGACGGGTCTATTTTTCGCACAAGAAAAAAAAAAGAAAAGAAAAAGAAAAGCTCACCTGCAGCTGAGCGTTGAAGCAGCAGACTTTGTTTCGCTATTCATTATTCATCACTCATACAAGCTCTGTTTTAGAAGGTGCACACCCAGCTATATCCCCCGCTAAAGATACTTTCTCCTCGAGCTTATGTGCTGCCACGTGTGATGAAAATGAGTACTGAGACTCCTGTGCAGAAGGAGGAGGCAGATTTAAGTCTGTGTACAGACAAAACACTCTATACTATACTATAAGATAGCAAAGTTTTGCCACAAATACACAGATTGTGTATTATGTTAACGCTTTTCACTTGTCTGTGCAAGTTCTTCAAGTCTATAAGTTTGTCGTCTCACTAAAGCCTCCTCCCCCTCTGGGGAAAAATCATGCTGATTTTCTTCTGCAGAACTCTGCATACGGCAACCTGAATGTCCTGATTTTATGCTCACTGACTCCAGTCTCATCACCATATCTTATGAGATAGAAGCTTTAATGCTGTTATTACAACCACTAACAAGAAAATCTACTGATACTTAACATGTTGGCCTCATAAAACCTGAGAAGTCAGCAAAGCTGAACAGAAACTGAAGCAGGACCAAATCAGTAAATTGTCATTAACTTACATACTACATATAGCATGCTGGCAGCCTGTGAAATATCTCCATAAAACTTTGTACACACATTCATGGTGCTCAGCGGATGAATGTTAATAGTTCTGTTGACACCCTGGCATTATTCATAATGCTAATGTCAGGTCAACGTTTTTAGTTTACCCAGTGAAATATCTCCACATCTACTAACACATACAGATTCATGGTCCCCAGATGGTGTATCCGACTGACTTTGTTGTTGCCCTGACTTATACCTCTTACACCATTTTGCAGTTTTGATTAATTAAATGGACTGCAATACATTTTGTAGAAACATTCCTTACCTTACCTTTAAAGACTGTGTAAAGTAAGAATAAATATGTGTTCTGAGTTTGTCAGACCAAAGAATTTAGTGTTATTAACCAACCAGCCTAATTTGAATGATTAAAAATATCGCTAAGTTTGTGAAATTAAGTGTCAAAATTGGGTAAAAATGTGCAGTACTCTCAGCTCCAGGACTGTGGGGCGTGTCTGCTGAATGCACTGAAGCCACGCCCACTCGTGGGAGCAGTCATGCAGCAATTTTGAAGCGATTGAAATGTTGTCAGATGAATTCAGAAAATGACATGACTAACTTTGAAACACACAGATGAATGAATCTTTATCTCGATGCTAGTGGTGCAGGGGTATGCTCAGTGTGGCCTCAGCGTGTCATCGAGCCACCCTTTAAGGACCGCCCACAAAATCCTGGACTGAAAACTGATGAAAAACAGTTTTAACTCCACATTTGTAATATATCATTGAAAGTCTTGTCGCATGTTTTCAGCAACTATTTTCCAACATATTTAATGGATTTTCAAAGAAATCTTTGAATTGCCTTTACACAGCCTATACTGCAGAACCAGTACATGTGTGACTTCATCCACATAGAAATGACATTATAGCAAGTCAGAGACCAATAAAAATTAGCAAGGCCATCAGAGTTTAATGGGAAACAAGAAGCACAAACACAGGATGGTGACAAAGAAGAAGCCAAGTTGTTTTTTGGGGGGTGAAACTCACGACACAGAAAAAAAAGGCGCTTATTCAAGAAAGGGTCTTGTTAGTCTTCAGAAACACAGATTCCCACCTCTCCTCTGTGTTTCACATCACACTTCTTGTTGTTAACAGACCATAAAAAGCTACCTTGCGCACATGCAATGACACACACATATAGTCTAAAGGGCGTGCAGACATTTGTATTAGCTGCATGACTGTCCCCCATGTCTGTGTGTGTGCTGGGTGTGTGTCACTAATGGCTGTCTACGTTCTTCTTCTTTTTTCACATTTTTCCTTCTGAAGATTTTTTAAATAAATTATCACTTTTGATCTTTTTTCTTCAATCTTGCACACTTTGCTTTTGTCTGTGCTGTACATTTTTACTCCGTTTCATTGTCTGTCAGTGTCTAGACAGACAAGAGAAGCAGACAGAACAGAGCAGGTAGACAGATGAACTGGTCCTGCACACAGTTGGTAGCAGATTTGAGTGAGATGATACAAAAAAAAAAAAGACAAAAAAAAAAGAAAAAGGAAAGGGTCAACTTCTTACCACTAACCCAGGCAGCCTGGAGAAGAGGTCAGAGCTCACCACGGATGCAGCAGCAACCTCACTCTGCGTTTTCTCCTCCTTTCTACAGCGATGACCTTTCTCCAGACTCGTCTTTGGGGGAGGAAGGGAAGGGAGGAGAGGGGGAGCGGCAGAGTGAGGTCGAGTCACAACCACAACTACAGCCCCATCAACAGCAGCAAGAGACTCAGCCTCAGACTCAGCCACCACAGCCACAGACCCAGTCGGAGCCCCAACCACAGACTCCTGAAACCAAACCTCAGCCAGAACCTGAACCAAAACCCCAGCCTGCACCGGAGCCCGAGCCCGAGCCCGAGCCTCAACCTGAGCTTCAGCCAGAGCCGGAGCCAGAGCCAGAGCCGGAGCCAGAACCAGAACCACAGCCCGAACCGGAGCCTCAGCCACAAGTCGAGGCTCCGAGCGAGGAAGCAGTACAGGACGCCCCTAAAGCCCCTTCACCATGCAGAGAGGAGCAGCGGACACAGGGGGAGCAAGAAAAGGAAAAGTTGGAAGAAGTTGTGGAGGCAAAAAGAAAGCAAGATGGAGAGGTGGCACAGGCCGAGCGACGTGAGGCCGAGCCAGCACAGGAAGAAGAAGAGGAGGAGGAGGAGGAGGAGGAAGGGGGTGGAGCAAAAGGAGGTGGGGCGGGAAGGAGAGCCAGCTTGCACCACACGGCCTCGCCCTTGAGGGTGCAGCGCAACGGGGCCGGCTCGCACTCCGCCACCTCCGACTATGAGCTCTCGCTTGACCTCAAAAATAAGCAGGTAGGGTTGTGTTGGGGACGGGGGTGAGGGTTGGTGTGTTGTTTTGGGTGAGGGGAGCGGGAGGGCGGCAGGTACAGTAACTTTGGCTTGTGTGTATTGTACGTCTTGTGGTCTGACATGTTTGTGCTGTGTAGTTTTCTGTCTGAGGAGGAGGACTTTCGGCTGGTGTTCGATGAGATCTTTATTTTTGATTGTTTGTCGTATTGACCCCTATCGGCACTTCTCGATTTTCCAAACTGTATCAACTAATGATGAGCTTCCTTTTCTTCACCATCATGAACCGTCATTGTCATTGCCATGTCATCACATCATCATCATACTCGCATGGTTTTGTCCTTCACCAAATCTCAATGTTTTCTCAGGGTGATATATCATTTATCCGAGGGTATTTCACTGCTGGGTTGTAATTTACTGAACATAGAGTGACTAACGTGCATTAAGTTTTAGGTTCAGGTCTTTTATACATTGTTTTATTTTGGCAATGATGCATACATACACGTGCACACATCAGGGTAAAATAAAGACAATGTGTCGCATTTGTATCTGCATGAATGGAAAGTCTTTTCTCTGCTGTTTTCTGAGACACTCTGGATGATGAAAAGCCCACATTTCTGTTATCTGTTCTCATCTTATTACGGCCAGTTAAACCGATTTTGTCTGAAACTGATGCGTCTCTGAACTGTGACTGTGTTTAAACATGCGTTTTCATGTTCTCATGTTTGTTCTTATCACGCTGTTCATCATCAGGGGCTTGGAAGTCATTACATAATCATCTCCATTTCAAGAGCCATCAAACATCCGCCATCCGTTTTCATTGTCATCCATCTAACCAACATTCTTCAGTCCATGGATCTTCGACCAGGTAAGGCAGCAGAGTTTGGGTCTAACCTGTGGGGATCCTGATCACTGTTCTACACCTGCAGTTTAAAAAGGGGCACTACACCCATTTCAGTTTGCTCTTCACAAGGATATATAATGTGTTCTTTTGCTCTAAAATTCATCTTTATGAAGTGTGAAGAAATAACCCCAATGATGTCACTATGATGTCATCAGGGTTATTTCACCCCCAGGCTTGAGGCCTAAAATTTTTAATAGTTTGCTATAAGTTGGAGGTGTGGGGTCAAAGGAAGAGGGAATTTAGGAAGAAAAGAGGGCCTAATGAAAAACACTGTCAAGCTGCTTTATGGGAAATGTAGGATCCATTGTTTTTTGGAGCTCGACCCATACCAGGGGCTAAAAGTCAGGTCTCAGCCTCTGCTGCTTCAATTTTGACCATTCAGTCTTTAATTTGCCTCATGCGAGTCTCAGAACTTTATGGAAGTGTAATATTAAACAGTTGGAGTAGCTCTTTAAGTAATTTTCATGCAGAAATACCAAACTTTTCCTGATTTCAGCTTCCCAGTTGCATGGAGAAATACCAAACTTTTCCTGATTTCAGCTTCCCAGTTGCATGGATTTGCAGCTTTTCTCTGTTTTATAGCATTGGGAATTGATTGTCTTTGGATTGGATTGTGGAACGTAAGTTGGATAAAAACAAGACATTTGAAGACATCAACTTGAACATTTAAGACTATTTTCTGACATCTAATTGACCAAAGAGGTAACATCAGATTGATCTACATTAGGAATATCCATTGCGATGTTTATGGATTGATTTTTATGGTTTCTCAATGAGGCACAAAGGTTGCTGACCTTCTTCCCTTAAGTCTTGACTTCAATCGCTGTCACTGTGAGTGTGGTGAGGCACACTTGACCACACTTGATCGATAACCCAGAGCAATTAGTAAACACTGCCGCCCCGGTGTTAAGTGTTTCTCATCCTCAGGGTACCATCCATAGACTGTGAAGATAAATCTATTTAGAGGTGACACTGTCAGAGTCATTTGGATTGCGTACTCCAGTGTCAAACTATGATAAGCTGCTGAAGCATTATGGTGGATGTTTGCTGAAATCCATCTTCCAAGCGACTGGCCACTGAAATTAATGTATTTGAGTGGATGGCTGCGTTATTTCACTCTCTGTCGGCTCCATTTTCACTCCAGTTTTACTTAATTTCCTCAGTCATCACTTCCCTTTTCAACCTCTGCTTCTAACCTGTGTCTCCCTCCCACCTCCATTCTCACTCTTTTAATCTCACATCTGAAAGTCCTCCTCTTCCACTATCTCCCTGTCAACAATGCGGGAGATACACAATCATCTAGATTGATCTTCTGTCTGTACAGTTGGGGTGCAAGGGCTAGATGCATCTACAGATCAATGTTGGGGTAATTGGATCTGTGGGGCGATACCTTGATTCCTATGGAAGAACCTCATGAAAAAGTATTTGAGCGTTAACTCATTCCTACTTGAGTGTCCAACCTTTTTTCTTAATTTTTTAATCTAGTTTAAATAAAGAATCATTTTAAATCATACATATGGTAATATATATATATAAAAATGTGTTAAAGAATTAAAATTGAAATTATTTTGACATCCTCCGGATTAATAGAAAAATAGAATAGAATAGAAAAATAACTGCATCAACATTATAATCATGAAGTTATGCTTTTTACCTGTAAATCTGCATTTAATTGACAAAGACACGGTTGAGAATTCCAATTAGTGTTATCGTCTCGGATGACAAAAAGTACAAGCTGTCAAAAATAATCAGTATGGCTGCTGTCAAAAACAAAAGTTATTCTAAAAGTCTCACAAATACTAAAATTAATGAACAGTCTGTGGGGAGGTAAAACAACACAGTTTATATCAATATCTCTCTTTGTCAGTGAACATTCAGTAACGTAACCCCTGGAAAAAGTTTATTCCCTAATTGGAGATGTCACTCCTGCACAAGTCACCATAACATATGATATATTAACCGCAGTCTACGTTAGCTGACTACATACATGTAAGCTGAAACACAGATGATCTGAGTTCTCTGGGTTGATAGTTGCTCTTATTAACAATTATGTGACTAATGGAGGCCCTTATACAGGCATATGTTACCTCCCAACCGTTGCACTCCTCCAATATGAATCACACTTGGCTCTGCCACCTGTACACCCAGGGGAATCCAAAGTTTTCTCGTCTGTTGTTTGGTAAAACGTGGTACCAGGGCGTCCTTCTCTACCTTCAAAAAACTCCTGAAGACCTCCAGCTCTTCAGAGAGCACCTCCTTTCCAACACTACCAACAACTGGCCATGCTAAATCTGTCTCTCTCTAGAACTTGATTCTATGTGAGTAGTACTTATTGCTTGATGTTTCCCTTTTTCGTACATCGCTTTGGATGTAAGCGTCAGCTAAATGACTAAATGTAAATGTGGAGGTCACAGCAGATCCACGACTCTAAAAAGTGCCTTTAAAATTCATACTGAGCGAACGTAACTTCACATTTTTAGCTGTGCAAGTCTGCTGTAATGTAGTCACATTTAAAACGTGAATAGTCCAGTGGTCAATTTCCCCAAAACTAGACAGAAATCACCTTCACTTGATGATGAGGAAGAAAAGAGTTCATTAAAAACAATCCACAAACTGACAGCCACCATTGACCGGTTGAGAGTGTTGACTTATTCGCTATCTGCATTTTCATTTGCTCTGTCTATTTAAACTCTTTCAGCCAAAGCCATAGGTACACACCTCTCCCTCTTACTACGTGTTTATATAGCACTGACAAATTGACTAAAAAGATGTAAATCAAACGGAGAGGTCTTGGAAAAGTAAGTAATGCAAGTTTAGTCCTTTTGTTTACACGACCGTGAAGTGATAGTTGATGAAATCTGGCTGCTCCTGCTCTGTAATATCTTCTAAAGTAATTGTGACGCCTGTGAAAATGCATTTTTATAAGTCTGTTTTTTATATAAGTCTGTAAAATGAATCATTGGATTTGGGGGGGGGGGGCTTTTATTCACTTATAAACTTGTGTAAATGTGCAAGTGAAATATCAAACAAGGGTTAGGGAGTTCAGAAATGATTTCCACAAAGTTGAATATGTTCAGTAGCTTTTCTTAAAACTGCTGGTTCAGCAAATGTGATGACATTGTTGAAAAGGTCGCTGCTGCGAACTGTGAAAATGTACCATCTCATAGTTTTTTGCCACTCTAATACGACTGTAGGCCTCGGGAGTCAATATAATCCTTTCCTTTGTCTGCATCTGAATTAGTCCTACAGTAACCACCGACCTTTTCAGGTAACTGACTTTGATCAAGGATGGATCAGCTTAACGGATCACCATCTTCTGATGACATCAAGTCGTTTATTGTCATCCTCGCTTTGTAATACAGTCAGCATTAGTCGTGTCCCAGTTTTTTTTTTTTTTTTGCTGTTATATAATCATCTCATTAATCATGCAGATGTTTCTGTGCTGTAAGCGAGCGTGCATGAGCATGAAAGCTAATAATCATAGCTTTGCATTTTGCCCCCATATTTCTGCAGCATGTAAGATCTGATGATCTGCTGTTTTACTAAAGCACATCAGTCTTTTCTTGCACATTTGAGCGGGGAGACCCATTAAAAAGCAAACAAGCCTACATTTGTTTCCCCAAAATTTCTTTCTGTGGTAAAAAACTGCATTTTTCTTCAAAACTGTCACATAAGTGACATTGTGGCAGATTATAGAAGCTCATAAATGCAGTAACATTTAAAGAAATCCACAAAATGTAATAGGTTAGGTTAATGGATTTCTGAAAATTACAAGCTTCAGAGTCCAAATGTCATAAGCAAAATGTGTCTGTCACGCAGCTTCAGCATAAATAAGCAGAATGCGATGAGGTAGACACGTAATTATCTCAGGGGAATTCTCTGATAATGCTCCTAAAGAAGAAGTAGGACGAAATAATCACAGAACATGAGCCTAAAATAGCAAAAACTGCCCCTCGAAATCACAAAAAAAATAAAGCATGCTGTGTGTTGTACTTGGCTGACCTACACAAACATTTCCAGACTAAAACATATTATTTTTCCAAAGCCTCTGGGTATTAATATTTCATATACAGACAAAGAAAGTCCCATTTTTCAAGCCACCATCACTATCTGCTGCTCGGAATCGTTCCCTGCAACTCGAAAACACTTTGCATTCAAGCTTTCTATTACAGTGTGACCATTACCTCAAATTTCTATACACTTTTTGTGGATATATGCTATCCTTTTTATGTCCTTGACTTTAAATATTTTACTCTTATCCATCCCTTAGAGAAGAATTTCCTCTCAGTAGTGTCTTGCCAGTTTTACATATAAGTAGAGCAGCATACTGCAGCGCCGTGCCACTTCGCTCTGGTTATTCCCCCTCTCTCATTCAAAGGGGAACATGAGGTCAGCGTGGTGCTGATCTGCCCGTCAACATCGATTTAGAGACCCTCGTGGAACAGAGCAGTGCCATCAACGCTGTCTCAAACTACTGTGTCTCCAGAATAATCTCTCTCCATCAGCGCTTAGTGAAGTGATCAGAGGTACAACTGACAGTCCGCTAATGGGGGGATTTTCAGCAGTGCCACTCTTGGCGCGACCATTTGTCTCAGCGCCTCTTTCTATATCTTCCCTTCTCCTCAATCCCCTGAGCCTCTTGTTTTCTTGTGTCTTCCGTGCTCTGTTCATCCATCTTTTTGCTGTTTCCACATGTAGCACACACACTAAGCTCAAAACTACGGATGTGCCGGTATCACATTTTCATGCTATGATCACTGTGGCCATAAATATCCTGGTATAACACGATAATCATTCTTGAAATACTGCTATTAGTGTTAAAATGTAGCGAATCCTGAGTCTTCTGCAACACATATCTAACACACCCTTTTAATTGCGGTGAAGCTGAAAGCTATGCTGCTGCTTCTTACCACTGCTGCAGCGTTTCACCACCTCCCTCCACCCCGGCATCCACCTGAGTTTAGCTTTTTCCCATGGGCGGAGGAGTATCGTCACTCTTCCGCACCCTGCTGAGCTGATGTTTCCTTGAGGTGAGCGATGACGTCAGAGCCTAGATGTTAAACATTAATCGCGTATATATTCAACATTTACATAATCTATTCCACGTGAGCAAACTATACGCTATCTGCTCAACGTCAAACAGCAGACAGTTAATGATAAGCTGGTGAACATACTGTAGCGGGGCATTCAGCAGCTTAAGAGCCCGATATTTACCTCAGGAGTTGGTAGAGACCAAAAACAGAGCAAAAAGACTTCACCAGGTGGTCAAAAAAAACCATATAGTTAGTGTTGGGTGTTAATATTTAAGAGGCAGAATATTAAAGCATGATAACTATGGACAGTTTTATTGGACTCTTACAAGCCACCACCAAAACAGAGTTGAAACTAACCAGTAAGGGAGAATGCAATTTTGTGCGGTCTCTTTTCTCTTTGTTGGTCACTTAAAATGCATTTTCTCTCTCACTGAAAGTTTTGACTCCATAAACTTGCAACGCTTCAGTAGGTCTACTAGATAATTCAAGGAATGCACAAGGCTGGGCTAAAGTTGCCCAAGCAGTCCATTTACCCTTTTTGACTGAGTGCCCCTCTAGAGGAAACACTAAATTTGCTAAAGTCAAACCAAACTAAATCACCATATCATCCAAACTTGTATCTCCTTTTGATGGGCACACCATTGGACCCAAAAATGGGCCAGACCAGAACTCTAAAAAAGAAAACATAAAGTGATGTCTTATGCCCCATATAATGTGACACTGTAGCATCCAAAATTGGTATTGTTACTGCTATGTGAGATTGTGGAAATGATTAACAACAAATCGTATAACCAATGGGATGCCCTGTGAGTAAAGATCTCGTAAGATCTCGTAAACAATGCACAGATTGTCATGTTTAATGTCAACATCGCTTAGACATGGAGGATAAAACTAGGCACACAATGAGCCCGGCTCTCTGTTCCTGTGGGGTTTTTTCCAGTAGAAATGCCTCCTTATTGTCAATCTGCTAATAAAGACAGGTATGCTTGTGTTTTATTGCGTCAAACTTCCACAGTATAGAAAAACCAATATACAGACACACGTCTGGTCCCAACACAGTTCTTACTAGGCTGACATCAAATCCTGTCTACTTTACTTACTTTCTTCTTCCTCTCCATTATTTTGTTCTCCATCATAATCATGTAGCAGCTCGTCCTCATGGCTGTAATTCCATCTGAATGGCAAAGTGTATCAGATACACACTCCGATAAAAGGAAACAACGTGACCCAAATGCTTTATTCATCATCCCCGACCCGGCTTACGCGGAAGGCAAAACAAACAAGCTCGACTGCCACATTTAATCAAATGCAGCCGTCTGATCGGTCCTTTCTCACTCTCAAGGGCACCTCGACTGTGGAACTCTTTGCAGAATTTGTTTTGATGAGGGACACCTTTCTGAGTAACAGGGTCAATCATATTACCTCTGCAAGTGACTTTAAAAAAAAACCTAGACAAGTTCTATTTTAGAGCACAGTCATGGTGATAAGGCTAACCTTGTCATTTCAAGAGTGCACACAGCGCTGTCACAGAACAATCCAGATTAAAAACTGATGAATATTCAGGCCGAGTTCAGTCTGAAAAAGTTGACAGCGGCTGAGACGGTACCATCAGCAGATACAGTAGAGCACCAAACCAGCGTCCCTATTCAGAAACCACCTTAATATTCTCAGTACGTCTCACTTTACTCACGGAGGCTCTGCAGTGAAATGTAAATGGAGTAGATAAGATGGATTTTCAGTGTCATTCCACTTTTCTAAAGAGCTTTGTATGTGATTCCATCCCTCCAGTGACAACGGCAGAGGCTGCATCGTGTTGAACTAACCACTTATCACAAAATGCAAACCCTCGAGGCACTACAGCATATCAGACGAGGTGGTTTGGTGACTTTGTGCAGGACTAAAGTGAAAGGGGACTAGCAGCTGAAAGTTGCATTTTGATCCTTCGTGGCGTCGGTAACCAATCGTTCAATTGCATATTAGAGCTGGGATATTTTAATACTAGCTTTATGCAAGAAGCCAGCTGCCTAAGAAAACACTGAGGGAGGCAAGAGAAAGGATTTCTATTTCCCAGAATGAAATGCCATGTTATTTTTAATGTGTTTTCTATGCTGTATATTTAGAACCTGTACATTTATTGATATTTGTGAAATGACAAAATGTGACACCGCTATTCTTTCCAAGCTGAATCCTTCTCCACACTCGTGTCCTTGATAAGTTAGAACAGACACAGAATTATATTCATTGATTTACTCCGAATGAAAATGACTTAAGAGCCCCGAGAAGATAACAGCTCTTTCTGGGTACTTCCAAAGATACCCACACCCTGATTGTTCTGGGAAACTCAAAGAGGTCTCATCTAGTGTTTGAGCTGCTGCCAGATGAGGATGGCTATATTACATCTCTATCTATTTCCCACAGCATTTGTGCAATTTTTCACAGGAAAGATTAATGGCTTGTTCAGTTGCAGACAATTTAAAGTTGCGTGGAGGACCTCTCTAAGGAATTCGGAGAGATTATGAGTTCTATTTGCCGAGGAAATGAACAGTTTGTCCAAATGCCATGAGTCAGCCTTTCCCGTGTTCTCTCTTTCAGAGTGTGGCTTTGACCAAACTGCATATAGTTTCAATACACACATCACAAAGCCAGCTTGCGAAATTATTGAACCATCTGAGGATATTATGATTTTAATTTCGGGTACTTTAATGTTTGAATTTTGCATACTCCTTCAAAAAAAAAGAAAGAAAAAGAAATTGGATTCTTTTCATCTCCTGGGGTTTTCATTTATTTTTATTTTCCCACCACAATTATCCCATTCCTCTTTCAATGTCCAGCTAGGCTCATTCATTTTCCACCCACACACCACCTGTTTTTTCACACTGCTATTCAACCCATATACCATATTCACCTTCCATGCACCAAAGTGACAGGCATAAGGATATTACAAATGTTGAAACACTGGTATGCATGCTCCATTTCTGCAAATAGACGTATCTGTGATATAGGGGGTTATGGGAGCCACAGTTGAAGTCCTTTCTGGCCTTTCTTACCTGTCATATATGTTTGATTCTCTGACGGTTTTCACTAGTAATTGCAGATGGTTATGAACTGATTGCAGCAAATCATTCTTTTCCTCTTTGTTTCTTTCTTCTAATTTTAGATCGAAATGTTAGAGCTCAAATACGGTGGCCACCTCATCTCCCGCCGTGCTGCCTGCAAGATCCAGACTGCCTTCCGCCAGTACCAGCTCAGCAAGAACTTCGAGAAGATCCGTAATTCACTGCTTGAGAGTCGTCTTCCTCGACGCATCTCCCTACGCAAGGTCCGTGTGCAAAACACGGAAGGTTTCTCTGCTGAACGGGCCCTGGCAGAAGGCTGCAACTTGGCAGGCATCCCATTGGTACGCTCACCATCTCTGCCCGCCACGGTTGGTGGTACCCTAACCGATCTGGAAGACTCATTCACTGAACAGGTCCAGTCGCTGGCAAAGTCTATAGACGATGCACTCAGCAACTGGAGCCTGAAGACCATGTGTTCACTTCAAGAAGGCGGCACTTATCAGTTCAGTGCTGACTCCTTCAGTGCAGCAGCAGCAGCAGCAGCAGGAGTAGGAGGTGGAGGAGAAGGAGGTGGCATGGGAGAGTCAACAATTCCTCAAGGCTCAATGGATCCAAGTGACCTGTCGAGAAGTGCAAGTAAGCTCATGATGGCTTTCCGGGATGTGACGGTGCAGATCGACAGCCAGAACATCCGTGTTTCATCCTCAGTCATGGAATCATCCACTTCCGTCACCCTCGGCAGCTGTGTCCAACAAGAAGGAGCCTACACCACTGTCTCACCTACTTCCACAACAACAATCTCCACTCCAGCTTATATTCCTTTTGTCCCCGCACATCATCCTCCTCCTCCTCCTCCTCCTGCAGAGGTCCCAGCTGAACCCATAGATCCCCCACCACCCCCACAAGAACCCCCACCTCCGCCAGAATCAGATATAGGAGATGAGCAGGATGATGAATTCCCTGCGCCTCCTCCTAGTGAAGAAGAGCTTGGAATGGAGGAGGAGCAACCTCCCCTAACACCTCTGGATAAGATGGCTGCCCCTCAAAGCCCAGAGGAGATTGTGGTGGTGGCGGCACCACCACCCACAGAACCCCCTTACGCCCCTCCACCACAGGAGGCTGTAGTGCTGGGGAGCTTGCCCATTGTAGAGCCGCTGGAGGTCAAGAGGTGTGGCTCAGAGACGGCGGACAACAGCTCAGAGCAGATGAGCAGCAGCAGCACATCGACAGAGGCACGCTCTACATCTGAAGCCTCGTCCAAGGAAGCACTGCAGGCCATGATCCTCAGCCTGCCACGCTACCACTGTGAGAACCCAGCTAGCTGTAAATCACCCACGCTGTCCACTGACGTCATGCGAAAACGCCTCTACCGCATTGGCCTCAACCTGTTCAATGTGTGAGTAGCCACTGCATTTTTTTATTCTTTTGTGCTTAGATGATTCTAGTTACATTGAAGTCTGAGGTTTTGTGATATCACTGCTGAATCATTGCTGACTGGTTTGACATGATTAACTGCAGAAAATGAATGATCCACAGCACAGAAACATTTTTCTAGTTCTTCCTATTTTCTAAAATTGTAAAGGTAATCCAGGTCCTGGTGTTGTCACCTAATCAATTCTCTATAAATGGGAAGGTTAAAGGAAAAAAGACAGTGGTTTTATCAGAAATACTTTGAGTACTGTGCTGTACAGCACAGTCGATACTGTTAATATGAGGTTAGAGTTACCTCTACCCCTCCTCTACCTGAGGATTGATGCGGCCCTCTGGACTCAAAGGGCAAAAGAAAAACGCTTTTCCTCACAGGTCCCTGTTGTGTTAAAAGAACAAACAGATTGAGGCCCAAGTCCTGAGCCAGATCTGCAGTGCCAACATTCATCTCAGAAAGACGAATCAGAACCGGGACACAGAGAGAGAGAATTGTATGTAGACTACTAGTTAGCCGGACATTGCAGCTAATGTTAGAGTGGGAAAACACACTGTTGAGTCCATTGCACTTTTGTTCTTGTGTTTATTTTCAATCAATAGTGCAAGCACCAATATATGTTATTGTCTGTATATGCTGTATACTGTAAATATAGCTTTTTCTTCTTATCTGACAGGTATTATGTGCCAGTCTTAAAGTGCATCTTTCATGGATAGAACCCAGGTGTAAAACCTGATACAGATAACTCTTGTTTCCCAGCCACTACCCAACTCCCATTGCATTTTCCTCTGTGGTTTCACAAATTGTCAGCAGAAGAAAAACATGTCTGTCTTGAAAAGCTTGTTTGTGTTTGCGGCTTTTCAGTCATTGTGAATTCAGCCCCCCCTCCTCTGCTGTTTAGTGAAGAGTGACAAAGTCAAAACCAGATAAGACCGTCCCAAGACATGCACCAGACAGGTGCAAGGTGGTTACTTGGCAGCGAGAGATAGGAAGAAAAAGTGTTGCCACGGTGACAACAGTGCACAGGGCCAGCGCTGACTGAATCTGTGGGTTTGATTTGTTGAGAGAAACACTGAATCCTTGAGCTGTGTGTTAAAGTAACTCAGTGTTGCAGTAGAAAATTGAATGCTCGTCCTCCAGCTACTTATCATAAATGATCAATTACCAAAAAGGAGATTTACCATATGCTCTATTACCTTTTCACCCAGAGCTCACCCTGAAGGACCTAAACACATGAATGGGTTCACATGAATTTACTGGACTCACAAGTGGAGCTCAACCCACTGATGGAGTAGCTGGAATGTACTTGGAATACATGAGGGGCGAATTTAAAAAAAATAATGGCAACGATCCACAAAGCCTAAAATTCTCATTAGTAATTCTGCTGCAAGTTGTGAATGTAATTAAAAGTTCCTTCAGCACTATGTGGACCGGCACCTTGGGAACAGAGATGAAAAAAGTGTTTCAGCATTTCAATCCAAGAAAGCGAGGGAGTATTTTATTGTTTTGTGTGTTTTTTTTGTCCCTACCACCTCAACTATTTCTGTAGAAACTCTCCTTGCTTTCCAAAATAATATGCCGTGTTCCCTTGGGTGCAAAATAACTACAAGATTTTGTTAAGATATTGCCCCAATTAAGCTATCTTATACAAATTTAGAAGACTGGAGCTCATGAACACACATTATCTTTTTTTTCCTCCATGCCAAGCTCTGCAGCTCAATAAAAGTGCACGTTAAAGCCGATTAACTTTAACTCAATGCTGGAGCGTGACACTGAACGCAAGAGGAGCAGGAACGAGCTGTGCAGTTCCTGGATGGAAGATGCAGAGGGAATCATCACCAGGGGGAACGTAGAAAACACAGAAAATAAAAAAAGAGTTGTGATGTGTTCCCTTGTGAATATCAACAGCAGTGTCGGTCTTACTTAATTTCTTAATCAAGTTATTTAAAATGCTGCTGTTTATGTGCACAAAAATTGTGATATGTTAATATGTATAGTTCTGAATTATATTTTAAGAGACTGTTGCGAAGACCACTATTGGTTGTGATAATTATATCATTAGCAAAAGAGGAAGTCAAGTTATTGTTCCATAACCATAGGTTTATATGACAAAGGTCCCCTAACCCTGATAAAGTTGTCATTTCAACCCAAACCTAGGCAAAGTACTTATTTTAGCCCAAATCATGACCTGTCCCTGAACTTAACAGTCATCTTTGTGCCTAAACGTAACCAAACCCAGTGTCATTCCAGATGTGTTTTGTCATTTAATTTATTAGTTATTGTTTGGCAACTAAACTCGTTCAAGTTTGAGTTCGCATCATGCTCAAATAAGGTAAAGTGTACAAAACTGGCATTGATACTTTTACTTTTAAAACATTATTTTTATATTAGTCTGTCTGTTTCTACCCTGTGCTTTAAGTCCACACCACTTAGAATAAAAAAGATCACTTCTATTCACCATTTTCCGTACGATTCATTTTCAAACATGTCCATTTTGATAGTGTCAGTCTGAGCGGCAGGGAAAGATTGGCTGTAACATTTATCTGTTTGCTCAGATTGTATATGAACCACACAGTTTTTTTTAAAATTATTATTACACATCAAATGAAGGGAAGTGAGGACTGTACACATTCATAATGACTGTTTAATGAAGGCTCCCAGTTTGATTACAAGGTTCTGTGCCTCTTTAGAGAGATTTCCATAAAATGACATAGCCTTTTCTGTCTATTTGCAATCCCCTCTTCTCATTCCCCCGATCAAACACCTTGAAAGATAAGCTGACTTTTAATAAATTGGCTACGAGGGAAAAGAGAGACAGAATGAGGAATGAGAGCAAAAAAATAAATAAAAAGTGGAGAGAGAGAGAGAGGGCAATCAAGCTTGAGGCTTATTAGTTCCACCAGTTCATATCCTCCCCCTAATACCTGCGCTGTTGTATCCTTTGCATCTTAAACAGGGCTGTTTGCTTTGGGCTAAAACTTGGGTATTGCTTGATCATGCGGACAAAAAGCTCACACATCGCATTACCAAACTGCAGGCGTATGTGTGAGTGTGTGTTTGTGTTTGTCGTGCAGCAGGTGGTCTATGCGCCACCAAAAGCAAGAGGAGTAAAAAAAAAAAAAGTAGAAGAGAGAGGGTGGGGGGGAAGTAAATTAAAGAGAGGGAAAAAGTCAGACGTTTTGTGTGCATGTGTGTGTGTGTGTGTGTGTGCACCAGCCTGCACACGCATGAAAAGATAGAACAGTCTGTGATGGAAATGGAGTGAGAAAGCAAAGACCGAAAGAGACACAAAAAGATAGAGGGCAAGGGGAAGAGGTTGAGAGAGAGGCCACTTGATAAAGTTTCCACTTTGAGTGTGAATGGAATGGCAATGACTCCATTTTGGGAGGGGAGAGCGTGTCAAGGACACTGCCATCACACAAGGGAGCTAACACCAAACCCATCAGCGGGGAGTGGGCAAAGAGGGAGTTGGAGATGTGAGCAGGGGTGACATCAATGAAAGATTCCTGAGTAGATTTCTTTTTTTTTTGTATGCATTACTTTTCCATTTTATATTATGATGTGAGACATATCCTTAATTCACTTTTCTTTCTTTCACACATCAGACCAACGTCCCACCGTGCGTTAAAATGGAGCGCCACCAGAGCTGTATGACTTAAAAAAGGTGGCATGAGACATATACAGTATAAGGTGATAAATGGCGGAACTGTAAAGAGCGAGTGGGAGAGCTGTGAATACATATGTCGAGGATAATTAGCACAGCGGATCAACAAAGCCACCCCAACTCCTCGAGAGGGATAACCTGACACCAAAGCCAGAGAGAGAGAGAGAAAAAGCTCTCCATGTATCGTTTGTGCTTGTTTGTGCATACACAAACCTTTCCTGTATTAACATTCTGCCCTCGGTGCTAAATGACCCAGCGCTTAATTACAAACTCTGAATTCCAGATGGCAAACAGGGGAAGCATTTCTTATTTCTCTCCTGCAGTTGACAGGTGGTACATACAAAGATCGTGGAGAAGCTCAAGTGGTTTGAAAAAAAACAGAAATGCTGAAATCTAACGAATAAACAGATTAAATGATTCATAGTTCAAGTTAGAGTAATGGATAGTCTCAGCCTCTTTTTTAGACTCGAAATATGACATACCCAAAATGAATAGAGTATATCTCTTCAACTACAAGGTCTATTTGAATAATTTTGGTGTCATAATAAAAAAGAACACTTGTATGTCGATTCATCTGACAGGACTCTGGCCCTATTGCTATATTCTTGCATTTCAGCGAAAGCATACTTGATTGACAAGAGCAGTGCTTTGCAACAGCGAGTCAACATCGGTGTAATGGTTTGAGGATTTGGAAGCGTTTACAGTCGCACCATGCACAATCGTGTTTAGCACAACCGGCCGTCAATCTATCACTGGTTAGTAATGAAACCAAAATGTGAGCATCTGGAGAAATAAAAGACACGCTTAAGACACAGTAAAGGCCATAAAACACAGCTCTACAGCCACTGTGCACATCTGAGATAGATCTAACATAGAGGGCCTAAGATTGGGAAACTGAAACTAGTTGGTTTCAAACTAACATTGACTGATTTTTGCTGAACTTGTCCGCTCATAGCAACTAAAATATGATTTCATGGCTATGCTCACAGCACTTGGTTAGGTCAGGGAGAAATTGTGGTTTCCTGTGAACATAATCTAGGTGACAATGACATTCCCCATCGACACAAAACTGACAAAACAAATCAGGAGTGTACACGTGTAGACGCAATCTCTAGGAGACAAGTTTCTGATTGGATGTGACCCTTGTTCTATTGTGTTAAAGTCATTAAAATGACATCACGAGGCCTCCACCTTCACACCCGAGAAAGACACAATCATCATTTGCACAAACACAAGAGGTCCACATAATGAAAAAAATGTAAACAGGGGTTGCTTTCAGCATTTGAACAAACAATCCATTCTTGTGATTGTCTGATGAGGACAGTCTCGCTCTGCACCACCAGTCTGGATCCATCCATATTGCACCTCCCACATAATTTCCTCCCCTCGTGTCCGTCCCACCATTCACTCCTGATTACAAATAATAATCACCATGTGTGATCCATCTGTTGTTGGACAAACATCAAATGAGTGATATCTGCCAAATTCGTTTGGCGAGACATCACCTTCATCTGAGAGGGTGAGCTAGAAGCTTGAGGAGTGCGCTGAGGCTGTCACAGCAGATGCTTCCAGCCTGCACTCGTCGTCCTCCCTCCCCGTCCTCGCGTTCCCATTGCCGCACATCTGCCCTGCCTGGTCTTCATCCAGACTCCTCCTTATATCCTGCCCTTTATCCTCCCCTCCCCTCTGTCTCGCCCTCGTCTTACAAAACCCATTAGCCGTGGTGCACACACACACACACTGCTCTGTTATGTAAAAGCTGTGGTTTAAACACTGTATAAAGACTGGATAGGGAGAGCTGTGGCAATAATGTGGTTGCCTCCCTGGAGCAGCTACTCTCTGTGTCTAAGAGGGTTAGAAATAGTTGTGATATTACTCCCTTGTTCATACAGAACTTCCGACGTGCAATCAGCTCAAAACTATCTGCACTTAGACCCACTTGAGTTTGTATATGTCTAAGTACGAGAAGTCTATGTCTGTATCTAAAGAATCCTGCCACGCATGTTTTAGCTTGCTGAATTAATGGCCCTTATATGCCAACACAATGCATGTAGTTAAAGACTAAAATACACTTCCAATAAATGATGTAGACAAACAATTAAATAACAGCAAAATATTATCAGACAGCTAGTACAATGGATAGCTTGGAAAAGTGAAAGCACATTTGAAATTCGTGACCAGATTGGACATGTGGACATCGTTCAGTTTCTGATTGATTGTCGTGACTCTGGCCGCTGCCATCTTGGCCGACTCACAGCTAATCAGAAAGTGGGCAAAGACGCAGAGGATGGGTGGAGCTGAGGTGTGCTGAACGAAGCCTGGTTGATCAAACCTGTAACGGCAACCGCTTGTCAAACAACGTGAGCCAGATTTTGTGTTGTAAACATTAATTTTTTTTGCGTTTTCATATGAAGGACTTATAAAGATTGCCTCAAGTGGCCGTTTGAGGAACTGCAGTTTTTGGCACAACACGTAGAGAAAAGTCATTCACTCAGTGAATTAACTCAGTACATTGTGTTGCTTTGACTTCAGACCACCCACATTAATGTTAATTTTTGTTTTTTTGTTTGATGCACATCCAGGCAGTGGAAACACACTTTTAAAATCAACTTGGTCACGGTTGAGATTTAGGAGCAAACAATATCAGTAAATACAAGCAAAAGTCATGAACTCAAGCTAGTCTTAAACCTGTCTCAGTCCAACAAAGTCTGCCTGATAATCTCTCATGGTCCGTGTGTATGAACAGGGATTTAAAGCTACATCCTACATCATCTATTATTCTGGCAGCGGGCCCATTCTCTGAGTTTAGAGTGTGAAGTTGTTTAGAAGTTGTTGTTGAATGTTGTATCTCAGTGCAGGAATGAATGCAGAAGAGATTTTGCCCTGTGTGTTTTATCACTTTTAGCCCACCGTGCAGGTGTGCACACTAAGCACCCAACCTAGATTTTCAGACTCATTACTGCAATGCATCATTTTGTTTTTTTATTATTTATTTTTAAATGGTCTCTCAGCAATCATTACAATGAATAAATAAACAAATAAAGGATGTAGCTCCACAGTTTGTGTTTTGCACGAGTGTCACACATACACCAGCCCCTAGACACTCTCAAACAGAACAAATGGACTTATTACTGCTGCTAAGTGTGGTTAAGTGTGTAAAGGAGCAGATCGTCTGTCACAGTCATGCGACTACGACAAGTTTAGGGCATACAAGTACGTCTCGGTTTTAAAACACTGACAAGTTTTTCCTTTATTTTCTTTTGTCTCAGAAACCCTGACAAAGGCCTGCAGTTCCTGATCTCACGAGGCTTCATCCCCGACACACCCATCGGCGTGGCACACTTCCTGCTGCAGAGAAAAGGCCTGAGCCGACAGATGATAGGAGAGTTCCTCGGCAACAGCAAGAAGCCCTTCAA
Source organism: Larimichthys crocea (assembly GCF_000972845.2). Lineage (NCBI taxonomy): Eukaryota > Metazoa > Chordata > Actinopteri > Sciaenidae > Larimichthys > Larimichthys crocea. The sequence goes on along the minus strand of NC_040030.1, from coordinate 7,354,949 downwards.
CAGAGATGTCCTCGAGTGAGTAGCGCACATTGTTCCCTCACACTGTTTTAGGATCATTTGCTGCTCCTCATGAGGTGATTCTCCTGGATAATCCTTCAATTTCCTGGGAGATCAGGGGTCGGGGTCAGCTACAGGCCTTGATTTCGACAGGGGATTTAGCAGAAGGAAAATCCCCAGCTTTTGTAGCCACAATACAGTGAGTCGTGCTGATACCGAAGCCAACTGTGCACAGCCTAAATTATAACTTATGTCAAAGCCATCATTTTTTGCAGACATTGACATTTCATTATATTTTTCATCGGAGTAAACAAACTGAGAGCGAGCTGAAATTGAAGTGTCATGATCCAACAAATAAGCCCCTATCTCACTCTCCAAATTGTAAATATGGGTTGACTTGCAGGACAGAATTATAGAAATTTGGATTAAGAGCTGATAAGACAAAAATGAAACAAAACCTTCCGGGGCCTTATTTTTTTTGTTTTTTCCAGCTTCTTTTATCACATGAATATCAAAAACACGGTTGCTATTGCATTTTAAGAAACAAAGAGCAATTGATCTGATAATGTAAATATTATTTTGGAGATTTCATCACCCATCTCAGCAGAGTAGATGAAAATTTAGCTCCTGTTCTTCATATTTATTTATTTTTATTTATTTGCCTGCGCTGTGCCAGTGCCATTTTCAAATTAGATCTAAACCACAAGTGTAAATCAAATAATAGTCTCTATTTGGAACACAGGGAAATGCATTGAAGTGTATGGGATAGACTTCCTGTGTGGTTCCTGTGTAGTGTTAGTATTCAATACATCAACGACCTGTCTTCAAGTGGTGTGCAGTGTTAGTTTAGGTCGAATAGGGTGCGGTGGCTGAATCAAGGTTTGTGTGTGTGTGTTAAAGGGTTACTCCGGTGGTTTCATATTGTACTTCCATAAAGTTGGGTAACTCATAATTGACATAATAATAATAACGGTCAAAGATAAAACAGCAGATGTCCAGATATCCTCAAACATTGAATCCTACACTTACCATGATGCTCCCTGTTAGATAGAGAGTCTCAAACTACTAGCCTGGGGGCCACATTGAGCCATGCACAAATGGACTAGACCCTAATAATAACTCTAACATTATCAGAGTTTCCCCTTAATACCAACATTTATTTTATCTTAAGTGTCCATTGCAGAAATGTGTCTTCTACCCTTGAACTCAAAAACAATCCAAAACACATTTTTTTTCTGATTAATCAGTCAGTTAGAAAAAAAATGAAAGTGAGATCTTCATTACTCTTAAATTCCAAAATGCACCAGTTATGCCAAGCATCAAATAACACATTTATTAGCTCGTTACTTTCTCCGGAAGCTATTCAAAGCTGTTTTCAAAACAAGAATTAATCACTGTTTTCTCCTTCACCTTTTCTGTACCTTCTGTTCTTTACAGCAGAATAAAAATAAATATTAAAAAAACAAAAAAAAACAGATGAACCCAGTGAGTTTGGAGAACAAGGACAGATGCCTTCTTGCATTACTCATCAAATAATTGTGAAGACACACAGACACACACACACACAGACACACACACACACGACTCACTTCACTCTTTAATTCCAGTTCATTAACCTAATTGGCATTATTTGTTTTGAAAATTCTCTTTTATACTTTTATTTCCATCCTTCAACATCTTCCTTCATCGCAGTAATCATCATCCCGTTCATCAGTTACCTCTACATTTACATATCAACAGGAAGAGGGACTGCAGAGCTTCCTTTTATTCTGCCTTTCGTCTAAGTTACCAAACCAAGACCATATTTTTAGTCTTTGCAAGGTCACATATGCAAGACACAGCACTCAACAAAGTTGTTCACCCCAGGTCGCCCTCATTTAATATCCATATTTTTCAGGAATGGACGCTGGCGTGGTTCCAAATATACTGCATTAACAAGATTATGCTTTTAGGGCATCAAACTCCAATTCACAGTGCGGATATAGTAAGGGCAGGTGACACTGGGTTGTATAGATGTATATATTTTTCATATTTTCCTATAGAGCAGTCGTACGGCTGCACTCTGAGTGCAAGTGATGCTGAAGAGCAACATGATAGGAGAGTGCAAAGCGTGTGTGAGAGCACTTTTGATAAAGTGTAGTCACAGGAGAGCGGCTGACGGATTGCAGTCTAATGTGAAAATCACTCACGGTGACTTACTGAGCCTGAATGCGTGTGTGTGACTGAGTGTGTAAAAGCACGTGACTTCTGTCGGCATGCGTATAAGTCAGCTGCGAATGCACGCGTGTCCGTGTTTGTGTTTCGTTTGCGTCCTGAATCTACATCATCTCCTCATAAAGCCGATTCTCTTTATTCTCCTCACATTCTCCTCGAACTTAAACAACAATGGTTAAAATGTCGCAAGTCAATTAAGCTAAATTGTGGTTATAGAATTGGGTTCCAACAAATGTGGCACCCCCGAGGACTCATTTACTGATAATGTAGTGTACTTGTTAAGCAGGAAAAATGAGATCTGTTTTCAGCCTGTCATCTACTCATTGGCTCCTCAAAATATGGTTCCATCTGGCCTGCTGTTTCTTTTCATTTCCATTATGTGTGTGTGAGTGCACGTAAGCGTACAATTTAAGCCTCACTATGCAGACAGATGTGTAGACCCCACCTGCCGGGGTCAACAGAGGTTACACATGTGGGTTCGCCCGTGTGTTATTAGGTTTAAGTGTGTACGGGAAAGAGATGGGACGGGGGTCGGGGAGAGGAGAAGGCTGATGCACTTAGGCTAGACAGCGTCTCGCTTGACGTTACATAAACAAGGAGTGACAGCCGGGAAAGAAGTGAGAGAGGCGTGGTGGAGCGAGGAAGTGAGTCACGATGAGGGCGAAGAAGAGAAGTTCGCCAGTCAAGAGAGTTGATCAAGAGGGGGATCAAGTCAGAGTCACTGACTAAGCTTTGCCTCTAAATCCAATCAGCGATAGAAAATAATGCACAGTTGAACTCTCAAGTGGTTATAGCAGAAGAGATGTAGTAGTAATGACAGATGCAGTAGTACACATAGGTCAAATGGTAGTAGTAGGAACCAGATTAATACACATAGTTGTTGCAGTAAACGTCATAGCAGCAGTAGTAGTTCTTGTAGTAGTAGCAGTTGTAGAAGTGATTAGAGTAGTAGTTACAATTAGAAGTACTGTAGTAGTAGTAGTAGTGACTATAGTAGTAATAGACACTAGACTAGTGGTAGCCATAGCAATAGTACAAGCTGATGTAGTAACATTAGACATGAGAAGTAGTAATAGTAGTTTTATTAGAGCAGGAGTGTTCGGTGTAGTTCTTGTAATATCAGTGGTGGTTGTTGTAGTGTAATGATAGTACTACATGAAATGAAGGATACAGTTCATGGTATTCTCACTGTGATGTTGTAGTACCGCGGCGTCGGGCAGTACTGTAGACTCAGCTATCTGACTCTTTTCTGCTGGAGCAGCATGTGTCACAGTCAAGTACTCGCCTCATTAACTCGCTTTGTTCACAGTAATCCATCTTCATGTAGTGTGTGTGTGTGTGTGTGTGTGTGTGTGTGTGTGTGTGTGTGTGTGTGTGTGTATGTGCATGTACCCCAGTGTTTCCTGTAGTACAACAAACAGGCAGGATCTGAAGGCGATGTCTTGACACTGCTACAAACTGGGTTTTAAGGATTTTAAGATCAACAGAATCATCTTCCGTCTGAACATCTTGTCTGTCTAACCATCAATCGGCCGTCAGCGACAGAAGCAAAGATTTAGTTTATCTTGAACTGGCGTGGACAGTTTTGGTGTAAATCACATGAAAGCAAAGCTGAGTCGAGTGAGTGAGTGTGAAAAATAGAAAAAAAATAAAATTCACTTCAATTTCATAGTTCGATTATCATTCCACTTTGTACCTCAACAGAACATCTCACATCAAAAGGAGGTAAACTTTAAAAACTCCTAACTTGTTTCCAAAGTCACCTTTCACTTCAAAACCTCATTTCACCTCCACGTTCTACTTATCCCCCCCTGAACTCATTGGACGGGATATTTTGCTTTTTTAATTAAAGTGATTAAGCTGCGGTTGTCAGGTAATAGGAGGATTTTCTGCTCTGAGGGATTGTATGTGTGTACGTGTGCGTGTCTCTGTGTGTCTTTTCGCAGCTGTGGCACGTAGAAGATGGCCCGGCCCGGTCTTATCCCATGGTGTCCGTGCGTGACTAATACCTGCAGTTAGCAGAGTGCTGTTATGACACATGAGTGGACTTCTGCATCCTTTATCTCACAGATCCGCCCATGCAATCATCGAAGGGGAAGCCGCTACCATCATGTTGCTAGAAATGTTTTCCCTGTGTGTTCCTTTCCATCACTCTTGCTTTTTTCATTTCTCATCCCTTCTCTGCTCTGCTCAACAGTTGTGTGGTGGACGAGATGGACTTCTCAGGCATGGAGCTGGACGAAGCGCTGAGGAAGTTTCAGGCCCACATTCGTGTCCAGGGAGAAGCTCAGAAGGTGGAACGTCTTATCGAGGCCTTCAGGTAATTAAAAGCAGAAGTCGTTGTGTTAGTCTGAATTCATCTTGCCATTTTCTGTTATGGTGTCATGTTATATATACACATATATACGCTGGAATGCTTCCTCAGGGTTGTTGCCCCAAGCGAAGGAGTTCAAGTATCTCAGGATCTTGTTCAGTTGTTTGGTTGTTTTGTTTGGCTGCAGTACTGTGGACGTTGTACTGGACTGTTGTGGGGAAGAGGGAGCTGGAAGACAAAGCTCTCGTTTTTCCAGTCCATCTACGTTCCAACCCTCAGCTAGTGAAGTAGTGACCTAAAAATGACACTGCGTGTACAAGCGGCCGAAATGAGCTAAGGCCTAAGCCTTAGAGACAGGGTAAGGAGCTTGGACATCTGGGGGGGAGCTCGGAGTAGAGCCGCTGCTCCCTCGTATTGAAAGGAGCCAGCTGAAGTGGTTCATCTGATTAAGATGCCCCATTGGAGGTGTTCCGGGCACGCCTAACTGGGAGGAGACCCAGAACCTGCTGGATGGACTACATAGCCCATCTAGTCAGGGAACGCCTCAAGATCCCCATGGAGGAGCTGGAATTTGTTTCTGGGGAGAAGGGTGTCTGGAGTGTTTTGCTAAAACCAGCTGCCACTGTGACCCGACCCCAGTTAAGCTGAAGATAATGGATGGATGGATTATATTATATTTCTTTGCATTACAAGTAATATTCATGCATTTTACTGCAAAAAAAAAAACACGACAGCGAAATTTTTGAGAAAGGATTAAATGTTGCCTGCCAAGTTAAAGGTCCAGTGCGTAGGAATTTGTGCCATCTAGTGGCATAGTTGTTGACTGCAAGTGCCTCGCTTCACCCCCTCCTTGGTGATTATACACGAATAAAAAACATAGTTATGCAAATTATATTCAATTTTTTTTCAGATTCTATAAATACAGCTCTCTAAATCTTACTAGTGAACAGACATGCAAGAACCAGAGATTTGACCGTGTAAGACAAATGTCATTAATATTCAGACACACTGTTGTGCTGAGAGAACAGTTGCTTTGAAGGAGTCGGATATGAATATTTATCAAGTTGTAGGTTATATAAAATATCCCTCATTTGTCTGCTGACATTTCTTTCCCATTGTAATGTAAGTCTGGGTGTGTTGATAGTTGAGTGGGTGTAAAAAGTGGAAGGAAATACTGCCACTCAAGAGTTACCTCTGGGCCAGACATGTCTCGCGGTGCTTTACGAAATAATTCACGGGATTACATCAAGTTTTGATGCCCAGGGGTACAGATGTGAATTCATGATTCTTTCTTGTTACCATACAGCTATGCTGGACAAATACACAAAAAGGGAATTGGACATGCACACAAAAAGAGACACATGCACACAGAAACTCCACTTTTTCCAAGAAGTAATGGAGAAATCGTGGACAGAACGTATGTGAACATCAACACGCGCGTATGATCTTAGCAGTCTAGTCACACAACACGCATGTTCCTCTTTCCTTTCTGCTCGGCTACAATAAAAACTGTTGACAATGCAGCCCCCGATCTGAATAGCCAGGCAGCATGTAATTTCTGGCCACAATATGCGACAGGCAGACAATTTGCAGTGCAGCTGTGGCACTGTGTGTTAATGCTAACTGTTTGCCGTAGCCCCTCCGGAGTAACAACCACCTGTCACAGTTGTCGAGGTGCCCAATGAGGAGAAAAACGGCGGCATTGTCATAGTCAGTGGGCAGAGAGGTTGGCACGAGTAATGTTTGGACATCAGGCCGGCTCTGCGTGTTATCGGGGGCAAGAGAGAAAGTGGGGGGGAGGATGGGGTGAGGGGTTCGAGGCAAGGAGGAGATGCAAAACTGGGAAAAGGAAGGTAGGAAGGAAGGAAGGGGAAAAAGGAGAGAGATGGAGGAAGGTTTATAAATAACCAGCGTTGCGTAACCGCCACTGCCTCTCTGTGCCTGCCTCCCCTGCTCCTGGGCTTTGATATGCCTACACACACAACACACACACACACACACACACACACACACACACACACACACACACACAAATCTCCGAAGTAAGTGAAGGGGATTTGAAGCAGCGGTGAAAAAGTGAAAAGCAGCTTCAGTATCTGCTGCGTCAGTGTGCTAATGAATGAGCAAACATGAGCCAGCTCCCGTTGCTGCAGATTTATATTTTCATGTCGGCATTACGGTGTCCAGACATCATTATTTACCCACCTTGCAGTCACACACAATTGCTGTGTATTCCATTATGGTTATTATAGATAAAGAGCATGCAACTTCATGCACCAAAATCCATCCTCGCTGAGTGTATAATGAGCGTTGGATTGCACCGTGTTAAGCGGCCTGTAACAAAAGCAAAACTGGTTTTGGAAGACAGCGGCAAATGCCAAATTTGAAGACTGCCAAACCCGTCTGAGCGAGCAGCACCGTGTGCCACTTTGTTTTCCTTTCTGTGCAGAGTAAAGAGCACACTTAGATAGGAAGCAGCATGAATTGAGTTTTTTTCACCACATGACGCTACAGTACATTTAGGATTTGCAGACAAGGGCATAATTACTGGCTGAGTTTTTTTTTTCTCTCCAGACATTGAGATGTGAATAAGCATCTGCATGTAGCCCCGTGATTATCGTGCTTAAACAAATAATGCGTGACAACAAATACACATGAAGGCACAGGTCCCAGACGATTACAGGGACACAATGAAATCAAAAGTTTCATACAAGCAATATAAATGTTCATCATTTATGGTAAATGCTCTCTACCTGACCTTTCTGGTCTTCCGACCAAACTTTTCTTGTCTGTCGTTCACCCTTGATGGAACGTCCCACCAGTTCCTACCAGATTACGGGGTCCCTTTCTACCTTCAAAAACCTCCTCAAGACCCAGCTCTTGAGAGAGTACCTCCTCTCCTCGCACCACAAAGAACTGATCATGCTAAATCTACCCCTCTTCTACAACCCTCAGTCACTTGATTCTATGCGAGAAGTACTTGACACGACGTGTCCTTGTCGCACTTGTTGGAGTATTTTTGGATAAAAGCATCAGCTAAAAGAACATTTTAATTCATTAAATAAAGGTTTTATTTCTACGACAAAGAGCACAGCCTTGTACTGAATTATCTTTGATGATCAGCCAAGCAATCTTTTATCCGTCAATAAAAAATAGCTACACTTTTTACCCCAAATGATAGTGGGGGAACCTTTTTCAGCCCTGAGTAGCGTCTGCAGTATTTCTCCAACCTACTCCAATCCCCTCATACCTTCCACCAAGAAGGTAGGGCAGCTTGAGAAACAAGTCTGCAAATCATTCTCTTTGTTTTTCTTTTTGATAAACATGGAAGCATTGCTCGAGCAGTGTTGGAAAGAACATTAAAAACTGTGTGTGTGTGTGACAAGGTATGAACGTACTGTATGCATACCAATATGTGTGTCTCTCTACCCACAGTCCCACAGAGACATTAGTTTCCAATCATGCGGCTCAGTGGGTTTGAAAAATAGTTCTACAGCCCCAATGTGGAAATGATGACTGATTAAAGTAACAATTACAGTATACACTTCAACACGGAGCCTACAGGGTCCACACACACACACACACACACCTTCTCATTCTCCTTTTCTTTTGTATGTTGCCAACTCGGATTACTCATTCACTGTAGATGTTGTACTGTTGTACTGTTGTCCTGTTGTATTATTCATCCCATAACCAGGAAGTATCCATGCACCTCACAGAGAAACAATTTATCTCTCTCCTCTGGGAACTTCTTTCCAAACACACAAACACACACACGAATGCAAACACCCAAAAGTAGGTATCTACAAATCTTTTAGATGCATGGTTTCCAGAACCACACGACACAGTGGCATTTCTATTCTCCACCTCTTATATTCAGGGGAACTACATCAAACTGAGCCTTGCCTCTGTTGTGATCCTTTGCCTCGGATTTCATATTTCATATTTCAAACTTCATATTTCTTCTTTGCAGCATAACAACAACATGCATAAATCCCGCAACCAGGCCCATAAATGTTGGAGAATGCTTAACTATGGCTGAAGGCTCAGGGGACTCACTCGGGATAAAGTCACAAACACAGACGCATGCACCCACACACGCAAAATTCGTGATCCATGTGACCATCCAATCCAGTGGGACAAATGTGTTTATGCAGAGAGACACAGTTTCAGCGGAGCGCCCACTGTGAGGTTCATTGTTGCTGAGGGGCAGCTCAGATGAGCACAGATGAAGCCACAAGCTAAATTAAAGCCATAACTCTTATTTTGGTGCCACACTCTCGTGCTCAGCTTGTGTCAAGGCATTTATGGGCACGTAGCGTGTTGAAGAATGCCATTGGAGTCTCGGTTTAATGTATTATGTGTCTACCACCATCTGTTATCCCTTCCTACCCCTTCCTTTATTTGCCTCATGCACCAATCCCTTCTTACATGCATGTCTTCCTTTTATTCAATGAATCTTTGAGCCTCTTCTTACTCTACTTCTTTTACACCAACAGTCAGCGCTACTGCATGTGCAACCCAGACGTTGTGCAGCAGTTTCACAACCCGGACACCATCTTCATCCTGGCTTTTGCCATCATTCTGCTCAACACCGACATGTACAGTCCCAACATCAAGCCCGATCGCAAGATGTTGCTGGAGGACTTCATACGCAATCTAAGAGGTAAGCGACACTGTGTTATGGTTGCTTTAAGAGGTACATACATGTTAAAGGAGTAAAGTGACGATAATTACAGTAGGTTTCAGTGGCGGGCCTTGCATTTCACACCTAGGCCTTCAGTGATGTTCTACTTAGTCCCAGTTCAATAAGTACCTCTCATAATATCATCATTTAGGACACCACGTGACCACGGCTGGAGAAATTATATACAGAAACACACTATAAGCACTACTGGGCATTGCAAAATGTTTTCTGACGCATTTAAAAATCAATACTGTCAAAACTTTTTTTGCATTTTAAGTAGGCTATATTTGTCCTTTTAGTTCGTTATCACTGATTTGATATGAACGAAATAAATTATAAAAACATATTAAACGTATTTAGTATATTTATCATTTTAGTTCGTTATCATTTATTTGATATGAACGAAATCAATTATAAAATCATAGGTAAGCATGAAAAAATAAAAATAAAAAAAAATTTAAAAATAAAATGTTTGTACTCACCAGAACAGCTGTCCATTTCTTTCCTCAAGAAGACCTCAGTGATTTGTTTGTACAGTCCTTCTTCCAAATGACCTTGCAAGTTTATCTGCAACCAAATCCACGTTTTTCCCTCCTTCCTTCAGGCCTTTGTGGAATAAAAAAGCGAGTAGATATTAGATTTCTCTCTCTGTGGCTCCGATGCGGCTCAGCTGATCTGTGTTGAACTTAGTGAAGTTTGTTTTACGGCGGTAAGCGACTGTCCAATCACAGGACGCGTACATGTCACGTTCAACGTGAGGCTAGCTAGAGCTAGAAGGCCCGCTGTCAACAACTCGTGATCTGATTGGCTATCGCAACTGTCTATCAACTGTATGTGCCCGTACTATTGGTTCGCTTCGCATTGTTGATTCTGAAGGCCTCGGGCAGATTTCATACAGCCTGGCAACAGCTAGCTGAGTTCTGATTGGATAAAAGCTCTAACCTAAAAACAACAACACTGGAACGAGCCTAATATGACATAAAGAGAATATGAAGTATGCTTTTATGTATTTAGGAAAAGTAAATAAAAAATTAAATGAACTTTTATCAACTTATGATCAGATTTGTTTTTAGGTGTGTAGAAACTGTATGTGAATGTTTGTCAATGAGTTTAGGAGGATGGCCTGGATGGTTTGTCCTGTTACTGAATTGTAAAGCTGAGATTGACTTGGAAAGCATTACCAGCTCTAAGGATGGTGCTCTGCAGCCAGTCCTGACATGAACTCTTGTAAGAAAGGGCAAATAAAATATTCTCCTACAGCTAGGGCTGATGGGTTATTAGTTTTGCAGAATATTTGGCCCGACGATGCTGGATGAAAGTCAGAAGATCACTAAAGTTATTACTAATTATCCTGTGGTAGAACGTGAACATCTGAACCAAGTTTCATGCAATCCATCTAATTGTTGTCAGGGCGAGTCACTAAAAACGCGCTAGAGAACAAGTCATCAGTCAGTAGTCCTCCTCCTTCACGGGCCATGAATGTCTGTACAAAATGTCATGGCAATCCATCTAATAGTTGAGATATTACAGTCTGGATCCGTGGTGGAGCAGACCGACTCACTGGCATGGCAAAAAATATGGTAAACAAATATAGTATCCTTCCCCCACAGAGATGTTGATTCATTTATGGCGACCACCAAAAACTGGAATAAGTCACCACTGACAGGAAGAAAATTGAAAGACCCAAAACATCCTATAATTATAACACATGGCTTTCAGTTTCAAATTACTCTATGGCACAAGATGCTGAAAAGTTCTCACCAAAAGCTAATATACTAGTTAGAGAAATTATTGAATGTTACTACAATCTAGATGAAAAATATTATAAGAAATCAGTAATACTAAATAATCCTGCAAGAAATGTTCCCAAATATCTCCCGTTGGGGGCTTTGAGCAAGGCAGCGGAGCCCACAGATGAATCAGGGATAGTAAGTCAAACAGTGCATCAACCTGCATAAAATTAGGTGATAAAAATAAGGTTACATCTCTCTCGTGCTTTATACATTCACAACTCATAGCGACACCGACAGAAAGCACCTGTAATTCTTGTCTCTCCCGCGTGCAGACAGATGCTCGTTCTCCGAGCGTTGCGGGTGAGGCGGGAGCGACGTAGTTATGCTCTCCCTCCGTGCAATCAATCAGCGAACAGTGAGGTCAATGCACCAACAACTTTAATAGAATCATCCAGACTGTTCCCCACAATTAAATTAAGTTGGAAAATCAATTTCGGCATCTTATGCAAATTAAAATATGCCACTCTCTCTTGGCCTGTCTATTTGTCTTCTCTGTCTCTCTTGCCATTCTCTTATCTTGTTTGGTCTCAGTCAGAATATTAGTCTGTCTGTTTATTCATCCATCTTTCCTTGTTTATATTTGCTATATTTTTTTCTCTCTCTCTCCTTTATTCCCCCTCCTCACGTATGTCTCTCGTACACACTGACGGAGGAATAGCTCACTCAAATAATTGGCTGAGGTGAAAATGCAATTATGCATCAGAAACCAATAATAATGAAGAACCATAGAACATTCATTATCTCAATTAAAACAGACAAAGCTATTCCACAATGGGCCTACATAATAAATAAACCAGCTTGCATAATAAATGAATCCAGTATGTCAGCTCATTAAAAAAAATGAAAATTGTAGTGTCTCAGTTACTGGATGCTTTGTTTTCATAGAAGGTGGACTCAGATTTGCGAGAGAGAGAGTTCACGCCACCTTTTAAGTCATTATGGTGGGCTGCTGCTCACCGATGGGTCTTTGTACGCAGCCAAATTTTAAATCGAGATGATGTAAACAGGAGGAGACAGAAGAAAGTCAAGAGGTTTACTCAGAACTATATATATATATAGAGAGAGAGAGAGAGAGAGAGAGAGAGAGTCTTAGAAGGAAAGTAATCAGGTCAATCTGGGGACCATGAATGTAAAAGAAAGTGTCAATCTGTCCAGTAAATGGTGTTGGTGCTGGTATTGCTCAATGAAAAGCATCACCAAAGTCGGTAAGATTTCTCCTCTGAGGACCATGATTGTCTGTACAAATTTGGCGTTGATAGTTGTTGAGTTATTTTAGTCTGGACCAAAGAGGTGGACCAACCAACAGCTGCGAGCATGGCTAAAATAAAAGCAGTGAAGTCAAGAGGAGTGTAAGTAAAGTGGAAGAACTATGGAAGAAAATAAAGAGACATTCAGCAAAAAGATGCAACTTTATTAATGTGACACTTTACACACATTTCCCTCCGGACATCTCCTCCTCTCCTTCTCTCTCCATAATGTGCAGCGATGTCTCAGCGGTGTCCAAGGGTGCCTCACTGTCAACGGCATCACTTGTGGCGGCTTAATTTTCTCCAAACACATCCTGCCCCATTGGAAACTCAATGTACCACACAGCGTAGTACAGCTGTGCAGATATAATAGGGAGCATCTCGAGGGCAACCTTTCAGCCTAATGCCATGCAGCTCTACTGCGCATCAAAATGCCAAGGCCTTGAACTGCAATGTGTTCCAGACAGAAAATCTTCCAGGAGAAAGGCGGGCAGTTAACCTTTTACTTGCCAATTAACCTCCTCTCACATTGCCGTCTGTCATTACATAATGGAGATGGTGAAAGACAGAAAGTCAAAGAAGGACAGATGAGGAGACTAGAAGAAACAGAGCTCTGTTTTGCTCTGAATATTGAATTTTCCCCCAGTTATTGCATATCAAATAACGAGGTCAAACAAACACGCCAGTATAATTTTTCACATGTAATATTTTTGCATGTATTTAAGCCAGAGAAGACACACCATACACACGCTTCATATTCCTTCTGATGCTAAAATTTCTACATTTGTATACTTGTTGTGTAATCTACCTGTTCCCATCTTAGGTGTGGATGACGGAGCAGACATCCCCAGAGACATGGTGGTGGGAATCTATGAGAGAATACAACAGAGGGAGTTGCGCTCCAACGAAGACCACGTCACCTACGTCTCCAAGGTTGAGCAGTCCATCGTAGGCATGAAAACGGTAAGGACACAAAGACACCTTTGTCCTATAATTGTGAGGAGCAAACACTGACCATTGCTTAACTTGAACTTAAACAATATTAATGTTTAACCTGTATTAGTTGATGTTTTTGGCTACTTTAGGCAGCACAACAAGTTGTCAACACAACACTGACATGTTATTAATGTGTTAGCAAATTTATTTACACATCAAGCAGACAAAAAGGAATATCACTGTTCATTTGGAGTTATGTTTGTAGCCACCTGGCAATTTAAAGTTCAATATTCACTCTTTTTTAGCTCTGTCTTTGGTATCAACCAACTCCTGAGGGAAATATCTGACTTGTTAGTTGCTGAATGCTCCACTATGCTCACCCTAATTTTTTCAGACTGCTGTTTGGTGCTACGGAGGTGGAGTCCACTTGTTTTTTTTTATGAGAGCTTTATTGCTTGAGACAGCTGCTTTTTTGCATCTGGAAAAGTTGAGCGTGATCAAAACAAAGCTATTGACCGTAAATCCAAAACAATGAGCTCAAAGATGTTAAAATGCCCAACAGAGAAGAAGGGGACTGTAGAGTTTTCTCTGGGTTTATCATTGCAAATAACCCATTTTCACGTTATACAGTAATTTCAACCATTTTAATATAAAAAAATATTGATTTAACTCTAAAACCACATCTTAATCCTAACTAACTGTCTTTATTATCAAACCAAGGCTTGCTAGAATGGTAGAGGAACAGGGTTAATCACACAAAAACATGAATTACACACACACACACACACTTTGTCAAGTCCCTCACTCATTATTTAAGGCCTTATCGCTATCACCTAGTCTTAGTAGCACAAGCAGAGCACATTTATTAGCCATTAAATGTCTCATCATTAGCGCGATCATTACCTCAGGTCATTACTCCAGCTAGATCCGTCATTAACCACTGCTATCATCAGAGTCTCGTTCTAACCGTTTAAGGTTACGGCTTGGTCAGCGCACATGAGCAAACATAAAGTAAGTGGTTGAACCCAACGCTTCTTTAGTTAAGAGTCAACTTCTGAGATGAAAAAAATTGTCACACACCGACTTGTGGTTGTTGTTTTTGGCCACTGTGTGAGTATTCTTGTGTAAAGTTTTGTTTGAGCAGACATAGTGGGATTTATAATTGACTGATTACACTGATTCATGTGGGAACGTGCCGTGTGTGCTCACTCATAACGTTGAAAAGGCGTTTTAAAATACTTCAACAGTTCAGGGAATTCGGTTTGAATCTTATCAGTGCTCCAAGGCCTTTATATCCTTTATTCATGAAAAATAGATAAAAGTTGCTGATTGATTTTTTCCCCCCATAGACTCAAGACTGTAAAAGAAATATTGCATCCACATAGAAGTATATAAATCCTTTCAAAAATGCATCCAAGTCCATGTTGATCAATTGAAACTGAATTCCAGAGATAACATCAAAAACTCCTAGAGATTTTTTTTGTCACGCTAAGCATGCGTAGACCTCACACTCAGTCCGAGTGTTCGAGCCAACTAAGCTACGAATGGCCAGCTCTTAATCTTTGTTGCCTCATGACTTGATCAAATAGTTGTAAATATCAAAGTATTTCACCTCTGGCCATTCAGCTGGATCACGTCTTCAAGAAAGGTGAGGCAAATAGAAGCGAGCTACAAGCATTTTGTGAGCATTTGAGCCCTTCGTTGCATATTGTGCCCAAGCGGCAACTTCCATGTCTGTGAAGTAAAACCTATGCGGAAGTAACAAAAACTGCAGTTCCTCAAACATCCACTTGAGGTTGGCTACAGAACGAGTCAGTCTCCATAAGTGTCCATGTTAAAATAAAGCAGAAATAAAAATGTTTACAGCCTGGTACAAAAAAAGGTTTGGTCTCTGTAGCTAGACATTGAATAAATTCAAGAATTTCTATTTAACGCAACTGTTCAAATCATATTAAATCCTAAAGTTATGCACAATTAACATATTTAAATTGAGTTTCCAGTCTGTTTTAAATATAAATCATCGTTGTATCCTGTTAACTTTTAGAATGACATTGTAATTCAAGACATTGAAAGTTTTGCAACCATCTTTTTATTATTATATTTTTATGGCTTGTGCCTTTAAGTGCCTCAGTGATGGATGAGTAGCCATAGGATGACAGAAGGAGTGTTGTCATAGCCAAAACAATGATAGATTGTTGTGACAGGAAGTGACTATTCCTGTCCCATGGGCACCGTCTGCTATAAAAATAAAGTTTCTTCCTTATTAACGCCATCACAGCAGGCGTCAGAGCCTCTGTATTGTGGATTGGAAAACTTCTCATCTATTATGCTGTAGGGGAGTAGCCCACATGAGAATGATATAATTGGGTTCTCCATAATAGGACTTTGCTCAGTGTAAATATTAGATGACTTGATGAAAGCTATAAACAACTTTTCATGAATGTGATGAAGTAGCTCTCCAGCCAACGGTTCTCCTCCTCACACACTGAAAAATTTCTTTGAATATTTGATATGCATAACATTTGTAGAATCAGTTTTTCTTCAGCCATACAATTATTTTGTTAATTGTATGACTAAACTCTCTCCTGTCACACTCCTACTTAATAATCCCGTCAGAAAAGGGATGAATTTATTTATTTATTTAGTTTTTTTGAACCCGGCAAGAGGCATTTCAGCTAATGATGTCTTTCCATGTTTCTGACATTAGTGTAATGAGAAAGCAGGCTGGCTGTCGCCAGCTGGGCAAGAGTCTGTATAGCCTGCAGTGATGAGAGATGAGAGAGCAAGAGACAGAAGCCCTGTGTGTACTCACTGCATTGCAAATAGTCCACAGGGAGCAGAGGGAATAAAAATAAATAAATAAATTGGAGATGCACAGAGAGAAATCCTCATGAAGAGGAGGATCAAGTCCACATGGAGTGACAGTCAGTACGCAGCTGTTCGGATTGCAGTGCACGGGAGGCTGGACGAGACAAGTCGGAGAGACAAGTGTGTGAAGGGGCGAGAACATGATTAGATCAGTCTTGGAAGGCATGAGCCATTTTTGTAGTGTAATCTGCTTAAAACGGTGAAAAGCACTTAAGTCCAAGAGCAGAAGGCAGGCCTCAAGGGACACAACTGAAGGATTTTGTAAAAAAAAAACCCAACAACTTTATATTAGAAAAGTTCAAAGTTCAAATTTAATTATAATCACACAGGTACAATTAGTTATATACATGTTTCCAAGCTCCTACAGTGTGTTTGTATACTAATAAAAAATAGAAAACATAATTAATAATAATGGTTACTGTGGCTGTAACGTGAGTAATGTTTAAGGTGTTTATAAAGGCAATTCTGACATTTCTTTCAAAACACATTAAATATGTTGGAAAATAGTTGCTAAAACCTGTGAAAAGACTTTAAACAATATAGGAAAATAGTTGCTAAAACCTGTGAAAAGACTTTAAACAATATATAACTGAAATGTGGAGTAAGAGGTTAAAACAGTTTTTCACCAGTTTTTAGTCCAGGATTTTGTGGGCGGTCCTAAAGGGTGGGCTTCGATGACACGCGGAGGTCACCCCGGAGCATACCCCTGCACCCTTAGCAGAGATTAATTCATCTCGCTCAGAGTGTTTCAAAGTTAGTCATGACATTTTCTGAACTCATCTGACACTTTTCAGTCGTGACTACTCCCACAAGTGGGCGTGGTTTCAGCAGACACGCCCCCACAGTCCTGGAGCTGAGAATACTGCTCATCTTTTTAAACCTAATTTCATAAACTTGCCAATATTTTTAACTATTTAAATTTGGCTGGGTGGTTAATAACGCTTTCTTCTTTGGTCTGACAAACTCAGAACACACATTTATTCTTCCTTTACCCGGACTTAAAGTAAAAAGGTGTACCTTCAATCACTTTTGTTAATTTAATTTGGTCTAATGTCAGAGCTAAGAACAAAACAGGATTCACCTGAATGTGGAGCTCCCCTCAACTTTATGGAGCTTTATATTGAGTTTCAGCTCATTGTTTCGCTGTCTAGCCCAACACTTTATTGTTCTGGTTCACTCTCACATGTTCTTGGCCACAGCAGGCAGCTGTTTTCAGCAACAAAAAAATCTGTCAGTAAGCTCACATTAATCTATGAATAGGATGTGTTTGTGTGATTTGGAGTCAGATGCGTTCCAAAGAAAGAAACTGCCTTTGTTAACTACAGTAAATTGGGGTTTGCATTGTTAATTCTGGGCTAAAAGTATCATTTAATTTTGTTCACACACTAAGATGAGACCTCAAATTTCAGCACAGCCAAGTAAAGAGTCCTAAAACCTGCATTTATGCCCAAATTCTCCTCAGGGGAACACAGTTAATATTTGAATAACCTTGAAACAACACAGTCTTATCTGTTGCGCTAATTACTGTTTTAATACCTCTTAGGTCCATCTTTGTGTCGCGAGCATACTGTGTTTAATGGGTTTTCCTTCTAATACTGAAGCCTCAGCTTTTAACCTCGGTGAATAATGTGTCGCAGTCCAGCCAAAAGTCATTTGTATTAAGAGTCTCCCGGTTTCTCTTCATGAAAAAGGTCTTTTTGACTGATTTTGGTCTGGATGTGTTGTTTCTCTGCAGGTTCTTTCTGTGCCTCACAGAAGACTGGTGTGCTGTAGTCGACTTTTTGAGGTGACAGATGTCAACAAGGCCCAAAAGCAGGCGGCACACCAGAGAGAAGTCTTCCTCTTCAATGATCTCATTGTGGTAAGTAAACCAAACATAGAGATTCTGTGTAATAATTCATATGTCACGTTGTTTACATGTATACAGTTTCTTTTTTTTTAAATCACCTCTGTGATGGCTGTTCCTGTTCCCTTAAAGCTGCTTATTTTGTTGTGACAGCTGCAATGCACCATCACCTAACTCCCACTGCGAGCTCCCCTCTCTTTTCTTTTCTGTTGTTTCATAACTGAGGACTCTCCGGCCATTTCTTTTAATAATAGATAGTAGCAAACGCAGTGTTGCAGTGTGTACTCATAAGCAATCTGTCCCCTGCAGAGCAGCTTTAAGGGCCAGTAATAAAAGTTATGTTTCATCGGGGGACACGGCACGGATAAGTTGTTCATTTGGTCCAAAGTTGTTTAGATTGGAGCATTATCAAAGGTTTGATGTTGGGCATAATTAATGCGCATTAGAAGCCACATAGGGGTTATCCATCTAAAGTGGTTAACTACTCTCATAATTATGTCAAATGTTGATCTCCTTCCAACAAAAACACAGCAAAAGAATAGGCAGCATGGCCATCCACTCGTCCCCCCTCCTTCCTCTTTGTGCTAAAGCATAAAAGTAATTGGTAGCTGCAGGGAAAAGAGGTTCAAAGGGCTGATTTTTTTTTAAAAGAGAGAGGCAAAAGAAGTTATCCACAAACATCGCAGTGGAACTCTGTTCATTTGGCACTAAAAGTTAGCGGCACGGTATATAATCCGGCGAGACGTTTTCTCCTGACAGCTTTGAAAGCGGGACAGAAATTGTCTTTGAAAAAAAAAATGTGGTGCAAAATTAAAGTGATGGGGACTTCTCTTTGAATTTGGACCCTGTTGTAGGAGCCTGAACATGTCAAGAAGCGTTTAAAGTGCCAATCTGATGTATTGGTTTAATACGGCTCGCCTAGTAAATTATGGCCTGCAGATTCTACTCGTCTCTCTCGCTAGAAGGTCACTCAATGAAAAAGCATCCTTAATACATCCTTATATAAGCATGCCACGGTGTTGTGTTTCATACAAATTAGTGCACCGGCGCACAATTTAAAACACGTTGAAGGTTGTAGTCTCCGTTAATATCGACTCTTTCTGCTTGTTAAATGTATGTTAGATTGGTTTGTTCTTTCCGAGCTTTCTCGGTTTGCTCCGTGTTGCGGAAATCTCAGTGACAAATTCAAATAAAAAGTTATCATGACTCTATTTCTAATTGTTCTCTCGATGACCGCAGATCTTGAAGCTTTGTCCAAAGAAGAAGAGTTCTGCAGCCTACACTTTCTGCAAAGCCATGGGCCTACTCGGCATGCAGTTTCACTTGTTTGAGAATGAATGTAAGTCACTGTGTAACAGATCAGGGTGCATTCAGAAAGAATCTGGCACTGCTCATTCTCTCTCTATCAAACCATCGGACAGAAAACAAATTAAACTTCTTAGTGCCATGTTTTTGCAGCGTATATTGCGATCCAGACTCCAGATTTAGAAGCTGAGTACATGAAATAAACAAAGCCAGAATACAACAGGTAGAGTATCAGAATTTAGTCCACGAATCCACCTGGATAGTCTCGGTTTAAGTAACATTACTGGCTGACTGTAGAGTGTTTTGACCGGTCTATGCGTCTGATTGTGATGTCACACTGCACAACTTCGCTGCCGTAGACACTCGAATGGAAAAACCCGTGTTTTCGCCACAGCGCTGGATTCTGTCTGAATGCACCCTAATGCTTTAGACTTTTAGAAGACAGAGTGAAGTACTCCCAAGTTGTAGGGAACAAAACTTGCAGAAGTCATGTCTGGATTTGAAATTGATTTAAAATTAAACTTCTTTTTATTGCCATCAGGTACGCTACTCTTTTTTTAATGTTCATGATAGCAGGGAGTCATCATCCTGGACTCGGTTCAATAGAACTGATAGTTTCACATCAATTGTGCCTTTGAACCTTTAAAAATGTAATTATAGCAAACCCCTTTGGTACACTTTGTTGGAAATTAAAGCATATTTGAAACACCTTGCCAAGTTGATGGTTTTCAGAAAGAGAAGTGAATCTTACAGACAGGTTCTCTGTTTTACCTTTTTTTGTCTCAACAACTCAATAACCCCTGTGCTCCTCAGACTACCCTCATGGCATCACCATCCTCTCACCTTTCGGCTCAGACAAGAAGCAGGTACTTAACTTCTGCGCCCAAAGTGCCGAGGAGCTGCTCAAGTTTCTAGAAGACCTGAAGGAATCGATCGCGGAGGTGTCGGAGATGGAACAGATACGCATCGAGTGTGAGTGTCTGTCCTTATGCTACCAAACACAGAGGGAAAATGATGTGATGTGATGTAACCACAATCCTAATCAAGCTCTTCATTCTCCTTGTGACTGCATGCATGTACAGCATACTTGCGTTCACTTTTGTCTATCGTGTTTGTGTGTACTCAGAAACAAAAAAGAGGGTCAGCATCCAATTACATCGTGGACTGAATCAGTAATCTCACATCTTGGGAAGTGTGGGACCACAGTAAATTCTTAGATACTCTGTGTAATAATTAATAGGCCTTCAGATTTTGCACATGAGTCAGAAGCCATGCCTGGTTTTGTATCATTTGCCGACATGTAGTCAGCATCACGTCTGTGTTTCTTTTGGTGCACTGCAGCTCAAACAGACTGCAGGACGGCAGTAAATCGGAGGTGAAAAGAGGCCAGTGTTTCCGAAAAAGCAGCCAGGCATACGAGTTTGTTTGTTTGTATGGGTGCGCATATAAAAATTCTCCAGATAATAAACACATGCACATACTTAGACACACACACACACACACACACACACACGGAAAACAGGAGTATCCAGAGCCTGGCTTCTGCCAGTGGGCATCAAAAAGAGCCTCCCTGCTGGGATTTGATGCAACCGCATTACTCTTCTCAGAGGGCGGGAGGTGCCAGCAGCCCGAGGAGAGCAGGCAACAACATATGGAGACAGACAGAGGTTGACAGGAGGAAGTAATTTCTCCCTCTAAAGCTGAGCTACAGACAGCTACTGTGCACAAGAACACATAAAAACCAAAGATTCACAAAGATAAATACAAAAAAAAGAAAGGCACTCTTTCTTAAGGCCTAATATCGGAACAAAACGCGGAGCAAGAATGATTGCTGGCACTTACACAGACAAACACAGCATCTTCTTTTCTCCTCTAAGTGCTTTGTATTGCTGGCACATTAGTAAACATGCCTGCGGCTGACTCACTTCTGTTTGGGCTTTCCCTCTTTGAGATAGGAAGAGGAAATTATAGTTTCTTTTTATCTCAAGGTTTCTGCATCTGGATTTTTATAATGAGGAAAACTCATAACAGAATTGATCATTTTAATTCGGCCCTACAGTCACTGTAAACCTAGCATTTCACAGTGTTTCGGTTCCTTTCTCTTTAGTCTATATGGTACTTTAGTACATCTAACTGTCGCGGAGTACTTCCAGGAAAGCTCTAAATGCATGATGTCTGTACTGGTTATTTCTAGATTTATCTGACCCATTTTTCCCAGGAGATAAACTGCGAAAACGGGACATTTACTGTTGACTTTGTCAGATTTTTTTTTTTTTTTTGTCAAACTTGCAGCAGCATGAACCGCAGGACATTGTGTGCTGCACCTGGCACTCTGGCGGTTCAGCATCAGGATTAGAATTCAGCGCACTGATGGAGACAAAACAACATTTAGTCATCATGATTGGAAATGACATGCAATTACCATCAAGTGTGAAGTTTAATTAGAGTGATGGAGAGTGGTGTTTTGAGCTTAGAGAGAGTGGGAGAGGAAAGCAACAAGAGGACGCGTGTATGTGTGTGCATATTATAATTTATAAAAATAAATAACATAGAAATAACCCACCTACCTCTACCTATTTTGCTCTCTGTCATGGTGATTATGATGATGATCACTTTTGTCTTATGTTCTCTGCAGGGGAGCTGGAAAAACAGCAGGGAGCCAAGACTCACTCGGTAAAGAACAACGGCACACAGCTAGAGCTGCGGGGCAAACAGGGCTCCCCATCAGGTGTGTGAGTGTGTGTGTGTGCAGAGACCTTGTCCCCAATTGCCTTAATTCACCTGCTGTTGAAACAAAGTTGAACGTCTGCTGTGTTATGAATTGATCAATTGAAAAATCTTATCAAGATTCGTGCTGTAATTGTAAATATTATAAAATGAGGCAGTTCACACTGTCAGTGTGTAACGTCAAGCTTTCTGTTCGCAACACGTATGCAGTTAACAATGATAAGAGGCAATTTACCATCACACATGTTAGGAATTTTTTTGAAGCAAGGGTCTCTGATTTCACACCCCTGTAGTCTAAACGCGAGCTTCGATCTAAAAGGCAGAACAGTTATCAGCTGTATCCAGCTCATTAGTCAAAGCTAACCGCAGGAGTTTGCTTGAAACGCCAAGAAAAAGTCAACACCATCACCAGATGATCCACATACAAGACGGAAAAAAGGAGTAACATTGTTCTTGTCCGGCAGGTTTTCAACTCTATCCAGTATCATACAGAAAATTGACTTTTAGATGAGAAAAGGCTTGGAGGTTACAGACTAACTGAGACGTTTGGCATATGTCTGGCTAGGTGGAACATCCCCAAATCCAATAAAAAGCAGGACACTACCACTAAACAAAACAAATTCTGATAGTGTGTTATCTAAGACGTGTTTAGGAGGGTTGCAACACCACAAAATGATATAAACAATGCAAGCTTTGCACATTATGGTCAGCTTTATGATGCAAGATGGCAGCACCGTACATGGGAGAATTTGGCTTTATGTTTGTAAAGTCAAAAGAAGTCTTTCATCTTTATATAGAGTAAATGGATACGCACAAATAAACAAATTTCATACCTTACTTTACATTTTTTTCTGTTGTGTTTTTGGTTTTCGAAAGGCGACTCAGCCATAGAAATCTAAACCCTGACAGTCGTTTTCGAAAGGCGACTCAGCCATAGAAATCTAAACCCTGACAGTCCCGCCATGCCTAGTTACGGTTGCTTAGCTATGATTGGAGAACTGCTGGTTTTGGTAAGAGGTTTAGCGAATGGTAGAACTTTTACAGAAATCGGCTGACCCTTGTAAACCTTTGTAAAACATAGCACATTAAATGTACGTCTACAACGAATCCAACTATTTGCAAAGTAGAAGAAGGCTTTTTTGGCAGTGAAAAGTCCCATTTATCTTCTCTGCAGATAATATTACGTATTTACAGTTGGAGTTCTTCTACAGCTTGAATCGTGCATGAAACTCTCACGGTTAAATCAGTCTCAAGTATTAACTGGGGTAGAAACGATTTGGTTCATTAACACAAGATATTTCTAGCTCCTAAAACATTTAAAGCTACAGTAAAGATAACAATGACTGTTTAACACAGACATTTTGCTGCCACTTTTGTCCCTTTTCCCTCCATGTTTCCCTCCTGTCCAGGAAACCAGGAGATAGATGACAGAAGTGGACACAATGCAGTAGAGGTAAGTGCTTTGTGATAGGGCCATGTCCCAAACAACAGGTAAGTCATTGTCAGAGTGTCATTATCAAGGAATTAGGAATGAGGATGATGAGATATGATGAAACACCAGGACTAGTCATATCTTTAGTGCTAGAGGCGTCAAGCAGGAGTGGGTGAAGAGTGGATGAGAGAGCGAATGATGCTGGGTAAAGTGTTGCGGGCATGTGAGGTAACCCAACCAAACTAAATATTAGATAAAAAGACTCCTCCGCCCTTTAAAGAAATAAATAAAAGATGGTGGTTTGGGGAAATTAATATAAATCATAGCAGACAGGTTCTAGTCACAGAAAACACATCAGACACCGAGGCTTAATTATTATCTGTACGCTCAAAAAGGAAGCGTTTGTAATTCGTTTCACAAGCTCAGGCAGAAATCATGACCCCTTCAGGGCCTTTGAGAGAGCAGCCATTGCTAAAAGTAGCAGACGTGTGGATATGTGCATATACTGTGTGTGTGCGAGCATGTGTGTGTGTGTGTCTACCTAAATTTAGCACGCAAACTTTAATTAACACAGTAACATGCAGGCGGATAAATTTAACGCTCATTTGACCCGGAGTCGTCACCTCCTCACCCCTTCCAAGACCTACGGGGGAAACCTCTCGTGCGAACATTTTGTGCAAGCAAGAGAGCAAGCTGAACTACATCACCCATGGGGCTTTGCAATTACCATCCTAGAGGCGTCAGATGACCTTTCCAAGTCCTTTTTTTTTTCTCTCGTGGCTTTGGAGTTGAGGCCTGCAGAGAAAAGCCAAAAACACAAGGTCAATTTGACATTCAGTGGCTGTTTAATTTCACGCAGCTCGCTTGCTACACTGTGTCAGGCTGTTAATAGATACTCAGGTGCTGGTTAGAGCACAAGTTATTACTTATACATCACACAGCTATAAACGGCTGTAAAATGACAACATTTACATCAGTGCAAACTGCATTCGATGCTGCTCAAGAGACATTTAAAGACATAAAAGTGAAATGTTTTTTTTATTGCGCGATGGAATATCTTCTGATTTTATGCATACAATCTCTCTCTCTCTAACACGCATAATAGCCTTTGGGTTTTGATAACAGAGAGCCATGATCGGGTCAGCATTCATGGTTGTCTGAGCTACCTTCACCAGCCTCATCTTCCCCTCTACTGTGCTGCCTGCAGTAAATGTCAGTGGCTGGTGGGGAGCCGTTAGCTGTCGAAACACATTTATCTTAGAGAACCAGGAGGGTCAGGCTGCTTATACTAGAGGCATGAATATTGGGGATGACGGAATCCCGCGGCAAGCTTTTAATCAGAATTTAACAAGGAAGGTGTCAAAGTTTTACCGTCTCCCTCAGAGCGGTAACAATATGGTCGTCCGTGCTGAAGTGAAGTTTCAAAGCGGCTAAAGACAATGATGGGCGTAATTTAGATGTCGCCTTCACGTTTCAAAATCTCGTTTTTTTACAAACTACAAACCTCGTAGACAGTTACAGTCATGGGCTGTCAGACAGCAATGCCAGTGACAAGAAGACAGAAGTGTGGGCTGTTTTTTTGGAGTTTTTTTTTTTTTTTTAAATATGAAAAGCAAACGCCAAAACCAAAGACAAAGAGTGCAAGTGTAGCCCTTTGAAGCTCCGCCAGCTTCTCCTCAAGCGCAACCTATCCAGCTAACAAGCCACCCACTCCATGCACCTGATTCACAGGCGGGTGCAAAGGAATGTCAGCTGGCTACTCCCAAGCCCAAAATGATGCACTTGAATAAAATATCAGACTTGTGCTGGAAAAAGAGTCAATGTCCTTAAAAAAAACAGTGTCGGTGATAATTTCTTTATTTGTTGCACAAACTCCTGTTGATTGTTGCATAGAGATATTTTTTCATTTCAGTAATCCCATTCAGCCGTTGCATTCACTGACAGCTTAAAAGGAGTAGTTTCTGGGAAATTTCTCCACCTTGCCAAGAGTTACACTGGCGAGTGAAGAGTGTATTGATGTCCTCATCTGTCCGTCAAGTTCTAGGCTCGAGCCAGGACATGATGAGCCTCGCTGGAGTAAAAATGGGAGTCAGTCAGCCTGCCTCTGTCCAAAAGTTTAACAAAATAATAATCTGGCACCTGTGAAGCTCGCTAATTAACACATCAAATAATAGGAAATATGACATATGATGTGAGTGGGGATTTCACAGGGCGTTACATGCTGGATCCATTTCTTGGACGTGCGCATTGGCTTCCTGAGCTGTGTCACTCCCTTTCAACCCTGTTATGATCACTCCCTATAGACAGCGTAGTTCATTCCATTGTGGAAATTCTTGAAGACACTATGTACGTGCAAAAATCTTTGAATTTGGACACAAATGAATACACTGTATAGTAAATGGGAGACACAGTTGGAGTATTAGCTATAAAAGTGTATATGATGTAGTTTTTCTTGAATTTTAGCAAACAAACAACCCCTTCTGTCTTCATTTTCTGACATTTTAACAGCACTGAAACTCTTGGGAATAAACTTGTTCTTTCTATTCAGAAACCCAAACTTTTGAAAGGCACCGGAAAGTCAGCCATTCCTTATCTAAAGTGCTTCAGAGCTCATTGATACTGTACTCTTAGTATATGTGCTAAGTTGTCAAAGAGAAAGAGAGGCCGGTAGATTGAATAGAAGCAAATGTTAATGGAGTTCTTTCACACAAGAGTTACATCGGCTCCTGTAAGCCCTTCCTTACCTCAGATACATTAAAGGTCTATTATATTTGAATAGTGAATTACTGTTGACCTTGTTCACACAGTTGCCATTTTGAAGAAGCTTTGGTGGGAAACTATAACCTGTCTGACACAATTAGAATAGCTTAAAAGTTCATTTGAAACTAAGATTTAACTTAGTCCCCTGAAGGATGCTGATGGCAGGAATAAAAATATATTACATTAACAAAAGGCTGTTAAAATCTATATATGAGCTCCAGGAGAAGTGAGATTAATACATTTTCTTACACAGTAACATGATGAACAGGGTGTTGTGTTCAGAATGGTACATGAATGGTCCGGTGTTTAAGATTTTGGACCAAACACTTATCTAGATATGGATTTTGGCTTTTTATGTGAATTTCACAGCCAGAGAATTTTCCCTACATGTGTCAGGCCGGACTCAAACAGGACTCAGGCGCAGAGGTGTCAATGAGCTTATTTATTGAATTATCAAAAACCCTCGACAGAGTGAGGCTATGGCAGGCTATGAAAACAGGCCTAAACTATGGAAAACAAAAATCACTCCAACAAGGAAAATCAAAAGGCTGCAAAACATTAACTGAAAATCTCTCCTGGGAGGCTGAAAAAACAACTATACTAAGCACTAAGAAACAAATGACTATACTAAGAAATTTACAACAACAAAAAAAAATCACTCAATCGAGGCAAAAAACAAAGGAACACTCACGCAACAAGGCTAAGGCTGTGGACAGGCAAGAAAGAAGGCTTAGGTGACCAATCGTAGGACGAAACACTTTGGCACAGGACAAAGGGAGACGCAGACAAGATATGGGGAACAGGTGGAAACAATCAGACCGGTGACACATGAGGAAGGGCAAGTAACCTGAAACGAGAGGGCAGGTAAATATCAAAATAAAACAGGAAATGACGAGACAATAACAAACCCAACTTGACCTCATGCTTGGAAGGAGAGAGTGAGGTGTGGGAGAGTATTCAATTTGTTGCAGTTTGCAACTTTACCTTTTACCTTTTTACTTAAAAAAAAAAACGTTGTGCCTGACATGCTCGTTGGTTGCATAACACTCACAATCGCCACATGACTTTTGTCCGCTGCGCATGAAATGTATTTCAGATTGTGCCCGTTCCATGAATTTCTGATGATCTCTATATTTTTGTCTTGGCGTGTGCTTTTCTGAGAAAATAGGCTGCATAAAAATAATTTTAAAAAATGTAGGCACACAGGTAGTAGGGAAGGAAAACTGAGAATAGAGTTGAAATAAATGTGACACATGGAGGTTTGCATTCTGATGAGTGTTGCCCGTGGAAGTCGTGTGGTTGTCAGTCTGCTCACCTCCTCTCCTCCTCTTCTTCCACCTCTCCCTCTTCTCCGTATGACCTCTGTCTTTGTTCTGGTAACCCCCCCCCTGCCCCCACCCCCCAAAACTCCTCGTGTTCGCTGTCCCCATAGTGCCACACAGTGGTTTGGAAGGGAGACACAGGGGCCCTCAGTGTCCCCTTTGGAACCACCGGGCCCCTTCTTGTTAGCGTTGCACCAAATTTCTTAACCCCACCTCTGTCCTCCTCCTGACCCCCGTCACACACACTGGTGTTCCCAGCATCCAATCTGCATTGTTCCCAGTACTCGTAGGGGTGGAGGAAGGGGAGCGTGCAGTAGTCACGATGAATTTTACACCTCCACCGACCCCCAACACCTTAGCCCCCCCACGCATGCCCTGTGTGTGTGTGTGCTGTGCGTTCACCACCCCCCCCACCCAAAAAACAAACAAAAAACAAAAAGAGGGCTTGACGGATTGTAGAGGAGGAACCAGTTTTATAACATTTGATGCTGTTCTCTTGGCTGTTTTCTAAACTAGGTGTCAATTCACAACAGGCTTCAGACGTACCAGCTCAGCAGCAGCACGGCTCGGAGTCCCGAGAGCGTGGCCCTTCTTAACCACCGGGGGGAGCTGCTTTTCCAGCAGGGTCCCCAGGGGCTAACCCAGGGGCCGGTGCCTCCACCTCAGCACCCGCAGCTGCAGTCAGCGGCAAGCACCCCTGCACACCACCTCCACCTTCAGCAGCACCACCAGCCCGCTGTCAGCATGGCTGATTTGCGTCCCGAGACACTCATCCAGTGTCAGCAGATCGTCAAGGTCATCATGCTCGACAACAGCGGCCACGGACGCATGGAGGCCTTCCTCAGCCAAACGCCCACACACCACCACTACCAGCACCACCACCATCACCACCACAGCCACCACCAGCTCAGTCAGTCAGCCATGTCAACCCCGGTCCGCACGCCGGATAGCTCCCATGGCAACGACGGCCACCAGCCCCCGCTGCCTCCTCCACCTCCGCCTTACAACCACCCGCACCAGTATATACCACCTGATCCCCGCCTCAGTCTACACCGGACCCCAAGCGGCTCTCGGAGCATGGTGTAAATAAATAAATTAGAATTTCTTTCCCTGAAACGATCACACTCCCCACACTCCCCCACCCCTTCTTTACCTATTTAAAAGTACATAATGTACATATATACATACAGATGAAAGAGCTATAATGAAAAAAAAAATGAAATCTCACTTATATGCATATATTTAAGGAAAAAAAAATAAAGTAAAAGAAAAATCAAGGTTTTAAAATAGATACGGAGGAATAAAGTGCATATATAAAGTTTTACTTGATTCCACACGTATTTTGAAATATTATGTAGTTTTAACAAATTTCTATAACTTTTTGTCAGTTTTAACTCTTGCTAGAGAAAACACAGATATTCAGTTTCTGGATGAATCCCTTGTAGTTCCTGTATTCACCAACAACAACAACAACAGAAATAAGTGAAATCCCTCAAACTTTTTTTTTTTTTTGGATTGTGACTGATGGATACACTCCAAGGACCTTCTTCGGCTTCTGTTTCGCTTTTATCATCCCCAAACCTCATGCCTACTGTGCTACTGTATGTGCACGTGCGTGCACATTTGACACTTTATGAAAAACGTGTGCCAAAATACATAACGCTTCCACTAAACACTGACTTCTTTGCACTTGACTGAACGCTAGGGCTAGAAGAAAAGAGAACAAAAAAAAGAAAAAGAGAAAAAAACAAAAACGACTCCTTCCTTTTGCTTTGAGAAAATAGTACTTTCACGCTTCTCCCTCAAGGAACACACACACACACACAAGAAAAAGAAATAAATAGCAAAACTGATATTTCATTTTAAAAAAACTCCCCATTTGCACTGTTGCTGATTTATTTATGTGATGGAGAGCCTTCTCTCTTCTTCTCAGCTCCCCTGGATAAAAAAGAAAAAACATCCTCCGATAAGCTGTGTTTGTCATCCGCTCCTCCGTTGTGTTGTGGCTCTCTATCATCAGAAAACACTCTCACTCAGTCGTCACTCTCCGTAGATCATCCTACAAGTGAAGGATAACAAAAGGCAACCAATCACGTGAATCGCTGCCATAACCAAAAAGTCAACCGAGGATGGTCCTGTTGATTGTTGTTTGTCTTCATATTTAATATCGTTAACACTTACCAGGAGTTCTTGCCACATTTATCTGTTTTTTTTTTTGTTTTTTTTCAGATTTAAAAAAAAATTGAGCTTCTGAAACTGCTCTGACTTTTCTAAAAACGATTCACATGTAATATATGTGCATCATATCTGTTGTTCATGAAATGCTTCTTCGCCTTTT
Source organism: Larimichthys crocea (assembly GCF_000972845.2). NCBI lineage: Eukaryota > Metazoa > Chordata > Actinopteri > Sciaenidae > Larimichthys > Larimichthys crocea. The sequence goes on along the minus strand of NC_040030.1, from coordinate 7,325,163 downwards.
CAGGAAATCACCACGAATTTCCACGAAGTTGCTTCTGCCACAACTGTTAAAAGTCAAGATCTGTGTTTATTTTAATTTGCGTAAAAATATTCCACCTTTTGTGTGTTTGGAGTCCACGGCACGACACATGCAGACACTGTCTCTTTATGTCGGCATAACACCCAGGTTAGGTTTTCAGCTCCTTGTGACTGTTTTCCCTTCTAACCTTTCAGTCTGACATTTTCAAAAAGGCAAAAACTACAGAGGCACACACACAGCTTATATTGCAAATGCTGGCATTAATGGTATTGTTTGTGCTGTTGGCTAAGCCTGCTTTAAATAAGAATGGGACAAAAAAGAATGCATTATCTGATCTCTTTCTCTTTCACCCCAAGCCGAGATTGTAAATACCACATTCAAGCGGTGTCGGAAAGGACAAGCAAGCTACCTTTGGCCCCCTTCAAAATGCTATTGCCCCGTCACACGTCCTTCATTCTGAAATAGGTCAGTGACTGCCCCAGTCTCAAGGTGTCCATCTTTTAAACATAAGCCCCACTAGGTACTGTGGAGATGGATGTTCGGTTAACTCTTCTCTCTTCTGACCCCCATCTGTCTGATTTGTTGATTTATAATCACAGAGTGACTGCAGGGAGGTCTCTGTCTCATCTTTCTGTCCTTTTACACTCACAATTTCAGCAGAACGAGTGAGGTTACAGAAAAAACTGTTGTTGGCAGAGTTGACGAGTGTGTGTGTGTGTGTGTGTGTGTGTGTGTGTGTGTGTGTGCGTGTGACCCACTCACGATAGCATCCTAACTTCCCCATAAATAAATCCAACCTCCCTTTTGTTATTATTTTGTAACACAATGTGAAGAATTTGCGTTTTAGAAAGGAACAAATTACAATGATTGAAATGTTTTTTACTGGTTATAAACACATTCTTGAAGGTTTTAGCATATGGCATCAAAGGCTCTTTACAATAATGGATGACGATTGTATGATTGCTCACTTATTTGTTTAAACCAACGTTCAGATATAACGTGATTCTTTTCTCATGCATGACATCGGTTTGGAGGCCTATTGAACTCTGATTCCCAGAAGTCTTGAATATGTTTGTGCATGACTGAATTTGCCTAGTTGGAGATGAAGATGACAGATTTATTTTTTTTGTTTTTATGTTATAAAAAGACATGTCGGGACTGACAAAAAAATAATCATTCATGACAGGAAGCACCCCTCCAAACAGAAAATAGGTTTGCAGTGGTAAATCTGTGGCCTCGATTTTGCCAAACGGTGGCCAGTTTTATTTCCCTGTCTTTCACTCCCCCATTGTTCGTGGTTGCACAGTTTTTTCCTACTTGACAATGTGTTTAAACATTTGGAGAGACAGACACGATATGTGTGCAATAAACATAATAAATACGAGGCACACTGAAAATCATGAGTTGATGTTTGAAAGGAAACCAATGTAGCATTATGGGAGTGCAGCATATGATATGGAAGCGCAGTAGCGGCTAACTTTCTTAAAGAAACTGAAAAAAGGGCTCTGCCATACCAGTGCACTGCTTCATGAATGACATATGGATCTTTTGTCTGGCTCTTCACACTGTGTCTGCTCATACTAGTTACTAAAAAATAAAAAGACAAAATATGAACATAAGACAGGTGGAAACTGAGTGTAACCGATATGAACCATCACCTCCCTCAGTTGGCTTTGAATCCCTCTCTACCTGTCTTTGCAGTATATCAACATGCTATTAAAGATGATTTGAGTCTATTCACCACAACGGTTTGCTTTGGTTCTTGGATTTAATAGCTTCGTTCTTCAAATGTTTGAAGCCACCATCGGTCTGGAGTTGCTGTGGAAGTATTGTTCATTTTGAAATATCACGTTACACAACATTGCGTTTCACCATGCATTACTCCACAGAGTTGACATTTTAATTTTACACCAGCAAGAAGAAGAAAAAACAGTACAAGTTTAAACCAAATAATCAATGTCGTTCCAAAAGTCATCTCACATAGACATAGCCTCTTGGTTAAATGATTAAAGCAGCAATAATTAATATGTCTTTTTGTCACAGTTATCACACAGCTCAGCTCTATGAACCGTTTTATTGTCCTTTAGCTTGTTGTTTTGTTTTTCAGCCCACAGCTCTAATGTTCTGGTAAATACATGTTCTTATCAGTGCTGTTTCCTGCATTGATTTCCATGAATAAATTAAAACAGAACGGCGCCAAACAGCCAGACAAAGTTAGCAACTAGCTGTTGATTTATGGGGAACAATTAGCGGCTAAAGAGGCAGATATTTCTCTCAGGAGCTCATGAGTACAACCAGAGCTAAAAGATGAGTGAATGTTGGAGTTTCATTTTTTAAAAACTGTTTATTATTGCAGCTTCAAAGGCTTTACTTATGGAGGTTTTCCCATGATGTGTGTTAAGTGATTGTACTGAATATCTCGCCACTTAATTTGATCTCACTTTATTATCAGAACATTCTTCTGAAATGTGTCCTGCGTCCCAAGACGTACACTGTTTCAGATAAATAACGAAACACAGCATTTAACCAAACAGCGTCAAATACTCCAGCATATATTACATCAGACATTTTGAATATGTGGCTGCAGTGCATGCATTTAAATCACTCCCTTGCTTAGTCCACACGGGAACACTGAGGCCTATTAAGGAGCCAAACTCTCATTTGGAGTTTTGCAATCTGTTCAGTCGAGCCAGTGGAAGTAAATTTACTGTTTGATAGCCAAAGCTGATATTCTTCAAATAAAATATGAGAGGGGTCAGACGTAATATTATCTGCCAGAATCAACATTCTTCTAATACAGTTCAAAAACTCACCCATTGGACCCAATGAAAAACCAAACACTACACGACTAGATGCTGCCAGATGCAGTCCATTTTATTTTTACTGACATGAAAACATGGAGTAAATTCAAGGCAAATCCTTCATACATCTTGTCGGACATTCCCCAAACGGTCAAAACAGAGCGTTTTATTGTACTTATCGTGATCCACAGTATGAAACAACTTACAAAAAACACGTAACACACAATCCTATTTACAGTTTTCTAATGTTTTAATCAAACAAGCTGCCATGTAGGCTAATACTTGAGATTATACAACATCATTTAAAACTCATCTCAAAGCTGGTGTTAATTGAGAAAGTCTATGGTGGCTAGTCTGTACAACTTTTGTCACTTCAATATATCATAGTCACAAATGTAGGTATGGATCAGCAAAGATAACAAATACAAGTGGAGGGCCCACACGTTTATTGCTGGACAAACATATCACACTGGTTGGTTGGTCGGTTCTTACCACAAGTAAATAATATTTGATGTATTGCAGTTTTACACTTAGAATCAAGTTTTACCAGATTTTTAAGATGCGTCTGTACAACAACGTTCACGACGTCTGTGGCTCATAAACAAAAACAGTGGTTTTGTTACAGAGTAGAGAAAATGTACAAGTAGGATAACGTACATTAATGGTATATATGTGGTATATTTACACAGGTTTGGTGCTGATCTATAGCATTCAATTTCAGCTCATTCTGTCACTCTGTGACCCTTCATCTTCTTCCTTTATTTGCCTGATCGTTTAATTTAAGATGGAGGAGAATATCGTTATTAAGTACTGTACACGACTCCGTCCGTCCAATTGTTAAATTTCAATGTCGACTGCAGCAAGTGGAGACATGCAGGGGAAAAAGGCAGTCATATTATTTCGACCTGAACAATCCTGGCTAGACAGGAGCATCGCCCACGCTCCCTGTGTGTGTAAATTCTTCATGCCCCGATGGCTTCTCATCCTGCTGGGCGGTTGTCATCTTCCGCCAACGCTGGTCAAGTAGAGAGAGTTACATCATCACAACAGTTCCAGACGCAGAAAGTTAGGTGGACCAAAATAATGTGTCAGATAAATAATGTGAAATATAAACAAAATATACTATTTTAGCTAGAATGACCATGTCTTTAATTGTCAATGTTTAAGATGAGGCATATCAGAGACACTGACATTTTAAAATGGTGTCTTACAGTCAACAGAAATCACAAACACAAACAAAATATTAAGTGTAACAAGCTGTGCTCACTTTCAAAACATACCCTCCTACCCCAAACTCTAATTCTGTTCCTTCCTGAATTAATATGAACAACTCCTGCCATCCTGCACCCTATCGCTCAACCAGTTCCACATAGTAGTAGCTTTACTCATGAACTGCAGGGAATAGACATTAAACCAGCGAGTCGTGAAGGAGGTTTGTACCTGTATGATGCTGCCCTCGGTGGTGCAGAACATGTAGATGACGTATCCTGGGACCAGTACCATGGAAGACAAAGCCATGAACCAGCCAGTCACTTGGCCCCACAGTGGGTACACATACTTCCCCAAAGTCAGAGGGGTCATCTCAATGGCACTGAAGGTGAACACCCCCTACAATAAACAATTATGTTATTTAGTCCATGTAACCTCTTGCCTGTTAACAAATAAAAAGCTACAGAATGGGATGGGCAAGTCATTTGTATGTTGGAAGATGTCTCAATTAAAACTGGACTAAATTCAGAAATATTAAGTATTAATGAGGACATAAATGTGTGTAATCTATCCAGTAGTCGACAAGATATTTCAGTCTAGACCAAACCGGTGGACTGACCAGTTTAAACCATTCACATTTCAATTAAATTTAGTTTAACAGCTAGATTTATTTTGACCTGGAAATCATCATGATACTTAATCCATACTAAGCTATATCAATGGATACTTATCCAATGATATAGCTTTATTTAAGAGAACACTTCCTTTATCACTACAGTATAGTGAACATAAAGACATTGCCATGATTTCCCATAGGGCCTAAAGTACAAATCACTAAAGAGGAAACCAAGTCAGCCATTTCATCAATTTTCTGCCTATCGGCACATGCCGTGGCTTGAAAGGTTCATAGATCTCTGTGAGGGAGAACGTAGGGGGAAGTACATGTTAGGGTTTGACTTAGACAAACATATATTATGGGGGTAAAATCAATAATCTTTTCCTGCGTACCAGGCAGATCAGCGGAGTGAAGAACATCCAGCATAGCTTCCACCAGCCACATGGCCTATAGCCGATCATGTCCTCGATGTTCTTATAAAACCTTTCAGCTCCTATTGCACAAAAAGAGAGAAGGCCAAAGAAGAAGTCTGTGTTAATGGGGAGATAATAGTTACGAACAAAGAACAAGTCCTTATGGGGTGAAAGAGAGGGAAGGCTGATTGGATGGAGGGTTTAATCACAGAAAATGGATCAGATAAATGTAATTTCCTGAAATCCACATGCTTGATTCATTAGACTTGGCATGATATAGTCCATTTCAGCTGTGGTCGAAGCGCACATGATATAAAAAACATTTCCTACCATAAAACCAGGATATGGAAATGGTTTCGAAGAAGACGAGGAAGAGAAGGCACATCCCACTGGCGGAGTAGTAATCAAACAGCTTGAACACGTACAGACCACCCTGGGGGATTTAAACAGACACACATATCTGCTTTAGAGGCTGAATATTAATACCTCTCTTCATTGGATGAAATATGGATGATAAATGTAGACCACAGGTTGTTGTGAGATTATTTTTCGCATTAAGTTTAATGCATAAGGGGGGCTGTGTTGGAGAAATGTGCACAGTTCAGACAGGTGATATAATGTGATGTACCTGTGTGATGTTGGAAAAGCCGATGATGAAGGAGATGAAGCAGACAATGAGAATGAAGAGCTTCTTCCTCTTCCTCAGATGGTGGGGATATTCATCCATTAGAGCTGTGATGAAACCTTCCACTGTGCAGAACTAATAGATGAGACATGAGGCAGAGTGTACTTTAGTTTGTTAACGAAAGAGTACAAAGAGAAATATTATGTTTTTTATACAGTGAATTGTTCAATGCAAAATGGTCCCAAAAAACAACCTCAAGCAGATTTGAGGAGCAGGCTACAGAGGTCTGGTGAACACTTCTTTCTAACTCCATACCCCAAGATTTTGGGGGAAGGCGACAGACATGGGTCAGTAAAAAGATCAAATAAATGTAATGTTTGTACCTGACTGTCCAGGCCCAGCATCATTAGCATGGAGAAGAAGAGGATGGCCCACAGAGAGGACATGGGCAGCTGGGTGACGGCCTGAGGATAAGCTAAAAACGCTAGACCTGGACCTAAATGTCACATGGAAGAGACATAGATGTACACATTTATATATCTAGAAAACATAAGAAACAGGACACAACCAGCACTATTTTCTTTGCTCTTTGCTTGGAATTTGTCGTTGCACTTGGTGAGTCAGCCTCCAACATTTGAAAACATTTCCAAGGTTCCGAATTCACTTAAATGTGCAGCGAAGGACAGAAAGCACATCAATTTGTCTGAGAAGGCTTGTTCCATATAAAGGTCAAATACAGAACCTGTCCCAAGTTTTAAGAACATTTCTCTGCTGTTTAGAAAGAAGGCCATTAAAGTAGGATGGAAGGAAATTGCTGTAAATACACATTTAAGATGTTATAACATGATTTCTCTTACCATCAAGATAGAAAAACACACAAACCTTGTCACCCATTAAATACAGTGATTCAATACTTTTATTCTGGAAAACATTTGGGGTTTGTTTAAAGTTATAAACCCTGTTTTTTGTTATTTTTTGTTACTGATTGTCTATATTTTCTAGTAATTGCTATTTAGTGCATTTGCATTTTGTAATTACTTCTCAATATAGCTGTTGTTGCTGCATTGTTAGTGGCAGAGTCCGCCATTGCTGCACTGAATTGATTTACAGGAAACAAGAACCCACCAGTAAACACATGTTGTATATACTGATGTGCAGCTGAAATGTTTAATTGATTGGCAATTTACATATTTTGATTTCATGGTTCCAGCTCCACAAGATCTTTGCAATCAGCTTTTCCTTTTAATAATTTATACAGTACATTTATGTTTAATCATTTCTAAGGTTTTGCACTATTGGTTGGGCAAAACAAGCAGAATGAAGGTGTCACTTGGGGACTGGATAATTGTGACAGCATTTCTCAGTATTTTCTATTTTCTTTTATTTTTACAAACCAAACAACAGATTAATTGATATTAATCCATAATGAGAACATTCATTAAGTGCATTCCTATATTAAATGGTTACACGTTGCTCCATCTCAACCAACTACAACATTTAAATCATGCTATTTAATGCAATACTTTTACTTTGAATACTTTAAGTACATATTCATGATTATACTTACATATTTACATTTTTCAATGCAGGACTTGTAACACAGTGTTTTACAGTGTGCTATTAGTACTTTAAAGGATCTGAGTACATCACTGTATATCATAAAATAAGAAGATAAATATACTATAACATCTTCAAATGCATTCCTAATTGGAAGATACACAGAGCACCAAGGCGAAGATTTTAAGTCATTTTAGTACTGCACCTGATGCTGCTAATTCCTGGACAGGTTTCTTAGTGATATGGGACATGAAGCCGACAATGGAGAAGATTACAAAGCCAGCAAACATACTGGTGCAGGAGTTGATGCAGCACACTATGATGGAGTCCCTGAAGAAAAAAGAAAAACAATGAACAATCAGGATGAAAGAAGAGAAAGGCATCACCTATCAGAGAGGATGTGCACAGCTTGTTCCTACTTGTATACATCATTGTTGTAAGTGTTGTAGCTCCCCAGGGCGATGAGCGAGCCCAGGCCCAGTCCATAGGAAAAAAAGATTTGAGTAGCTGCATCCAACCACACCTGTCAGACAACAGCATGAGTCCATATTTATGTATGTTAGTCTACAAACATTGTGATTGGATGTGTGCAAACTGTTCACCTCAGACTGGATGAGCTTATTGAAGTCTGGAGTAATATAGAAGAGGATGCCATCTATGGCTCCAGGCAGAGTGACCCCACGGAAGAAGAGGATGAACAGCATGAAGTAGGGATAGGTGGCTGAGAAATACACCACCTAAGAGAAAGAGGGAGAGAAAACAACTTCTTTTTCGTACTCAAATTAACATACATTTCTATTCTGTCAAATCCAAAAACACATTTGTACAGAAGTCTGCATAAAAATGGGGTTGGGATTTTTATTCCAAGTTAATCACAACTCAAAGCCATTTCTCTTAAATAAATAAATGTCAAAAAGAGATGCAAACGGCCTTGTTGCCACAGTACACAGAATAAAAAATGTCCCAGCTACTAAAGTATTTCCATGGCTTCCATTTGCCAGAAGATCTTGCTGGAGGACATAGCCAGCAATTCAGAAGCATAATCATTATGCTTAATTGGTAATGTCCATCAAGGCCAGAGCCTTGGGGGAATTCATTTTTCTCACACACATTAAAATCCAATTATCCCTGGCAGTGAATGTGTAAATGTGTTTCAGCTCACATACATCGCTTCGACTTGCTGTAATTTAAAAACCCCAGGCAGTGGAGAAAATCTTTTTTTTTGTATTCTTTTTTAAAACTCTTTTCCTATCACCTCCAAATCTTCCAGCACTTTGAGATTGAATAATAACTTTTATTCGTCCACCTGAGTGAAATGATGGAGAGAGAGATGGGATACGGACAGCAAAATGACAGATGTAAACAAGGAATAAATACATACTAAGACATATCTATATCTAATAAACAATATTTGAATATAAGAGGGATCGGAATCAAATGATAAAGACAATTTAAAAGTCAGTCAGCTAACAGGTAAGCATATTGGCTTAAATGTAATCAATAAGTCATATATACAATTAGAATGGACAAGTTTAATGCACCATCAGACATCAAACAATTGAAAGAGAGTAAAACTCTGGTATCAAGAAATACTAATGAGCAAAAACAATGGCCAAGTAGGAAAATTGCATTGGCATTAATGACGTCCTTAAAACACAAAGGACTAATTAGTCCTCACACCAGTGCAACCTCACACATATAAATGATTTAACATCTCTAAAATGTGTAAATATCACCATCACTTGGTTTCCCCTAAAGTGAGATGTACTATTTTGAGATCAGTGGATACATTTTTCTAATTCTGGGACAGATCAATAGGCTGAGAAATGATAAATAATATCCACCTCATGTCAATGTGCTTTGTGATTAATGAACACACACAGGCAATCAAGGAGGAGGAGGTGATTAAATGATCCAATAATCAATCACACATATCTGGTCATGCCTGACATTTCCTGGCCCTAAATGATAAAACAAACCAATTATAGAAGATTAGTTCTTGTACTCTAGTGCCAGCGTGGTCTAATGGATTAATGGACCAAAGGTATGACACATAAACCTTTATTAACTACTGATCATGGAAACGAGACAAGAATCATGTATGTCTGACTAGAGCCTGCACAACATGCGCATATTGACAATTATACCATGATGATGTTTAGTAAGTAACCACCTAAATCAGTCTGTTGATAATATTTGCTAATTATCACTAAACACAAAGTACATTTAAGGCTGTTGGAGTTCTCATTATTTATTTCATCATAAATCAAGTATTAGACAAATAAAAATGTGTTGCAATTCATCCTGAGGAGGACATTAATATCTGCACGAAAAATTCATGGCAGTCCATCCAATTGTCATCCAGACATGTCACTAAAAAACAGAAATGCAGGTGGTGCACATGTATGTCTGGCAATCTGTTGATTATTTGTTAAAATATTTCAGTCTGGTTCTCTGAATCAGTTTTTCTCTTTAATCGGCCAACAACAACAACAACATCCGGAGCCGTTCTGTGACTTATCATTTTTGCATGATTAAGGTTCAAATATGCAAAACAGAGAGAAGGATTCTCAGATAAAGCAGACTGTTAGATGTAGCAGAAGCAGTCTGCGGGCCAAGAAAAAACAGAATGGGGGAATAAACAAGTACAGAGTCTGACCTTCCCCGTCCATTCCACTCCTTTCCAGATTGAGAAATATACGAGGACCCAAGCCAGAGCCAGAGTGCCCACTAAGGGCCAGCGAAGCTGTCCCGGCTCCTCCAGACCACTAGACAGCTGGTGCATGTTACGCCTACATAAACACACATCCACACTGAATTCAGACACAGATAAGCACAAATAGCTTCCAAAAATAGTTTCAATGCTTACTCACACATTCTTGTACACACACTGGCAGGAACATATCTTGCTGACTTACTCCCAGAACTCGGTGACAGCGCTGGTCAGGTTGGTGGTGTCTGTCAGACTGTAGTTGGAAAAACATTTCTCTGTGTTCCAGGGGTTATCACAGCTTTGCCAAGGCAGCTCCTACCCAGAAAAAAATAAACAAAAATATGCTGCAATATTTCCAAGTTTTTGCATTCTATATTTTGGCACAAAGCAATGTTATATATATCAGATGTAGCATTTAAATAAACACACAAACCAACAACATCAACATCACCAGAACATATTTTTCGGCTTTCTCTCACTGAAAACATTAACTGATGTAAACACAACAATGAACAATATATTTTTTTTTTTTCTCCTTGCTTCTCAATCCTCCATTTTTCCCCACTACAAGAGCCTCGAGCACAATGCCTGCAAAGTCTTTAAATTTCTTCCACCAGGCTTCTTTGAGCTGGCCAGTCACGCAGAGCTTTACAAAAGCCCAGACAGAGAAATAAAAGCACTGTAGAGGTGGTAAACAAGGCCCAAATATTATTTTTTTTCTCTGTGTGCATGAGGTGGTGAAGACATAGCTGGAAGTAACGGTGTATGAAATCTGAATTTTGATTATACCTAACATCCATTTTCTAAAATTGCTACTCCAGAAATACTGCTTAGTGCACCTTCAATTTAACCACTTAAAGCAACATTATGCTTTAAGTTTTCTACCGTTAAATAAATACATTTTGATGCTACACTGACTATTTCAGTCATTTTAGTGAAACCGGATCATATTTTGGGGGGAAAATTGAGATGCTTGAACCAAGTTTTTGATGTTTTTACCTGAAAAATGAAACAATAAATCCTCAAAATTGTTGCAGCTTGATTTCCTGATAATAATTTCCTCTCCTTCAAATATTAAGCTTTTAGTTTAGCTTTGCTCCCTACAGATTAATTATGTAACATACCGAACCAAAGGAGTTGAATAAGTAGTAGAGGGCCCAGGCAATGATGATGATATAGTAGATGTTGAGCCAGAAGGACAGAACCACAGAAGCTAAACCAACACCTGAGGAAGGCACAGGCACAGACAACAGCATTGTACAGTACAATACTTGATAGTTTGGCAAACAGTAAAATGTAATATAATATGCAAGGAGCAAAATGGCAGACAGAGTAAATATTAGTTATTCATCATGTTCTAATCTTCATCATCTCGACCATTGTTATTTAGCTTTTTCTTGTTGTTTGCTTGCCCTTGGCTTTGAGTATCAGTTGGCACAGCAGCACACTCACTATCACCATTGCCATCTGTGCTGGCAGGAGATAAAATATGTCTCTCTCTAGCTCTTTGAGCTTAGAGGCAGAGGTATAATTGCCACCAAACAAGCTCTGGCTTCTTAAAGCCAGATGAGAAACGCTGTCATGAAACTATTTTCAATTTGTTTTTGTCTTTTCTGTTTCTGCACCTCTTTGGTAGTGTTGTATCCTTGCTATTTGCAATATTTATTTCAAGTCAGTAACAACCTGATTTCAAGTGAAACAAAAAACTGTGTGGAAAAAGAGTGCTAATAAATAAAATGTCTGCTTTTTCATATCCGCAACAGAGGATCATGTGAGTAGGTAAAATTATATATGTAAGGTTAAATGATGAATGACCCATATCTACCTTTCATCATAGGCATGAGCTTCCACACCCCCAGGCCTCCCACTGAGGTGAACTGTCCTAGAGATGTCTCCAGGAGGAAGAGAGGCATCCCAGCAAACACCAGGGTCAGAAAGTATGGGATCAGAAAGGCCCCTAAAGAGATCACAGATAAACAAAACATGTTTGGTAAGATGATTTAGGTAGTAATTCAATGGATTTTATGTTTGAAAACCTCCCAATTCCCAATCAGCAGTCTTCGAATATATGTAATTCAAACATTTTCATAAGCAATACAATCAAATACGTCAAAATAATATCCAAAATGCATTTTAATGTAGTGATGTGACTTAGATTGACAGCTCAAAATATAATGTAGGGATTGTATAAAACCTAATTATTCGATTTAAAGAAATGAAGTTTATTTTTATTCATTTTAGACTGAAAAAGAAATAAAATATTTCTGTAATATTACGCTAAGAATGACATTTTCCCCTCTAGTTTGTTACAGCACAGCCCCTCTCTAAAGAGCTATTTTATTATTATCATTTTATCTGAAAAAGAAAATGCAGGAGACATCTTCCAGAGAACACACAGAAAGTTTCTGTAAATGGACCTTATTCTCATAAAATGTATTCTTAAAGGGCAACTTCAGCTGTTCCCTTATTAGTTTTGTTAATAAAGCTTCCGAGAAGGGAATAATTTGGTGCACTGGAGGGGCTGAAAAGGACAATTTAGCGTTTGTGAGACTAGGAAAAGGTTAGCTTTAGAGGTAGTAAAGTCAAAGCGGCAGCAAGACATTTATAGGCTTGTCTGAGAGTGAGGCCAGACTACAGATGTTTGGAGGAAGAAAAGTGAAACTCTAAAGGGACTAAGATGGAGTTAGAGTCTTACTTAGAAAAGCTGCATACAAATTAAGATAGGGACAGGTTAACCTCTACATATGCCCCCCATTGGGCCTATAGACCATCCAATGGATGTTATAGCTCCCATTCTGAAAGAAGTGCTTTGAGTTAAGAGGTTTTATATAGATCAGGAGGCAATTCTAACAGTGTTAGGGAAGACAGCAGATACTGGATGGCATTAAAAGTGTAGAGACATCAGGCCTTCCAAAAAAACTCAAACTGTGATTCCTGCCATGATTGTTGTGAGTTCCTACTAATCAGTTTAACCGAGAGGTTTTGAATGTGTAAAAGCAAGACGCTGTCGGAGCCTAGCAGTATGGAGGACTGTGCCAACAGTCTCAGGGAGGAAGTGGAACCCAAAGGAGGACCTGAGGGGGGGGTTTGGACACCTTCATGAAGCAAAGCAACAGTAGTTGGCATGAGGATGGTTGTAGAGGAGATTCACAGGCAAGAAGATGCTGCTAGATATTTGTGCCAAAATTGGGAAACTGTAGAAGATTGTTTGGTCATAAGGTGGCTCCAGCAACATGCTAGTTAGCTTGGCAGGGTAGTTATTTCAACAGGTTGTTTGGTTCATTTGGTAGCTTAAAAGAGAATACACTATGGCTTGCCAAGATGCGGTAGTTGAGGTGGATTATTTGACTTGACGACGCTGCCAGTGACAGAATCTACTTGGTTAGGATGCTGTTAGCTGGTGATATTGTAGACAATATAACCTGCTACAGAGGGGTTGTGTTAAGTGTGTAGGCGCAAGTAAAGTGCGCGGGTGGGTGGGTGGGTTCTGGAAAGCTGAAACCACAACAGAAGGCACAGTCGAGCCTTCTGTTGTGGGCCCAACTTACTTGTTGCCCACCTGTCAATCCTGTTGGATGGACAAGTGAGTAGGCCATGGTAATTACATGAACTGAACTAACTTGAAACTGTTTGTAGGTCTTTTGGTTCCTTCAGTCTTGTGATAGGACTTACCTCCCCCATTCTTGCCACACAGGTAAGGGAACCTCCAGACATTTCCTAAGCCAATGGCGTATCCCACACAAGACAGTAGGAAATCAAACTTTCCCTTCCAGCTTCCCCTGTCGGGTAACTCTTCTTTTTTCTTCTTTTCATCTGCGGGTGCCACAGGATCCAGATCCTCAAAGGGAACTGCTTGTTTGACCTCTGTTGGGGAGTTTAGGTCCACTGTACTCTGCCCAGTCTTCCCCATGGTGGGACCACTACAGACCAATGGGGTCAGGAAGTCACTTGGTCCTCACAACCTGTTATGATGACGAATTAAAGTCTCTGTTCCTATCCGGCTGAGTCTTTCACCCTGAGTCTGGTTCTTGATTCTACAGTTTCAGGACAATGTGAAGACACTGAATGTTCAGAGAATCTGTAGACAGAACAAGAATACAAGATGTTTTTAGAGGTGGTACGACAAATATCTATAGGCAGTGTTTGACAGTGTTGTAGTGGAGTGGAATAGACTACGACTCAAATTACAATTTGATGATGTTACATTTTATGGTCTTTTACAGCCTTTTTATTAACTTCAGCAACTATATAGCTCCCAAAACTAAAGCCAACAGCTAACATAAATCAGTGAGAAAATAAAAACCTAGAGTTCCTTCACAGACAAATGTGAATCAGGAAGACTGATGACGGTGGATCACATAGGGTATGTTTTCTGGTTCAAAGGGTGATAATAGTATCACAGGGGTCAGAGTTCAGGTTGACCTGTTGGCTAGGGAGACTTTTGCAGAACCATTAGCCAGCATAATAAAACTGTATAATATAATATAGGCCAGTATAATATCTGGATGGTCCATGACTAAGAAAGTGTTGGACTTGACAAGCAATGATATTTCCCATTTAGTATTGGGTGCAACCAACACATTTTTGTATTATTGATTAATCTGCCATTTTTTAAAATATTTATTGATCAGTCAATTAACCTATGACATGTCCGAAAACAGTGAAGAAATACAAATTATAACTTCTAAGAGCCCAATTTGACACTTCAAACTATATTATTTTGTCCAACCAAAATACGAAACAGAGAAAAGCAGAAAATACTAACTATTAATGAATCAAGTAATTGACTAATTAAATATCTTTTCATCTCCAAATGCTTCCAGTATGATACTGGAATAATATCATGGAGATGGGTAAAACAGCTTTTGCTGAGCACACTCATATTGTCTTTCCCACATGTTGAAAAAGATATATTATAATAAATCATGGAGGCATAATAATTACACACAAGAAAGGTTATCATCTGATTAATAGCAACAGAAGAAGCGTCATTGGTCTGATATGAGCAGGCAGGTGCCACAATCCGGGTCATCCTTGAGAACACCGCACCGTGCATCTTAATCACTACTGACACACCCCCTACCTCACCTTTTTTTCCAGTCCACCACAGTCAAAATCACGGTGAGTCATCACAATAGCAAAAGATGGGAAAAGGTGAGGAAAAACCTTGATGAAAATACCACAGAGGTTTTACTATGTGGTATAAAGGTTGCTCACACTGAGGAATATAAATGTATAAGTATGTATACTTCTACTGTTAAATCAAATGGTACATTTTTATTAAGAATTATTACGCCTTTGATTATCTGTGAAATACTCCATGAACTCATGTCTGGATGATATCACATGGTCAGGATGTTAACTGAGAGGAAGTTGTTCATAATTAGCAAATATTGATTGCCCCAGATCCCTCCATGTCATCATTAATGGCCTTTTGCTGTAACAAGAACAAAAAATACTCTCTGCTCAGCCCTGATATTATTTTAGGGGACATTTCACTGCTTATTTCTACATGATGAGAAGCTTTGAAACGGCAGGATCACGCTGAGTTGTCTCATTGTGTTATTCTCCTGCATACTTAATCATCAACCATGTTACACTGATTCTTAAAAAAGCCTGCTGCACTTCATTATCTGTTCTGATTCATTGTGCTCACTGCAGTCAATGTATTCAAATGTATATTCATGTTCAAAAGCGACACCTTTGCATAATTTAATCAATCATTTATGCCTACTGGCCTTTGATGTTCAATGAAAATAAGTATTACCAAAGCGCACTGCACAGATGATTTTCATTTTAAAATAGAAAAGTAGTGCAATGTAATGAAAGAAGTCAGAATGATAAGTTTAAAACTGTGATGTTCAGTATAATCAGTATCAAACATGTTCTCCCCTGCTGTAAAGTGAATTAAGTTCCACACAGTGTAAAAAGCAATCAACTTCAATTGGGCGCCATACTGTGCTATGATGAAAAATGTACTTTCAAATTGTTGTCTAGGTGAGCATCTGCTTCAAAAACACATCAATAATATTAATACTAATACTAATGCAGAACACATCAGAGATTCTCTTTGAAGATGTCATCCATTTAAATTCAGAGTAGAACATGCTGTTTATGACAGTGGAAACTTCAGATGCCTTTTTTATTTTGCTGTTTGCAGCCAGAAAAGTCTTGTTAACAATCACAGCAAATGTTATTAACAAAGAATTTCAATCAGTTAGTAAGTCAGATTGTTAATATATTTATTTTCATGGTCCATTTAACTTAAACTTTATTATCTTTGTTGTAGACAAATTATACTGTCACTGACCGAATACATCATAACTTAATGACAGGTTTAAAGTACAGAAAGAAAGGAGGACAGGGAATGAGGTGAATCCTACCTGAGAGATTGTCCAAGTCCTTTGTCAGATCATCAGCTTCAGTTCTCTACACCTGCACCACAAAACCCCTGAAACTTCAACTTAACATCCGAAGAAAAAATGATCATCTTTGAGTCAACTGTGAAAAGCTTCAAGCCTAGCTTCAAGCTCCAGGCCCAAATGAAGCCAAAACGTATCTGCTGCCCGAAAAGCCGTTTTTGATTTTGCAGCTCTTTCCTGTATACTGTATTTTGAAGGACCTGTGGCTGTTCCTGTAGAGGGTATCGAGTGTTTGATAATAAAGTTCGACCTGTGCTTCTGCTTTGATTACTGCTCAGCTCTGACTAGTGAGGCCCCGAGGCCATGGGGGATATGTCAATTGCCCAACTCTGGTAGGGAACTTTAGCGCAAGCAGTACTGTGTGTTTGTGCTTGGTGCGTATGTGTTTGTTGCGATAGACGAGGTCAGCTCTTGCCAGCACCGTTACCATGGTATTTCCCAACAGAGAAGGGCCGGATCAGTGAAAGAGCTCGTGGAGTTTTGGAAAATGAAATGAGGGACGACTGCTGGCAAGGGCCCTGGAAATGTATGACCACAAATGCGGTCATGCAAGTATCAGATTCAGCACATAAAGTGACCTAATATTCATCTTCAGTGTCCCCACTCTAATGACAGGGAGGAAATGTAGGGCAGGCTTAAGTGTATGAGTGCAAAAGAAGTTTTATATCTCTTCAAACTTTAAATTCAATCGATATTTATGTGATATGCAGTTACCCATGCCATATGCCCTCAATCTTTGGCAATGCTCCATCTTGGCCTCCATCTTCAGACATATAGTAACCCTTTAGGTTCTATAAACAGCTGCCAAATGGACCATTGTGCCCAGCATGTAATGCAGGTCAGTACACATATACAGATACAGAGACGGAAAATTTAAAGACTGAGGTCGAGAAAGCAATGCGCCACTTTATTATATCTAAACTGCCATGTTATACCTTTGAGAAGGCCACTTCAGTAACTTCATTTCAATAAGCTCCAGCTCTGTCTGTAAGTCATGGGTGCCAAATAGTGCTGGTGCCTCTAAGGGATATCCAAGCAAGACTCTGACTTACTTATTAACTTCTCGGATCACTGAATTTCCCCAAGATTAAGTCTACTGTATAGTATATATTAAACTATTGCTCTTAAGACACAAGTGCAGTTGTTGCACTCATAATGTTCACAGTGACATTGGGTATATTGTCTTTTTTAATTACTCTAGTGACAGTAAAACAATGTATTCATTAATATTAACAGGATTAGATATGAGGCATGAACCCCTCTTGTTTCTCCTGGCAGGTGGCCTCCTAATGTTAATATCTGCTCCAGATATTTTATCACCAGCCAATTAGAAAGACTAATGAACATCCCCACAATGGCCCTGGCAGCACTGTAACCAATGCCCATTGGTGTCTTGGTGGGTGGGGACAGTCGGTTGATACTGGGTTTCAAAAGTGAGAGATTAAATGATATTAGAAGCTTAATTACACCCGTAGCGAGCCGCTTCTATCAAAAACATATTTAGTGCAATCTCTGGTGAGGTTTATTGTCCATGCGGACTCCAAACGATGAATGCTGGTTAAATTGGAGTTGTCAAAGCTGGTTTTCATCAATCTGTTTACAGCGTCGCCCCGATCAATGCAGCCTAATTATGATTCCAGAGTGTCCCCGGGCAAGAATAATAGGGAGCGATTATGTAGGTGACAGAGGCAGACAGAGAGAATGAATGTCATGAAGAAAAAGTTAAGTTTGTCAGAGTTTTGAGAATTATGTCAGAATTTGATAACAGAGAATGAAGAAACATGCACAGAGATAGAAATAAGGAGAGACATGGAAAGCAGATGTGGTGGTAAAGAAGTGAGAAGCTAAACTTTCTCACAGATTATCATACTTTGTCCAAAGTCCTGTTTAACAGCATTTAGTTCTTGCAGTAATGCTTGTTGGATTTCCAAAACAAGCTCAGAATTTGGTCTCCCGCAGGTTTCTTAATATTGAGCAGTTAAGGCACCAAGACCAAATACAAATGTAGTGTGAAATAGAAAAGCTACAGGAGGAGAAACAAACCCATGTTTCATTACCTGATTCACTCTTGTGACCACTTTGTTCTGTATTTTAAACACTTTTGGACATTTCATTTATTGCATATAAACTCCTGTTGCTCCGTTTGTGAGGTGTGGCGTGGTTTTGTTTAGGCCATTGTTAAATCCAACGTGACGTCTTTACTCTGGAACAGTGGCTTAACTTGGTACGGATACATCTGAGATTTGCTGAGTCTGCATGCCCAGATATAAACTTCAGCAGCGCAGTCATTTGTATGCAAGAGCTCTGCTTCTGTCACTGCGTAATGAGTGCCTGTAGCAACATCCAAACAATTCCACAAAAAGCAGATCAATGGCTCATATAGCACAGGCAAAATAAATCATGTGTGCATGCTTTGAAAATGTTAAATTCTATAAATTCTCAATATTTCTTTGGATCAGTGTTTATATATAATACTGTAAGTTCATGTGGGAAAGGCCTCTGCAGCTACCCTGTTACTAGTGAGGAGGACTTCATTTTGCTCATCACATTAGCTTCAGAGCTGCTCTGTATTACGATAATATGATAAATGACGCAGCAAATCCAGATGTTGTTTTGTTGCAGAAAAGCAAAACAGTCAGCAAATCCTGGAAGCCACTTAAACAGCTGAGTAATGCCTCGTACA
This sequence comes from Larimichthys crocea, assembly GCF_000972845.2. NCBI lineage: Eukaryota > Metazoa > Chordata > Actinopteri > Sciaenidae > Larimichthys > Larimichthys crocea. The sequence continues at coordinate 7,306,106 of NC_040030.1, read as the reverse complement.
CTCACACATGACAAACTTAATAAATCATCTTTGCATTGTTTAAAAATATTTTTTTAACCAACCAACCATTGACCCTCCACCACTGTTGGATGGATTGCCATGAAATTTGTACAGACATTGTCCTCAACATTTACTGGATGGATTCAAAATTTTGTACTGAAATGGTCGTACATCCTAATAACTTTGGTGATCCCTGACTTTTACTTTAGTGTCACTAACAGGCTGAAATGTCCAGTAAATCTTAGTTTACGACCAGATATTTGCAAAACTAATGACGTTGCCATCATTCTCACCTGGACATTGTGTAATTATCAGCATGTAAGAAACGATGGCCATGAAAAAACACAAAACGGCATATCTAGAGCCAGTGTTTGGTTTGTTCGTTCAGGACTACTGAAGAAAAGGTCCCTTATAAGGTAACAAAAACATAACAATTCTTATTTTTATTTGATTATTTGCACTAATGAAAACATACTGGACCTTTAAAGACAGTTTCATAGAGCCGCCAGCATCGCTACTTGCCTTGTTCATAGAGTAATAAAGCCTCAATTAAACTGGTCCGCAATAAGACAGTCTAAGGACTAAAACTCTTGCAGTCACTGCAATATTTTGGTGACCGTAACATCCACGTTGTAATATTTTTAACCACTAAAACTTTTATTCAGAGTCAATATATCATAAAAGTGGTAGATTTGTATTCTATTCAAATAACTATTTCTCAATAACAGAAATGGGCCACTGTTTAGAAAAAGAAGAGGCCTCCTTGTGAGCTGACTTTAATTCACAGCACGTGTTGTGGTCTGTGAATCAATGCGGGGGTTATTATAAAGCAAGGAACACCCAGAGGCAATTGGCATGCATAGATAGGAGGCTAATATTACCAACGTTTTCCTCTAGTAATGCAGCAGGACGATGGATGCCGCATACATTTCCACAGGTTAAGGACAAACGTGGGGTGAGGCACACATCAGAGGGAGTATGATTGTGTTAATGAGAGGGAATAAAGTGAAAAGATGAAAGATGACGAGGGAGGCAGGGGCAGAAAATCACTGAAAAGATTGAGGGGGGGAAAAAGGTGTAGATATGAGTTGGGAGGCAGAATGAAAAGATAGTGAGATAAAATGGGAAAAGTTGATATGTCGCAATTGTGCCTGGGTAGATAAGAGAAATGAGATGAAAAGATACATAGAAACCGGAAAAAAAATGACTGCAAGACACCGAGGAAGATTGTTCCATCGCTGGAGATAGAAAGAAAAACAGAGAGGGAGAACATCAGATAAAAGAAGTGACAGAGGGCACTGAAACGTCTTCATTCCGGATACACGAATCCAGGAGAGTTTCAATGGCATCACTGCAGAGTGTGCGATTCCTCCCTCGAGATCCATCAACCACCTCATTCTCCATTTCATTCTGGTCTCCTTCCATTACCTCCGAGTCATGTTTTATCGCTGCGACTGTCTCAAACCCTTGTGACCTTGTTATAAGCAAAGTCATTGTCCTTAATATGTCCCACAACAAATTACAACAAGGCACGGTCAATATAAAAGCCCTAAAGAAGCAATCAAGCAGTTTGGAACAATCTGTTACCGTGATGCATTCAGTGTTACCTTCATCTTCAACTGAACGATAAGTTTAGACTTCTTTTTCACCTCTTGTCCCGTGACAACCGTATCTGAAACAATCAAAACCTTCATAACGTTAGACATAAAGTGTGTTTGGATGGATTGGAAACAAAGAATTTGAGACATTAAAACGCGAGTTTAACATCTCAGAGTATTTATTAAAGCAAAATGCAACCAAGTGCAACACACTGGGCAAATACAAGGTATATGAAGCATTGGTGCTCAAACAAGTCACATGTAATGGCATCCAATTAGCTATAGAGACAAAACTGTAAACATGTTCATTTCTGCTGTGAAATTGGACATTTTAACACGGGCGGCTTATGAAGCTTCCCGTGACAGCACCCACTTGTCAATCAAAGCAGCCTCTCTCCTAATTATGCATAGCTTTAAACCTCATTATCTGAAATTGTGAATGCATTTATCATGAACAATGATCTATTGAGAGCATTACAAACAGTCTTGTTTCAGGATGACGTTTCTAGACAGCCCTTAAGGAACTTCAGTTTTTGGCATTTCTCCATTGGCTTCACTTCACAGCCACACTTGGTATACACCAACAATAAACCTACCATGATGTCTCGAGTCACTGTTTTCGAGCAAGAAAAAATGGCGCCCTCCCTGGTTATACACGTAGTAATAAAAAAAGAAATTGAGAATAGCGTAATTTTTTTACATAAAGCTTAATACAATTAATCGCGCTTTCTCCTGCTGGCCGCTAGAAAGAATGCAGCTTCCCTTCACAGACCTTGAAGCGAAATATACTGTCGTGGAATATACCATATGTTGAACATTTAATTTCCTTTAATCAGATTGCATACTGTATATATAATTAAATGGCCTGGTTAAGACATCAATAATTCCCTGACAAGATAATTACCATTCAGCCTCATGCTAGTAATGATGATAATATCACACAGCTTGTGGAGAATCCATCATCCGATCATGATTTGATGTGATATAATACGTCCTTACACAAAAGAACATACAAAGAGTATGTACAGTATAGCTGAGACAGGGCCTCATACTGTAAGACACAGATACAGTGCATATATGTGATATACCACTTAAAAATAAGTATGTTTTCACATTTTTCCCCACATTTTTTCCCCGATAACGTGATATCCCTAAGTGGATTTTGTTTTGTTTGTTTTTTAACTTAAGACTCATTTTTTATCATTTTGCACTTATCATTTGCAAATATAGGATTGAATATTTGGCATAATAAATACACTCATGCTGCATCAAACACCAGACAGAATGATTAGTCTTGATACTAATGCAATAAATTAAATTATGAGTCCAAAATCTTAATTTGTGATGATTTCATAAAATGCATTTGCGATCTCTGCCGTCAGATGCTTTTTGGAAAGGGGCCCAGACTCAGGTCAGTGCTTCTTTAAGAGGAGACATTAACACTAAAACTAACACACTCTACTGTTGCAGTACTGTCAGCACTAAAAATAGTTCAGTGACCAAGACTGTTGCTTCTGGGAATCATGTGATCAAATAATTTTGGTTAAATACAATTTTAAAAAGTGTGTTTTTTGGTTGCAATAATAAATGCAGACTGGAAGGCTTTTCTGGGCGACATGCCCTGAAGCAATTTGCTCGGCTGGATTAATTTAGGTGAATGTCTCCTGTTTTTGTCTGCGCTTTCTTTTCTTTCTACTATCAGCACTGGAGGTATTGTCACAACCCGACTTAGGGCTGGACAAAGAGACAGTACATGGGTTGTAACTATGTTTTTTTATGTTTATGTTTTTTTATTCTTAAATAAAAGTAAAAAATTGATTTACAGCAGAGTAAATTAAACCAAACTGAGAGAGAAAGAGAGAGAGAGAGAGACTGTAACCAGCTTACACGGTGAATCTAGGGGAGTCAAACCTGATCCACCCTACAAGCTCCTGCAGGAAGAGGGAAACCTGTCCAGAGGGTTGTCACAGCATGAAGTATATTGCAACACATTAAAACGTAATAATACTATATAAAAAAAAGATACAACTGTTGTGACTGAGTCACTTTACAACAGCAGACTGTGGATTTACACACTAATCTTCCTCCCACATTTAACTTCATAGGAGAAATGTCCCCCTGGTCTTGAAATATCTCAGTTTTTTTTTTACAAGCTATTCTGTCTTATCTTCATTTAGTCTCCAGCAGAGCTGGCTTCGCTTCTGTTTCTTTCTCTTCTGCCTTTTATGAGTCAGAACGAGGGAAGGGAATACAAAGATATCAGGTATCATTTGGGGAAGATCGCAGCTCATTAGTGAAGCGAACTAATGATGCAGCTCAATGTGATATCCCAGCACGCTCAGATATGCTAAGTGGTTTCTAAGTCCAAGCCTAAAAATTCAAAGCTCAGAGATTCAATATTATGTGTTTTAAAGGGGAGAGGCTGATGACATCATTGTGATGTCATCAGAGTTATAATCAGATTTTGTTTGGGACTTTGGATGTTTAGCAGAAAGATGTGTTACAAGCTAGAAATGTGGAGTTTGAACAAATATCTTCTGTTTTTTTTAATATTTTATTTGTCACACATTGTTTGGTACAGTACAAGAAGACATTTGTAAGAATTTTAAGGTGAAACTTGATCTTCTTTTGTCGAACACTGGGTCAAAATAAAAAATAAAAAACATCACTCACAACAAAATCACTGGTATAAACCCTATATATATATTTTAATTTATAATGGCTATTTAATTGTTGTTTCCATGACAGCAGACTTTGTTCATCTTGTTGCATTATGTATTTCCATGACATGTAGATATAGTTGTTGTGGGTACCAATTGCTGGAGTTTTCCATTACAGTAACTTTGTAATGTTCTGCAGCTGATTAGTGGCTGGTTATGTAAAGGCTGATGGGTAGATGCTCTAATTATAAATACTGGTGTACCTCTTGTGAGAACATATAGTTCTATATCTGCCCTCAGGCAACCTGTAGCTTTTAATTTAAGCAGAGAGTCATCAATATATAAACTGGGGGCATGATCTTGAATATTCCTAATACTTTTCTATCATAGCTTCCAGTTCCAGAATAAAAGTTACCTTATGTCACTTAGCTTGGTCGCTGGTGAGCTTTTAAAAACATACTTTGTCAGGACTGAGGGTCATTTTGGGGGCAGTCAGGAGAGGTGGCAGGCAACTGGGTGGAATAGCATGTTAATTGAATGCCGGTTTGGATCACACAGATGACTGAACTCGGCGTTATGATGGAGCAAGTTCATGTTCACCAATCACACATATCCTTTGACATCACATATATACACACACATTAACAAAAGTGTTTTATCTTTTTTAAGGATAGAAAGATGCACTGACCTGTGGAACATGATTGTTTTCTTGCTATAAAACAGGAAACATTCGTTCACTGAGCTAATAAGCTGATCATTGTATCGAATGTTTGTCCTCGCTGGTCAGAAATCAATTTGTACAGAATTAACAGAGACACGGTGTACCAGGATATGTAGCACACTGACACTTTAATGAGCTGTATAAAGTTATCAGCATTTTCTGCACAAGTATAAACACATATAATGAATTGGCGATAACATTCATATTGTGAAACAGAATTCTGACTCTAAAATTAACTCAAATAAACTAAAATGGAGAGATATCAAAAAGAGTGTACAAACATTTAATATCAAAGATAGCACGATTACAGTGAGATTACATTCAGCAACGTGTTTTAAAATTTTACATTGATAAACATTATAGGATGTAACAGTTCTGCCACCTGCACACATATTGGTGTATAGGAAAATATACATTGTATATACGGTTATATATGGTTAAAATTTGGTTCCAACACAGAATCCAAAATGCAAAGCTAGGCACCCATGACAAAAATCAAGTCCTAAACGTATTGACCTTTTATTATTGCAAACAAAGGCTACATATCTCCCAGGACCTGTATATGTCAAACATCAGTGCAACGGTGTGTTAGGTTTCCTGTATTGTGATTAGCTGCAGGGTGGAAGCTGGTAAGGAGTGTGTACGGTTAAGCAAGGAGGGTGTGCGATTAGTGGATAAAAGCTACTTAGAATAATAAGAGAAAAGTAGTCCTCGTGTCTCATTTTAGGTCTAAATTGAGTTTGCTCAGTACATATTGATGCAGTACCTGATACTGGTTGCTTTAGGGTATTTATGGCTAAACATAAACACTGTAAACTCGCCTCATGCATTAAACAGTAACACACAGTAACACACCCATTGACTTTTGTACCATAAAATAATAGATTTTAAGACTTTACACCCATTGACTTTTGTACCATAAAATAATAGATTTTAAGACTTTTTGGTGCTTCATTGATGTGTAATTAGGTGACTTTGTGCTCCAGATACAATCACTCACAAGAAATACTTCTTAGCATGTTTTGGTGAAACTGGATCACATTTTATGGAGAAAATGTTTTCTGCTTTCCCTCTGATATCATCCAGCTGCTGTGCATCAACTCTGGGCGTCTCTGTAGCTGTTGTTAGCTAATGTTAGCTCAGTTTGTTAGCTGTGAGCTGTGAACACTACACCACAACCATTTTGGACCATCGGGAAGAGTGAAGTTTTGTGGCCCAGGGTGTGGGGCATGCAGATGGGGAGAGCAGAGTCAGTGTTGAGCTAGGTAAACAGGCAATGCAACTTTTTTTTTTTTACCATATTTGAATGAAAACTGGGAATCAAAAAGAACTAAAAATGAATAAAATTCAAACAATACCCAACCCTAATTGTATATGCATATGATATTTACGTTTATATGCATTATAAAAAAATAAAAAAACGTTTATAAAACTTTATGAAATTTGTCATCAATGACCATCAAACCATCGCCATCTTGTCGTTTCCTTCCTCCACTCTCCTGTTTGGCGGGCTCTGGGCCTCGAAGATGACGCGTCTACACAACTGAAGAATGGGCTTATGTGGTTGAGCCTGGCGTAGATCACTGGATGGTGTGGTCATGTTTTTGGGATTCTGATTGTCGGATTGAAAATATAATGTTATGAAACATACTCATGCGCCCATCATTGTCATAGTTAACTGCTGAGAATTTTTTTTTTTAATTAAATCATATTTAAAAATGACCAAAAACAGATACTGAATTCACTCACCTTATAAAGTGTGATCAAAAGGAATACTGGAATACACATCAGTGGTATGAAGATAAGTAGAGCGCCCAGTGCTTTGGCCCAGTGGCCGGGTTCAAAACCATACACGTAAATGGCATTTGATTGTAGCAGGGTATATATCAGTGTGAGCTACGGGACAGGAAATGGACAAGTTAGATTTAGCTTTTTAAACAAATGTAGTGGTGTAAAATGGACTAGGTAAACAGGCAAATTCAGAACTATTCTCCAATCGGCAGAGCTGTAGCTTCTGCTAATGCATCATTCTTTCCTCGTTCTCCTAATGTCTCAAGGTATAATGTTGTTATATCTGCAAAACGTGGAAAAACACATGTTGTGTTTATGTGTGTATTGTTGAAAAGAGAGAAAACATCAGATTTAGATAGAAAACATTGCATTGTGTTGCAATATAGAGTTATTTGCTGGGATGCAGTGACATTTAAACCTGCAATAATTGATTTTTTGGCCACTTGGGGGCAGCACAACATGCTGTAAACACAACATATCGTTACCTTATGCAGTTGATATAGCAAACATATCAAACTTGTTAGAAAAAAGTCGCGTATTTACACAGCAAAATAAGGAATTATATGGAGTTCAGTTTGTAGCCACATGGAAAATTTTATTTCAATATTTAGCTCTGTTTTTGTCTCCTCCAACAACAAATATCTGGATCTTTAGTTGCTAGATGTTTCACTTTTTTTCCAGCTAGTTGCTAACCTTCCCTGTCTGCCTTTTGGTGGTAGACACGGTGGGTCTGAGAGCGGTGAGAGTGAGGCCAGATAACTAAAACAATGAGCTCAAAGACAATAAAACACAATTAAGTGTGAGTGGCTACTCCAGTATCCGACAAAGGCAGCAGTCTCTCCTCTTATTTTCAAGCTCAAGCAATTACTGATGATAAAAAATAAATATGTGAAGGCCCGGAGGGAAAGAAACAGGAAGAAGAAGGGATTAGGAGTTATGAAGGACAGAAAAATATCTGTATATATATATAGTAGAAAATAATGAAATGAAAACATGAGAGGAAATAGACATTAAAAGCTGAAAGCCAAGTAGGGAGAATCAAGAGATGTGACCCAGTTGTGAGTATCTTACTCCACAGATGAGCGGCGTGATGAACAACCAACAGTACTTGAGCACAGGGACAGGTGGGAACCCGATCATGTCCTCGATGTTGTGCATGAAACGGTCAGCTCCTGCATGGACAAGTCATGGACAGGAGGTGAATAAGAAGGTTTTGTTATAGGGTGGTAAATCAACAGCATTGGTAATGCAATCTATGACATTAGTTTGGTTTCATACTGTTCCATAGACACAATGGAGAATAAGTTAATAATTAGTAATGAGGAAGGGGAAAGGAGTAAGTGTGTACCCAGGGAAATCAAACTCCAGTAATATAATTGATTTAATATCAGTAAAAATGAGGTGGCTCAAATGAGGAGCAAAGGTGAGGTAAGGAGGAGGTGGAAGATGGAGATGAGAAAGCTGTTGCTACAAAAAGAGAAGAAGAGAGGAGAAGAAATACATAGAGGAGAAGGAAACTGATAGGTGATTGGTTGAGTACATGACCTGACTGATGGAACAACATCCACAGATTGATTTTTTTATTATTTTTTTTGCAAATGCACAATAACAGAATAAACTGTCAAACCGATTTAGGAAAGCAGACACATAAATGATTCAGTAATCAACCCTGAAACTACATGCACAAGGAAAAGTGAAAAAAATTTAGTTCAGGAAGTTTCTCCGCACATAACAAGGCCTCACTCTGAAGAGGCAACGAGGCTGAACGAATGGCTGAGCAACACAAACCGGGGAGAGAGAGCTGCTGCAGAAACTGATCAATATCTCACTCTGCGTCAGTTTGTAGTATGAGATGTGTAGCTGTACCCTAATTCAGAGAAGCAAGTACTTTTTTGGAAATGAAATGCACTTTTCAGAGCCAAAGAAATTGATATATATATATATATATATATATATATATATATATATATATCTGTATGTTTGTGAGAGCACTTTGAAGGAATATGCTTTTTGCAAATGTTACATACCGTCAGTTTCATTAAAGAAAACAGCTTGTTTTCAGGAATGTATACAATACAGACACTCTGAGAGATGAGATGTAAAAGACAAATATGACAACAGAGGAACTGTCCACCCACGTGTTGTAATTTAGCCCAGTAATACTGCTGATAATTAGATTAGATTACATTATACTTTATTTATCCCACAACGAGGACATTTAGGGTGTTAAATACAGTATAGAAGTACAATAGAAAAGTGTAATGAATGTGTGGGAAGCAGTGAGAGCTCAGAAGATGTGTAAATGATGGCAGACTGGGATATAGACATACATGTAACATATACATGTGATATATATATATATAGCTCTAGAAATACTCGTGGAATTACGTCCTGTTTCGCCGGAGATTAAGAAGTGTGAATTTCTTCTCTAAGGATTCTGTATCTGTCAGCTGCATTAAAAAGGCTCAGGAAAGGGAAATCAATGTTGCCCTGATAAAATATGGAGGGCTGCACTTTCCTGTATTCATAGTTATTCAATAAATAGCAGACACGGGTCAATTCAAATCAATTCCTCTCTTTTTTTCTGGGGTTTGCTATTGAACTCTCCCTCCTGACGTGGACATGGCTCCTCTCGGATGCTCAAAGGACTCCAAACAGCTTGGAAGACACCAACTGCACCAATCTAATAATTTCTTTCAGCAGAAATCTGAGCAACCTTTTTGCATACTCCTATATGCAGAAGAGACAAAAACTGTAGTTCCTTGAATGTCCACTTGAGGCTGGCTACAAATGCCAAACAGTCTAATACAAAAACATTGTTTTGCCAGAAGATGGTGTCAGAGGAAATATAAGGTCAACCGATACTATAGTACCACAGAAGAGTGTGTAGAATATATGTGGTGCAAAGTACTGGGAGGAGTAATAATAAGAGAAACTGACTAAATATTCTCTATAAATACAGAATCCTGTTATCTTTTTTAATCTCATCAAAATGTCCTTTTTTTGTTTTGTTAGAACTCTTTTAATGTAACTAACGATAAAAATAAAACGAGTGTGGATCTCAGAGTTGTTATTGGAAGCCGCCTTCTTGCAGATAAGATTATACAGATACAGTGAGCTGATTACGCTGATGAAACAAGTGCTGCTGTCGGGATTGCGTGAGCTCATGAAATATAATGAAGTTTCTTGCGATTGCTTGTGTGAAAGTAGCGCACTAAAGATGATGATGAGGTTGTGCAGATAGCAAAAATTGCACAGGCTAAAAGCAAACGGCTTCGGATATTTACAGAAACTTCTAATGAACAATTTGAAATCAGTAAACCCAAATCTGAAGAATATTATGTAACACATGGATAACACCGAGTGGTGTGACTTACCATACACCCAGCCAATGACAATGGTCTCAACAAGGGCAATGATAAGGAGACTGATTCCACTGGGGCCATAAGTATCGACCACCTGAAAGAGGACTATCCCTTTCTGAAACATGGGCAGAAAAAAACAAGGATAAAAAAAGACAGGAGAGTCAAAGTCTACTTGACAATATCCTTCCCTATCCAGCAATATATATAAATATGTTTTATATACAAGTAACATACTATAGATCTGCACTGTACCAAAACACCAAAATTGTTATTACTGTATAATAATTATCTCTACTTTCCTTACAGCATTTTCCATCAATCACATTCTCTATTGCTTACACTAGTGATAAACAGCAGGCCCAGCAGAAAACAGACAACAGCGATGGCCAGGACCAGTAGCTCTCTCCTGCCCGGCTTCCTCAGCTGCCGTGGGAACATGTCTGTGATGGCTGTAGCCAGACTCTCCACACACACAAACTGTGAGGACAAGAACTGAATCAGATCTTTTGTAGGCAGAGTCTGATGCTGGAACATCGGCTTCTATGATGCATTGAGTACAATACCTGTGTGTCCAGGCCCAGGAAGAGGAGCATGATGAAGAAGAGCACAGCCCAGAGGGATGAGACAGGCAGCATTGACAGAGCCTTAGGATAGGTTACAAAGACCAGACCAGGACCTGTGGAAATCACATCAGTGCATCTATCAACACATGATAGTGTGCTGTAGTGTGACCTCCAAGACGAAGGATTAACACAGTGACCTCTCATCAAAGGTTACAGCCTCCTTACATGAGTTAAGGATTTTAAGAGACTTGACGAGGTGGAAGAATCAAACATTTCATACCAATAAAGCAAATGATTACAGAACAATGAGAAAGAAATAAACATACTTTTGTTTATATGTGTATGTGTTACCATTTAATCGTCATTTAAACCCTCATACTTTTCTTGTTAGCCAATAAAGCGTCCTACTGGGTTCAATAAATTTAGTTTAATAGCTTTGTTTGGAACACGCTTCTCCTGCAGAGAAAAAAGTTCTTTCCAAAACATGATTAAAAAGAGAAAAGAAAGTTAAACGGAGAAAAACAGAAACAAATGATATATTAGGAACATCCCACTGGCCACAAAAAAGTAAGCCTTTTATTTGTATGTGAACATAAGATGCCACCTTGTGGACACTTGGTTGGCACCACCGCTGCCAGAATCAAAGCATGAATGGATTAGAGCTGCATTGGTCAATCAGTTATCGACTAAAAATTTTGATAATTAAATCATTGTTTTAGTCATTTTTTAAGCAGAAATGATAAGTATTATAGCAAGTGTTGTTTCTAGTTCTCAAATGTGAGGATTTGATCCTTTTCTTTATCATATGTGGTATTACACTGAGACAGACATTATATGACGTTTTATATATAAAGATTTATCAAATGCAGCTTCTATTCATTTTCTGAGATATTTTAATCTCGAAATTTATGAAGTGAATAGTGAAAGTAGAAAGTAAAAGGGAGGAATGACTCACCACCAGAAACAACATGATCTATCGACACCTCCAGTTCATAAGCCATGAATCCCAGCACGGAGAACACAGCGAAACCAGCAAAGATACTTGTGGCACTGTTCAGACAGCATAGTGCAAAGCAATCCCTACAACAACAAAAAGACGATGTGAATATAAAACTGTAAATGCGATGATGTATTTTGTTAAAGATATCAAATTCCTAAAAAAAAATAACTTCTTTAAACAGAAACAGAGAAATTCAGACTCAATACAGCTGTCATGAATGACTAACTTGTTCTGTAGCCAGCTTCAAGTGGCCATTCAATGAACTGCAGCATTTGTAATTTCTGCATGAGCTTCAGTTCACAGCCACTGAGGATGCCACTTGGTATGGACGTACCATAATTGAGGATTGAAGACTTAGATTGCTATGGGAACCATACATGAATATCATTAAATCATATGGAAATTTGGGCTTTACCTGAAAGGAAATTCTAAATAATGTAGGGAAATATTTCATTTCCTTTCTACTTTATACCCTATTGGTGCAAGTTCAGTGTGTGTGTGTGTGTCTGTATTATTGTATGTCATGCTTGTGTGTAAGGACACTGACCTGTAGCAGTTGTTGTTGTATTTATTGTAGCTTCCCAGAGCGGTCAACACTCCCTGACACACAGCGTAGGAGAAGAACACCTGAGTCCCTGCTTCACCCCATACCTACAGCGAGTGAGAGGAAACTTGAAAGCTGACACTGTTGAAATAGCCCTCAGCACATGTTTTCCATCACCTCCTTTCTTCACAGAGCAATAAAACCTTTCTGTCAGGTCAAAACGATTCACTGGGACTATACAATAACACACAGCTTTGCTTTTTGACAGCATCAATAGTGACACAATCTCTGTGATTGCATGTTGAAATGTGCACTTCACAGACATACAGATTTTGTTGTTCACCACTATGTGAACGAGTGTGCACCACATGTGCGTTTTGTGTTTTTTTTCTTTTGTGCATTGAGGATTGTGGCGTAGGCAGATTTATTTACAGGAATGTCTGTCTGCAGGCCCTTGTTCTGACAGCATCTGGTTAACATTAGCAGCACCATAGGGCTGTTAGAATTGCCATTATAAAGAGTTGGCATCATTCCAAAGCAAAAGACAGGCCCCTAGTCTGGACTTATATCCGGGCGCGGTTCTGTCGCAAAGAATCTTTACATTTTGCGCTGGACAAAGAGGAAACTGATGTGTCCTTAGAAACACGCATTTTGTTTGGAATTCCTCTTGTTCTGCAAGAAGATACATTCACATATTAAACAGACTCCAGATGCAGGCCTCCTGTGACTCATGAAAAAACAGACACTTGCATGCAAAAGCAAGACTTTAGAAACAGATGATCTGGCATTGCGTAACTCTTGCCCAACTGACCCATAACTAGTTTCACCTGCTTTTAACATTACTTCAAATGACGTTCTCACAGTTTTTCCTTTACTCCCTTTCACGATTACAAACTAAGATTCCCACAGTAGTTCAGAGCTATATGAGTAGCAGGGCTGGGCATGTTGTGTCTTCTACTGTAACTAACAATAAAAGTTGACATGATCGGATATTTTAACTGAGTATGCACAGGATAGGGAGTCGTGAATTCTGTAAAACAAAGACTGGAAAAGAAACAACAAGAGACAGCAAGAAGGAAGAGCAAATATTACGGGGCTCATTTCTATTTTTTGTGCAGCAACATCCCCGATAAGTCTAGATCTTTTTTGCAAGCGCACAGGAATGTTCATACAAACATGCATGCATCCCTACAGGCGAACAGGAAGTGAGCCCCCATTCACAAACACAGTTCCCCAGGCTTTAAGTCTTCAGTGATTACATTTGACCCCTGAAGCCCAGAGTCAAGCTGTGAACTTTTAAGAGGAAGGATGACAATCACGAAAGAGCTCTTTTTCTTGAGGCGCTGTTGCTGGCAGAAACAGAAGCTGTCATTGTGCAAGGGCATGCCAAATCATCCAGAACACATTCTGTCCGATTCCCTCTTCGGTTCAGGCATAAATAGAAGTGAATAAATGAAAAATAATGTAATGCAGGGTGCGGCGATGGTAGATTACCAGAGTTTGGTTCCAACTTAAAGTTTGACTGACTTTTTATGACTGTAATAATATTACCAAACTTGGTTTGCTTTTCTTGTTAAGACTCTCTCTAGGGACCGGATGAACCAGATGCAAGGCAAAGAAAAAAGTGAGGAGGGATGTGAGGCCAATGCTCTGAGTTCTAAGTCGACTCTTTCTGCATGTTTACTTTGTGTTTGTGATGGTATATATATCAAACGATACAAGAACAGTTGATTATTACGGTGAGTTCTTACATTGGGATCAGCGAGCTTTCTGAAGTCAGGGGTGAGGTAATATCTCAGTCCCTCCCCAGCACCTGGGAGTGTCACTCCACGGATGAAGAGGATGAACAGTATCAGGTAGGGGAAGCTGGCAGTGAAGTACACCACCTACAAACACAGAAATGAATACAAACAGGTTATGTTTCCTTACGTACACACTCACTGAATGAATGAATCCAGTACTTAAGTGATTTTTTGGTAATTTGGGAACAGTGGAAACAACACTAACATATAAGCGCATTATAAAGTTGATAATACAAAAATTTGCTTGGGAAGACTGAACCGCAAGTCTGCAGTGTTGAACTACCTTTTTTTTTTACAGTAGCCCAGAACAGACAAACCAACCTCTGATATGGATGTTTACTTTTAACGCAAATCTCACAGTTTTTCTTACTAGGTGAGGCGTGGGAGAGTATTCACTCGGTTGCAATCCGCAACTTCACCACTAGGTGCCACTAAATCCAACACACTGAACCTTTAAACTTCGATACAATATGTAAAATATACTTTATATATCCTCCGATACTGTGGCAAAGAAAAAGTCTTTTCCCCATTATTTTACTGTTTACTCACTAACTACATTAATCTGCAGCTGTCTTACTGTACACCCACCTTCCCCTGCATTTTTGTGTTTCTTGCTCGCTCTATCATCGAGAAACAGCAGTACTTTTATAAAGTCAGCCAAGAAACGGAAAACTCCTTTTTCAAAACAGAACCAAGCTGTTTTCACAGCAGCAAGTGTGTGTCTGAACCAAATACCAAAATACCAATTTCTATGTAATGTCACTTTAAATCACCAGCATGAAAGGTGGACTCTGCCAATAACAACTATAGTAAAGCAATTACAGAATTCAAAAATACTGTGTACCCATCACTGTGCTCTATGATAGAGGAGGTTATTAGCCCATTTGTGTTGTGTTATGTGCACTGATGACTACACATAAAAAAATCAATGAACATTTATTGATTTCCTTTTATTAAATCTATGCCAATCACAGAGGGGTGAAGGTGGGTAGAAAGAAACAGTCGTGTGTATGTGTGTTAAAGACTCCTTTACTTGCCTTTCCTGTGACTTTGATTCCCTTCCAGATGCAGAAATAACAAATAATCCAAGCAAGCAGGAGACACCCAGCCAGTTCCCATCGTACTGTATTAGTGGTATCTGACATTCCTAACACACGGAAACTGTGGGAAAGAGATCACACACATACAACTGCAAGCTCTTCAAATGACATGCAGAATAATGGCTGTACAGATGCATAAAATACACACGTTATTGTTTGTTCGCTACAAATGTGTCATGACTTAACGGCATGAGAAGAACAGCCAAACATCTGCAACATAAATACAGATCCTTAAAGCTCTGAGGTTTAGTTTGGATTCAGCTTCAGTTCATGTTACAAAAGCTGCAAGGGAAAGAGCATATTGTTCTCATCGTGCAGTGAAGCTGCGTGTCTTGAATATTTCCTCGATATCTGTTCTCAAACCCAATCAGCAGGTTATCATGTGAACAGCAGCTGCCATGCTTCTAAATATTAAAAACTGTAACTGGCTCATTTTCCGTTAACATCACGTTTACATTAAGAGATATTGCTGAGGAATGTTTGGCAATATCGAGATAGAGATAGGTGTAGATAGGTGTGTGCATGTGCGTGTGCATATGCATGTGTGTGTGTGTGTTTTTCTCACAGCCAGTACTCTTCTTCCGGTGACCTGGTTAACATACTTGCGCCATTCCTATAAACATAAAAAAAATAGTTACTTTCAAGGGAAGTGAAATCAAGCAATACCTCTAAATTTTACATTTAGATTAGTTTAGTTTTTTTCCATATTATTATAATAATAATAATAATTATTATTATTATTATTAGCCTTTATCAGATGGTGACAGCTTGAAAGAGACAGAAAAAGGGAGTGAGAGGGAATGACATGCAGTAACAGACCGCTGGAAAAATTATTATTTATAGTATAATATAGTAGTATAGTAAAAAATCTGATAACAATACATCAGCAATTTTTTTCTACATATAATACATGATATAAACAACAATCCTATTTCAGATTTGCTGACATGTACACTGATGCAAATATGTCTGTGATAATACAAGATATTATCTTATCCTGTGTCTTTTGTACATTTTGGATTTTGCACTGATTAGACAAACATGTTCTAACACAACAATGTCAAATATTTTTTTTATATATATTTTAAAGGACCAGTATGTAGGATTTTGTGGTTGCAACCCCCACGCCTCACTGTTTCCTTCCTAGCGTAAAGGAGGACCTACAATGGCTGCAAAACACACACAAACATGAAATGCTGTATGTAGAAACAGTGTTTGATTTGTCTGTTCTGTACAGTTAGTTGTATATCTGCTATATTCTGTCAATAGAGCACTGTAAGTCTCACACACTGGACCTTTAATATGGTATTTTTCTCCCATTTGACACCTCACTTGTTTTTTGAGGTCTGTCTAAGTCATTTAGGTTTAAATCAAATCAAATCAAATCAATTTTATTTGTATAGCCCAAAGTCACAAAGTACATTTGCCTCAGAGGGCTTTACAATCTGTACAGGGTTTAGGCATCATTAATACTGTTTTCATTACAGACATTACAGAATTTCATAAAAGCATAAATCTCATTAAAGCATGGGTGTGTCTCAAAGCTGCTGTCTCCAAGACTGACCTCATATTTCTTATGCTTTTCATGTATGATATCAATATGACCAATTCCCACAATGAATTCAGTATCTGTCACAAAATCATAAGTTGTGGTGGTTCGGTTGGAACAGGTTGATAATAACTTACAAGAAAAAATAGTCATCGTAGTCTAATGTGACATTATTTAGGAATGTCCAGTTGGAGTCAGCTTTAGACAAACCGGGGTCAGAAGTCATTCTTGTGCCAGCATGGCATGAATCTAAGAGGTGGAGAAAAGAGAGAAAAAGTAAATTGGATGGTGAGGTCGACAAGAACAAAATAAGCACACTAAATGTCAAATACATGTCGGCACTGATTTGTTACAAAACAGGTCTTACCAGTGTTCCAGTAATTGTCACATGTTGCCCAGGGTAGGGTTGTTGTGAAGGAACTGAACAGGTAGAAGAGAGCCCAGGCCAACACCACGATGTAGTAGACGTTCAGATAGATCACAATCACTTGGGACGCAAAGCCGACCCCTGCGTGTTACAGTGATTTTTCACACAGCTGTAAAAGTTTCTGACAGCTGTCTTCTTCTGTGTTATGTAACAGTTACAGCTCTTCAGTGGTTAGACTAAGATATACAGTTTATACACATGAGAAAATTGAGAAATTAGGATAAAGGAGGAAAACACGCCTGACAGTGGATGCACAAAGCAGCTATTGTTGAGAGTTAACACATAAGAGGGTTTTTTTTTTTTACCTCCTCCACAAATGTGGAAAAAATTATTATTTCTTTCTTTTTTTTACCATACATACCAAACTTTCCTCTAGATAGAAACATTTTATTTCTTCTTAAAATCTTTACCAGCATGCAAGAAAACACTATAATCAATGTGCATTCACTGACTGACTAAGTCTTGTGTCCGAGCCTTGTTTTTACCCTGAAACATTGGACATATCTTCTTCCAAGCGGTCACCCCGCCCTCACTGGTGTACTGGCCCAGTGCTGTCTCCAGGAAGAACACAGGAATGCCACAGAAAAACAGGAACACAAAGTAAGGGATGAAGAAGACACCTGCAAACATACAGTAGATACCCATGAAGAAGAGTCACATATGTCTTATGCACATAATTTGCTCAGCAGCCATTGATTCTACATTACAGCCAGAAAAATCCAAACCCTGACCCTCACCTCCTCCATTCTTGTAGCACAGATAAGGGAATCGCCAAACATTTCCAAGACCAATGATTTCTCCGGCCATGGAGAAAACAAATTCCATGTTATTTTCCCATTTCCCCCTTGGTGGGACCGATTCCTCAGGATCCACTTTATCTGGTCCAGGGGCCCCTCTGGAGCTTTCTTCTGACATGGTTTCTCAGCCCTGTGGCATGCACACAATAAACACAAGTGAAATGCAAATCGGGGTAACTCTCCCCCATATATATATAAATGCTTTTACGTTTTCATTGATGGTCGTATTTATTCTAACAAGCTGGGAAAAAAAACTCTCGAATGCAATTGGCTGCAAATGTCGTCAAAGAAATAAGCGACTAACTTGTAGTAAAGGCTGCAAAAACAAAGTCTGAGAAACTAAACATGAACGTAATGAAGCAATTAAATATGTTGAAGATTATAAAAAAAATGCATATATTTGAATGCATGCAACTCACCCGTGAGCCTGAACCGTCAACCAAGAAAAAAATCCCTTAACGGACTGAGCGAAGTTTGAAGACAAGCTTTCCTTTTGTCTAAAGAGGGTGTGTCCTGGGGGATACCACACACACACACACACACACACACACACACACACACTGGTTGTCCTCATGAGCCTACACAGTTGATGTGAGCCATCGGTTAAATGCCAAAGACCTCAAAGTCAACCTAAAACAGTCATGCATGCAAACAAATAGAGCATGCATAATGTATTTTTATGCAGGATAAATGAGTTAGATATTACTGTGGGTTATGGAAGTAGGTCTTGCATGCATCATATACTTATTTGCATGTAAAAAAGTTCATCCAAAAGTTAATGTAGTATTGCTTACTATGCTGCAGGTGGCGGTAGTACACTGAATATTTCCTCTGATTTACATAAGAAGCAGCATAAAGTTTAATATTTAAAAAAATAAAAGTGTGTTTTCTTTTGTTGTTTAATTAATACCCACAAGCTGAAACATGTTGATTAAACCAACATTTGGTCTAACCCTGGCCTGGATACTCTATGTACCACTGATATGATATTTTACTGTATTTACAGACGTCTACTTCTATAATTATTGCATAGCTCCGCTTTAACCCAAGGACACTAGCATCAGGTGATTTTCACCCACACAATTCTTGTCATGTGATTTTCATTGTGTTGCTGCTGTCTGAGTTGCATGGGTCCTTGGTCCTCACTGATGTCATTAATGGTATGTTTATTTCCCTTCTCCCATCTATGTTTTTTTCAAGAGGCATAGTGATAGTGATAGTGAGTGCCACTTTTTTGTCCATCTACAATTTATTGCAGAAAGACTTTGCCTTCACCAGACAAGACTCACATGTCTCAGGAATGGATGGACCAAAGAACAAGTTCCCAGCTCCATTATTTTTTTTGTTAGGACATTTCTCGTTAAGGATTACCTGATTTTTTAAATAATTTTGCTGCTTTTTTAAAGGGTGGTACCTTTTTTTTATTTTTTATTTGATGTGATATTGTATATTGGAGAAATTAAAGAAGATTACAACAATTTGGCATACAGTGTTGTACTTTTACATAAATTGATTGAAAACTGTATTTTAATATATCGGGTAAAATATATCCGACGTTAGTGATGGTGTTACTCATTTTATTTATTATTATTATTATTATTATTATTAGTTTCTGGACAAACTCGGGGCAAAGGTGATCTTGTCACGTTGTAACGTCAATGCGTTACGCATTGACGTTACGTGCGTGCCGAACCAGGAAATAAATGTAAACAACGCATAGGGGGATGCAAAAACGAAAATGTTATGTCGCGCTATTCCTCCACTGTCACTCGGAGTGTGTGATTTTTGTGGCGACCTATTGATCATGTATGAAGCATTTACACCCCGGTAAGGACACGGACAGGGGCAGGGACAGGCTGAGAACCGGTAAGACCTCCGCAGAGTTTGAGGAGAGGAGACCGGAGCTGCTGCTATCGGTAGCTACAGACCGACATGGCAGTTTCCTGCATTATTTGATTTCCCCTACAGGATGAAATGCCCCCGCGACCATGGCTTAAAAACATCATCTTGACGTTAGGTTTGTCACACGAATAAAACACCTCCTCCTTCCTTCCTCCCTTCCTCCTCCACCCTACAACTCCCAATACTTTTTTATTTTTAAATATATATTTGCCTTGTTTCTTCTTCCACTTCTTCATTTTCAGATTTAGCTATGTTAGCCATCAGGTCGTCGGAGGAGGAGTCCACTGAGATGGAGGAGATGGACACCTCGGAGCCAAACTGGTGCTGGTTCTACCTGGCCGAGTGTGGAGTGTGGCACATGTTTGAGGTAGTTCACCTGTAGTCCAGCATGTGCTGCTCCCTCCTTCCTGTGTCTCCAATCACTGAGTCAAAAAAGAGGATGTAGTCCATGATGATTAATCACTGTCACTGTTCATCCCATGGCACCTTTGCATATGAGTTAAAATGAATGGAGCTGCAGTGATTTGTTTTTTTTTACCTACATTTCTGCAAATTTTACCATTTAGATTTTTTAATTACACTCATGTGTTTGTTACATATTATTGTTTTACACTCATGTGTTCGTTACATATTATTGTTTTACACTCGTGTGTTCGTTACATATTATTGTTTTCGATTTCAAGTGTGAATGCTTTTTGGTCTCCGTGTGCCCTGTGATGATTTGGTGACTTGTCCAGCAAGCGTACACCGACTCCCATGCCCTAAGTCGTGACCTTTATGAGAATGAAGTGGTTACAAAAAAATAAAATATGGATGGTTAATTTCACTTCAATCGATCGTAACAAAACAGAACATTTGATAGGCAAGGCAAGTTTATTTGTATAGCACAATTCGTACACAAGGCAATTCATAGTGCTTTACAGTGGCAAGGAAAAACATTTGACATTAAGACAAGCAATAGCAATAGAAATAAAAAAAAATGAAAAGAGAAGAAAATTTAATTAAAAACATCAGAATGTCATTTAAAATCATTAAAACAGCAAATTTGAAAACGATTTAAAACATTAAACAAATCACTGGATTATGATTAAAAATTCTTTAAAAGTTCTTTAAAAGAGCTCAGCCATAAGCACGTGAAAAGAGAAAAGTTTTTAACCTGGATTTAAAAGTGCTAAGAGTTGGGGCTGATTTCAGTCCTGCTGGTAGTTTGTTCCAGTTGTGAGCAGCATAACTGCTAAATGCTGCTTCACCGTGTCTGGTTTGAACTCTGTGCTCCACTATCTGACCTGAGTCAGTAGATCTCAGAGCCCTACTGGGTCTATATTCTACTAACATGTCGTTTATGTATTGTGGGCCTAAACCATTCAGTGATTTGTAAACTAGTAGCAGAACTTTAAAATCTATTCTGTGGCTAACTGGGAGCCAGTGTAAAGACTTAAGAACTGGGGTGATGTGTTCTGATCTCTTTGTTCTGGTCAAAACTCGAGCTGCTGCGTTCTGAATGAGCTGCAGCTGTTTGATACTTTTTTGGGGGAGTCCAGTCAAAAGACCATTACAGTAGTCAAGTCTACTGGAGATGAAAGCATGGATCAGCTTCTCCTGATCTGTTTGGGACATGAAGCCCTTAACTCTGGATATGTTCTTGAGTTGGTAGAAGGCTGTTTTGGTGACTGATTTTATGTGACTGTTGAAGGTCACCATGCGCTCTAGGATATTGTGATGGGTATGTTTTTTTTACAGTATTCTGATCAAAGAAAAGAAGAAGAAACTTTTTTTTTCTTGGAAAAATTACTACAATAACTAATTGATAATTTTTTTCTGACAGTTGACTAATCGATTAACCGTCTTTCCGTTCGACTAATTCATCTCTCCCCCTCAGATCGATCCCAGTGCTGCCTGCTCCGTGACGAGCGCTCAGATTGAGCAGTGCTACAACAGAAACCAGCGAGGCGTCATGGAGTTCTACACAGCCAAGTACACATACAGACTGGACTTCTCAGGTAAAGTGATACTAAAAGGTACTTTTGATTCGTAATTAGGGTAAAGAGTTTGTGTCAACGTTTCAGAAATTGTGCACGAATGCAGTTTTTTCTCCCCCAGTTATGCGGCAGATAAACGTAACGACAGGGAAGCAGCGGCCGATCAAACGCTCCCTCCACTCTGCGACTGGCTTCAGGTAAGATGCGGTGACGTCCGTCCGCAAAACTTTTCTGTGTCATCTGACAAAAACAAAACAAAAAAAAAAAGATGTTGGAGGGAGAAGTGTGAGGTGTCAGGGTTCAAACCTTTAATCCCTTCAACGTGAAAGCTGCCTTGCCGCTGATCCTGACCTTTGGTCTCTGCAGAAACACAAGGCAAGAGAGGATCTATGCATCAGGCACAAATATCTTAGGAGATAGATAAGTTCCAAGAGTTTATTGCATGTTTTTTTTTTCTCCTAAATTACAGAAAACAAGTGCACTCATACGTCACATACTGCTGTCCCTCTTCTCTTCTCTCTCCTACTCTGTCAGGTTCATTTGTGATAATCTTGCCTTGCCTGTTCCGTGTCACTGGGAGAGAATCAATACAGATGAGCCCTATCAGGTGACGCACACCGTTTCCACACAGACACACGTTGTTTGTAGCATTTCGCTCCGCAAGACTGTCTTAAAGTTTAAAGATGCTGGAAAGAGTCAGTATTAGATATATTTATATTATCAATTTGCTTCTCGCATCTCACCCCAGACATGCTGTAGAGATGAGATGTGTAAGGGTATGTTTTTCATGAGTTACTGTTGATTACTGCGCGCCATCAAGTGGTTTGATGAGGTTCATCTGCAGGGATGGTTAGACACACACTCATGCACATTTACACAGATTCTGATGAGCACTGAGTCTACTGAGGAGTAATCTTTAAGTTCAGTGCACGAGTGTACACCTAATTTATCAACTCGAACCTTCAACATTACTCTAGAAATGACAAAATCAAACCAGATCTCGGTGTTCTAAACTAAACCAAGCTTTTGACACTGTAACACGCCGATGCTCTTCCTGTTTTACCCGTGTGCGCCTGCTGTTTTTGCAGCTCATCCAGCTCGGAAGAGACACGTACGAGTTTAAAGAAGTCGCCAGACTGTACGAAAGGACGATGGATCATCCGATCAAATCCATCCAGAGGATTCAGAACCTGGACTTGTGGGAATTCTTCTGCAGGTAGACAGTTGTTGTTTTGTTGGTGGTGGACTGCACAATGTCCAAAATGCTTCTTTTTTTTGTCGTTAGCAGAGAATTCTACTGTTGATTTGTTATTATTTTATGTATTGCATACATTGCATTAACAAGGTATGATGGTCCCTTTCCAAGCTCTTCTTCTGTTAAATCAAATCAAAAGGATGAAACCTAATTAAGAGCATTCTTTGAAACGTTTCATTCATTTTGACTTTGAAAGTCTCATCGTACTGTAGTTTTGAGCACATCCCTGTACGCCTTTGTAACAAAGTGCTCAGTACTCTGTGTTGTGTTGTCGTCTCCCCTAAGGAAGAAAACACAGTTGCGAAAAGTCAAGCGCACATTGGATATTGAGGAACGAATGCTGTTTCATGGCACAGGACACAGCAACATACAAGCTATATGTACATTTAACTTTGACTGGCGGCTGACAGGAAGCCATGGTGATGTCTATGGCAAAGGTAGATCATTCTGTGTTGTGATGTAACATCATGAAACGATTCACTCCTCTTCGGTCGGTCTGATTTTTAACCGCATTTATTCCTTCCTGCAGGGAGCTACTTTGCCCGGGATGCCAAATATTCCAGTAATTTCTGTCACACCACAGGGAAGCACAACACCACCCTGCAGAGACACGGACTCGCCCCGCCAATATTCGCTAGCGAGCCGCCCTACAAGTCCATGTTCCTGGCCAGAGTGCTTGTCGGAGAATACACAGTCGGCCATTCCATGTACTGCAGACCGCCCTCCAAGGATGCCAGCTTCACCAACTTTTATGACAGTTGTGTGGACGATCTGGCCAATCCAAAGATTTATGTCATTTTTGACAGCAATCAGATTTACCCAGAGTATCTGATTGAGTTCTACTGAAACCTGAAACAAGAAGATTGATTTTTTTTTTTGATTGATTGATTAGATTTTTTTTTTTTTTATAGAGGCTGGATCTCAAATGTGGAAATATTTTGGATACAGAATCAAATGACAGAATGAAACGGAGGAAGCATATGGGACGTTTTTGCTTTTTCTTTCAGTCAGATCCAGTGTCGAACTGGATTAAACTAAAGTGCCTTTGTGGGAATTGGAAAATGAAGAAGACAGTAAAGACTTCATGTATACTGTACAGTATATTCAAAGACTGGCCTTTACGTTTGGAACGTCTCTGTGATGTAAAAAAAAAAAGAAATCCTGACTAAAGATCAGTCTGTGTGGCATTTTTTTTATTAAATGCAGACCCTGTGCTTGCTTGTTAAATATCCGTGCACAGCTGTTTAAAAATAAAGAGTGGCACTCGCAGCCTGTAGGTCATAGGTGATGTGCTGCCATTTGGCCACAGTGCCATCCCTTCACATCCACAGTGCCACGCATGAGCTTATTTACAAGTCATGTCAACATAACTTCCGAACGACAAAAAAACCAAAAACCACAACAGGTTCTTGCTCACTCATTTAGCGACATCAGCATCTGTGTATACCTAGTACAATGTATTATGTAGGCATGGATTTTAATTTTGTTTTTATTCTAAAAACAAAACAAAAAAACGCTTCTACCTCTACATTTTTTTTTTTAAACCATGCATCAGTGCACTTTACTCCCTTTCCATGAAAGGTTTTGTAATTGTGTCACAATGACATGAAGTTGTGATGTCGTGTTCACTCGTGGTCCTCGAGCAATATGTTTCTGTGTACGTTTTCGATCAGTTTGTGCATCACATTTGACTTAAAAAATCATCCCAGTGTGACCTGCTAACATATTTCTCTAAAGGAATAAACAGGTTATCTTTGCACTTGGTGTAAATTTATGAAAAATATATATATAAAAAATTACAAAAAAAAGAATGTAGCCAGCAAATGTACAGTACTGTAATGAACTAACCACACAATGTAATATTGCTTTGCTGTGTGCGTTTGTTGAATTCATGACTTTTGTATGACTGTGATTGTGTGTGTGTGTATGTGGCAAAAGCATTCAGAGTAAGTTCACCACAAGGTGGTGCAACGCTACAATAATGGATCAACACACAACCCCACCACCACCACCACCACCAACGCACACCACCGGACAACTCTGTGGCGAATGGTCACAAGTGTTTCGTTTTCACATGCAGATAAGTGAAGAAGTCTTCAGTCTTAACACTTACAGCTGTGTTGCGTTGCGAGTGTAAAGGGGTGTATGGAGCTATATATGTGTGTGTGTCTGTAATTTGCACATGTAAAATAATAATAAACTTTAAAACATAAGTGTGCTGCATTATCTTTTTTAGCAAAGAAAAAGAGAGACACAATGAGGTTGTTTTTTTTTAGAGTCTACCTCACTCAGGAAACAGGAAAGCCAGTCATGCTTAGAGGTGTGGCTTTCCCTGACACTTGACTCATATGAGTGAGAAACACCAGCGTAAGCAATATTAGTTCCAAAAGTAAACCAGAAAGAGGGGTGTCAGTTTTGTTTGTCTATTTTTTTTGTTCTGTCAGAAAAGGGAAAGTTATGGACACATCAGACACTCCATGGTGTTGGCATTATCTGGCAGACTGTGGAAGGTGGCACAGATTTGAGGTAAACTGTTTGTTTATTTATTCCACTTTTTTTTTCACAATTGCCTTTTATTATATAGAGCACAATGTGTATAGTTGACCTGTGTCTCTGTGTCCCATCCTGCAGGATGAACCTGATAACCCCCTGAGGAGCGAGGATATCGAGTCCCACTACAAAATAAACTCCAAAGCGGTTTTAAAGGTGTCATCATCCAGCTGTGACAGACACAGTGACATCGATTTCTCAGGTATCTGTTTTGGTTATGTCCTCATTTACCTGGAAATACCTATGCTGACAGGACTTCTGTGTTCTCATACAGCAATGTTACAAACTGACCTCAGCACAGGAAAGCAGAGAAGAATCCAACGGGGCTTTGACTGTGGGAGAAGGTGAAATGAGGCTTGAAACATGTTTATTTACAGTAACAAATAATTCACAGTGCACGGTGTACACACAGTGAGTCAGTTCACTTTGGTTTCTTGCTAAATGAAAGTGAAACTTGCAAACACTGCAAACAAGTTAACTCTTTCCTCCCACAGCTGTTCCTGCTTCAGCGTTGCTCCTGTCTTCTGGGAGAATGTTGATCCCACTTGTCCATATCAGGTGACAATGTGTAGATGATTAAAAATGTGACCGTGGAATCATAACTTGTCTGTCTGAGAAGTGAATCATGTGACTTCTGATGTCACACACGTTGTCATATGTCGTTGCTCTTGCAACAATGAACACATTATTTTGTATGAAAATGTAAAATAATGGAAAGTGACATCCTTGGAGAAATATTTCAGAGATATTAATGCATAAAACAAAATAAACGTCCTGTGACAAAGGTCACAAAATATTACATTTTACTTTTTGTAAATGTTTTACAATGTATATGCTTCAATATTTACTTCAGCCTAAGCTGTTATTGAATATATTATACATAATATGTTATATTTTGAATATATTTCACAGTTAATCCCTCTAAAAGAAGTCACTCCCGAGTATCAGTGCGTGGCAGGTTATGTGAAGAACGATGGGCTGCTGAGAGGTTCCATTGTATCAATCAGCAGGATACAGAACATTGACCTATGGGAAATCTTTTGCAGGTAGGCACATCTTTGAGTTATTCATATTTCATCCACCATTTCCTCCTATTGTTGTAATCAAACTGTTCTTTCTCTTTAATGCGTCAAAGGAAAAAGAAACAGCTAATGAGAATCCATGGCGTCAAAGAACTTCAGGAGCGACGACTGTTTCATGGAACCCAAATCAAAAACGTTGACAGCATTTGCAAGTATAACTTTGACGTACGGTTAGCTGGACAAAATGGCCACGTATATGGCAAAGGTAAGTCTGTGCCCCTCTCTCTCACACAATGTAAATAATTGTAATGCACAGATAAGAATTCCCACAGTTGATCTGAGTTTCGTTGTCCTTTTAGGAGTATATTTTGCAAAGCATGCCTCGTATGCAAACAAATACAGCAGGAGCAGCAAGGATCCGTTGCCTCTGTATGGCGTGGAAACACAAATTGTACAAGAAGCAACCAAAATTATATTTCTGGCACGGGTGGTGATCGGAAAATCAATTGTTGGACACAAAAATTTCCTAAAACCTGATAATGGAAGTATGGAAAACCCTCACCAGAGCTGTGTGGATGATAGCAATAATCCAACCATTTTTGTTCTATTTGATCCAAATCAAATATATCCAGAGTACTTGATTCAGTACAGTGACTGAAGAGGATTTTAAAAGCTTTTTTAAAAGCGAGATAGCACTGTTTACAGGTCGACCTTTGTCCCCTTTGTTTACAATATTTATGACCACGTTACACAGATTTGTCTTTGAAGGGCTTTAGAAATAAATTTCCTGGGAGAACAAAAACAAAAGGTGTGTATATGTTTATTCCTTTTCATTATCTGCATTATTACTGAGGGACAAAAGACCTAAAATGACTCTGGTTTCATTGACAATGATGCAGGTGCACTGCTTACAGTATCTTACAGCTACTTTTTAAAAATTATATTTATTTACCAGATGTGCAACTTCTGAGCCAACATCACGGTATTAATGGAATGGGTAACCCATTTATGTAACGTTACCAATACAGGAGAGAAATCATTCTAGGAATCGTTATACAATTACAAACTAAGGCCTCTTCTGGCACGAATTGTGAGGAACTGGACACCAAATATATCAGGGGTGTCAAACATATGGCCCATGGGCCAAAAACAGCCCGCTGGAGAGTCCAATCTGGCCCATGGGATGACTTTGCAAAGTGTAAAAATGCAAATTTCCAGTAAAAGTAACTATTTCAGCTGGGGGTTGCACACAACACTGTCAAGCAAGCAAACTGTTCATGCTGGAACTGCCAATAAAAAACAATTTGTTATGATCTGTTCTATGTGTTCTTTTGTGGTTTCGGTCTCAGGTCTTTGGTGACCTTCTACTACTTCCTACTTGGAATAACTGACTTGCGGGGTCAAAGACAAATGTGCCTTGTGTCGGGTTGGACACATTTTATCAGTGTCTCTTGCCAGGATGCCCCAGACTTGACAGCCCCCTCACTGCAAAAAAGATTTGTGCAAGGACTGCGTACCTTTGTGAACAATTTTTCTCTGCAATGAGCGTCAATAAAACAAAGCTGCACTCAAGGCTCACACACAAGCACTTAAATGACATTCTGAAATTGGCTGCGACTCAGGATTTGATACCTGATGTTGTTTTGATCATGTAAAACACTATATTGTTCAGTTCCGGATACCTCTGACTAAATGTTTTGTGCCTTTGCAGATGCATTGTGATCTGTAAGATGTAATGCACATGTGTAAATGATGGCCCCTGAACTAAAATGAGTTTGACACCCCTGAATTACATGTACATGCAGTATGTATCTTATTTGGTTTAAATTCCATCACACACCCAGTATCCAATCAAATCTAAGAACACACTAAACCACATTTAAGGGTAATTGTTGAGGCGTGCATCCTCTTTATGCACCAGCACAAGATGGCCTGCACAAACTCTGTCAGGTTTGATCAACTTAATTCCGAGGTTGTGAGTAATTCACCAGACATTGCAACCACAAACCAGATAAAAAGCAAAAACAAATAAAATGTGTGAGAGAATGTTCATCCCTCCCAACCGAAAAAGTCCCAGAAAACAATGAGGGAGTCAACGCTTTCTCACAATCATCAGTTACATATGATTCAGTGCGTTGCTGAACCACATGAATCACACATGACGAAGAGGAATCAGCACCGAGTATACACAGCTGCTGAAATTTGCAAGTGTAATGAAGACACTATTAACAGCACACTATGAACTTCCTCAACACGAGCAAGGAAAGTGAAACTCTTTGCTCAGCTCTCTTTGGCTGTTTTAAATACACCCAAATCAGTGACGGGTGGTGTCCTCCTACAACCAAAGCAGTGACTTTGCTACAGCACCTGTTCAAAGAAATGGAGCCAACTGTACTTGAAGGAAGCAGACAGCAGAGGACGCTGTTGACACATTCAGGTTAAACTCTTGGCACGGGTCAGCATCGGCTGGTCCGTATTAGTTTTGGTGGTTTTCTACTGGCACATTTTTGCCATTACTTCTGCACAGAACTCCTTCAGAGTGAGTAAGTGGCTCATCATTATATTTTCAAAAATCCAGCTGTCCTCCTCCCAGAAACATTATTAGTTATTCAACGGCTACAGCTGCTGGTCATATCCAGTGCAGGAAAGTCACATGAATTCAAGTACTCTACTCCAGATTTGAAGTACTTGTACTTTATTTGAGTATTTTAATTGAATTCTATTTTATACTTATACTCCACTACATTTATTTGGCAGAGAAATGTTTTAGGTGACTTTGCAGATTTTAGATTTTACATTAAACTCTTCAGCTCCAGCCTCTTTTCTAGGCCTCTGCTTGAAAATATCTCACATTGTGACGTTTCATTTCATTCAGATGCGTAAGTATCAGTATCTCACTGGAGTAAATTAAGATGGCACACAAGCAGAAAGATTTAATTTCCGCCTAATAAAAATTCACACTTTTACAATAAAATATGGTTGAGTGGGTTGACTTTATGGCACTATAGAGATTTTGATATTTCATAATTAATTTGCTTAGTGTTGGAGTTGTGTTTGGTGTGTGTGAATATGACTTATATGTGTTTGTAGCAGAGTTTATCCTGTTTACTTTTAATGTTGACTGTACTGTTACGTGATTAGTACAGTGTTTCATGTGTGTTTCCAACTTTTCTAGCTCGTGACAAAATATCTGAGTTACACCAAGGAGACATTTCCCCTCTAAACTTTTAACTGAAATAGCTGTTCAAAGAGGTAAAACTTAAGCAATGCTTCACGGCAAGCAAACATTACAGAAAAAGGCCATAAAAACAGGAATATAGATTATTGTAAGCAGTCCCATAAATCATCTCATGACCCCTCAGATTTATCTTGTGGAGGAGTTAAAACCAGCTCCACCTCAACCAGCTACAACATTCATGCATCAGTATTAGCAGTCTAACAATGCCATAAACAAAAATATATCAGTCACAGCGGATGCTTTTATTATTTTAATACTTTTAGTATATTTTACTTCTGTACTTTATGTCCATCTTCTGACTTAAATCACTATGAGTTTAAATGAAATTCAAATAATCAGATATAATATAAAACTGAGGCAACAGTAAAGACAAATAACTAAATGAATCTTTCATCCTACTCTGACATAATATCTGTATTTTCCACTAGCTAAATTATTATTTGCATGCCCAACTCTCAAAGCACATCAACCTGACCTTCAGCCAAGTCATCAGGCACAATCCATGTGCTCCACTCCTCCCACATCCGTGCTTTGCAGGCGTATAGTATGGAGCAGTTGGAGGAAATCTTTCATTTTGTCATGGGCCGACTGAACTTCCTTCCCTATTGTGTAAGTTTTAGTGGTTTACTTTAACATGCAGACACAGGTGTTGCTCTCGCTGTCAGAAGTCTGCCGGATATAGAACACCAGAACACACATGGGGCCACCATGTGTGAATGACTTTCATCTTTTGGCTGACAAAGGTAGCAAACTGTTAATTGGTAGTTGTAGTGTAAAAAAAAAAAAAAAAGTAGAAAAAAAAAGTTCGGACTGTGTTCACCGAAAGAAAGGAGGAAAGTGTGTGTTACGACCAGCTCGTTGGAAAGGGAAGAGGGTCTAGGGGTATGATTCTCGCTTCGGTGCGAGAGGTCCAGGGTTCAAATCCCGGATGAGCCCCCACTTTATGTTACGACCAGCTCGTTGGAAAGGGAAGAGGGAAGTAACATAAAAATACCCAGGTGTTATGAGGTTTAAAAGTTGTTTTTAATTAACAAAAGGCGCTTGTTTTAACAAGGAATGACAACAAAAGAGAGGCAAATACTAAGGGTGCTACAAAACCAAATTAAAACGAGAACAAAAAAAAGGACTCTAACAGAGCTATTGTCTTAAATACAAAAATAACACCCACTACCCCAAAATAACCCGCACAATCAAAATAGCACCCAAACTAAGGTATCTAACCGAGTCAAATTAGGTGAGATGGCAATGTAACAAAAACTCAACCTAGTGCCTCACAAATCCAAAGTCTCTAACAAGGTTCACAGTCTAGCAAGGATTCTAAGCACACAGAGCAACAGCACAGGAGCTCGGCTGGTTACAGCTGGCTCCGGAATGTTGGGTCCACCTGCTTCTTATACTCCAACTTCTGCTGATTGGCTGAGGGCTGGCGGTCGCCTGTCCAATCAGGGCACACAGCGCAGGTGTTCTTCATCTGCAGAATTGGTCCTCGTTGAGCACACACACACACACACGCGAGAGAGAGAAAGAGACTCCAAGACGGCCACGGCCGTAACAGTGTGACTCAGCTATATTTAGAAAGTAAGACTTGCTGATTTACACCAGAGCGGAGCATCACACTGACATTTTGCTCCTTTGATAAGAGCTTATAAAAATTGCTACTCTGACCTGGGATATAAAGAGGCAAGATGAGAGCAAGATAATACAGATTTATTTTTATATGTGAAATCCACTCTACACCATGAGTGTATGTTCCTGTTTGTACATTAGACAGAATATCTGAGTGTTTTCAAAATAAGAAAATCCATAATATTACCATTCCACTCACAAAAACCCTATTTATTGTAACATTTCATAATTTTTATGGACCAAAATATTTACACTCCAATTCCATTTGTGACAACAACAGGGGGAAAAAATCTAATTTAACTGATTTATTCATTTTGGCACAGTTTTTCATTGAGCCACATGTGGCATACAGTATATATTGTTGTTAATCTCTGAGTAAACTATTTGGGGTGATTTCATTGGTCCTGTGGTTAAGAGGGTCGGATTTAGTGATGAGTCTAGCAGATGGTGTTTCAAAATAAGGTTATTTCTATGCATAACAAACACCACATTTTGATTCAGTGTTATTATCATTATGTAATCAAATCGGTCCTCACGGATTTATTCAAACTTCGAGAGCAAAGTTTGAAAATGTTTGGAAGTGGGACTGCGAGTTCTTCCGAGTCAATAAGTGAGTCGAGTGAGTCAGTTTGATATCTTCTTAAATATTTACAGCTGGGTGTGCGTCTGGCATGTGATTAGAGTCTCTTTGAGGTCTACTTGATCAGATGATTTATGATAATTAGTGGATCCTCTCAGTAGGCTGTGTGTGTGTGTCATTTAGAGAGTGTGGCATTACTTTTTCTGTCTAAGTAAGCACGCTGGAGAGAAATGACTCCCTTTTCAAATTATTTAAAGGTCCAGTGTTTAAAATTTAGGGCTCTGTTTACACAATGTGGCAGAAATGGCATATATTATGCATAACTATGTTTTCATTAGTGTGTAATCTCTGTAATCAAGGCTAATTATCCAGATCTTATGATGGTTCTCTTCCACAGAGTTTGCCATGCCACACGCCAGTCCTTTAACATTTCCAACACTCAAAAATATAAACAAGAACAAGCCTGCAAAATAGTCCATGATGACATCACTGCTACACCCACAGTGTTTATCTAATGCACCCTTCACAGCGAGACAGTTTGTTTAGCTCTGATGTTGTGTCTGGGGCTCTCTTCAACTGTTGATTTTCTGATTTGATCAGAATTGCTCATAGACATGAACACCACAACAGAATAAGCATAAGCTTTAGCTCTGTTTGCCATCTCAGAGACCCCAGCTGTTAAATATGATGGATATTTTTCACATGCTCTATATTTATGTTATGCATGTCCCTAACAGAGAGTTAGACCTCAGAAGAAGTTATTAGATATTCATATAGGTCACTGACTGAATTTACATTGTTGACAGACACAGGCTTTCCAGAAGACATCACACAAAAATTATGATGTTTTTCTTTATTATGGAAAAGGTTTCACTTGTCTTTACAAAACACGACACATTTTAAGCTACACATTTCCTATAATTTAACCAAACATCACAATTATCAAAAACATCTAACGTCATTTTTAAAAGGACCTCTCTCTGTGTCACAAACCCATTCTGTGACAGGAAACACAACCGGATGTCCCTGAGCAGAGAGAAACAAATGTAATACAAAAAAAAACAAAAAAAAACATTTGAATGTATTGTCATGTTACCTACTGTAGCCTATCTATGTGGAGGAATCAGAGACGGTGGGCTACTGTGATAGTGACGGCACAGTGTTGGCTTTTTCACATAAAATAATAACATGTATTAATAAATTAAGTTCGATCACATGAAGTGAAACATATTCATTTCGACACAAGGAACACAACACGTACGTGAGAACAGTTCTTGCTTGGCACGAGAGGCCTAAAAGACTCAGTACAAGCTTTGGCACCGCGGAGGAGTTTCCTCATGATCTGTTTTTATTTTTTACAGTCATGAGAGTTAAAAAATGCACCAGGTGCAAACAATCTGGACTCGGACAACAGGATGTGATTGGCTATGCGTCATGCTTTAACCTGTTCTTTTAATTGGTTGAAGCAATTTACTATACAGCTCTGTATTAGAGGGTTGGTACCTGAAGATGTCTTAGCACTGGCATGCTTTTAATGGTATGCATTTATTGTGTTAAGAAAAGGCGAGAGCACCCTGAGGGTAATTAATCAGGGTTTTAATTTTTTTTATATCTGAAAAGAGTACTCCACTGATTCAGCATTGCAGTCCAAAAGATCAAAATGAATGCGGCGCAACCAGAGATATCGTCTTTGTTATTCCGCACATCCTTCTTTCTTGTCCAAACCTGCCGTCTACGTTACCCACAACGCAACTTGATCCGCCGACAGTTCAAACAGAGATTTGGATGGATGTGTTACGCTACAGTAGTAGCAGCTAATGATGTCTCAAGTCGGTAGCCGGTCTACAGAGGCCGGGTAAGCTTGCGTCTTTTTTAAATTCTGCCAGATTTTCATCATATTCAAACTGATGCTGACTCAAATGACATCACTTGAGGCGACGTATCAGACCGCAAACAGCGCCCTCTGGAGTCACAAAATGCTTTATAATTTTTTAGAAAGTTTGTTTTTATTCCCTACATATGTAGTAGTACTTCAAGACCTACAAACAGATGTTGATGTGTAAAACTGGAGGACTTCCCCTTTAATACAAACCCGCCGACCAACTCCAAAACCCATTCTTCAGACATTATTATTTAAATACTTTTGCTACATCCTCATTCAAATTAAGTGCTTTAAAACATACCCACATTTTTAGTGATAGTGAAATCAGAATTTGTGAGACTTTTGTTCTAGATTCTTTCTTCAGGACTTGGCAATAGTCGTAGTCGTTTGAGCCATCACACAGCACTGTTGGTGACGTATTATCGAGCCGAACATGAATCCCAGACATGCCACGCCTCAAACATCCACAAGCATCACAGGCCACAACTCTCAAGAATCAGTCTTTCCTGTCTCGTAGAGAGGGCTTTTAGCCTCAGGTGCTTTCGTTTCCTATCCTGCTTCACTCTCTGGAGGACATTACATCATCGTTAAGGGAAGAGCGCAGCAACTCTTTCAGTTCACATGTCACTCTTCTGCATCCCGAGCCCATGCCTGATCCTGAGTCCCTGCCTCTCCATTATGTTCCACAGCTTGCGCAGGTTGGACTGGGTAATGACATCGTCGGGTTTGAGCTGTAGCGCGCGCAGGTAGTTGGCCTCCGCTTCGGGAAGTTTGCCATTCAGGTGGAGGATGGCGCCGAGGTTCATCAGAGCAGCCGGGTACTAGGAAAGAGCAAAGGCAGAGTGAGAAATGGGTCAGAAGAATGCTGCATAATGCCGTAATTACAGAGATCTTAGGGTGTCAGCTTACAGGATTACTGTACTTGTGGCAACTGTGTCGACCTTGGATTTATCTATCTGGGCAAACTATTTTAAACTCGTCCTTCTCAGTTCTACTTTTGACACAGACAGTTATGTGAGACATGCACACATTTCAGGACGCCTGCCAGATTTTTTTTTGTTTTGTGGATTGAGGATTAGGGCACAGGCTGTGGCGAATTTCCTTAAGGCTAAGACAATCAAATATGCATCAAGTCAGCCCTGTCCCACAGTTAGAATATCTACAGTTTGTGTGTGTGGCTTTGTATGTATGCACACACCCATTTAAAGGTGTGTTTCTGGAGTCTTATTTAATAAAATAACATATTTTGAAGCTGCAAAGTGAAACCATGTGGCCATTTGCGTGTACCAGTTGTGGAAATCTACAAAATAAGTCACAGACATGACCCTCAGCAAGCCATAACTAACTAACACACCCCATTCTCAGCCTAAAAGTCGTCAGCACTTCATTCCCTAACACCTGGCTTTGTTCCCGGCTCTGCGTCCTCGCTGCATGACATATGGTTAGCAGCTTGGCAACTAGTTCACAGAGTTTCTCTCCCTTAAACACAACTGTTCGTCTCTTCTCGACGCTGAAATTTCACTTGTTTACATTCCACTTCTCGAGCGGTGTTAAAAGGCTAGCCTTGGGAGTGGGGGCTTGTTTTTCCTCACCTAATGTATCAAATGAAAGCGAGCTGGAATATTTCAAGCAGCGGCCTGGAAGATGCTTGAAAATTAATTAATTAATGGAGTTTTTTAACGGACCGAGCAGCTGCAGTGTAGCGTTGCCACTTCTCTTTCAGTGGGTTTTGCTTTTCTCACCTAATGCAACAAATGAATGTATCAATCAGTCACATTTCAAAGCCCATGTTTTGTTTTGTGTACCATTCAAGAACCTCACGAGCAGTCGAGACATACTAAGCTAGATAAATGAGGGTCCTTTTAGTCATTCTAAATACACAGACCGAGCTAAATCATTAGAAACTGAGCCCTGTTTACATGTGTTCTGTGAACAGGAAGGCAGCCAAAAACCAAGTCAGTAACTCCTTTTTCTTGACTAAAACAAATGAAGTTGGTTCGCTCTTGCTGAAACACACTCACAGTGACGGAGCGGACATAAGCTCTTAACCTCCAGAAAGTATTTTTAAGATAGCATCTACCTCTGATCTTTTCAGATACCCCCCCCTGCCCTACAAACTACAGTGATTTATCATATTGGCTCAATGTTTAAAGATTAAAAAAAGGTTCAGTGTGTAAGATTTAGGGTGCTCTGTTTACAGAATAAATGATATAACTACAATTTTATTAGTGTATAATCACCTGAATACTGCAGGTCCTCTTCCACAGAGTCCACCATGTTTCTACAGTAGTCCACAGACAAACTAAGGTGGCTCTGGTTAAGGCCTTTAGTGTTCTTTCAGTAGTTTTGGGTAGTTTCTCTTATACGCTTGTCTGCTTTGAATAATAATTCATTAAAATATGTATTAAGACATATTAGAGGGATATTGCCAATAAGAAAGAATACTCAAAAATATATATTTTGAAATGTATTTGGCATGTAACAAGACAAATGAGCGTGTGACATGCGGATGAATGTAAATGGAACGTCTTATCAGCATTCAACAGGCTTTTATTGTGAAGAAGCCACAGGGAAGGCAATGTATGTTATCATCTCAGTTAGCACTGACCAGGATCGCTCATCAAAAATGCTACACAACAAAACAATGGTACAATGTTTCACACTTGCTGTTACCATGGTAACTGCAGGTGTTGCCAAATTAACAAAGGCCTGAAATCTTAAGATTTAAAACTTCAAACAAACAAACAAACAAAATATTCCAGTATGAGTTCATCATATCACCAAAAAAAAAAAAAAAAAAAAGTGCACATACTGTAGTCTGATTACTCGCAGTAGATGAACCTCCATCTGAGTGGTATGAATAAAGCATTTCAATCCCAAATTTTCTCCTGGCACCTTTCTCTCGAGCCACACAATCATTATCTTTCTCAGCACGAAGAGTTAGCGCTGAATCTTTCATGACCTGAAAGCTACTGGATTATGTTTATATTTGAGAGACTGTCATTCACCAGGCAGACGTGTGCAGGGAAAATGTCAAAGACAAGAGGCGCTTTACTCATAGCAAATGACAAGAGAAGCCTTCAGCGTGTCTGAATGTGCACATGAAGGCTCACAGACTGTGAATTTTGATGACTTTGAGGCAGCTTAATATCTTACAGAATAAATTAAAATGGACAGTCATCATTCTTCTCTTCTGTGGCTTTACTCGCTTAAACAGGATACAAACAGACAGGAAGACTTTATCTAAAAAGGGGCAGATGCTATAAAGCTGTGATTCCCAGCCTGTACCTGTTCCTGACGGGGTAGATTTACAGTTGCCAGGGGGTACGTGTAAAAACTGTAGAGTAGCTCAGCTCATTTTAAAAAGATAGAGATGAACACTACCATAGATTTGTTGTAATAGATTTGCTGCATGAAAAACAGAGGATATGCAAGAATGTAAGAATCTAAGCTTTATCTAAGACAGAGAAAGGTTTTGTTGAAATATTTAAACTAAAAAGGTCTTTGTAAACTTTGCGTCTTTCTGAACAATGTTCCTTCCTTTGTTTAAGCAACATTTCTTGTGCATTAGCCAATGCAATGTGCTGTCATTTTCTTATTATTATGTATTCTGATTATGCTTCATAGCATGTGATCTCCAACTGCTACTCCCACCATTTAAGAAGGAGCGCTACCAGCAGGTCCAACAGCTGTCAGACTCTTTAACACCAGCATGATTTAATGTTTTTTTTCTGTATATTTCCTATTTATGAGTCATTTTTCTAGCAACAAAATGTATCAGATAAATAGTTGAGATATAGCGTTACATCCGGACAAATCTCCTCAGCTCATGTTTTTCCGTTTGCTCTACATCCAGTTTAAAATCAGTTCAATTTGGAGCATGAACATGGTGTCCATAAAGGAGCACTTGAGCTCATCTAACGTGGTGAAAAAAACCCATATGGAAACACTGTTATAACGGGTGTGGCTATATAACACTAGTTTCCAGTGAAGGGCATGAAGTTTGAAGGTCTGACCCTTTCTCCCCTGAACTGAACTGGTAACATAAGTCACAGTGTAGACTGTCACTAAGCAGACTGACATAACGAATGACTGCAGGAAGCTCCTTCTAGGTCCTATGACTCTAAGTTACCTCCAGCATATCAGTCCACGCACCCTTTTCCTTTAAAATGACTGATTAATACTCGGTAGAACCAGGACAGCCTTCAGCTTCCTCAAACCGCATGTGCTGACACCGAGAGACACGATATCCCACAAGGCTCTGTCTGTTTCACTGTACTGTAACGATCAGATATTACTCTGAAGTGAAATGTGTAAATTCAATATCGGGCGACAGTAACCACTGAACTCTTTTCTTTTTAGGATTTCTGTGTTTGTGTTAGAACATCGAGCTAACGGTTCCCAGCCATGAACAGAACACAGTTTCCATTTTATATTCCGCTGTGTCGCTGTTTGCCAGGAACAACAGTACTATAATATAATGTCAGAATGATGGGTAACACATAGCATGTTGTAAATTGAATTTACAGTACAGGCGTGTGTGTGTGTGTGTGTGTGTGTGTGCATTTCCATGATAAGTGCTAACAGGCCCACCAAGTCCAGGTACTCACATCTGGTCTGAGGTTGGCTGCACGCTCATACTGCCTCTCTGCTGCTTCATTCAGACTGGCCTGTCTGAAGAGAGAAAAGAAGAGTAAAAATGTGACATAACACGGGTTATATTAATAACATTGTACTAACGCAAATTACTGATTATAATTGCGTTCATCCATTATTGCCCAGCTAATCATATGAACCAGTATAATTGGAGTTAGACATTCATTAACTGTGCAGATTGCGGTACAATTCCTCAGTGGTGATTATACTTAAGACTCTTCTTTGGAATAGTCAGATTTATTTCCCGTTAAAAATATGTTAAACGTACTACAATTATCAGGAATCAAGCACATAGTACTTTTTTTTTTTCATTTAAAGCCTCTGTGCTTCATCGCAGGTGATACATTTCACACTCCTTTATGCCACTGTGTAAAAAAAACTGCCTCTCTTAGCACATCTAAATGCAGTTATTATGATGTCAGATCACAGGATGGTTAAACTCTAGCTGTACTGCAGTTTTAAATACTATTCTTCAATTAAAAACTCTCTTCTATGCATTTGTATCATGTTTATAATGTGTTTTGTTTTGTTTTTTCTCATGTACAGGACTTTATAATGAGACCACTATGCCACTGATCTCTAGGCCACTTGTTTAAATACAGGATTACATAAAATAAAAATCATTTTATATGCCAGATGCAGATTAAGTTTCAAGTTTCAAGTTTCAGGTTGATTCATCAAATGCAGGTTAACACAGTGTCAACAATACAATGAAATAGTGTATGTTGGACAAGAGGAACCGGTCAGCTCAGCATTAAGAGTGTGTAACAGATAGA
This sequence comes from Larimichthys crocea, assembly GCF_000972845.2. Taxonomy (NCBI): domain Eukaryota; kingdom Metazoa; phylum Chordata; class Actinopteri; family Sciaenidae; genus Larimichthys; species Larimichthys crocea. Next base: position 7,266,723 of record NC_040030.1, on the reverse strand, counting down.
AATAAAATACAATACTATAAAAAATTAGGTAAAAAAGAATATTAAATGCAAAAAATCTCAAAACAGAATATGAGAAAAATATAAATATGTGTATGACACAAAATATACTAAAATAGGATATGAAGTATACTGAAATAGAATATGGAAAATATGTTTGAATCTTCTATTTACTGCACAAAGTTGTGACAACTATAATGTTTTCTGCTTTTGGCTTCTGCCAATCATCTGATTGGCTAATTCGCAATTATTATTACTTATCAACAATTTAACAACTAACCATTTTACTCTGGATAAAGATATCACATCATTTTGAGCAAATTGGCTTGAATTTCTAATTAATTAACAATAACGATGCCAAAATCCTGCAGACAAAGATGTTTCTTGCCAAACTAAGAAACATGGAATTATTAGTTTATTCAGTAGTCTCTGAATATTAATGAGTTTATACTGTTAACATAGTAGCCAACGGATGGTGCAGATTCTTCGGCTGCAGCAGTGTTGAATATTTTTTATATGAGCTTGTAAATTACTAAACTTTCAAGAGTCATTTCTTAATCACTCGCAGTGACTTACTTTAAGATGACGACTAGCCCACTGTCCATATTATACTTATTGCTTCTCAGGGTATCATGAAGAGAGATGGAGGTCTTTAAAATGCCAGAAACACTTCACCAACCAGTCCTCCCCTCCATGCTACAGCTGGGTTTATAAAATGGCAACAGTTAATCTGCTCCATACATACAGTTTTATCCAAAGAGTGCATGAACCGGGCTATGCTGTGCCAAAGTTAATAAAGTCAAGGAAACCATTCTTTCCTGACACGGCAATTAATATTCATAAGACTGTGACTCACGTAAAATATGCCTTGAGAATGCGTCTCAGGGTTCACTGGCGTTTATAACTGACTATCACAGTCATCATCTTATAACCTCGGACTGTGTTTTGTTTGGTAACGAGGACAGACACAGGAAGTCAGGCTTTAAGGATAGACGGACAGGACGGTTTATTTGAATCATGAGAGTGGTTTGCTGCAATGAAATCTCATGCAAACCGTTTTAAAGGAAAAACTATCAAACTGAATTATTAGATCAGTATTATAACCCCGGTTCTGGTCAATCAATATTTGCAGATTAAAAAGAGCTAAGATTTGTAGCCCACCTTTATTACCAGCAGAGCTTGAGTTTTAAATCCAACCGATGACACACGTGTGTCACGTTCATTAAATCCTAATCTGTTTGGATTAATGTCATATTCCGTCTCGGCAAAAAATAATCAGTTAGACCGGATTACAGCAGAATGATCTGTCATTTAGATTTACTCTTACGTTTCCAAAAGCCAGCCTCTGCCAAACTCCAGACTTTCAACTTTTTTTTCTTCTTACAAACCCTCTCTGGTGTTGTATTTAGATAGATGCGAGAGAGTGGTGATGACTTTTCCAGATATGTAGAGCAAAAAGAAACGAAGGCGCATTGCTCCAATATTTCCTTGAGTGGCTGGGAGTAGAGGACAATTTGCAGTCCCTTTTGACACGTTTGGAGGCTTAAACGCCGTCTGTGCGAGTGCCTGCCAAACTTTGAGGGAAAACTCTCCAATGGCTACTTTACAAGGCCTGGACTGAAACAGAACCACGATGGACTGAAACTCTGCTGCTGTTTATAAATGTTATACATAACAGCTTTTATGACAGCTAGATCCATAGAGGGTACATTTACTATTCTATAACACTGGTATAATTTATATTTCAAAGATGGTTATTAAATAGCAGTGGTGTAAGATAAATCCAGCAGCAAAAACCTTAACATTTCTTGAAATATGTATGTTGATTGAATTGGAAAACTGTTGTTAAATGTCCGGTTTTGCCAACCTGAGCATGTGAGCAGCGCTGAAGACCACGTCAAACTCTGAGCTGTCCAGCTCTGCGGCTCTCTCCGCCATCTCCGCCGCCTCGCCAAGACGAGACTGCTCCAGCAGAAACTGACCTGGAGAGAGGGGGAAGACAGAGGAAGTACGTTCTAAAAAACATGTATGCATACTTTCATTAATTTTAGCTCAACACCGCGTCTATCTATAGACCAAGAGAGACACCAGCATGGCTGTGCACTCTGTCTTGTTTACTTACGAAGGTTTGGACTTTGCTTGCTTGCTATTAATCACAGATTTATGCTTCAGTGTCATGTTGTGGAAAACCGATGTTGTGTTATTGAAGGGAAAGCCTGCGGAGAAGCTCCTGACAGACAAAGATGGAGATCGTTGGGGGAAAACAAAGGAAGATGAATGGAGGCAGTGAAAGAGAAGAGCGGCCCACAGGAAATGCAACTAGGAGGCAGAGACAGTGAAAGGATCGCTGTTTCTGCACGCCGGCGTTCGAGAACACAGATGAGACGGAGGTATTTCTTGCGTTTTCCTGTGAGAGTCTGGCCACCTGGTGCGGCACCCACAAGTGTCTGACTCGGCGGCTATAAATTAACGGCCGCAGATGTTGCTGGGTGCAGGGGAATGAGAATGTGGAGAGGCTCTATTGAGGTACGTTTCTGTTGGCTTTTCTTCCAAGCTTTTAGACACCAAAGGAGACTATTTAGAACTGGGTCGTACGGGGGACAGTTTGCATTAAATGCGTTGACTGTGAACAATGGCAGGAAAGGAGGCCTTGTCTTAGCCATCACCCGGTGTGTGTGTACTCACTTCCTCGAGCTCTCTCGTTTCTGTGTCATCATGTGTGCATCCGTTGTGTTGTAACGTGGCCAGATATCATCACTACCCCTTTACGCACTCGCACCTGGAGCTCATCCAGGGAACCCAAAGGATCGCTAAAGCAAGCCAGATTTGTGATAAAGGAGGGGACCGGCCTAAATCAACATCACCTATAGCAAGAAACTAACAAGATAACATTGAACAAAAGTAAAAAAACAGCCAGATAGGCAGAGACGGAGGAAAGAGTGTAAGGGGAAACAACTTGGGCCAAAGACAGCAACGCACCCCTCGCTAGGGACTAAACTAAACCCGAACCCCAAGATATCCCAGCGCAGAGAAAGCACCGGGAGGAATGAAGAGAGATAAGGGAGAAAGGAGAAAGGGACGAGGCACAATGGCGCTTTCAGCGAGACAGGACAGATTTCATTACCTATGAATATCCTAAAGATAGTGACATGGAGAAGCACGGAGCCCGCTCCTCTAGACCGATATGAAATACTGCATTAACAGCAGCACAGACAAAACATGTTTTACTCTGGGTTACGGATGGTACGCAGTGTGTTCTGATTCTGTCTCCTCACTCTGATAAACAAAGCATACATGCCTGTTTGCATGTGTGTTTGCGCCATCTGCAAAACCTCAAACAGCTCCAACACTGATACCAACAGTGAATTAAATGACAGAGGATTGTCAGTTCTTTCCAAAACTCTTATCAGGGTACAAAAGCTGAGCTGAGCTTGGCGCTTTACAACAGGACCATTTTATATTTAACGACTCTGGGTCTGAGGGTGAGGCTACAAAGTTCCAGAGACCCCTGCCTAATAATCATCCTGAGTGCAGCTTACTGCGGCAAAGCCTGATCATTAGTGTAAAGCCTACAGCAATCAGGCGTGTTATAGTTGGTAGAAAGGGACTTCAAATTCTGGATTTTATAGCTCCGTCTACCACAGACAGACGCTGAAGCCTCCAATTCTAATGTCAGTTTGCTAAAAATATTATACGGGAGACTTTTGATGTCTATTCTTACCATAGTGCATGTAGCAGTTTCCTTTTGTCGGGTCGAGCTGTATCGCTCTCAGGTAGTACTTCTCTGCTTCTGTCTTCTGCCCCTATAAGAAAAAAAAAGAATACATTCGTTACAAATATACTAACTCTGGGAGCAGGTATACTCGGGTCCAAACACCTGATGCAACCAGAAGGACAAGGTTATGACTGAACTGTTTGAAAATGACACACCCAAAATGAATCTCTGTCTGTTTGAATAATTTTGGTGTCATAATAAAAAGGGAACACCTGTGACATTTGTTCAGATATGTAAGTATCAGTATGCATGTAGTATCCTTAACCCTAACCCCTTGTTGGGAGACCCTGGGGCTTGAAGTGGTTAAATAGGTGGTTTAACATAGGCCTGTTTGTATGCTTGGGCAGGATAAGAAACTCCAGCCTTGGACTACAGGAGCTGTGGCGTCAGTGGTGTCTCCTAAGTCATCCAAAAATAAAAAAAGGAATCCCACTGATTTATTTACCATAAATTGTAGGGGGGAAAAAAACAACCAACCAAAGCACGATACTTATAATCTACAAACTGGAATTACACGACATTATGATCTGAAGGAAGTGTGTTTGAGAACAGAAATCTTTCTAAAATAATGTGTGTAAAGCATCTAGTGAATAAAACTGAATAAATCTGAAGGGAATAGATGCTAATCTCTGAATGCGGTGAAATAGAGACATGCAATAGTGACAGCACTGCCAGATTATTTCATTTATTTTTGTGACATTACGGATTATGATATTTATTGAACACGTGCAGACCGCACAGGCAAACAAAACACACACACACACACAGCTACAAAGCTCAGCTGTATTCTTCTGTGTCTGCTTTGAGTTATTTTAGTGCTCCGACATGCATCAGTTGCAGCATTGTAACCCCCGCTGTGAGGTTTCAGTAGAAAACCAATACTCATAAAGAACACAGTACCTCCCATGCTGCACCTTTAAAGACAAACCTCCAAGGCATGCGTGTGTGTGCCTACAACCAAACAGAGGAAGATGTTGCTTCTGTGTGCATGAGTCCTTATTTCTCCACCTCTTTTGTTTCATGCTTCAGCTCTGATTGCTTCCATATTGCCATTGGAAGAAGAAATGAGAGGACTGGGCATATTAGGTTTGCTTCATTAGCTCTTTTCCCGTGCCCGCAATCGCTCCAAATGAATGAGCGTATATCGGGCCTAGATGGCTTACTTCACATTTTCTTTGGCCCTATTCTCTTTACATTCAATTAAACCTTTCCCTCGGCCATCCATCAGAACTGAAAGTAGGGTGGCTCAGTCCAGTGAGATTAGAGCTCGGTCATCATTTTTGCAGATTTATGAATAGTTCCAGATCAATTTGAAACAAAAAAAAAAAGAAGAAGACATTTTTTAAAACAACTCTGAAAGGACGAGTTTGTGATGCGCTCTGATTTATTGCTGTGTATGCGCGACTCCGGTCGGCTCGCTTACAGTGTGTAATCTGTTTCTGCATTATCGAGCGGGGCTTCCGCCACAAGATCTAAACACGCTGCTTAAATTCATAAATCAGCTTATCGCCGACTGACCACAGCTTTCCTAATGCACACCACACCCGTCTGACTCCAGCAAGAGGTCTCTGACCGGCAGCAGGGCCTCTTATGTTACCCTAGACCTATTTGAAAAGTGCTCTGATCTCAGGAAGTTAGTGGCTCTAGGAGGTTGCACTTGTTGTTTGCTAACGGATGTGGATGGGTACAACACTATCAGGTTCCAGTTTTTCTGATTTACTTTTAAAAGAAATGCGAGAAGGTCACTTTGAAACACACAGTACTGCTATACATCAACTTTCAGAGAAAAAACAGCACATGCTGGGGTGAACCACGGTACAAGACTTCAGTTTGACCTTTCCTCCCCGTGTCTGTATTGTCGATTGACTCCGGCAGGACGGCCAAAAATGTAGCCGATGTCGTGATTCAATAAGGAAGGAGAGTAATTGCATTATAAGCCTGTCCACTGGCCCATTGTCCAGGGTCCATCCAATCTCCTGTTCCTAAAGCCCTGTAGAGGTGGAAGGGGGCCTCTCAGTGAGGCAGGACCCTGCGTGGATCTGAAGCCCTGAGCCTGAGGGAGCACAGCAGATGTCCAGCCACACTGGGCGACTCTAATCTGAGCCTGCGCTTTAGGTGTTTGTGTGTGTGTGTGTGCTGTGTATATCTTCAAATCTTTCAACAAAAGAGAGGAAATGATCAGAACTCTGTGAGGGTTGCAGCTGCATGCGCGTAAGACACTGCAGGCTGGTCGTGTCTTTGCTCAGCACCCAAGGCCGTGGAAGGGAGGCGGTCTAACATCTCTAGAGGGGTTACAGAGGACACAAGGTCGAACCCCCACGTCTAAACTTGACTCAGCTGTGAACACATCTGTTATCACATCAATGTGTTTTTGTTTTCATGGAAGGATAGAGACAGGAAGTGTGTCTTTTTCCTGCAGAAATGTCGGGCAAACTTGAGTGCCCTTTACACACATGTGTATAAAGATGCACACAGCGAGGGACCGAAAACACACGGATAATCTGGAACTCATCCAATCACTGTGGGATAGCTTTCATCCACACCAGACAAACTCCCCGTGTCTGTAATCTTCAGACATGCATTTATGCAGCTACTATAGAGCTGATTTTCTAAGCTATTTGGCCCTGAATCAGGGTCAATTCAAGGTCAAAGAAAAAGGTATTTAATGCAACATTTTTGTCTTAATTCCGTCTTTCACACTGCGTTATCCTCTTCTCAGCCAGCTAGCACTGCTAGAGGTCGGACGTCTCATTCAGGAATGCATCACAATTCCTCTTGTTGAGAAGGAGTCTGATCAGGGGAGAGGGGTTTGTTTAGCATGCACCTTGCAGAGTCAGAAGCTTGCACCTCATGACAATTATCACAGTTCTTCAGGTTCTGCGGGGAGAATCGATAGCGCGGGTTCGCCTCACTACAACGTCCCATAAGTCACTCTATATGCATTATTCAACGGTGCGCTCTGCCACTTCAGGTCCCGTTTAATTACACTCTGCCAGGTTATTAACCACTGCAGTCGTTATGATAATGCTTCAGTTTGCCTCATGGTTCTTCCTGTGTGTGTGTGTGTGTGTGTGTGTGTGTGTGTGTGTGTGTGTCTCAGTAATAGGACTTACGATGATGGACAGCAGTTTGCCATAAGTGAGGTGTGCAGGGATGTGGTCAGGTTTGGTCTTGAGGGACTCTCTGTACCAGTGGCCTGCTTCCTCTAGCCTGTTCAGCCTCATGTAGGCCTCTCCTGAAACAGAACACAGATCAGGAGGTTAGTTTTTATATGATCAGAAATATTAAATAGCATATATATATATAGATGATAGATTATATATAGATATATATATATATATAGATTTTTTTTTGTTTTTTCATGACTGAATATCTCATTTTTATCACTTTCCCTACCTCTGAGCATAAATAAAAAGTTTGTATTAACACTGTTAAAAAAATCCTTCATTCCCTTATCTATAGGGACAACAACATGTTGATCTAATGCTCCACTGTAGTTTCTCTGTCTGAAACTGTTGCTGAAAATTTATTTGATCACAGAAGATGCTGTTAGCCTCTGGGGTAAAAATGACAAATCAAGTTTTAACAAAGAATCCACCTGACATCACACTCCTCCATGCCTTCCCTCCAGCTGACAAAACAAACTTCCTATTCTCATTTAGCTTATGCGAGGAATGTGTGCAGACGTCTCCCTGCAATCTGAACTATGCTGTGAGGATGCGCTTCCAATAATGTAATTAGTGTTACAATAACAAAGAGATGGATGTGATTTATTACACGGATTAGCTGCAATCTTCTGTGAGAGGACTCGAGAGCCTGTGCACACGCTCACGAGCTACAGTGTTGAAATCAAGCAGGTGGTTCAAGTTCCCTGAAGTTTTTTCTGGCAATGAGTTCATGCCAATTTGTTAAATTCCTGTCAAAGCTCGGATTAAATGGAAGACCAACAATTTAAAATGGAAACAAACATGTAAAAATCTGTGAAACTCAAGCCAAACCTGTCCCATGACTACATGGTTTTACTCACGTCCGAAAACCATCATGCTCTTTATAGCTGATGCGAATTGAATTACGTGCAAATGGTTATGTTACCTCATCAAAAACCAGAGGGGAATTTATAGATCTGCAAATTTAGATTCTGCGTCAGGATGTAGTAACTTACCCATCATGTTGAAAAGGCTGTGTGGTGCAAACTGCCTGGGCATTTTCTGTACCGCTTCCTTATAAATAGACAAGGCCTCCTGCAGGAGAGGGGGGAAAAAAAGACTTAAGTATTAAAAGTATTATAATACTAATTATTATTATAATAAATAATAATAGTAGCTTTTAGTCCTACATTAGTGATAAGTGGTTAAACATAAGTGGTCATAAAGTCATCATGAAAGGCAATATAAACAAGTTTTTTGGCCCTAGTCTCATTATTCTGATTTAAAAAGTTCCTAAAACACTCCCTTGGTTTATTTTAGCATAAACTAACCTCCTGCTGGCCCTGTTCATGGAGCAGTTTTCCCAGGTTGTACAGACAGCTGGTGACCGAGCTCTTGTGGGCGTGTGGGTCTTTCAAGTTCTCGTCTGGAATGTCAGCACATGTCAGAAAGGTGCGTTTGGCCTCTTCCAGGTTGCCCTGGTTCATCAGGATGATTCCTGTGTTCAAGTAGGCCGCTGTGAAGAGGCAGGGATATTGAAGTAAAGCAGCGCAACAGGATTAGAAGTGCTGTCACTCAAACATTCAACAACTCATTTTCTGATACTTCAAAAGAGTGGAAAGAATGTGGAAAATCTACAAAGCTAGGACACGCAATGTTATAGCCAAAAGACTGAGACTGAACAGAGGTCAAAGGCAGATAAAATGACTATAAGAAAAGTATGTAAAAAAATAGAAATAAATGGTGCTAAAAAGGAGATTAGGCTAAGGACTGATTGAAGATAACTTATCAAGCTGAAAAAGCAGTCTGGAAACCTGTCCTCTCTTATAAAACTGTTCTTGGTGCAGTTAAAGACAGACCCTCATCTGACATGCGAGCACTCAAGTGTGAGATTGAATCTCATTATTTCACCGTCGCACTGAAATAGCCTGAATATGGTCCTCTAAACGACCATGTGGCAGAAGAACATCTAATTCAGCATTAAAGTTGGACCATGATGACAATCTAATAACGGACCCTTAGCTCCCATAAAGACTCAGCCAAAATGTGAACATCTTAATTGCTGATAACTCTTTTCTCCCCGATCACGACCACTCAAGTCATCATGAATCATCAGCGAAATGAGGTTTACTTACATGCCAGTGTTGGCCGACTCCCAATGGCCAGTTTGTAATAATGCAACGCTTCAGTGAAACGCTCATTCTCTTGCAGCAGCAAGCCACTAATTGACAAAAAAAAGAAAAGAAGCAGAAATAAGACCATGAATTGCATAACAGAGGATTTGCCTTGTTATTTTAAATCTGTGAAGGTAAAGCAAGCTTTACCCAAAATTACAGCTCGTCAAATCGATGAGGGCACTTTGGGTAAAAGCTGAGAAATAAAAATATAGCAGTTTCTGTATCCCCTTACCTAATATACCAACGCAAAACCACAATATACCCAGCCATCCATCATATTCAAACAGCAGCTCCGTTTTACAGAATGCAAAAAACACATAATTTGGTTTTTCCCTTCTGCCTATGTTGCTATGCCAGCTTCCTGACACCCGTAACTTGAGAGAGAAAGAGCAAAGAAATGTGGAGAAAAACAGTGTCAGCATGAGAGCAAGAGACATAGGTCTGCTGTGAGGTTTTGGCACCTTTGACACCTTGTGTTGCAGGATTGAGGTTTTCTCCCACAGGCCCTGCAAACCACCACTAATCAAATCAGTAGCAGAGAAGGTACAAAGAGGCACCAGGGAGTTATTTCCTCTTAGTCACACTCTTGCATCACACTTAGCTGCGTGTCTCGCCTGCTTCTCTCCTCCTGATCTATTTTCATTTCAGTTTCTTGACTTTCTTTCTTTCTGTCAGTCAGTCTCTCTATCATACGGCCTTTCTTGTTCTGCTGTTTGCGATCTCAAGTGATGGATGGGAGGAACTTGTGTCAAGACTTTGCAAACACGAGGAGGAGGAGGAGGAGGTGGGACTGTCATCTTTAACACTCACAGGTTATACAGCATGTCAGCCATGTTCCCTCGGTGGTGTAGAGCGTTTCTGTACGCCTTCTCCGCCTCTGCCATTTTGCCCTGGTTCTTCAGCACGTTCCCCAAGTTTCCCCAGGCTATAGGAGACATGCGTCAGTCAAAAGTTGCACTTTCAGAGTGGAAAGACACAATGTCAGTCTATATTTAAAAATAAATAAAAATATATTTATATATGAACTATTCCAAAGCAAGTCTTGGATGGAGGAGCCTGAAAGTCATATTGTGGTTTTCTCTGTGGGCTTAGCTGTATTGCATTTCCCCAAGCAGAGATGTTAGTGTCTGTTATTTTCTTGCATATGTTCCCACGCCTTTCAAGATCATGAACAAGGCTGTGCTACAGTCTGAGTGTGATCCAGCTTATGTGTATGCAAAATTCCTCCAGGTCTAACAAATGTATTTCCTTCCTCAAAAAAACATTCTCAAAGATGATTTGGAAAAATATTCTAAATCCCACATTGTTCACAACTGTGTCTACTAGCTAGCAGTATTTGGCACAGTGTTGTGCTTCTTTGCGTGTTACTGCCACCAACTGTGAAATTAAGTGAAATCATCGTCAGGAACATGTATCGTGTTTACTCGTATTGTCCTATAGCACTCCTAGTGGTCAAAAAGTCCACAAGGTACCTTTAAATTAGCAATATTAAGGTCTGTTAGAAATGGCTAACACATAGTTTAAACTAGCAATAATAACTTTGTGTAAGTAAAGACAAGGCATTAAGTCAACAAACTGACTCATCAGTTCTATGGCATTATCTTAGTAGCTTAAATTAGTCAACATAATCTATTAGTCATACCAGGCCAAGGAGGCTTTAGTATTCGACAAAGAAGGTTTTTGTGTTTGACAGTTTCTGATACTCAAAGCTACACAGAGACTTCAGTATTGACGTTTAATACCCGTCCCTAATGATAATTGGCGGCCATCATTTACCTTTAGCAGGATTCACACCAATCCCAGACTTGTAGAGATTCTCCTCGTTGCTCCAGTCCCGGTTTCTTTGAACAGTTCTGAGCCCATTCAGCAGCACTAGTCCCATACAGAGACACAACAGTAAGGCCTTGTAGCCTTTAGTCCTCAGTCTGACATATAAGCTTCTTGCACCAGTAGCAACCAGCAAACAGAAGCCTATGCTGGGGATGTACAGTACCCTCTCTGCAATTACAAAACCCACATAAAAAAATAGGTTTGTTGCCGGGATGAAAGGCAATGACATGATGCCTAATGAAAATAGTACTAGGTTTTGTGTAGGGGGCAAGGATGTCCGTGCAGGGCAGTGGTGGAATCCAGCTGACCCATTCAGGGTGGTCTTTGGCGGCCCCTGGTCTGTGTTATGGTTTGTGTCAGGGGCATGGTAACCATTCCCATTAGTGATTGATTTCCCATTAGTGACAAAGGCTTTCCCATTGGTCTCCTTGCCTTTGGAGACGGGGCTCCGGAGGCCAAACATAGCCAGGAGGATAAATCCACCGTAAAAGGCAACAGTGTGAAGGTTCCTCCAGTCAGCCAAGGACCTGACCAAGGGCACAGCGTCCATGGACCAATCGAAACTGAGCTTGTCGGGGCAGAGCAGGAGCCAGGCGTTAGCGGCGGGCAGGTGGAGGAACGTTAACGTTCGGGTGAGAAAATGTTGCGAGTCAGCTGCAGGGTTGTCAGAGTTGGAGAAATTGGGAGGCTTATTGCCCATCCAGTAGAGGCGAGCTGACAGCAGAATCACTCCCCAGGAAGCCAGCACTCCAAGACTCAGCAAAACACTGATGTTCTTTTTCTGAAAGAGAGGAGGAAAAAAAAAAAAAACTCATGCTAAAGGAAAGCACCTAAATCAACATTTCAATCCAGAAGAGCTTAGTCAAAGCCACAGTTTTGTCCGTGTTCCAGAGCACCTGAATTTGTTTTCATTTTAAGTGCCTATTTTAATACCTGTCAAGTTATTCAAGGCCTGGATCAGAGCTGAGTCAGAGGAACAATGGTCCTGTAAATGCATTTGCGGCCTCTGTAGACAATACGTTATTAAGAAGGATTGTCCAGTCTGTCAGTATGAACTGTTAGGGTTTGATTTATAAATCTTCAAAATGTATTATCCTACTTTTATATAGAAAGAGAAGCTATGCAAAGCAATCTCTGGAATGTTTTTGATAGCTGCCTGGGGCATAAACCACACTCATGTACAATTATAGAGTTCTTTGTAACACTAGGCATAGTTCTTAAAATTAAAATGCACCCCAGCCAGAAACAACACAGCTCTGTTTACATGAAAATAGTGAAATATGAATTATTCAAACCGGTGAAAGACACATTAGGATTTGGACAGCTGTGCGCTGTAATGGGTGTCACTTTTGGTCAGCAACAATGTGACTGTTTCTATTAAGAAATAATCATTTTTAATGGAATATGTCAGACTCTGGTGAAACTGGTGAAAGACGCAATATTTTGAAATGCCAAGAACATTTGATTTAGGATAATGGGGGAAATCCAAAAGTCTAAAATCAAAGAAGAGAGAAAAATCACTGTATTTCCATTTAGATGTGAAGTCAAGATTATTTCTAAAATTTTCCATACATTAGTAAACCACACTGCCCTCAGTTGTGACCTAGCTGGGGTCAACTTTGAAGTAAATTTGAAGCACGAGAGGCTTTCAATCTAAGTCCTTCCTTGTTGCCTGTCAGGGTCGCAGTGAGTGTGACCGCTAATCAGCTTAGGACTCATTGTGTTGGTATGTAGATGCTGTTTACATCTCATAAGAGCATTAATTCTGAAGCATGATCACCATTAGGTCCTCTGCTCTGTCACGCAATACCTTTCAAGGAACTGTCACTCACTAACCGGGGATCTTACTAAAACCTCAAGTGAATGGTCCCTTTGAAAAACTGAAATGTGTTAAATTCCTAAAAGTACAAACTTGGAAGGAAATGCAGAGGAAATTTGTCTGGCGATTCTTTCAAAATCAGCAGAATCAGGTCTGATGCATAAATTAGATTCAAAGCCACAGACAGGAACTACGAGATGCACCGCAGGGTGGGAAGTATAATTCATTTCAGTTGCTTCATTCTGGTGTGCTGTTGCAGTTACGGTTACTACATGACATGGTTGTATGATCACACTCATGACCTGTTGACCTTTGATCGCTGGCTTGTTAAATGACACTCACCCGTGACGGCAGGGAGAGAAATTGAGACCGGTGACATTTTTTTTCTTTTGCTTTCGGGTCTTGTTGGATGCTCTGATGTCAGATTTCTTTAATACCACCTTTAATTTGATATGATGCTTTCTGAAATCAATTACTGCTTCAGTCCGATTTAGTGCTGTGTTTGTGCCCAGATTGAGTAAATCTGATTTAAAGTCTTTTCATTAAACGTTGTTGAAACTGGAATGTCATAAATGCAAAGACTTATTGACAGAGACAACCTGGCGCAAAAAAGTGCCTGTTACTCATATTCCTCTTTACATGCTGGACTAAAAAATGACATAGCATCATGTGTGATGATCACAGAGCAGAGATGCTGTTCACTTCCTATTTTCTGAGTCCATTTATTCTTTCCGAGCACCAGTGTAATATGAACTCTATCTGAACCTGTGTGGGGTGAATTAGAGCTGGTGTACGTACTGTAAATGCTCCTTATACTGTGTTACTGGTCAGGACTGGAGAGGTTTATATTGGTGGTCTAGTTTTGTGTGTTTTCGGTGTTGGCTTTGATCTATGTGATAATCATCATTAGAGCATCCATAATTCAAAGTGTAAGTTTATGCAAGTGTAGTAATAATTTAGACTCTGTATAATCCGCTCTGAATGAATTGCGCAAAAGGCCGATAAAATCTTTTTTTAAAACACGAGAACAAGCTCAGAGAACAAGCTTTCATTTGTAATAAACTAAAAGAATTATTCCCTCTCTCTTACAAATGACTGTGCATGAGTAAGCTTGTGTGTGTGCACTTTGAAGAACCATGATGGAAAACACAAGTTCTCCATAACAAACCCACATTGGGATTAGAATAAAGAGGTTTAGCAATGACTCGCCTGACCTACTGGCTCCAGTTCAGTTGTTGATTAGTCCAGATCTGAAATGGAAAAGCGTATTCGCTAAGGAGTTTAAGCTGAAGTAGGAAGTGTAGGAACAGCTAGTTACAGAAAGTCACTTGTCAATAGTAAAATGGAAAAAAAAAAGGCCAGTTCAAGGAGTTCAACCCTCTGGAGCCTTCTGAGAAACATCGAGGAAGGAAGAGTGGTGAAAAAAAAATTGGATATTGATTTGGATGCTGAAAGGTGGTACACAAAGGATGAGAGAGAGTGCCTTTTATAGAAAAGAAGGGAGGGAGGGGGGGTTCTTATTGATGGATGAGCCCATGTTAGCTGTCAAGAGAGGAAACTGTCTGAGAAATCCAATTCTGCTTGGTGTCAGAACACAAGCCAATTCCAGCAAGAGAGCCATTTGTGGTATTTAGGTGAATGAGCTTCATTTTACCCCTCGCTGCCTTGTGTATTTCTAGATCATTCCTTAATTGACTCACCGATCAATCACGCACTCACAACTCAAACTGAAAAGTGTGCTCGAGTGGGAGGCTGGTTCTGCTTTTTCCCAATGATGTATTACCAAGAATTCACAAAGTCAGCATCAAACAAGATTTGTTTTTTTGGCCAACTTATCACTTCTGTTTTTAGAAGCAACAGGCTGCCGGTTGGTTACTGAAGTAGGCATGAAGTGGAAGGATTGCTGGTTTTTGTTTCCTGTATGAGTGGTAACCAATACTGCTGAAGTCTGGTTTGACCTTTTGTTAGCCATCTGTGGCCAGTCGAAAATAGATCTTCAATAACCAAACATTACCCTCTGACAACTGAGTCACTCCCTACTCGACTACACCCTCTAATTGCTCTAAAAAAGCCATTTAACCTCTTGATTGAGCCGTTGATTAATTGATTCTAGCCTACACTGTCATTCTATGGTCAGAGGAATGTGATTACAGCCCCTTGAAATGAGCCGTTGTGTACTCTTGTGGTACTCGTGGGTTCTCTGATTACACCAACATTCTGGACATTTCTTGAACCTTTCCCATGGTGCTTGGCAGGAGAAGCACAGGTGAAACTAATCACGTTAACGACGGCTCTGTCACATTCAAGTGTGCCAGTAAGTGAGCACACTCAGCACCAGGGCACACCTAATTAAGGTTATGAGTTACACCTGTGTTTGACAAGGCAAACTGCTACTACCAGAAAACTTCTGCGTTCATATGTCCGTGTAAGTAAAGAAGTAAAACAAAATCTAATT
The DNA here is from genome assembly GCF_000972845.2 of Larimichthys crocea. Taxonomy (NCBI): domain Eukaryota; kingdom Metazoa; phylum Chordata; class Actinopteri; family Sciaenidae; genus Larimichthys; species Larimichthys crocea. Next base: position 7,251,524 of record NC_040030.1, on the reverse strand, counting down.
CCATTGCAATTTTTCTCTCTAAACCAAGTTAAATCACCTTTTTTTTAAATTAAGTCATCATAGCAATTTGTCTTTACAGACCAGCCTCGTAGGAGCTTTGTGATATCTTGGTTTCAATCAGGTCTTCAAAACGGTTTGCCATTCTGGAGGGGTACTTGCTGTATTTACTTTCAGCTGGATGCAGAGACAAATATCTTTTAAAGGTTTGCACAAAATTAAACTTTATGTAAAAGGCTAGGAGGATCGTGTTTCTTCCCCGTTGTTTTGCCGGAGTCACATTTTACCAAATCTCTACAACATATGCACGACCATAAAAGATTACTCCATAAAACGTCTGCTGGCACAAAAAGGGTAATGAGATCGTTCCCAGGTTGAAGCCTGCTGATCAAAGGAAGGACGCCAAAGGTGTTAACTTGACATTCAAAGAGCCTCCTGTTTGAGTAATGTGTAGGGACATCAGTAGGTTTTAAGAAGGCCTGAAGGTATACTCAGGAAGAAGCCCCATGGATGAGCTATTGTGGCTAATAGCCAATTATAGTTTTCTATACCGGACTTTGTGTTTGTTAAATCTCTACAAATTTCTAACCTGAAAAGTTTTCGGCATTGGGTGATCTCTGTAACCTCTGTACATGTACAGAGATTTTTTGTTATCACTGTAGAAATAAACATAAACCATCAAAAAACAAAAACAACCTCACAAATACCAGATGTATCCCCTGTGTCTGTTTTTCTTCTAATTTTCAACTTTTCCTGCTGTCTAACTTGAATTTTTAGGAACTGGTTCTAGTTATGATTGATTGGCTTTCATGAGATCTGTGTATACTCGTGGAGGACTGGCTGGCGTAATCCTTTGCCAACTGTCAAACCAACATCCCACTCGCCCCCAAGCCTTTGAACCTAGCGTTCCTCCATGTATCTCCTCCAATTTGGATCCTCATTTGGAAATTCAGCGTCAATTTCTGTGGCTTTCCCCTCTACTACTTTTTATTCTGTGTTTTATCCACTTTCTTCCCTGAATTAACCCTTCCCTCATTCCCTCCATCTCCCTCTTTCCGCACATAAACATAAAGTATTAGGCTCCCAAAGCCTTCATCTTTTAGTGGTGCCATTCATTATTAGCTCTCATGTTATTAATCCCAGAAGTGTGTGGTCTGCCTGTTGATACTATAGCGTGCAGAGTGTTGAACACATGTCTGAAGAAACAGCGGGACACGGCTGACTTCATATGTGCACTGTTTAAAGCTGCTGTGGACTGACGCAAGACAGCAGGGGATCAATCTTCCGGACTTTTCTTGTTAAAGTCATGTCCAATTTAAATGGCTCATAACTCTTTCCAGCGTAGAAGGTTGAACATACACGGGATTTCTTTCTTCTACTTGTTTGAGAAATTTAAATTAAAAAGTTAACTTGTTACCCTTTAAAATCAATTTTTTAGGAAACACTTGAAGGTTGATGGTAATCGTTAATTACCATAGATTTCTCCAGTACTTCAAAGTATCACATCAACAGTAAAGTTTCATTAAGATTATTTAAGATTATCAAAATATTAAAAAGTATACTTTTGAAATCAGAAAGTTTTAAAATAGCTGAGGTGTGAACTACATCCACCCTACCGTGGAGCAATCCCTTCTCACTGACATGTGCATGGAAAGGCCTTCAAGGTTTTGGACACGCTGTGTTTGCACAACACACATCCAGCAGTGCTCATATTTGATGCATTACCAGTGACATGCTAAATTGTGATGAAAGGTACAATGAGGCATGCATCCAGCTCTTTTTCCAGCTCTCTAATGTGTTCTGGATTCTGCTGACTTGGCGCAACTCACCCAAGTCATCAGACAGCAGCACCATGGCTGGCATTGAGAGGGTTGACTTTGATAGAGTGACCTAATTACCCCATAGTTCTCTCCATGAAAGGCCTGCTGCTGCTGGCACAGAGACCTGTAATGAGATGGGTCACAGGTTGAAGCCTCGTACGCTGCCCAGTAAGACAGCTGATCAAAGCAGGGGCACCGGTGGTGTTAACTCGACATTTAAAACAGCTTCCAGTTGGAGAAATATAGTGACATCAGTGTGAAAGGGGGTTTAGTACAACATAAAGTTTATTGATGAGATGTCATGCATCTGATTTAGCTTTGCTGGCCCCATTTCATACTTACTTAGTCACTTGAAAGACTTTCATCAGTGATCTGCGCCATTGAAGATAATTATGAGCAGCTCCAATGCATGTTCCCAGTCCAAAAGCACAATGGGCCACTCGTATTAACAGATTAGTTCTTAACCGGAAAGTTCAAGTGATTTAAAGCTCCATTAACATTTTTTACTTCAAGTGTCATGTATCTGGATAAAATACACACCCAAATTGCAGATACCACTTAGCCACATATGCGTCATCGATGGCTAGATTACAAATCTTTTATTTGTCTTGGTTTTCCCATGCTACATGCAAACTAGTACCCCAGCGGGTAGTGTCAATGCACCTGAAACTATGTGGCGGCTGAGAAAAATGCCAAAATCAAAAAATAACTTTGCAGCAACTAACACTGCTGGCTAATTCTTATTTTATAAATCGATACAAACACATGGATGAATCAAAATTATGGACTATGATTGAAGGATTTCTTCATTTAGGCTCACCAATACAGATCATTCAATACTCAAGTAGTGCACCTTCTGTGTGATGTGTTAAAATCGCTGGAACTGCTCTCACAGTAAAAGTTACATGTGCATAGTTGAGGAGATGGATGTGTCTGCGCTTTTTCATCAGATTTCAATTTGCCTCTTTGCTTCTTGGATCCATTTACGCTTTACTTTTTTGACCTGGGATGTCTATTCCATCTGCCCCAGAAGTCTAAGAATTTGTTGCATTCACTTCATATTTAGGCTTTTTTTTTTCTTGGTCCAGTCATATAATCTGCATTTTGCCACAGAAAGAACACACCTGTTTCAAGTATCAGTTATAAATGCCTTAATTGGAATGATTTTGGAGTAAAATATGTTCAAATAAAACTTCTCAACTATCAGTCTCCCTTCCATTTTAGTCATGGAGCACTTTGCATAAGAAAATCGTTCGACCATTCCGTCTTATTTCATTGACCGTAGCACAATAACAAGATGCTGACAGCTACTTTTCCCCAAATGCTAAAAAACTGCTGCTAAAATTGTTTTTGTCTGCTCATTTTTAAATGGCATAGAAGCCGAAATATTAGAATCGAGCAATGCACACTTGTGCAGTTATAAGATGGTCTGCAGAATCCAACCTGGAACATTCATACGAGCGGGTGTTATTTTTCAAGAGACAGGTTTAGGATAAGAATAAAAAGAATGTTCTCGCTCGAGGTCCAATGTCTAAATGTGCCAGAAAGTCTGAACGTGCAATACTTTTGGCATTACACACGAATGCAAGCTAAACAAAGAGCATGTAGCAGAACTCGCAACAGAGGGCATCATTTCGCAGCTGAACGACTCTGCCACGAGATAATTGGCACTACATTCATCAAGCCGTCAGGTGGTTACGCTGAACTTAATCTGCGTGCCTGAAGCGCTCATTGAGACAAACGAGGAGGAGGAGCCTGTAACACTTTCATTGCAAGAGCACGATCAGATCCCTCTATTGTCCATGTGCCTCAAGTAAAATCCTATCTCTCATCTTTCATTTCACTCCAGGTGCACACAATGGGGAAAAAAAGTCCTCCTGTTTTTCACACCTTTCTGAAAAGGTATAATCACTGACGTCTTTGTTATTCCGTCAGGCAAATGCTGTAACAACATATTTTAATGAAATCTATCCTGCCTGCCAAATAATCACAGTCTAGCTCCGTCTTACCAGAGAAGACCTCTGACTTTTCCTATGACTAACAAAAGCTATGTCCCTGGCCGTTTTCTATAGCTTGGAGCCTCATTCATCAACCCATTTATTTTAGTCATTGACAAACTGAGAGTGGAAAGAACAAAAACATTATGTTCTTATGATCCTGGCATGCAAGATTCACTCTGCCTTCTCAATAGGCTGCAATGCTAACACCACACCTTCCTTTGTCTCCATCTATCACTTTTCTAACTCTCCCTCAGTCCTACCTCGTCTCATTTGAAATCTCATCTCAGTCTGATTAGGGAGTTAATAGGATGAGAAATGGAGTGCTGGCCGAAGCGCATCTGTCGCCCGTGCTACACTGCAGCTGATTTGCATTTCCTCATTGTTTGTGGCTGCTGCGAGGCTGCGGTCAGATAATGTGATGGTGGGGGATTTTTCAATCTTTTGCTTCGTTGTTAAAGAAATGGAACATTTTTTGATTGCATAGAAAATACCAAATGCTGCTTTGTTCCTCTCAGTCCACCATCCAATTCAATCAATTTAGCTACTCTCTACGCTTTAGTAGCAGAATGATGCAGGAGAAGCCAGGTTGTTCATTCCCAAAATGCTTTTAGGACACAGTGGGTGAGAAAGACCAAGAACAGATAAAGGAAAGGAAGTGAGGGCATACTTTCCCTCTCCTTCGCTTATTCTCTCTCGATATCCCCTTTTGTGTTCCCATGCATCCTGAGATGTCTGGCTCATAATCAAGGAAACGACTGCCCCTGTGGCTGGCCCCGGCACATAACGAGCTCCCTGCCAAGATAACCGTGACTGGAGTAGCAGAGGAGGGCATTGCCAGAGTGATAAACGAGCCAGATGTGCTGAGCGGTGGCGGGGGAGGTGGGGGGGCGCTTGGGGGTTGGCACCAGGACCTGACGGGCTGGCAGAGGGCTGCTAGCCAGGGCTATTGTGTCTGGGCAGAGAGGTGGAGGCTGCTGCTGATGTCTCTGCTCTCCTGCGTGATAAATACACAGGGAAATGTGATTTTTCATAATGGCTTCTGACAAGCATGAGGGTGATGAAATCTTTTAGACTGTAATGCAACAGAGTGGAACAAGCTGTGCTCGATGTCAGGTTGTGGTTTTATTTCCAGCTCTCTGTCTACGAGCTTCAGATGAAAAAAACAGCCACGCCTAATGATACAATACAATCCCAACAAATACATTTGAAAAAGATTTCTCACTTAATTCAGAATTTCAGTGTCAGAGAGGTGGGTGATTCAACAAGTGTAACATCTTCAATCCTAACCTCAACTCACCTGTGGGTCAGTCAGTACAAACTCATGCTGTGCAGCCAAAGCTTTACTCAAACCCACAGAACGTGGATTCTTGCCCAGAATTTGAAATAAATATGTCATATATGCCTGTTAAATAAAGGTTGCTCCGAATCATGTTTTACATCTCGTGTTCTAGAGGAAGATCTCAAATGTTGAGAACTGGTATTCTTCCTCTGACTAGAGGTTGGCAGATTTAAAAATATTCAGGAGGAAAACAGATTGAGAAGCGGAAAATGGAAAATTTCTTTTGAACGCTACATACTATGATGATTTAAGAGTATCAATTTTCCAGGAAATGGCTCAACAAAACCTTTAAATATTATGGTGCAATATGATCAAAACTTGGAATGGTTGTCTAAGCTTGAGATGTTTGCTAACATTGCCTCAAATGGCCTAGAAAAGAAGGCAATGCACAATGTTGGTACAATCATGTATCTTTTTCTTAAAAATGTATTTTCTGTTTCCTCCTTTTTTGTTGTTGATCAAAAGGTGGACGATCAAACAAATGGACAGTTGTATATCGGGCGGCTGTGGCTCAGGAGGTAGAGCATGGTGTCCACTAACCAGATCCAGATCCTGGCAAGTGTCCTTGGGCAAGATACTGAACCCCAAATTGCTCCCGAAGGCTGTGCCACTGGTGTGTGAATGTGTGTCAATGATTAGCTGGCGAACTGATGAGCAGTTGGCACCTTGCATGGCAGCCGATGCCGTCAGTGTATGAATGTGTGACTGAGATATGTAGTGTAAAAGCGCACTGAGTGGTCTGAAGACTAGAAAAACACTATATATAAGTACAGTCCATTTACGGTTTATATATAAAAAACTGGGTACTGAGCACACACTATTAAGCATTGAGCATGAATAAATACTGAATTGATCATTTATAAACGCATGAATACTCAGTATGCAGTTTATAAACACAGTTACGAATGTTTTACTCATCATTGATAAGCACAGTAGTAAATATTTAATTAATAAATAAATAAACTCACAAATTCGATTTCCAATGGATGACCTATAAACAGTTATTAATGCAGGAATTCATGAATTCATGCAGTTCCAAAGCACTTACTACTCGTTAATTAAGTATTTTGTGTGAGCTCATCTAAAGTGGGCACTATACCTTATAAAGCATTTATGAATGAGATTTAAAGGCTGACAATGCCTCAAGACTCTTAACAGACCAAGGAGAGACACAGCACAAAGGGATATAGAACATATTGCATTTATATTTATTGCAACTTCCCAACATATTGTAACTGTACAACTGTTGCATATGACTACTTGTATTTTTTTTTTTTGGAAATGTCTTGAATCAGTCTGCCAAATGCACCCTCACAGTGTTTCTTTGCGAGCCATTCATTCCACTCAATTAGTGAAAGGTGGTCGGAAAGCAAACTGTTGGTGAGATTTCCCCTAACATACCATCTGCTGTGGTTGACAGTGTGATGGTTGTACCCTGTTATTTTGGAATGTTGTTATTGTATATATTCAAATTCAAATTAATAAAAAAAAAAGAAAAAGGGAGGGGCGTAAACAAAATGGTATCCATAGCAACAAGACATCACATGACAGCTCCAGATCAAAGGGCCAAATGGAACTCTAGTCTGTGTATAAGTTGGAGACAAACAGCCCTGATCTCACATTAACACTTCAGATTGTTGGAGAGTTATAGACACACCGACCAGTTGAGACAATTTCAGTCGGATAACGGATAATTCAAGAAAAGTACAGAGAAGAAACCCTGATATCCATCAGAAAACAAAAGCAGACGTCATGGATTTCGACTCAACCAGCAGCCGTACATTGAACTTCTACCTCAGTTCCCTGGAGGAACAAGTCATGTCTGAAATGGGGGACAGTACGGCAAGGATCACCCAAACCACTGACGGTAGGGTCAACATCGACATCCGGGAAGACCTACTGGAAGAGTTTCTCAATGATCTGCAGGAACTGAGAGATAACAACAAGAACAACTGGAGCCAGGAAAGAAAAGACATGCAAAGAGAGATGCACAGTCTGAAGGCCCAGCTGAAAGACGCTCAGGAAAAATATAAACTGTTATTAGAGGAGACCAATGATCATAGGTCCAAGATGGGAAAGATCTGTACCATGCTGCGGGAAACTCAGCGTGACCTGAAGCAGCAGACTTGTGAAAAGAAAGAGAAACTGGACCAGATGAAGGAGGAAAATAAAGCCCTTCAAGATAAAATGGAAACCCTGAACAAGGTTAGGGAGGAGAACAAGACCCTTCGAAATGAACTGGAGGCGATCAAGTTGGAGCTTCGCGTGGAGAAACAGCTGCGTGCAACGGCTGAACACAACACCGTGGTGACAGCTCATTCTCTGAACATTCTACTCTTTGAAAAGGACACGGCAGAGTTCGAGGCTCGCTCAAAAGCCGAACAGTTAGAAGCTGATCTGGCTTTTGAGAGGACCAGAACTCAAAAGGAGAAGGAGAAGTTGAGCAAGGTGGAGCAAGCTTTCAAAAAACAAAAGGAAGAAGCCAAGAAGTCTGCGGCGCAATCCCAGGCTACTTACCGAACCAAACAGGAGGAGCTCAGGCAGATTTCCTTATCCCTGAAAAAGGCAGAGAGTCTGCTCGAGACTAAGCAAGTCTCTCTGGAACAGAAAAACTCCTCCCTGGAGACGATGTCGAAGGCTAAAGATTTCTATGTTTCCCAGCTCGACGCACAAAAGGAGAGAAACAACAACCTTGTGGCTGCTCAAGAGAGAATCGAGAAGCAGTTTGAAAGCGAGCGCATGGAGTGGCAGAAGGAGAGATCATCCCTCATTCAAACCACTGAAACACTGAAGGAGACTCTGCAGTGCAAGGAGCAGGAGTGGGAGGAAAACAAAGAAATCATGGATACCCACATCAAAGGCCTCCACACCTATGCCACTGAAAAACTGAAGAAGAAGAGGAGGAGGTGGTGGAATCTGTTTTAACGCCCAGATTCACAGTTCACCGATCAGAAACAGCGTCTTACATTATCAACATTCTTATGTACAGACATCCATACCACCTGTTCCTGATCTGAGTCTGGGTCAAAAAACAGAAAAAAACTGGCACATGTCATCTACGTGTCTGCGTGGGTTCTCACCGGGTGCTCCGGCTCCCACGATTTAATAAAAAGACGTTGAGCCACAGAAATGATCTTCACTTCTGGGCGAAACAAAAAAACTTTACGTGGGTTCTCACCGGGTGCTCCGGCTCCCACTGTCAAAAGACTTTGAAAAAAACAAAAACAAATAAATTAGAAAAAAAAAAAACCAACATATATGTTTGCTTGTTAGTCTGTTGTCAGGTGTCATTTTAAACGTCTGTATAAGCACTGATCACTTCTCATGTCAGTGAGTTCACAGTTGATCCGAGATACTAATGAGATATAACAGCCTGCTGTTGAATCATGGTCAGTGTACAGTGTATTCATGTAAACACAAATTCAAGATAAAAGTTCATTTTAAGTGAAAGAAACTAATATAAGAGTGAAATCTAGGCTATTTCGACATAATGTGAATTTCTTTCTAAATGTGACAAAGGTACAAAAACATGTAAAAATATCCAAAGTTGTCCAACATTTATATACAAATCTAAAAAACAAAAGTGTATTCTTATTTTTCCATCTCAGGCATCAAGTTGTCATTATTTGTCATTATTTTATGATATGGGCACTATATACTACAATTGTTCGTGGAGGTGTGTGTACCAGTATGAGGTCAAAATTACACTTTGTGAAGCATGCAAGCGTGCTAGACGGTCTCCTCACAGCTCCCGTTGAAATATATTTTATTGGTGTTTTTGCAAACTTTTACCAAGCTATCTTCATCCCTAAGTTGTAAGAGACTTGAGAGACTAGAAATATGTTACTCCACCTAATTTACCAATAACACAGTATCTCAGTTCCTTTTTGGATTGGTTTAGTAACTTTGTCTTCCTTTTCTTTTTATTTATTTAGTTTTTAATTCCCCATTTCCTTTGTAGAATCATTTCCCCAACCTTAAGCGTTCTTTTTGATTAAATGAAACCTGATTTAGCTTTTAAAGATACAGTGGAATCATCTGACTATGAATATTTGATCCACCCAGACAGTGAAATCTTTTTTTTTAAAAGCTACAAAGAGTTGATTTTAACAGGTTCAGTCATGGTTTGTGATGTAATATTGCATCACGTTGTTAGTTTTTCCTCCCTCTCGTCTCGTCTCAGGTTTGCGTTTATGATTTATATATTTGCCTGCCTCGTCATCTGCAAATGAGTTACATCCTTTTTCCTGCTGCGTAGCTACTCTAACACGATTAAAGCAGCTTTAATAGATGGCTGGGTACAATTTGAAAGACAGGTGTTGTTTTGCATCTGCTAAGGTCTATCAGTCGCCGAAGCACACACGCAGGAGTCAGCCCCTGCCAAACACTGCGAAGAAAAAACATCATATTTCTCTCCTCTCTGATCTCTCCGGACTGCTCACCGCAAGCCCTCTAATAACAGTTGAGGGTTATCATTCTGCCAGAAACGACTACTGGAGAAGCTGCCCCATAGGTACAGTAAAGCCTCACACAGTCGTAGGGGGGGGAACATGTTTTCATTTGGATGCTGGCTGCGTGAATAAGACACGGACGAGGCTGAAGTTTGTGTACGACAGAGAGGACGTTTGTGATGTACTACACAAGGTTACATTACAAACCTTGCAACAAACAGAGGTATTTATAGATGTTTCCTCAAGAAGAAATCACTATAAAAAGAATCACACACACACACACACCAATGAGAGCCAGACTGTCCTTGCTCAGTAAACCCAAGGGGACTTTTTATTACGGCAGTTATGAATTTTATGAGGGCCATCATGTTAGCTAAGGAGCAGTTTCTCTAATCAAATGTAGAGGGCCTGTGAGCGGAGCTTTTCCAGTCAAACACTGATTCCCATCATCAGATGAGTCACTGCGCCAAGGTTGTCGTCCTCACATAACTCGAGTTCGGATGGGGAAAACGGAGTCATGCAGAGGAAACATAGCGAGTGTGTGTGTACATTTGTGTATGTTTAGACAGCCTATTCGACGAGTGGACCTAATCATTTACCAGAGTAGGATGTGTTATTGTTTTTTCGGCGCATACCGTTTGTCACCTTAATTTGGGGAGAGAAAAAAAAAAACAACTCACCCTGAAAATAGCTTTTCCTGCGCAACTGCTCCTTTGCCCCGAAGCACACTCCCAATCACACACACACATACACACATAATGAGGCTGAGATCCTAATCTCCCTCCCATTAATGTGCATCTATTTACTGCAGCGTGGAGGAAACAGAAAACTTCCCCCTCTGCAGAAAGTTTTCTTCCTGCTTAGCGGATGACAGACGAGAATAGCTCACTTTTTCATGCACCAACTGTGCACCCACAGACAGCCTCCCTAATTACACTCCTAAATGAAAAGCAAACAGCATGTGACGCGCGCAATTTCCACGCACTGCCATGTTAAGTACACACGCAGAACTTAATCCACCATACAGGAACCATTAACAGCTGGCTTGATGATGGTTTGCCTGTGAGGGAAGGAAGAGGAAACTGGATATGGAAGAGCCAGTGAACACACCGGTCCCTGTGGCATGCATTCATTTACCTTTCCAAGCAGGAGGAGAAGTGCCTGGCGAAACCGGAGCCTCTGAAACACGAAGAGGTCATACACAGCCGACACGGCAAGCACCGTCACCCCCTGCTCCTTCCACAGCATACTGGCCGCTGCACACCAAAGGCTTCCCAGCATCCAGCCCCAGCAGGAGGCGACTGAGCCGCTCTGAAAAGTCCCATGTGGGTCCCTACGAAGTCCGCAGTGTCTCATATAGCAGAGAAGAGACAGCAAGAAAAACAACGCAGCGCCGACGTCCGCCCTCCCGACCACGCCGGCGACTGCTTCAGTGTGAACCGCATGAGAGGCAAAAAGTAGGCCAGCCAGCAGGCTCCACAGTCCTCCACCGAGAAGCGGGCGACTGAAGGCCGTGAAGAGGGCGGTGACCAGAGCGTGCAGCACCAGGTTCAGCAGGTGGTAGCCCCAGGGACGCAGGCCGTGCAGGGTGTAGTTGAGGCGGAAGGAGAGGGTGCAGAGTGGACGGAAGGACTTGTGGCTGCCGCTGTGGGTGAGCAAGGTGCCCCAGAAGTCGTCGTACAGGATGTTGGTCCACGGAGTCTCAGGAAGAAGGTCCTGGTTGGTCTTGATGGCTCGGCTAAAAAGGAGCAGAAGAAATAAATAATTGAATTACTGCCTTTTTCTGGCGGCAGAAGCAGGCTGCGAATGCAACACGATCATATTGTTGTTGTTACAGCTGATGCAGTGAAATGATTTGAAAACATTATGAAACTAAGTATTTTAACATATACGTATGAATAAATCATTTGTTCTCAACACTTGTAACAAAGTAAATAAATTTGACCCCCTGTGAGACACATGCCTCATGTCAGCACGTGTCTCATGTGCAATAAGATGTTTTCCACATCGCTGATGGTGCGGTCATAAGTGAAATTTAATAGACAAATGTAATAAACAGGCCACAGAGCGTGCGATTAAAAACACAGCATTATTGCTCGAACACACACACACACACACACACACACTGCATGTACGTAAGTCACAGGTACCTGCCTGCACACACACACACACACATACCCACACACAAACACATGGGCAGGTGGTTTCACACCCACAAGGCTGCTGTGGATTCTCCATAATTAGAGGATCATTACTGGGAACACGAGCTCCATTCGTGTATGCTCACAGACTGCAACAAATGAGGTTCACCACAGGGATTAGGAGTGATGAATGGCGGCTACAACAACTGCACAGAGTGGGAGAATCTCCCACAAGATATACAGTGTTCATCAGGGGTAAAGTTGGTATAGATATCATATCAGCGGCTGCCAATGATAAAAATATCTAAATGTTATTTTAGTGAGTCTAGGCAGCCTGCCGAAAGCAGATGGCGGGGAGAAGACACAAACAAAACAAAGCAAAAAAAAAGGAAACCAGTCACAAAGCAGTGTTTCCTGTACACTGTAAACATCTACCTGGAGATTAGAGCTAGTGATACAATACTGACTGTTTGAATCTGTTAAATAGCCACAGGATTAAAGTCACTAAATGTCAGTTTATTTTCGAGATTAAGAGACATGATGCCTGGAAAAAGTATGTCACTGAGTCTGCTGAGTGGAAAACAACGCTGTGGTTTCAGGGCTTTAAATAAACTGCACTCAGCTGCATGCAATGCCACCTAACAAGCAAGCACCAGACTTGAGGACTGAGGACATATTCTTAAATCGTAAGATCATCCCCACATCTCCCAAAGTCAGCTGGCTCCAGCCCCATCGTGACCATGATGAGAATAAGCGGTTACAGATAATGGATGGATGGATTTGTGAGATCAATGTGTAATTACTTATTTCACTAACGACTGAAACAAATGATCTCATATGACTTTCCAGCCGGTATCAGACTACTTAACACCATCTGCTCGTACCTATATTTCTTATTATTCAAATTTGTGGCTCAGGGAAGTGAAAGATGGATGGATGTGTTTCAGCCTCTGGAAGCACGCGAGCGTCCGCAGAATGCAATGTGATTCAGAAAGCATTACAATTACACCAAACCCAAATGTTGTATTTTCTACTTTCCTGAAGCTATTCAGTGTGCTGGATGAAAATAAGGCTAGAACACTGACAGAACAAAGAAAAAGTGGACCGGGTTCAAGGTGGAAATGAATCAATATTTTTCTTTTTAAGCAAAAGGCTCATACAATAGCCACTTCTCAACCAAAAACTTCCACTAAAACATTCAGAACTATGGAACAAGAGGAAGTACTCTCACAAACTGAAAGCCACTTTTCCTCTTTGTGTTCCCACCTCATAAATATTAGGCCAAATTATGTGGTGTCTAGGCTGGGGGTTGGGCTCCAGGTGCTCTCATTACAGGGATGGGTGTGGTGCTGTGGAGCTGTCTGCACACACCTGAAGCTGATCGTCATCTCGAGCAGTATTTAGAGGCTGGCCTCCTGCATGCTGCTGCCAGATTGTCACCGCGTCGTGGTAGATCAACCAGGCTCCTCATAAGACTTTGTAAACTAAGATTTATCTGAGTATTGACTTTTATTTCTGTCTCCAGACTCCAGCTCTTCGCCCTCCTCACCACCAGGCTTCTGCACCAGTCCGCCCCAGCCTAAACCCCTCGACGGCCTCTCCCTACCTCGTCCCCGGCTCAAGCTCCCCCCGTGAGCTCCCCTGCCCCTGCTGCCTTCCTGGCGCCCGTGGCACCCCCCTGCCCCTTTTTCCCGTGGTCTAATAAACGGCTGCTTATTTGGCAAACTCTGCTCCTCTGCATTTTTGGGTCCACTACCAGCGAGACACCACAAATTAGACATGATGATATGCGTTTGCTCCTCTGTGACTGACTAAGGTAGATGTGACAATTAATTAAAAGGCGTTTGAAAACTTAAGTGTTCAAGTACAAGTTAAAACTTTAATTAAAACAAACTAAATGCACAATAAGAACTCTAAATAAACTTAAATCCATAGGCTTCACAGTCAGATTGATAGAAGATCATAATAACCTGATGCAATGTCAAGCATCACTAATGCATCTTATATTTTTTTGGAAAAGGGGCTTTTTCAGCAGTAGACAATGCCACGTAACAAGAACCTATAACTGCCTAAAGTACTGGATCAAACATAGAAAATCTTGTTTTAAATCATCCCTAATAATAAATGTATAAAAGAAACCTTGAGTATAAGTGAACACGTGACCTGTGTCCTGCAGAAGTGACAGTTTAATTCAAAAGAACAGATCTACTGCTGTGTGCCAATAACAAGGTGGGAAGGACAACAAGCACGAGTGCTAACACCTTGTCCTGTCCTCTAAGGACGACACATGCTGATTTCTTTTAAACCAGGCCACATTGTGTATTTTCATGTGGCTTATATGAAAACTGCGACGTAAGATTAAATGTTCTAAACGTTGTGTTTCCAAGATTTGATCACACTGGCGTAATGGAAATCTTATTGTAGCGCTGTTTCTGTGTTTGTGCACAGCGCACCAGAGGAGGAAAAGGGGACAGCGACATGGGGGGGCCAGCCGAGGACTTCCTTTGTCTGGAGATTGTAACTTGGTGCAGAGAGCGCATAAAGAAAAAAGGGAGGGAGAAAACGAGGGAGTTTGAGCTGCCAATCTGCACACAGCATGAGCAGGAACGGTAAAAAGGAAATCAACAATGAGTTTAAGGAGAGAGAGAAAAATTAAAAAGGCACAAATGGCACATTAGAGCCCCAAAATCCGGTGTCAGGGTGATAAATTGCTCAATGTGTTAATCCAAACTCTAATGTTTTTTCCTCCAAGCCTACAGCCCTGTCATCGTGTGAGCTATATAGTAAATTCCACCATTTCCCAGGATTGTTCTCCGTCAGGGAAAAGCAAAAGCAAGTGTGTTTCTCAGGCTCCGAGTTGAAACAAGCCAAAGTGAAACTCTCCCTTGTCCGATATTTCTAAGAACCCGATGCATTACATCACTCAGTTTACTTCCTTTTATATTGTAGTTCCACGGTGAGCTATTATTGATGACGTTTTACAGTCCCAGCTGTGCTGAATATGATATGATGGCGGGAGGACAATAAACGTATACTCAAATGTAATGATTAGCAACTGAAACCTTTATTGATTCACGTCTGAAACAGAGTAAGTAACATGTCCACCAAAAACAGCAATTGTGTCCATGTTTTTCTACTCGTCCTGTTCCCTCCAGGGTAATAACAGCACACTATTAAACCCGAGCATGGCCGGTTTCACCCTCACCCAGCTCCCTCGTGTCCCTCGCCATGGGTTTGGAGCTCAAAGCTCACTGGTGATAAATAATTTAAATATTCAAATCAGTGCCAACCACTCATCTCCCTCCCTGTTCCTGCCCGCCACTGGAGGATGAAAAGAATGCATTAGCTGTGAGGGGTTGTTGGGAAATGGTTGAAAGTACTGATGCGGTGTGTGTGTGTGTGTGTGTGTGTGTGTTTGTGTGTGTGTGTGTGTGTGTTTGTGTGCCTTAAAGGGATAAATGAATATATGGCTACATGCAAAGGTGTCTGCTCTTTGTGTTTGTGAAGTGTGTGCACATGTGTGAGAGTGCGTGACAGCACAGCCTGTGCTGATGGCTTCATTGAGACCGGTCGCTGCAGCGGTGCAGATAGAGTGGTCTCCCAGAGTGATTGCTCTTACAGAGGGGGGTCTTTTGTATTCAGTCACCGTATATGGGGCAGGCAGGCAGGCAGGCAGGCTGTGGGGCACTCTATTCACAATCCTCAAAGTACAGGACGGGTTTGGTCTTTTCAATTTTCTTCCTTTTTTTTGTGTGTGTGTGTGTGTGGGGGGGGGAGGGAGAGATTTCCATCAGGGAGTGAAAAGAGACATTAGCAGGAAGGGGTGAGGATTTTCTTTTTTTTCTGTAATAGGTTAAGGTCTTCTTTCACCTGTCCACTGCTTTTTAGTGAAGAGAAAATTGGCTGTCTTTCAGTGTTTGGGTATGTGTCTTTTCAATATGCAAATGCGACACCCCACCACCTCCCCAGCGGTGATCTCACCACCAGTAATTTGCTTTTTCATGTGCTGTGGCTGCCTACTAGACGCACACTATGGGCCTCTTTTAGGGGCAGGGGCAGGCGGACATACATTGAATGTGCAAAAAAATAAAAAATAAATAAGGGGCCGACATTTTTTATAAGCTGATTTGGAGAATCCCAGTAAAAAGCCACTATTCATTATTATACTATCAGTCACAAAGGAGTAGGCGTGGACAAAGAGAGGAACAGACCATGATTCAGTGTGGAAATCATTGCATCATCCAAGAGTTTGTAGTGTTTATTGTGCAGCAAATCTAAAAACAGTCGGCACACACTATTCTGTCAGGACACTCTTTAAATTCTGTATTTTCAGTTTCTGTGTTCAGCACAAAGGACTAAAAAATGTGCAGGTTTCCATCTATGATTTTTACCCTGTCACCGACACATAAACTGTGTTATCCTCTGGTAAAAATAGTTAGCTGAAGTTGAAAAATCTTCTCAATATTAAAGGTTTTTTTGGTTTGTTTTTGTTGGTGCTTCTCACCAAAACGTAGGGCTGCCACGATTAGTCGATTAGTCACGATTACGTCGACGACCAAAATCGTCGACAACTAATTTAGTAGTCGACGCATCGGGCGCATTTCCTCCGCGGCGGCTTTGGGTCGGCATGGAAAGACTCGGGAGCGAAAGTGGCTCACGGCTCCATCCGCAAGCTTTACAGCGCCCGCCCACACGCCCCTCTTTGGGACAGGTAATTTACCTATGATCCGATTAGTCGACTAATCAAAAAATAATCAGTGATTAGTCGACTATCAAAATAATCGTTTGTGGCAGCCCTAGTATCCACGTCAAGAAACTGAGGAACTGCTCGTAAATATACTGGTGGTGAAAAAAAACACCACATTGAACCATTAAAAAAAAAGAATCTGTAGTAAAAAGTCTATATTAAACCATTTACCTCTGCCATGTCGTTCTGTCTCCATTGCGTACTCAAAAACTTACCTCTGCCATGTCGTTCTGTCTCCATTGCGTACTCAAAAACTAATTTCTCCGACTTCTGTTGACCGTCATCTCCCACTGTCTGAAGATGTCTGTCAGCAACTCACCAGCTGCGTCTAGTTCTGACTCGTCATCGCTCCAGTTCCTGTAATTTTGCCAACACCAGCCGTGCACCTTTCTGGATTTCCCTCACTAGCAGACCTCCACCTGCCTCCGCACCATTGCCTCTGGTTTTGTCAGTAAACTGTTTAGACTGTTCTTGGTCTCTAAACGTGTTCAACAAAATCATAATACCAGTAAAACAAAATAAATAAAATCCCTAGTGGATATATATTTTATTACGTATTATACTCTTGAGTGTGGTTGCAGAGGAGACATTGAGGGACCCAGAGTCAGAAATTGTATCCTGTAAAAAGACTTGTTTCCTTAAATGTGTCCTCGTAAAGTTCAGTTTATAGATTTAAGATGACAAGTTTGCGAACTACAGTACATTCCTCTCTCTGTGGTCTGACTAAATGAACCCACCTTTTGTTTAAACGTGTTTTGCGTGCTCCAATAAAAGAACGGCAACATTAACTGCGTTGCAAAACACCACACTTGAGTTTCTTTTAAATATTTGGGCTCTCATCCAGCCTGTCTGTCTGCAGCATGTGCGCTGACCACTCCACTCCAATAAACATCTGCAGTATACACTGCCATCACTACATAATCACAACTGGCTGCATTACGACCTTTTGTAGCAGTGTGCATCTTCCTGCATCCTGACGACTGTAATGAGACGGATTAGCCAATCACGATGAAAACAGCATGATGTTAATGGATCCTGGCTTGGGCATTATTTCATGGATATCATCACCTCTTTGTTCACTCTTCTCCTCTTTCACTTGCTGCCATTATGTCTGCCTGTCCTTTATCATAATTTCTAGTACTTTAGCACTGAATATCATTTCATCCATCTTACTTCCCTAACTTGTCACCTTTTACTTTTGTCCTTTCCAAACTCGTCTACTCTGGTACAAAGCCCCTTTCAGCACCCCCCCCTTTTCCGGCTGAAATCTATTAAATTTCCATCTCCTTATGAGCAATCTGAGTGTTAATTAAGCGCGCAGACAGTGAGCTGTGGCCCATTCACACAGTGCTAATCTAGAGCTGGCGCACCGCTGAAGTAAACACGGCCACTGATGCTGCCGGCTTTGTGCAGGAGTAACAGGAGCACCGATGATTAAGACTCCACGAGAGGAAAGAAAAGCCTCCGTACAGAAGGGACAAAACAAAACCGTATCACAGCAGCACAGAGGGAAACGTGTTGGAGGTGGAGTCACTAAAGAGCAGCGTGATTAAACATGTGAAAATATGCCTGGATCAAGACGTATTCACCCATTTTGTTGTTAAATAGTAACGACAAATCGGTAAAAGTCACAGACTTAATCCTGAAGGCCATTTACATTGACTGTTTGAGTTTCCTGTCTAGCTTTACTGTCACTGTCAGTAAATAATATATAAATCTAAGTCAATGTAACACACTGCAATCTAGCACCGCTGCTTTGGTCTGCTGACCAAAGATTTCATCATTTCTCTCATAATTTTGTCCAAAACAGCATAATGTCATGGCCTGTACATCAAATATTTAATTCCAGCCTCTCCAATGTACAGTACTGATACCAAGTACAGTAAATACAGGGTCAGTATTGCCACCATGCTGTAACGGGATATGTGTACTGAACGTAGAGAAGAGAAACTGAAACTTAGGTATCGATCTCATCACACAAGTATTAATGAACACCGATACCAACGTTGGTTACTGGTACTATGGACATTTTAGATAGATCTGCCCACCACTACTGGTCGGTATTGGTGATGTCTAATGTTTTCTTGAATCAAAAAGTCTGCAAATTGATTGATTGATGAAAATAACTGTTACGCAGCCTTATTGTCACAGAACTGCAAAAAGATCATACAAATAAATACAGAATGTGTTGAAGTAAGTCAGTTAAGGCCACCTATCGGTATATTCCCTCGGTTTATCCCTGCTAATCTGTAAGAAAGTGTTAATTATGCTTCCAGTCACTCATCCTGATTTAGTCACGAACAAATGTTTGATAATTTACTGACAATAAATCGAACCGAATTGATTTGGACATCAAGTTTTTCTGAGTCCTCAAAGCAATTTGCATTAAAAGGCGAGGCTCTCACCGCATCCACTACCAATTATTGATTTCATCTTCATTTGGATGCTGTCTCACGTGCCCTGGCAGTTGGATAAGGGGCAGTGCATTAAAGAGAGCTTGTATGTGTGGGTGGGTGTCAGGGTCCAGATCACCTCTGCGTTAATCCAATACTAACAGGATTAGACTGTGATCATAAAGTGCATGGAGAGTCTGAGACATGCACAGAGGTCGGGGGTCAATGACTAATCTGATTAAAGGTTGAGTGTTATGTGTGTGTGTGTATGTGGGGGGGTGCATTCAAGGCTCCACACTCATATCGCACATGTAGAATGACACCATATGTAATCTATATGAAAGCGTCCCTCATTCCATGTGGCGTTACAGTTGGCAGGAAAACACAGCGCGTGGCTTTGTTCCCAGCGAACGCCGCAGCTGTTTGAGGATTTTAAAAAATCCCCTAAATATCACCTCAACGGTCACTCCAGCGGGGGAGCGTATTGTACTGCACCGCAAGAGGCAAATAAACATGTGGAGATGGTGATCTGGTCTCCGTTTTCGTTTTTTAATCCTAGAGGTACCTACCCATCCATCACAGCTCAAGGTTGAACGCTCATGCGTAAAGCCATTCCACTCGCTGGCTGTGCCTGAGTGATTCATTCATTGGCTGATTATCAGCTGCTATAATCCTGTCAGTATGTGGCCAGAGCGCGGCGGCAGGCAAACGAGGAGATGGTGATGAAGAGTTAAGACGTTGAGGGGGGAGGAGGAAGACACTAGGTCTACGATTCTTTTACAGTATAAATCAGACAATACACAAAGATCTTTATGCGATCATTCATTTTTTTGTTTAGTTTGTATATCTGTAGGCTGACGGGTCAGGAAGTGAGCATTAAGGGTGTGTCCAAACATCATACGTCACCGACACCACTGGCAGAACAATACCCCTAGACTAGAAGTGGCACCACTACTTTCCCACACTCTGTCCCACGCCACACTGGCACGAATATGGAAGGAGAGGAAAAATGTATAAATGTCCAGATAGCATTCATAAAAGCTCTGTCATACTGCCAGTGCCCTACTTGTGAAAGATTTATGCTTCGCCCTGCAGAGACTCTTCCCTTTTCCCGGCGCGCAAGACAGAATTTGACGTTAATTTGGCAGGTTTTCACGTCCAGCACAGACACAATTATTTGTTTCTTTCCATCACTTGTGAACAGTGATAAACTGCTGCTGGATGGCGTTCTGCATTAAGTGGGCATTGATGACATGCAGGGGGAAAAAAAAGGAAAAAATATGACTAGATTTTCATCTTTTTTTATTAATATATTACTGAAAATAAACCTGAAACACAGAGGATGAAACTTACTTTGTATTCAAAGCACTAACCTACTTTTTTTCCCCCTTCTCCTGCTCAGTTCACTGGATCTATCTTTCCATTGATTAAAAATAGCCCATCGTGCAGCTCCCAGCATTCTTCCCAAGGGTGCAGAATAACCATCAAAAAGTTTGGTGGAATGAAAAGGCCAGATAAATTACTTATTCTAACTCTTCATGCAGAGAACACATTACACACAGCAGTCTCATTTTCCATGCATTCAATATATGTTTATGCTTGTTGAGCAAATGCGCATTAAGTTAGCTGACGTTCCCGCTGTGGTAAATATACAAAACTTGCACAAACATTTCAAAGAATGAGAAGAATCTGACTCAGGCTGAAAAACTGCATCCTCATGAAGTGACCCCATCAATTCACATTGGCTGTAATCCAAAGTAAAGTACCAAAGTACACACATGTACATGTACATGTGTTCATGCACGTACGACCCAAAGTGGCTATCTGCTATCTCACGCAAATATTTGTCTTTGTTTACATCCCTAGAACAGCCTGTGCACCAGGGATGTAAATACTGCTTTAACACGACTAACACGCACGTAACGCTCCAATTTTTCAACTTGATAGAAAACTGAGGAGAACTAAAAACATTATGTTCCACTCGTATCAATATTTGGCCTCTATATTCACAAATTTAATTTGCATGATCAAAAGACTTTGGAATAGCTACTCCCCATCACAGAAGTAACAGCTGTTTCATCATCAAGCCCGGCCCAACATTCAACTCATACCTGATTAAGATAAAGTCTCCTCAACATCCTTGGTCTGTCCGAGCAGCCAATCAGAAGAAAACAGATTTCTTCCGGGGGCTCTCTGCTTCAAAGAAGCTGTCACAGTCTGAGTAAAGCGTCAGGAAGTTGGCTCTCCCTCTTTTGTCAGGCCAAGGACTTGCTTTCATGTCCCCTGTGAAGCCGGTTTCCTGATTAGCAGCAACAACTAACTCCAAATAGGCCAGGGTCGACTAATTGCACGTAACAGGGATGCTGTACTGAAATAGACCATGACTTGCAAATATATACAGACTGGTAAATAAATAATATCTATGCTATTTATATAATAAAATAATGTCTCACTACAAGCTGTTTACAGGATATTAGTCGGAAAAGCAACAAGTACTACTACTACTAACACTAATTAATTAAAGCACTATATCCTATTTGTTTAATTTGTACACAAACAGAAGTAAACAAACTGAACGTTGTGGATTAACCGGCCCCTCCTCGAGCTTCATACTTCCAGTCAGACATGAGAGTCTATCCATCCATCATTATTTTGTCTGATCACCTGAAATTAAAATTTAGATTAACACCTCACAAGTGTCAACCGCCATTAGAGCCGAACACAGATAAAATACACTACATTTCTAGTGGTTAAAAAATGATGAACCCAATCACTGAGAGTGCGACTCCTTCATCTATTTTTCAGCACACTGATTGCCGGCCCTTTATCTCCATCGAAGTGATTGATTGATCACTTTCCATTAGCCGGTCGCACGAAATAGAGGTGAGCTGACAATGCCACCACTGCCACCTCAGCTAAAAAAAAAAGGGGGGGATGCCGAGCCCACCGTGGTGTTCCCTGAGTGATGGTGTCAATAAAAGACCGTGATGAATCCTCTGCCTCACCAGGGGGAGAGGATATGGGAAATCAATGGCTAATAAAACTAATGCTTTACTCTCCCCCAGGGTATAAATATACAGCGGAGGCAGTGAAAGGAAAGACTGGGTTGGGGTTTAAGGGGGTCAAAACTCATGACACAAAAAGCTGTTTTATACAGAATGATGAACATGACAACTTATCTTTACAAGAAGCTGTTTGTCCAGCAGGTTGTTTAGCAAGCTTCAAGCACATCTGCCACATCCTGTTAGAAAAAAGCTAAATATGTGAATGTAATGAAATTGAAAAACACTTAAGACTGCAATTTCACACCTCCATGAACACCCCAAAGACCACCAGGAAGTTTCTTTCTTGCATACAATTTTGTTTCTCCCTTATACATTAAGGTAGGAGCTCTTAATGTGAAATTCATGGGTATCTTAAAACATCTCACCTAATAAATATGCCATATGCCTCCAGTATGGTATTGTGCCCAACAGCAATCACAGTGAGAAACACATTTAAATGAGCCAATGTCCAGGAGCACTGCACACTGAGAGTTTTATAGGGTTTCTAAAATCCTTGGCTTTCCCACACATCCAGCTCTTATCAGTGAAATAGTGGCCAACTTTAACACCCTCCATCCAAGCAGAAAACCGCCTCCAGCATGTTACAAGAAAACAAATGAGCAGCCAATCAGCCTGTCCAAATTCTGCATCCAGCACGGTCTCGACAGTTGATTACAGTGTCTGACTGTGGACGGGTAATTAGGGTGGCCTCCCTGAGTCGCCTGCATCCACAATGATAAATGTGATGCTTGATTTAAAAACGGACGGTATGCCGCTCTCTGAGTTAGCCAAACAATACATGAATCACGGCTGTGTGCAGGCTGGGGATATGATTTAAAATGCCAGACAGATGTTGCTGTATCCCAGCTCGCCGCTGCAGATGCGTTATAGTTTCTCCAGGAATGTATGCAGAATGATGCTTTTATGGGGGGGGGGGGGGGGGGGGGGGTTGTATGATAATTGCCTGGCTCGCATTAGCATACAAAATGAGAAACAGGGTTTTTATTTTTCCATTCCAACTGTCATTTAAATGAGGGAAACATTAAACAGGCCTATTTAATCTGTAATTATCTTTTTCATTTCAAAACTCTGAGTAAACTGCAACAGGCTGTGTCTTGGAATACAGTGGGGGATGTTACAAAAATACGCTATCTGTCTGACCCAGCAGTGCCTTTTTAGAAAACTAGGCTAGAGTTCTCTACGCTAATGGAAAATGTCACATGTCACAAAATGTAAGGAATAAATTATTTTTGTATTTAACACAATAAATGGGAAAATATGTCGATAAAGGTATGGTTTGTTGATTTTGTTAACTGCCCTTCAGTAACATCAGCTTAGCACAGCACATAATGGGTAGCAGATATAGTTCATGGCTATATCAGAATCACAGTAATTTATCATTATTTCACATCATCACTGACAGGTTCAGAGTTGCACACCTGTAATTTATATAATCTGTAAAAGCCAGGGCATTGCATTGTGAGATTATTAGCTAAATGTAGTCTACATGTCATGGACACAATTTCTTTTTCATTCCACCATGTATATGGGCACTATATAGTGAACAGACACTAAAATAATAACATATCTGTACTATATCATACATGGCTTGTGTTTTGTTTTTGAAAAACCGACTAAAGAGCAACCATATTCATGTCCAGAAACACATTCTGTCAAGGTTACTGTGGTTGTTATTGCAATTCCGGCATGACTATTTCACTATCACCAGCACGTGATTTTTTATTTTTTTTACCACCAGGTACCTTTTCCCCTTTTCCCCAACCTCTTTAATTCATTGTACCTTCTACTTCTACAATCAATTCGACTGGCCTAGTTCCAGAAAACCTGCGGGTGTTGGCACAGTGACCTATAAAAAACGTGCACCTCCAGCTACCTAAACCCATCACTGTGGGAGCTCCCCTTTGCACGCTTGAATCCAAATTGGGGACTTGAGCACCGAGGACAAATGTGTTGCCTGGCATTGATTTTTCTCTACGGGGAATAGATGCATGTTGATGGGTCACGGCCCTGAAAGGACTGCCAATGTTCTCGTCTCACTTTTACCATTAGCTGCTGTATAATTTGCATGCACACATGCAGAGTACCAGGTGCGGACACACTGCATCAACAATATCCACCACTACTCTCGTCAGAGTGCTGCAGGCCTACTATATTCACTGGAATCAACAGCAACAAGGCAGACCTTGGCAACGTCTAGTTGGATCTACTGTCCCCTGCCAGGGAAAAAAAGGTCCCTTTCTCTAGCCTGTACCAAAAATCTGTATATCAGATGTGTCAGTGTATTATCCCTGAAAGCAACTGGAACTGTAAGTACTGACCTGTTGTGTTCCCCTGACACTTGCCCTGCTATAAAGTAACACACGCTAAAAGAGCAAACTTTTACTGAAGGCTGATCAAATGTGGATGCAAGGAATCGATAGTTTGTGTTACAGATCTGTTCCACGTACATCAAACTTCCATTCAAACCTCAGACCTTTGAGAAACCGGATCATTTTTGATCTGCTGCGGAGATTATAATGAGGACAACTTTAATTGCTGATGACAAATCACGGAGCCAGTGGAGGATCTGAGTGTTGCAGCGATGCCAAGAGAGCAGCTGGAGAAACAAAGCAGCATTCTGTTTCTGCTCAAAAGCCTTCTGTCTCTGATTAAACAAAAAAAAAAAAAAACACTTTAATGCTCCATCAGAATTGGTTTGTAATCCGATCACAAACTTTTAAAAATGCAGATATTTTTGAAATATATAGAGGACTTGCACCTTATATGTAAAGCACGGCTGAGAGTTGTACAAAAAACCAAACACCCTGCAGTGTCACACTTGCTTTCACTGGTCAGATTCACATGCAGCATTTGTAATGGCCAAGTATGCTGCACTAACCAACCGTACAGAACTGTATCCAATCCGGAATAGGCCTTCCTTTCTTCTGCCGTGACCAGTTGTCACATTCCAGCATTAGCCAGAGAGAAACGGCAGCTATAGAGGGGTACCACGGGGGCCAACCCAAACTAAATCTGTCTTCTTTTCAAGGATCTGTGGTAATTATCTAAGATCTTTTCAAATTCTGATCAGTGATCTGTTGAACACGGCTGGTACAACGAAACCATTTGCCTGAACTCGACTCTCACATTAGAACCAATGAAGTCATCGTTGAAGTGCAAACCCCATCCATTTGACCCTTAACTTAGGACAAAGCAAAAGTGCTTTAACGCAAGCCACATTCTCATCCGGCTCTGAAACACCTCAGCAATACAAATTCTATCAATGGACCAGCGGCAAATAATTAAAGCATTTTGAATAACGAGACCAACAGAATTCAGTGCAATACTAAAACATGTCAGATGCTTTTCCCTTGCAGGAGGTTTAATATGATCCAAGTTTGTCAAACTATCGGCAGGGGCTTCAAAATATATGGCCCTGTTTAAAATGCTGCAGGAAACTCCATTATTAAACCATAAAACGCATCATATAACATCATAAAAGTGCTATATTCCCTTCTGAGATGGACTGGAAGGACAAGCAGACATGATGTCATGCTACAAAGTCATGACATTTGTATGGAGGACCGGGTTACAAGCGATTGTAGCCAAGTTGTTCTTTTTGTTATTCAATATATACACATATAAATCACAGCGATACAAAGCACTGATGGAAAGAAACTGAACACTGAACACTCATTTCATCAGTTAAAAAAGGACTGACACTGGCTTAAGGCCAGTTATCTTAACTTAGGTCTTCGATCTTCTCATCGAACCTTCCACAAGAAAGCAATTAAGCCTTAAACGCCAAACCCTTCCTGTACAGATCTGACGTTCACTACTTGGACAAACCGCTTTCCTGTCATCAGGGATGTCACGTGGTTTGTTTCCTGTCCTGATAACAATATCAGTGAGTAGATTCTGCTGGACATAGGCAAGAAACACAGCGAGGCCACTGTGTGCAGATTAAATTGTCGTCGTCAGCCACCTCTGTAATGCATTGACTGGATGTGGTATCACGGTAATGAGCAAAGCCCTGGGGATAGATGTCTGGGTGGATTCTTGGATGAAACGCACAGTGTGGTGGATGAGCTGGCAGTGGTGACCTCAAATCTGTCTGCTCTCCATGTCCACAGAGCAGAGAGATACGAATCTACAACAGGACAGACGCCTTTGAAATTGTAAATTCACATGAAAAAGAATGATTGATCGCCTTGGATACTGAATTTCCTTTAGGCATGGGGGCAACCAATCAAAGTATTGACTTTGAGGCATGTTTCTTATCAACATGAATGTGCAAACGCATCGCAGAGCTCCTATATACTATCAAAAGCAAAACATGCATAATTCAGTGACCTTCAGTGCAGTGCACAGTTAAAAAAAAATGAGAATCATAAACTGAAGGGGTGAACTTTGAAGGAGATGTTGTAGATTTCCTCGAAACGCATCAAAAATAAATTACAGTGTTGTCATAGCTCATCATGAAAGCACAATAACTATACAGCCTTTCCCATAGCCATTGATCCATGAATATAAAAATGATGGCGAGGAACAAATTACATTCTGCAGAAAGATAAATACGGTGGCTGGTTTATCTCAGGCTGACTGAGGCTGGGAAACAGCCATTATCAAATGCAGATTTTTCCATTTATCAAGGCTGACTTCCACTGTGGCTCGCTTGCAGTCTGAGCTGCCATGTTTACTTAAATAGCGATTCACCTTATCTCCAGGAAGCTCAGAGTACCTGAAAAACCAGCTATTGATCCCATCACGAGACTAATTCTGCAGAACTGAGGAGTTCAGTTACCCCTACGTGAGATGGCTGACTATTGAGCAATGCTTAAATGGGCAGTCCATCAAATTTGGGAAATTGTCTTAAATGTTTCCCGACCTTGCATAGAAAATTAAGGAGTATAGTTAACTTGAAGGATGAAGTGCTTTATGGTTCTAAACATAGAATAATTACCTCCTAACCGAGCCAACCGTAAGTGAATTGGTATTTCGATTGGACAGGAAACCACAAAACCAAAAAACTGTGGCTATATGGTGAAGCAGGAAATGAGAATATCAATTCCAACTCTGAACAGTTTAGCATCAAGCCATGCAGATTCTCTCTTTCTGCAACATTTCTTTCAACCACAGTCGCCAATTCCTTCAATTTCTAACTATCTATAATATCATCTCCTTTCATTCCTCTAAATAGCCTTCCATTGTGTCACAATAAGTGAACATCTAAACAACGCAGCTGTACCAAGACCTCACACTTCCTCTATCTGTATTATCTAGTGTGGTTCTCCGCTTTTAGGCGCTTATCAGGAGGAAACAGGAAAAGGAGAAAGGCTATCTCCGCCTGCAGAGTAAATCATGTGGATAGGACTGAAATATGAAAATACTATATTCCTTCTAAAGCCAGCGAGTGTGAACAGAATTTGGAGACGGCAAAGGATTTATTTTATACGGGGAGTTGAAACTTTATACATGTTTTATACATGTATATGTACGAATAAAGACAGGGTCATAAATTCAGAGATATATTACCGCATCTAAAATCCCTCCCAGTACTTTCACGATGACCTCCTACTATTTCTTTCGAAAAGTCTTTGATGTCGTGCTACAAAGGCCAACAAATACCAACTGTAGCACACACGTACACACAGCGACAAAGCTTCAACTATAATCACATCAATCCTCCTACATCTCAATACCAAACACTCTAACTGTGCCCTTGAGGAAAGGTAGCAAGGCTGTCAACTGATCTCTCTCCCGAACATTAAATCTCTCAAGCCCTCACACCACCTCTCTCGATCTCCCCCTCTCAGGTTTTTATGAGGTGAGAAGCACAAACCGATTTTTCCCCACGCACCGGTACAGTTGACCCTGCCGTGACCCAGAAAGCCTTATGCATATTAGTGCGTTCTACAAGAGTTAGCCGGAGTAGCCATGCGTGAAGATTGTAGAGCGTATGCAGTGCTCAGCTAGGGTTCACTGCCAATGAATCTCCATTGGTTTTGTGCGGCGCAGAGGCACTTATATTATAATTAAAGCACAGCGCAGTGTCATTGTCCCATGCTGAGATGAATGGGAGTTTCATCACTGGTTTGCATGGCACAATGATTTTTACCTCATCACATTATCTGTATTTTGTTTTGCATTACAAAATCATGTATTTCTATCTGCAGGGGCAATTTCTCCAAGCTCAGCTAAATGCATGAGGCATAGGGGGGGAAATGTTATTGCTTCGGGGTGATGATAACAGCGGGGAACTTCTAATGTTAGTGCAGCTCATCTCAGCCAGCCGTTAGGTGAACACCTTGTGTATACCCACATTAAAAGGATCCAAATGGCTGCAGCTTGCATGGAAGCCTTTGTTATTTTGAATTTAACATTTAGCAAAATTAAAGGAACACTTTAAACACTTAAAAAAAATAACTATATTATATGTTTTGTTCTCCTATAAGATGCTGTATGTACCACCTCAAACCCATTCAGCTTACATCTACCAACACCTTCCACTAACTTGCACAGCTCAATAATCATACCAACTACAAGCTCTGTCAGTCTCTATCATACTACTGGGATGAGAGGAGGGGGCCCATTTATAGGAAGACAACCCATCTTCTTAAACTCTCCAAAGGGCACAAAAAATATCTCACGCCTCCTGAAAACAATTTTTACCCACCCAATAAAATAAAAAATAGCCCGAATGTGCAGAAAACCTTCATCTGGCAACACTGACACTGATCTTTCTGATCATTGACAGCATCAACTACTGACAGCTGCCAGTGCACATGAAAAAACACAAACGCGCTCCACATGCACAAACGGACCCCTTCGGATTCTGAGGAACCGGCTGATGAAAGTCAGAACTCTCTTTAGAGTGTTTTTCACAGTCAGAACTGACACAAGCTGTAGTGAAATGTGTGCGCCTTGTCAAGTGCAGCAAAAAAAACAAAAAAAAAAACACGTTTGAATTTCTGTTCTGACAGCTGTTCTGGGCTCCAGACGAAAAGAAAAGAAAAAAAAGCCTGCAAAGTCACTGAAAGATGATATTGAATGGATATTGATTACAAAAGGTAGAAAGGGTAACGGCTTGCGATTTGTGTGATCCACAGTTTGGGTTTGGTTTTGTATTACGCCCCAACTGCTCTAAGTTGTTTTAGAAGTCCACCTCGTGGTTTAAAGGGAGAAAGTGGATGCAGCTTCTAAGTGTAATCTAACGCCACAAAAAAGAGCTTTGCTTACAAAGTGAGTTTAGTGTGCTGAGGGAGAAATTCAACCCCATGCTGCTGAACACAGTTGTGAAAGGTTTGAACATGTATGCGGTTAGCCAGATAAGAAACTTTGATATGTTTTCACCCCTTTATCTCTGGTTGGAGATTGTCATCCTCCCAAATCTAGCATGGGTGTTACATTACAAATGTAGAGATTGGGCATGTGTATCCTGCAGGGTGCTGGCGAATTTTAAGCCCAGTTGTCCATGGATACCAGTGTTTTGGGATCCACATATGGTGTGTATACAGGGAGGGTCGTGGGACTGAGGTTTGGCGGTCATGTCTTGGCAGAAGGGTGGGTCGACTGCAGCCTGCGAAGCACAAGGGCCAGCCAAGGGTTAGCGGCAACCTCTCAGTGAAGCAACCTCGTGCTTCACTGAGACCCAATGGGACAAGGAGGGACAATCTGAAAATAAACAAACCCAACTCTTCTCCATATCTCATATGTAGTGGTTCCAGTGGCAAGGGTGGTGTAAAGTTATTAAATTAGTTAAGACTGTCACAGAGGAAAGCTGAAACAAACTATTGGGTATGATATTTGTTTTAGGACATCCCTGGTCTTTTGTGTATGTTGTCTGTCATACAACAAGCTGACAATCACCATCAGGTTTATATACGCGTTGTTGTAGAGTAACGTTGGGCAGCAGCTCCTCCCAACATCTTACAATCTGTCAGATGATCTGATGAGCACTCAAGCAGCAATTTTGAAGCGACTGAAACGTGTTCAGAAAATGACATGACTAACTCTGAAACACTCCGAGCGAGATGAATTAATCTCTATCTCTCTGCTAGGGGTGTAGGGGAATGCTCAGGGTGACGTCAGCGTGTCATCGAGCCACCCTTTAAGGACCGCCCACAAAATCCTGGACTGAAAACTGGTGAAAAACTGTTTTAACCTCTACCTCTACATTAATATATTGTTCAAAGTCTTTTCACATGTTTTCAGCAACTATTTCCCAACATATTTAATGCATTTTGAAATAAATCTCAGAATTGCCTTTACATGCACTTTAAAATGACTATACTAAGTGCTACAAAAGAAGAGGCCTCAGATCGGATGATATCCCCCGACTCCATCCTCTGCATCAGTGAAGAGCACGTTCTGAAGTCAGAAGTTCAAGTTGGCAGTCCTTAGAACTACACACGGAGGAGAATTTGTTTATTATGACAATAATTTCCATAGAATGATTCATATTATACAATAATCTGCCTTGTGCACGCCTCAGTACCCTTTCATTATGAGGAACAAACCATGTTAGTTCTTCTGTTTGCCAGAAGACTGTTTTTCCTGCCCCTTTTAAGGACTGTAAAAGCTGGAGCACGAGGATAGGCTTTAACATTTCATCCTCTGTCTTCAGCATGTCGACCGTTATTTCTCTCCTTAAATGTCAAAATGGACGCCATTATAAACCCGAAGAGAAATCCTAAGTCACCCCATTCAACATACTGGGTTCAAGCCTTCATTTGTGGCTTTAAAGCAGTTTCAAAGCCACAACATCTGCAGAGTTGACCACTAAGTGCTTTCGTGAATAAAATCTGCTAGTAATCAAAATGAGACTCTTTACTCCCGCCTTACTATTGTTTAACTGATATTCCCAGTCCTCCACCACCACTTGCAAAAACAAGACATCAATAGCAAAATTCTTTTTATGGGCAATAAGTAAAAAAATATGTTAACGCTTAAATACATTGGGGTAGAGTGTAAGATGGCGACATTATTTCACCACGAAACCAAACTTTTAATGAGATTTGCCAGTTTCACCTCCAAAACACACGATCCTTTATGTACGTAAATCTAGTTAAAAGCCTCCTGCCTCAAAACCATCTCAAATAACGATTCATAAACACTTTTTCATCGGTTTTACTCACTACATTGTTCAGTTTAATTCTCTATATGTCTTCAGGCGGTGTTCATTTCTAAAATACTTGACAGTGAATATTTCTCCTGACAGACACACCATTTTCACCTTGGCTATATTATTTACAACTCAAAGAGATTTCCCTCCCTCATTTCATTAGCCTACATCTTCCCTCAATATTTATCTGCCCCAAGCACATACTGCAACTTAAACAGCCTTAACGCAACTAGGGCAAATGTTTTAGATAATTATTCCACTAGAGGAACAGATACTCCTGGCAACATTTCCGACAGTGGGCTGAAACTGATCACAATGAGCCTTGGGAGCGCCAAACCATAAGAGATAATTACGAGTAGTTATCAAAAACAGAGATGATTCAGATTTGGCATGGTTCCTTTTCGTGGAACACAATCAGTCGATGAAATGTTTACTGCGTTCTAAGCCAGCAAATTTAACTTTACAACCCTTTTACGACCCATTAGGTTTAAAAGTACAGTGTGTAAGATTTAGAGGGCTCTGTTTATAAATTATGACAGAAATAGAAATTGAATATATGCTGAACTATGTTTTCATTAGTGTATAATCACCTAATCACCTGTTAATGTTTTAGTACCTTTAGAATGAGCCTTTTATACCTTTTTTTTATACCTTTACCCACAATGCTAGATGCCATGCAATCCTACACTGTAGGACCTTTATAGTAGGGATTTTGAGAAATTA
The DNA here is from genome assembly GCF_000972845.2 of Larimichthys crocea. Lineage (NCBI taxonomy): Eukaryota > Metazoa > Chordata > Actinopteri > Sciaenidae > Larimichthys > Larimichthys crocea. Next base: position 7,219,745 of record NC_040030.1, on the reverse strand, counting down.
TTATCAACATCTCTATTTCTACGTGTTAAGCCTGATTTAATTGGCTGTTGCTTGTTGGGTTTTTTGTCCACTTGGCTCCAAACCTTTCATTGATAGATTATCACCTCATAAAGTTGATATGGCAAACATTTTAGCAAACTTTGCCTGTTAACAAATAAAGTCGATGTCAATATTAGCTAGCCACCCAGTCCAACATTCCCTTTCCATTTATTTCTAGCATCGTCTTCACTGAATCCTGGAAGAAATATCTGGCTCTTTAGCTGATTAATGCTAGACGCTAACTTCTACTTAAGAGAGGTGAGACTGAACAAAAACATAAAGTTGTGGGACATAAAACCAAGGCAGTGTGCTGAAAGATGTTCCACAGAGCTGAGGGGAACTACATAGTCAGGTAAAATACAATACAACATAAAACTTTTGAGCACAGCAGCTTAAAATACAGAAGATACGACATGGGGGTATTCGGACATTGGAGTTATTGAAAGGCACCTTTTGATGGCGCTTCATGGAGTAATGGAAGTACTGTCACTACAAGTGATGTAACTACATTTTTAATTGGTAATAAGTAATGACAGATTGATTAGATTGCCCATGTAACCCACCCAACATCGGTCACTGGACAATAAATCTAAGTTAGTAGCCAGTAGCAAAGAAACAACCAGAAACACTGCAAAGAAAACTGGCCTCCTGCATGAAACCCATTGAATTTACGGCTTCTCTTATCTCAGTTGATACAAGCACATGAACATTCCTGACACAACAATGCGTCTTATTAACATTATCGAGATTCATACATGGGGCATCTGGCAGTTACATGAAGGACAAAAAAAACAGGAAGCAAGAAAAAAGTTCTTACCATGTTCTGGTTTTTATGCTCTTTGGAGGGTTTTAAGAGAGATATTGTTCAAACTTATATGTGGTCCAGGGGGTTAAACAATATGTGCAGCATTAACATACATAAAGGCATTTTATTCACGTTTCAAGTCAAAGTATGATGGTTTGAAATGTGATGAAAGGGCACTTCTTAAAGACAATCCCATATTGATGCATTTAACAGTCAACCTCAGAAACCAAGCTAGAAAAGTAACAGATGTTGCAACTAACAGACTCTGTGATCTTCTGTCTTCTCTAGAGTCACTACTCTTCTTTTGTCACCTCTGTGTTCTTTGTGTGGCATATTTATTCAATTACACCCTTGTCCGGGACCAACATTTTTAGTTTGAACAGTGATGATATTTCCAATGGAGAATGAAAACTGAAATTCAAAAAAGGAATGTGCCAGTCAGTGAAATTCAAACCTCACCAACTCCACCAAACCCAACCCCTCACACAGAGATTAAATTGTTTTGCTCTTCTGAAACAAAGAGGGAAGATGTTTTCACTTCAATTCCCAGAGGGACCATAATGCATTTCTGAGTTGTGCAGGGGGACTGTGACGTGATTGAGGTCACAGATGTTTCGGGATACATGACTCTGAATGAGGATGCATTTCATTTCACAAAGACGCCTCCCTTATCGCTTGTCCTTGGTTCACTCTTGGTGTCTACTGAATAATGTCCTAGTCTTCCTAGTAAAGGCATCCATTACTGGGTCCATTTATCAAAAGGTGCTGTTAAAAACTAATATTACCTAAATGTCAAACAGAGCCTCATTTGTTAACCTGTCAGAAGCCTTAATGATGGGTATTCAAAGGACTGATCAGAAGTGATGGTAAATATATTTTCCAATCTATAACCATAATCTCAAGCAATCAATCTAACAGCCTGTAGAAAGATGAACTTATCAGCAGTGTGAATACATTCAGGTAAACCTGAGAAAACTGTAAACCGTCTTGATCCCCCCCATACTCCCCCGAATGTCTCAAGTCCTCTCTCAGCTCCTGTAAAACTTAGTCATTTAACACGCAGAGGCATTTCATTGGGATTACCATTGGCCAAGAGAGCGTTTGGCTGGGGCCTGAGCAGTGCCCAGGAAAAACACTTGACATGATTGAAAAAGCAGAGACTAGCCAGAACATCCACAGAGCTTGGAGTGCCTCATCACAGACAAATTATCTGCCTCGCCATCTCGTCTTCCACGTTTAAAACCGCATGTGACATGCAATGAGAATTTGATTAAAGGTGGAAAGGTCAGATAAGATCGTCTCAGCTCACAAGAAGGCAGCTTAAAAAGACAAATGAGGAAAAGCAAATTTGTCTGCACAAACTCCAGACCCAAATGAACAGTGTGACGCTCTTCCACATCAATCTTTCTCTAGCCTTAACCTTTTGCTCATAATTCTCTTCTCATCCCTGAGGGAAGAGACCGGGAATGCATAACTTTTGACCCCGAGAGACGACGCCGTTTGATGAATGACCATGGAAGGTCAGACCTCTGATTGGTATTCAACCTCCTCCATCTGAGGGCGCTGAACCAAAACGCCAGCGTGTGTCCCCCAGAGTGCAAATTACCATGCTGACTTTGATAGATACACAGCACTGGTGGATACTGAACTTTCACTCAGGGGGATGGAGTGCGAGCGTAGGCTGAAGCGGGCACTGTAGCGCTGTGGGTAATATGTTACCGAAGGGCTTTTCTGACAACCTCGCGGTGTCACGGTCACTTGTACAGACAAGGCTGACGGATGAATAGCCGCTGGGCACTTTTACAAAGATACTTGGTGAGGTGTGATAGAACTGGAGTTAATTTCTACCACTGCTCTGTCTCTCCAATACCCAGCTCCACACACACACACACACACTCTGTCTTACTCTAACATAACATATTGATGGTGCTGAAAAGTAAAGTGGGAGGATCTTTGACCTTTAAGGGGTGTCTGGAGATGCATAGCAGACAGCACCCACTGACTGAGCTGTGCACGAATAAGGGAGGCGTCCTGCTCACTCTTTTTATCCCCATAGAAATCAACCACATACCTTGCATATCAGTAGTTTTCACCCTGTGATTTAATACTTGATAATATCAGATTTGACAGAACTGTTGCATGAGCCAAATTCCCTTCTGAACATATACAGTGTTTTAGAGTGAATGAGGAACTACCTGTCCGGTTTCTTTCTTCTTTTTTTTTTTTTTTAAGCGGACCAGCTGTGGTGCAACTACCAACATTCACACGAATGATGATCATTCTTCTTACAAGCACAGATGCATGGCAGGCACGCTCGTCTAAAAAAAAAAAAAAAGCTTCTTTTTTTTCTTGTGCGTATGTGAAACACAACAGGCCTATGAGAGAGAGGAGAGACACATCTAAGATATATCTAAGAAAATGGCCAAAAATCTGAGAATAATAAGTCATTTGGCTGAACTGATTAGTCAATGGACAGAAAATGTATTGGTTACTTCTGTAGTGATTGGAAATTAAGAAAAAAATGCCAAATTTTCACAAATGTCAATATTTAGGATAAACATTTTTTAGTTTTCTGACATTTTATAGATTAGATGAAGAAATGTTTAATGAATTAAATAATCTGCAGATTAATTGATGATGATTGCATGGTATATTTTTGTCTTGACCCCTCCGGTCTGCAGTGATCTGCAGATATTCCTAACAAATTTCTGTTAGTAAAAGTCTCCTATGATGATCACAAGTTATCACCATGTGTTGTCCACCTTTTCCTTTAACTCTACAGTGCATCAGTGTCCTCAGATTGCACCCTCCAGGCAGCATGACAGTGTTCACATGTTTGTTCAGCTGTTTGCAAAATATAAACTACCTGATTTAAATGAGCTTTAATTCCCCCTGAGTGCAGCAGGGCATTGTTCAACACAAAGAAACATCTGAACCACTTCATGTGCAGGTGATGGGACCGATGCTCTCAGTTCACAACGTGTTGAACTTCACCTCAGTGGACATGGAGCATGTGGTTGGTTGCTTTATTTGTCATAAGGTTTATTTTAAAATTTAAATTCCATAAATGGATATTGCATATAAGAGGGGATATGAATTCAATAAGCAGTAAAAAAAAAAACAGTCAAAGTTACAGAAATACACCACTGCAGGCTTATTGTGGTCATATTACTACAATTTCACCGTTCATATTTCAGTACCCAACACTCCCCTGCTGCTGGAAAATAAGCAGTGATTTATTAGAGGATATACGGGTAAAGGCACACGCAAATAAGCGGGCAGGCGCAACGACCCGTCCCCCCCTACGTATCCGTGCGGAGGTAACAAGAGGAGATGACAAGTGGAGCAGCGGAGGGTGATGGTGCTGGCAGCGGCGCTGCTGCGCTCTGTGGGCGAGAAAAACCCTACCTGTCATCGTAGCAGAAATCTGCGTCCAGCGTGTTCAGATAGAGACCCACAGCCACGGCGGTGCACACCAGCTCCGTGATCATCTCTCAAAACCAATGTGGGAGAGGAGCCGGGATAGAAATGACTGGAATCAGGTCTCTGTGTTATTGTGCTCTCAATTCAGCCGCTCGGCAGCACGGCTCTCCAGACAACGCAGGGCATTTCCCATGACATGCAAAGTGTGTCAAAGTTTGCCATATTCCCCCTCTAACCCGCTGTGTTGAGAGACGGGTTCGGGGGTTGTTGGGGAGGTGAAGCTATCGCCGGGTCCTGGTCGAAGCTGTGCGCATTTCTGTGCTGCGGTGTTCTCGGTCAGTGTGCGCATCTCTCCGCCTTGGCACTGGAGAGAGCAGAGCGGGGAGACGCATGTGGTTTTGCACGGAGGCTGAGCATGCGCACTGAGCTCTGCACTGGAGAGAGGTGGAGAAAAAAAAGGTGGAGAGTGTTCGGAATAAGTAATTGTGTTTTATGCATTGCTGATAGACTGGGGTATAAATATCCGATTTAACAGCTACACACTGACTCACATCAAAGAGGAAATAATGCAGTTTATCTTCTTAAAGTAAACAATATGAACTAGTGTGCACTTTACCATGAAATAACAGATGTTAAATCATTTTTATGTTGCATTTACTTGTAATCAGGTGAATAGTGTCTCTCTCTCTGTAACCTGTATGGCTGCTCCTAACCCTTTGCTGTAATTTACAGAGTTTGCTGATGGACAGTAAAGTATACTGCTGTGAACTATAGCTGCTGTTAGTTCAGTTTGTTAGCCGGGCTGACAAAGCCAGACTTTGAGCTCAGCAGAGCACCGGGGGGAGTGGTAGCGTTTGTACCACAGGTGTTTTGGACCACAAGGAAGAGGAGGTTTTGGTTTTGTGGGAATGCTAAAAGGGAGTAGAGCCAGTGTCATGCCAGAACAGGAGCTGGGCGAGCGGGCAATGTAACCAGGCTGAGCAGCCGTTATGGACGTCATGACGGAGGTGAAAAGACCTAGGAAGATGTTGACGAGGAAGCTGAGAAGAGAAGAGGAGAGAGCGACCGAGCAAGAACCCACCAGAGAAGAGTAAATCTGGAACTGTTTTTTAGCCGTTGGCGAAAGCTTTGCAAAATAAATGCTGGGAAAAAATCAATGTAATGATTACACAGTAAAAACAGACAGTTAAAATCTTTGTTTAATCTTTTCTTGAAACATGTTCTGTAGAAGTTTATTGAAGATGTTTACCAAGTTACAAAAATATGTTCCATGTGGGACCAATATCTGATAGACATTAAGGTAATTTTACTGTATTTCTACTGCAATCCTACAGCAACATATTATTACAACAATCTGTTGGGTATTTTGATGTAAAATCAAAGTTCAATACAATAATTCCAGCAACAAATTGTATTTCGATTACATAACTGACTGTAAAGTAAGTTACTGAGTAAAAAAGAGTAACTTGCTGTGAAAGTAATGTAACTAATAGGCAATAATTTACTGTAAACTTACAGCCAAATATTTTACAGTATACATTTTCCATTTAATACTAAAGTGTCCTTCTAAACAGCAGAGATGGAGCTGCTGCTGTTAGTATTATCTCATTCTAACCCCAAATTAAAAATATTGATTCATTTGCTATTCACCAACCCACCACTGTCTCTATGGAGACTAGGTGTGATTGATGAACCGATGCACCTCACCCTATGGCTGAGAATGCATACAGGCATAAGTTTGGAAATGTGCAGCCTGGTCCCGCTGACTACCAGCTGGACCGACGCCTGTCTCTCAGTCGGGGCTCCTAGCGAAGAAATCCATAGCAGAGCAGCGGAGATAGAAAAACAGATGGCTGGAGAAGGATGTATAGAGGTTGTCGGCTGATGATGGGTGAGGCTGTGGGTAGAGAGTCATTTGTAACAGTGGCTTCCAGCGACCCTGATGCTGAACAAGACTTGACCTTGACATCATGGAACCTGCTGGAGGCAGACAGCTGTGTTTTCGTACTTGAGACGTATGTTGAAGAGCTTCCTCTTCTCCGTCGACCGTTACCAACGAGAGTCTGTGTTTGGACATCTTAAAATTTGACCATGTCATTGGTGGTTTTGTCAAATTAGGAGAACATCATCACAACATATCCAAAAACAAACCCGCACTCACAAGATGCACACTGTGCCCTCGCTCTGCCCCTTAGGGACGAAGCTGCTCTGTCTTGCAGTCGTCACAAGTAATTAAGGGATAAGCTAAAGAAAAAAAAGGGGGAAATATTCCTGTACAGATTGTAAACAGACCTACAGCAAAACAAACACATTACATATGAAGAAGTGTTTACCCGCTCTGACTGATTATCTGCTGCGTCCTAACCGTGGCTGAGCGTAATGAATATACTGCTTGCTCTGTAGGTGTACACCGGCAACAATTCCAAATAAAAAACATCCTGTTTTGGTTTTTAGATGTGAGTAAAAGGGCAGCTGAGGGCCCTGATGAACAGATGAGGAGGATTCATTCGCCAAGCGTGCAGTGTTTGTTCTTTTTATCTCTACATTTCCAAACTGAGGTCTAAATATGTGTCACATTTGATGAATGGATTTTTCTTCTTCCATTTCCTCTTTGGTTTCTTCTGTTTTCGGAAGTGACAATCATTTTAAGATCTTCTAATTTGAAGCGCATGAGTTTTCTCATTTAAACCATATTTTGTTCTGCTCATCGACAAAGCAAATGCTTACTTGACAAGTGTCCAAACTCTCCGTCAGGGCCTTCAGCATGGGACTTTTTAGCTCAGCTCAGCACAAAGTCTGGAAATCGGGGGAAACAGCTTACCTGGCTTGGTCCAAATGTAACAAAAAAAGCTCACTAATTAAGATGTCTATTAATCTGTTTGCTTTGTTTAATCCGTACAAAAAGTTTAAAACTTAAGTTAACAGGCTGCTGGCTCTCACCTTATAGTTAGCTGATAAAGATGAGGGTGATGACTATTTCAAGGCTGTGTTCAGACATAAAGGGGAGCACATTTTTGCCTTGCGTCATTTACACAAACTGCTGGATGGTTTTTGGAGTGCAGGTTGATTTGCTCCAAACAGTCAGTGTCCCAATAGAACGACAATAACTAACTATCAATAGACACACCAACCACGTATGTCAGAAGTCAATCTTGGGACCCATCAACCATCGTCTGGTTCAACGATTTAGACTCTGGGCTTCCAGTGTAGCCAGCATATCCAGAAAACAGATAACGCCAAGACTTCCTCTGCAATCCAGTTGGCAACTTGATACACAAGAATGATCAGAGAGACACATTTTCTGCTAATCTAATGCAGACAACTATTAATAAAAAGCTAAACCATCTTCAGACGATAACCAATGGCTTCCATTATTGCATTTCGGTCAATGCGTTCCATGGACTGTTGCAAACAGGTTGGTTAGTACTACTCATCCTACAAATGGAAATACTTGCAGTCCCTCACTGATAGATTCTGCATTCATACAGCTGTTTATAGGGAACTCACCAAAAACTTTCTGTTATTTCCCACCATTCTTTCCTCTCATCTCTGTATGTTCATGAAGCAGGTTCATAAAGGCCCAGGACGTGTATGAATTTTTCAATAAAACATTTTTTTCTCTGCATCTATTTGCCCCACTTTAGGCGAAGCATATTTCTTAAAATTCTTCCTTTTAGTACCATTATTATTATGCAGAATGTGTTTTATTGATTGTTTGTTTTGAAGTTCATATATCCAATTCAAGAGGCAAAACTGACTGACAATCCTTTACAACAAAGTCTACTTCCATTGATGCTGATACTGAGAGATTTCCGCTCCCCTTTAAGCCACACCGAGCATGTAATGGTAATTTCCATGCGCTATATACTCCGGAACCACTGCTTCTTCACCCCAGCAGATAAACATCACACAGGAAACAGATAATAACAGCTGGAAAGGCCGAGCCCGGGGTGTACTCTCACAGAAATAGCACACTCATGGTATTAATGTCAACACTGAAGCCCAGCAACCTAAAATCAAGGGATATCGCACACCAAATCAAATCCAGCCCAGTCTGTGGAACATCCACAAGGGTGTCACCACCTCGTTCTGCTCAGGAAGATCAGAAATATAACTGATGATTGTTTGGATTCTGCGCTGAATATAGATGGATGAGTTAATGAGTGTTTGTTATTTTACAGTTACTGTTAACTTCCCTAATGATGTAGTGGAAAAATGGCATAAATAGCGGGTAAATGGACTGAAAACAGATTGCAAATTAAAAAAATAAAACGCAGCAGGGGAGGTATGCTAAACCTCACTGTTGAAATTACCTACTGGCTTTTCTACTGATACTATACGCTTCCTGGGTGCAGCGATACTCTAAAATCCAATTTATACAACTCAAAGCATTTTCTTACCTCAGGAAAGTCTTTATACTCAATGACAGTAAAGGACAGCACAATTACTGAGTGGTTTATTCTACATGACAGGAAAAGAATTGTGTTCCACTTCAGTTTCCTGCTGTCACATCCATTAAAGATTGCAGTTTGTGCCAACATGATGTATTTTAAATGTGTTATACAGTATAGAAAGAATCGCTATAGCTCGCCGATTTGCAGATTCAGGATCTATATTCTTCAAACAAAGCAGGTGTTTGAGTCATGTAACATCAGGCTTTATATTAGAGGTAGCATGAGATTGTTTTTGGTTTTCTCTGACTGTTTTCAATGACTTGGCAGATGTTTTAGATTGATCTAATTTGACATTAATCTGGATGACATTGCAAAAGAATGGGCAAGAATAATGGAAAATATGAATGTGAGGGACAACGTTTCACATTGAAAACAGTAGTGCTTCTTGAGGGTGACATTCTTTGAATCCAACATTTATACAGCATGACGTGCCTGTTCACAAGTCCACAGATACATTTCTGACAGGTGTGAAACGCATTTATGTCCATGTGGGCACTTCAGTGAATAAATATGCCATGACATGAGGTGATAAAAGCGATTTGAATCTAAAACAAGCAATGTGTGCCCAGCTCCACGTCCAGCCAAATCCCCTCTTTCTCACAAGCAGGGCATCTGGCAGAGAAATGTAGTCCGTTCCTCACTGGAGGGGCATGATGATGGCAGCCAGGGCCACTTCCTGGCACCCTTCTCTCGGTGGCTGTGTGCCCAGGCCCAAAAAACAAAAATCCTAGTTTGTGCTTGGGACAGTTAAAACAGGACAACATGATGATTATGCTTAGATGGAAAACATTAGGAATCGGTGTATGAGTGGGTGTAGGAGTAAAGGTGGGTTAGTAGAGCGTGCATGCGTGCGATGCGATGCTTATTAAAGACCTTTAAATGGCTTTTTCGCCATTGCCATGCTTCCTGACATTTAACAAATGATCACCCCACTTCTTTCTCTCGCTCCTTTTCCACATTTTGGAGTTGTGTTGATGCCCGATAAAGCCTTCCACTTCCCTTCCAAATTTCACCCTTTGATTCTCTAAGGTTCATTAATTAAGAGCCAGTCTCCCCATTCACACGAAAAGTCCAAAAACACAACATTCACCAGCTGAGAACTAATTATGTAGACATTATCGGACCAAGCCCATAAACTCCAAATAGGTGCCTTCCTGTTCGTGATGTCGGAGGAACCCTGAGATGATTTTTCAAATCAAGGAGGGTAGCAGGAACTTGACTCATATCCAAACACCACCGTGAGAAACTGTGAGCAAAGGGCTGAAGTGTTTGACGCACTCCCTGCACTTCCCCACCACTTCCTCTCATTCCTACCTTGCAATGAAAAGTCATCTGAGGTGGGACTGCCTTGCATTATTCCCCATGCAGACTATTTCTGTCTGCCCAGCGTTCATCACATCCTGTAACAATTTTTCCTGACTTCTCTTAAGTGCAAAGTCAGGGAATTAATCTACTTTGCTGCCTGAATGGCTCTTGTCGTTTGTTTGTGTGTATACGAAGAAGGCCATTTATCATGTCATTTTTCTTGTCTCATGTGGGCACATGAAAAAGGATGGTGTGTTTATATATACATACATGTGCGCAAACATGCGTGCGAGCATCAAGGATGGGACAGGTTGACAGGACATGACTCACTCCGCCACAACAAAACTCAGCAACATTAATATCCCAAAACAAAACCTTGTTCCCATCCTGAATTTGCTTGCATTCGTGTCAGTCCGATTTGGCCACTAGAGTATTCTGTCAGTGTGAAACACGGTGCCGGATCTAAACATGGTCCAGACGCAGCAGAGAGCCGCACCATCTGTTTTTACCGAGATAAAAATAAAGCTCTGGGACACGGTTCCACCACAGCGACGTTGACAGACCTATGGATGGTCTACAGATGTGCAGGCAGCTGCAGATACAGTGACAAATAATAGAAGCGGCGGAAGATGTGATAGGAGCAGTACCGCTCAGTGGGAGAGTGTATCACATTGCCTTCGTTTCTGGCTAATTTTGTCGAAGATAGTCTCCATAATTTTGTTAAAACGGATGTTCCCACAGAGCTTTAATCAACACTGTTCATGTGCACAGCTGCTACAAACATTACTGACTCAGTGGTGGGTTACTGTGAAACACATGGGGCAAAATATGACAGAATTAATGTTCATTATGGAAGTAAGAATCTAGATCAGTGGTGCCCACACCTACAGCCCTGTCAGATAAACTTGAACAGATGAAGATCTCCTTCATTAACCCCACTCAACTGTTTCAAATGTCTTTTTAATTGATTTTAAATTGGATGTCATTTAACAATTAATGATATAAAAATGGATATTGCACTAAAACTTGCCAGTTTAACCAGTCCATTACTATTCAAAGCCTTACTTCAACAAATATCTTGTATAGTAACTATTTATCAGTTTGGCCACTACCTAAATTACCCTGGTAACTTAACTCTGGTTGGGAATTTTCTTTAAAAAGGGTTAAATTTGAAACAACTGGACTTCATTAAACGTCTCATCCAAGAGGCTTCCTCAGTTCTGACTGACTACTGGAGAAATACAGGTATTTAGCCTTGCTGGGATTGTTAACCAGGCCGTTGTTTCAATTGATTCTTTAGTGCTCCTTGTTGTCCGAGTCGTTAAGGTCACCCGAGGTCTGGTGTGGACGACAGTTGCGGGAATCACATGACGCCAAATGTGAATTGTTGTTCAGTCTCCCGGGAAGGGATGAAAGGACAGCATTGTAGGTGGAGGGGATAAGTGCTGTGAGAGGCTTCGTCCTCTGTTGAAGGATGGTTTCTCTACTTTTACATAACTAGCCTCCCTAACTCCTCCCTATCCAAAATGTGAACATTATCGCCACTAAAAGATTGTCCTTTGTCCCTAGGGTGTAAGAAAACAGCAGAGTCTAGTCCTGATGAGTTGTTGAGTGGCTGTTTGGTTTCACTAATGTATAGGTCTGTGCACTCCTAACTGCTTTTCGAGGTGTGGGGAGTGCAGTCTTTGGGATATACTGGTTTCTGTTGTTGTGTTGCCAGATATAAATCTCTATGGGAATCACTGACCTGTACGCCAAGTTTTGTACTATAAAGATGACAGAAGAATGAATTTCAAGTCTTAGAAAGTTACACACAGAGGTGAACATTACCTCAATGTCAAAGCGTCTATAAGTTCATTTGTCACATTTCAAAGAGTTTATTTAAATGTGTAAATTAATGTAATAACACTGGTTGTAAATTGGCGTCTTTGGTTCCCTAAATGTTCCACTTACCACCTTAGCTCTTGTGTCTGTTTTCACTCAGCTTTAGCATAATTCCCACTATCATAACTCATGTGTGTACTCAGGACTATATAACATTTGTAAGCAAACATGCAAGGAGAGCATGATTTATTGAATGACTAAGGACAGAGAAAAACAGAAGAAAAGATTAAAACAGGGTCAAGGGCGCCTCTTGGTCCGTCTATCTTTTCCCTTACTTCCTCTGGTTTAGGAGCCTAGAAATGGGGTTTCCAGACCTGTCAACGGAGGGGATCCAAGCCTCCCTAAATCCCACAATACCCCTGGCTCCCAGGATGGTCCTTAAAAACAAGTGTTTTCTCAAGCGCCGCTGAACATAAAGACAAAAGACTTAGACGCACACAATCCGGATCAATCAAAACAGACCTGACAGTTTTTCCAGGTGTTTTGACCATGTGTTTTCATGAAGACCACAAGGTCAAGGTTAAAAATATTTGAGATTTATTATTTTTTTTAATCAAAAACAGCAAAGTGTATAAAAGAAAAGATAGATGTTACTAAAAATGATACAGAGACGGCAAGAATAAATTACATGAATTTAGATTAAATCATACATATAATTAAAACAAGCAGGAGAGAATACATACATAATACAATCACCCCTGATTGCTGATATAATCATGCATAATCATGACCGGCGAATTATAATCATATGCATATGTATAAGTTTGTCAGCTAGAAGTTCTGTCTTTACAACTCTTCAGTCCAACAACAGCGTAACATCTCGGTGACAGCAGGGGATCAAAGAGTTGCACCAGTGCAGAGAATGATAAATCCTCCTGCAGGACACAAAGACACACACCCGAAAAACAACAAGACACAATGAAACGGGATAAAAAACACATGGACGTAAAAAATCCAGACCCTCCTCCCAGTTTGGCTTCGTGACCCCTGGCATCCTCCGCTGTATGATGTTCTCGCTATTAAAGATTTCTCTATTGAATCTGCAGAGAAGAAACATCTGTACAAATATTGTGTCAGGTGGACTCCTGTTCATGTGTAAAACAAGTTTGTCTTACTTGATGGCTTGCTGTTTAGTCATGCGTCATTTTGGAACAGGACGGAGAAGCCACACGAGCAGCTTTTTAAGACTGCAGAAGCCATACGACAACGCGGAGAACCTCCAAGTTTCTAATCTTCTCGTCACAATGACTGAATTAGCGTTGATATTGAATAAGAGCTGGCTGCCAGCGATGGAGGCTTTGTAGTCATGTTGGCACCATTTTGTTTTTGCTTATGTAGTTCTTTCCACAGAGCGGAAGATACCATCACTGCCAGAAATCTCTAACTTGGAATTACAAGTCAAAGGCTGCCGTGAGTGTTCCCTCAGTGTCTCAGAAATATCATCTGATCTATGTGACGTGATTGTGGCAACAAACTGATATTAGCATGCTGTTGATCAGGCATAATATTTTCCATGTTCTCCATGTTAGTTTAGCACGTAGAATGCTAACATTTGCCAATTAGCAATAAAGAACAGCTGAGGCTAATGGGAAAGCCATTTGTTTTGTGGGTTTTGAGCTACGGTTGTGGCTCTTTTCCAGTGGGAGAAGATTTCCATTTCCTGTGATGTTCGTGGGATATTTCAAAATGTTGGGACTACTTCCTCAAAATGATGATGATGAATGAACGTTGACTATTGGTTGCAGGTGTGAAAGTCCTGTGTTTGATCCATCAAACGACCTCCTCTCAAAGAAGTCTTGTTTGCATTATACTGTGTTTATCGTCTGCTCCTTCTATTTAGTATATCACGTACGTCACGTTTCTTAGCATGTTCTCGTGTATTGTGACACACCTCAGGTGTTGAGTCATGAACCGAAAAATAATGGACAAACGAAAAGTCAGGGGATCACAGAAGTCTTTAAGAGTCATCCTCTGGGGATCATGAATGTGCGTAAAAAAGGTCATTGCAATTCATCCAGTAGTTGTTAAGAATTTTCAATCCAGGCTAAAGTGGTGGAGCAACTTATAGACCAACATCCCATCCCTAAAAACAGCTTTCAGCAGACATCACGTCCACACGGAGACATGGTATATGTGTACATAACTTAATAAGTGCATCACTGTTTGACTATCAACACTGGAGCAAGAGCCTGATGACTTCATGGAAACATACACAAATGTATAGCATGTTTCTGGATGATTAAACATCCTGATGTGTGTGTATGTTTCTATCCTTGTTGAACTCAACCTGCTTCAGCACACTTATCATATGGATCATATTCACATACATCCATCACCTCGTCTTTTTCTTTCACGTTCCTTCTCGAGGGAAATCTCTCAAAGTGCTGACCAGCGCTCTTGACGTTATATAGTTTGATTATACGACCCTATTAAGGAAGTCCGTCTGACAAGTAATCACAGCTTCAAAGCTTTCTGCTTGTACACATCTCATCACAATGACTCAGACTACAGATTAGCATGTTGTGTTTGGCTGCCAAAGCATTAGACGTTAAATTGCAGACTGGCTTTAATTTAGGCGACACCTACGTATATGCAAAAAATAAAAGTTTCCAGATTTCAGCTCAGATTTCTGCGTCTTTGCTTTCATCGTCTGAGAAGTAAATTGCAAATCCCAATCAACGAGCTGTACAAGCCAATTATAAAAGGAAAAAGGATAAGAAGTGAGCCCAGTGTCACATGACTGCTGGTTTAAATCACTCTGAGTTATGATGGCTCCTGTCTCAATGTTAGCTCAGTTTGGGGGTTTTATTTTTCTTTTAATACGATTGCATTACTAAAAGTTCAATTTGTTCTCAGAAGGAAAATAGATCCAAAACAATCCATCTTTTTTATTTGTAATGTGAATGTGACAACCTGCTGGATTTCTTTCTCTCATAGGAAAGAGAGTTTCGGCTTCTGAACTGTGTGAACCTCTGTGAGCGTCTAATGGGCATTTTTACCATTTGTTTTATAGATCAATTTATTTATAAATTTGTTGCAGCCCTAAATGAAACATATTGTCTAGAATAGATTCATCACTACACGTAATAGACAATATATAACAATCATATTTTTATTTTACTTAAAGGGAAACTTCTGTATTTTTCTACCTAAATCACATTTTCCCATGTTTTTGTGTCTAAGTGAGGTCCAGTATTTTGAGAAAGCACTGCAGCCAACAGCCATGAAACAAGCTGCAATGTAATCCACGGGTAAGAGCCTTCTTGGAGACACCAGACGCCGCTGACAAAAGCAGCAATTGTAACCTCGCAGAACTCAGGAGTTGCTGGCGTACTGCTGCCTTGATCGGTTCTGTCTGTTATTGTGTGAGTTTTAACGCTCAAATCCAAAGATACCAAAGTTCCCCTTTAAGTAGATACAGGGACTTTAAGTGGACAAGGATATCCATCCATCCATTCACTAGGGTCGTGGGGGGCTGGAGTCTATCGAGAGGCGGGGTACACCCTGGATGAGTCACCAATTCATCACAGGGACACAAACAACCATCCACACTCACATTCAATTTAGAGTCGCTGACTAACCTAAGTGTCTGTCTTAGAAGGTCGTGGAAGGAAGCAAGTACCTGGAGAGAATCCATGCAGGAGTACATGCAAACTTCACACAGAAAGGCCCCAGTGAGGGGTCAAACCAGGCTGTGAGGTGGGCCTAATATACTCACTGACAAGTCTGGCTGATTTGTTCTAAAGCATCATGAGAGCCTGAGCCACACCTCCAAAATGAATTCATATTATTGTTGCAATCAAAGACTGAAATGATTTTACCTGTTCTTTCAGGTAGCAGAGGCGATCGAGCAGTAGCAGACCTTCGATACAAGGAGCCAGGGCCACCTTCAACTACACAAAGATGATGACATGAGGGAAGAAAAGAAATATATATTTGTTTATTTGTGTTTTTCATGGGGATCTTTCCATCCATCTAGCCCAAACTTTCCTGTAAGTTGTACTTTTAGTCTACTCCCAATGCTGAAACTTTTTAACGAACCCACCATGACTTGTGTCTTCCCAGTAGCTGGTGGGCAATCCCCAAAAACCATTTTACTGCTTTATGTCACGAAAGAAAATTGGTATGTTGGTTGACACCACAATTAGTGGCCTGAGCTGAAACCAGAGGCTCGTTTTCTTCCCATTCTGTACAATCATTCCTATATTGCTTCCCTGCAGAATACAATGATCTCACTTAATGGTCTGCAATTTATTGGCATTATACATCTCATTTTACAGGAATGAAAATGTTTAACACAAAGCAGAGTTTAAAGCAGGTTGTTGTGGCTGGAAGTATCGGATTTTAAACACAAAGACGCTGCACAGGCCCGGAAAGATGAACCTACCATGTTGAAGGCGTGCATCTCGCCCATTCGCGGCCTGTATGCGTCATGGTATTCCTGGATGTCATCATCAGACAGCTGAGGAGAAAGAGTATGAGGTGCTTGTGAGTCACAATATGAGAGATTTTAATGTGAATACAGGAGGGTACGAGTGAGAAATGGAAAGAGGATGACGGGGAGGCAAAAGAAAGAGAAGTTTATGTCTTTTGGAGTTGTGAGTGACAGAACACAGACAGAAATACGTCATCCTTGGATACCCAGGGATCAACTCCTAAACATTCTGGTGCCTGGCAACATCCTAAACCAAGAGAGTGAGTATCTCAAGTACCTGTATAGTTTACTAACATGACATGAATTATAATTCATGTCCGGTTATTTAAATAAACACCAACGAGAAATAATTTCTCCTCCAATTGTGCCAAAAACAATGAACGTTCCTCCTTGTTCAGTATGTTTGTTTCTGGAAGCCGTTCTGTAAGATGACTGTAATATTCTGATCCCAAACCTTTAACTCATCCAGTTCCAGTCTGCGCAGGGCTCGACGGACGTAGTCCACAAATGATTTAGCCTTTGAGTAGACGTTCCCAACTCGTTTTTCACTGCAGAGCAAACAGACACATGAAGTCCCTGAGTCCCTGAATGTCTCATTTCTGCTCACTAGAACAAACATCTCCTCTATCCTCATGTTGTGTCTCCTGTTTGGTTTTTTTTAAATCCCAATGTAGCAACCAGGACCAAATTGCTAAACTTCTAAAAAGGACTAAACTGTGATGAATAGGTGCTGTTTGGAGAGAAGTAATGGATTTTCGATCCTGATCTGATGTTGGTCATTAAACTGAAGGTCACAGAGCAGAGGGAGGGCAGGTAAAGATCAGTGTCTTTGATCGCGTCTGCACAAAACAAATCCAAGTGAAGTGAAATCTGCTTTTATAACAAAGCATCATCCACCAAAGATCTGGAAATTCCTAAAAATTCTCAGTCATTAGGAATGCAAAATAACAACCGCAAATGACCCCAGAACTTAAACTTTTATGTTTAAACCAGCAGGTTTTGACTTTTTAAAAAGGCAGCAGTTACTCATGTTTGGAAAGTTAAGCGTAACAAACTGAATCGAGGCCAAACTCAAAGTTTTTTCTGCCTTTTTTTTTCATGTTCTTCTTGGTACTATATGAGCAGAAGTAGTTCATTTCTATAAAGAAAAAAAAATGATCCATTACGGATGCAACTAACTTTTTTCTTCTCATTATCGAACACATATTGTGTCTAAAAATCAAGAATCCGTGACAGTCTTATATGTCATCAACTGCTTCGACTCCCACCATGTAAGAAGGAGTGGTAGTGCAGGTCCTTCATTCCAACAGCTGTCAGACACCAGCATGACTTTTGTCTGTATATTTCTTGTTTCGGAGTAATTTCTTATCCACTTTGTGAATACGGGATACTGAAACAAGTGAATTTCCAAGATGTGGGATCATTAAAGTCTATCTTGTCTTTTATATTTAGCATCACTCACTTTTCTTCGTGAAACGTCTCCCTTCCTTTTGTCATTGTATAAAATAGAAGAAAAACAAATTCATTTCTAGATTGATAGATTGTTGCTTTGTCTGACTTAATGACCCAGATATATTCTATTCAGAATCACATAAACACATTTGAAAAACTGGAACTCGAACAACATTTTCTGATCTTTATGGCTCACTTTGTTTTAATCTATCATGCCGAACCTGGTCTACTGCTGCATATGTGAAGTTTGTTTGCAGGTTTTAGTTCATTTGTAGCCCAAATAACCAGAAACAAAAAAATTTTCTGGTTCGGAGAAAACAAGAACTAGCGGGTGAGTTTTTATCCTACACTGCTACTAAAAAGGTCTGCAAAGCACATGTGCGGATGCTGTGAAATAATTTACACCATAGGAAAAAAAAAGATAGAAGATAGAGAAAATATTTAACCTGCTGCACACTTGCTATAATTCCTCATGTTAAAGTGATGCCAGATGTAAAGTGCTGTGCGTTACCTTTTAAAGGCGCTGTAGTGATCCCTCAGAATAACGTGAAGGACC
The DNA here is from genome assembly GCF_000972845.2 of Larimichthys crocea. Lineage (NCBI taxonomy): Eukaryota > Metazoa > Chordata > Actinopteri > Sciaenidae > Larimichthys > Larimichthys crocea. Next base: position 7,201,392 of record NC_040030.1, on the reverse strand, counting down.
GCTCTGTAAAACAGAGACTCCATCTGAATCTGCAGAAAAGGTCAAACATAACTTGATTCAGCGTAATGCAGATTTACTGTATATTCCACTTGGGAAAAAAAAAAAAAAAGTTAGTTATTCCCATGTGACTCATCAAGCATGCGTACCAACAGTTGATGAATATTTCTGACACTTCCACCGAGCCTGATGCAAGACTAGCGAGCAATCAAGCCGGCCCCGGTTTCAACGAGCAATCAATCTTACCGTGATTGCATTAATATTTATAAACATTCCATATTAATGGCTGGTGGTATTGTGTATCAGCTTTGGCCTGCAGCCTCCGAGCCCTACATCTCAAATAAATACACTGTAGTCAATCACGGACTTACAACAATAGCAGAATTAACGGGCTGATTGTATGAATGCATGCTGGAGAACTACAGTGAAGATAAAGCATGACTTGAGTGATTGTGAACGCCCGTGTTCGTGGATTTAAATTTGACAGATTTGTTTTGATGGGTGGGACGTGGTGACAGTTTGGGGAAAGACATTTTCTCCCATTCTTGTGCGATGAGGACGATTAATTTATGGTATCGATTACAGTTAGTATGCATGCCTTACTTACCCCTTGGCCCAGTGAAACTCTCTCCAGTGCCTGTTTTTGGAGAGAAATGTGAGTGTTAAGTATTTCTTGTAGTCACAAAGGTAAAAAAAACAAAAAAAACTCCTGACGCTCATTAAAAACTTCATCCACATGCCCTGCTTCTAACCTACAGTTTAAAAAAACTGTTTACCGTCAATTCATCACAGATGCTTCACACTGAGTCATCCCTGACAATGGCTGTTAACAGTCAGAAGATCAGATGTTTGTGTGAGAAAAGAGGCTGCTGTGCACATTTTTCTTGGCGTCATTCGAACTCACCAAACACGCAGACATCCTGGCGTTTCTGCCGCAGAACAAGGACTGGTTGCGGAGGTACTGACTCAGAGGGAAACCACACATGCTGCCCAAACGCTCTGCGAGGGAACACAAAGAGATACACAAAAAAAAAAGGGGGGGGTGTAAACTGATTGAGGGGGTTTCAAACAACTGCAATCAGTTGGTGTGAATTTTAAGTGCGCCAGGGAAACTTCAACATAGCAGGAGAGTGGAATGTTTTAATTTTGATTTATTGAAGACAGATCTGTCTTAAATCATTTCAGTCGCTGTTCAAAAAAATAAGTACATGTTTGTGTGTTCAGTATTAGCCTAAAGGTTTGACATTTGTGGAAAAGTTTAGTTTCATTGCCCAGAACTCGATGAGAACCACTCCCGTATTTGTCCATTAAATGTGAAAGCTGCAACCAGACTGTGAGCTTAGTTTGGCGGGGCAAACAAACTGTAAAGAGTTATACATTTCAACATTTAAAGCTCAGTATGTCTCTTTTATTTTATCCGTACAAAAAACGAAGTAAACAAACAATTTGTTGTTTTACGGTACATCACGTGAATGACAATTTCGGCTTCCTAGCCAGCTTAGCAGTAATATTCACTTTTGTTTTTGTTCAGCTTTATACCACAGTTTATAATATATTAAAACATGTTCATTAGTAAGCTTCAAAGGTGCTGCTAGGTGATTTTTTGGGGGGGGGACTGAGCTAGGCTAGATGTTTTTGTGCTAGGCTCTGTCACGTTGTGGCACGCGACTTCAAACAAATGATTCCTTTAATGCAAGTCTTTGAATAGAAGACTGAAGATATAAGTTAAAGTATAAGTTAAGTTTTTAAAAGTCAGACTTGCTGTGAGAGCAGCAGTATGCATTGCTAACTATTCACACGTACACACAGACTCCCAGTGGACGGGTACTGAGTGTGGCTACTTGACAGCCTGCCATCCTTTTCATGTCATTTCGAAAAGGGTCAGCGGCTGAGGCCAAGGCTCAGTGAATCCACAGGGAAACAGTCAAAAGAAGCTGTAATAATATTAATAATAACGACATGTGCAGCTGCGGCCGTCCAGCTCTGGACACGCTAACGTGTTAGCAGTCAGGTTATCTTCCATCGTGCCCGGGACGTGGCCTGCTGTCAGGTGACTGACGCGGACGAGCCTTTCCTCCCATCTGCAGCGCAGATTACAGCACGCACGCCGAGCTGTTTATAGGAGCCAGCCTCATTGTTGGCTGCAGAGTACACGTCTCAAGTGGCCACGTACATGCCCTGCCATTCAGAAAGGCAAATATTTCTCTATGTCCTTGTGTGCGATCGCACGCTTCCAAATACTCGAAGAGCCTCGAGACCTCAGGTGGTCGGATGTACTTGTTGTGGAAATTTCTCTGCTGCTGGTTGAGAATGAAATGGAGACTTCTGCCGGGCCGACAAGGTTTTTATTTTCTTTGCAAAGAAAGGGTCAATCAACACGCGAGCGGTCAAAGATGAAGAAAGACCCTGAGCATTGGGGGACCTAGATATTTATACCTGAGGGCCACTCCTGTCACACCTCTTTGTCTGCTACACCCTTTTGTCTCTTGATTGAATTTACTATTACATTACAAAGACAAAAGGACCTGGTATAGGGGTGGGCGATATATCGAATATACTCGATATATCGCGGCTTGTTCCACGTGAGATGTATGAAATGACTATATCGCGACTATCGAGTACTTGTCACATAAATGTTTTAGCGAGTTAATTGAAGATGGAGACGGACGACTTGTTTCCGAAGAAAAAACAACTGCGGTCACGCCAGCCGTCTCTCGTTTTCGCGTGGTCACGTCAGCTGCTCCGATATTTTCAAGTGCGCCCTTATTGCAACTTTATGTCAAATACTTTGAGAAAACTTGGAAAGTCAGCGCTAGCTTACTGCAGCGTGCAGACACTTACGGTTTTCAAAATAAGACGTGGGTGTTAAATGTATTAAATGTTTATTTATAAAATATGAAGAATGGTTAAAATTTGATTTAAAAAAGTGTGTCTCATAAGCCAAGTATGATCCTGCACTGCTTCAATGCTCATATTTACATCATGAAATGTATTAAAAATTCATAAAAAATATGACAAGTGTTAAAATGCTATAAAAAGAGGTGTGTCTCATACAGCAAGTGTAAATCTACTGTTCTACATTGATTCTGAGCAATTACAATGCTAGAAAGGTAATAATGACATTATTATTTATTAGAAATAAACAATACAAAACAACAACAAAAATAGAGGTATATATCGTGTATCGCAATATAGCTTAAAAATATCGAGATATTGGTTACAGGCCATATCGTGCAGCCCTAACCTGGTATCTTATCTTAAGAAAGGGGGGGAGGTTGTGCGTCTCTAGTGGTTGATGGAATTTACTATTACATACTCATCTTCGAGCAGTTGTTGTTGTGAGTAAACAGCATGAGACTGAAACTGCACGTTAGGTATTAGACATGCACAATGCATTTAAAGGGTTGCTTCATTCCTAAATGAGTGGATCACGTAAATGTACGACTGCCTTCTATAATGAAGCTTTTCAGCTCTTTAGTTCCTTTTTAGGGTGATGTAGGCCACCACAGGAGCTGGCCTGTGTCCCAGACTGCACTGTAAGGCCAACAGGGGAAGAGAAAGTATGTGTGTGTGTGTGTGTGTGTCTTTGTTCACTTCTTTTAAAAGATCAAGTTCGAGAAACAAGCACAGAAAGGGAGTGTTTTCAATCAACTGTCGTGATATCATTTCTCATTCTTGGCCGAAGCTGTGACGGCGCCCCCGATGACGCGAGGGGTTGAAGGTCGTGCTGTTAACAAGAGATGACGCGATATTGTGCCAACTGTAGCAAGGGCTCTTTTTTCTCATGGACAGGCTACAGTCACAGCATGAGGACACATGTAGACGATTTCATACCTCATAAACCCGAGCAGTGAAGGAGCATGAAACGAGGATGATATCAGTCTATTATTCTACATTTTGGAACCTGAATTCAACTCCGAGGTGAGGCGGTTGGAGAGGACGACAATCTCCTCAGTATGGAAGTTCGCTCTCACTAAATAACAGCCTTATTAAAATAAGATTAAATGCCACATACTAGTTGCTGAATCATTCACTTCCTATTGATTCGCTGCTAAATTAAAAAAGCTAAAAAAAAAATCTAATTTTCAGCGGCCTTTAACAGCCATCCTAAATCCATAAATCCACTCTAATGGCTCAAACAGCGGGCTTTCTGAGCTCAACTCAATCTCCAGAATGCTAACTTGGCAAGAGTTTTGCAGACTCTCAGCGGAACATTTGACTTGTTTACAATAAAGTATGAATATAAGTGTTGATGTGGCTTTTTGTGGGAAGATTTGGGATGTGGGTCAGAGTGAGGAAGTCGGCGCTGCAGGTGTCCGAGGTGGGATTAAGGGACGTGTGAGAGTGAAACCGAAGGAGAGAGACAGAAATAGAGAGAATATGGACAGGGAGATGTGTGCACAACGGAAACCATATGTTCCCCCGAAAACGGGGTGTGTTTTTTATGTGTGTGTGTGTGCTTACCCTGTCCGGCAGGGTCAAACTCCTCAGACAGCAGGTGATAGCAGCAGCCCACGCTGCAGACTGCGGCGAGCTCCGCTTTAGCCACAAACATCCTCAGGGTGCTGGGAGCCAAGTCGCCACACGTGTGCAGGCCGACCATGACCGCATCCTGGAATTCGGAGGGAGAGAGAGCGTGCGGAGAAAGGAGAGAACAGAAGGAAGAGGAGGAGGTGAAAGGAGCGGCTGGGGTGGAGATCGATGGGAGAATTTATTGATGATGACGCGCTGCAGATTTGGCACCCGGCGGTAACGTGCAGCACTTGCTCCACTAATGCAAACTCCAGCCGCTGTGACCGACTTGTAATTTCAGGAGCTGCCGTGGGAATCGTGCTTTTGCCACTATTCTGCGCGGCTGGCCTCCTTTCTGCATGACCGCCTCTGCCCAAACATCCAGTAAATCTATTTTCAATGTTTACTTTTTTTTTTTGCCGAGTTTGGTTTCGCTCACCTCCAGCTCGTCGATGAGCTCTCGGAGCTCTGTTTCCGCGGTAACATAAGACGTGAGGGGTGAAAACAAGGTGCTGGCGCTGTCGGTTCTGTTCCGAGCTTTCCTCTCCAGGTTCTCCCTCTTCCTCCTCTCCCTTTCCTCGGCACTCAGTTGGACGGGGGGAACTCTGGGGGGTGTATCCTGTATCACATCCACTGACAGGGCACTAAGGAAGAGCTCATCCGTCTCTGGGTTTGACTGCATTTCCTCGACAGGGCTGATACCTGATAGGCTGTTTAACACTTTCTCCTCCTCGTGTGACACAACTCCCGCTGCATCACCGCATGAAACATCTTCGTCTTGGTTTATTCCCGGCTTTATTTTTACCAGCTCCTCCTGAGGTGAATGTGGCGCCTCTTTTTGTGCCTTCACGGCCTTGCTGTGCTTTTGGTACGCCTTGGAGAACTTCTTAAGCTTCCTGTTCCTTTCCTGAGCTCCGTGAGTGTTGGTGCTGGAGGAGTCGATGCCATAGACCTGAAGGCTGTACTGCAGAGACAGGAAAGAGCTCAGGTAGCCCTTCCCTGATCCTACATCTATGACCTGGGTGACAGAAAAGATAGAAGGACAAATTAAGTCCAGAAGCAGGTTACAAAGATACAATTTTAACTATAGAAATGTACCTGTTTGACTCCACAGTGCCGGGCCAGACAGGCCACCACTTCAGACATGGACTGGACCTCATGAGATTTCTTACAGTTCATGAACTCTTCTGGCTCCAGCTCAGTGCCTGAGTACGACAGAACAAAGAAAAAGAATCATTCCTTGGACAATCCTTGACTGGTTTCCTACTCTCAGCATGAAACAATGTGCTCAGCTCAGCTGTCCGTTCTTTCCCCACCTGGGTTTTCCGAGTTCTCTCTGAGGGCCTGCAGTATCTCATCCCTGCTCATACACACTCCAAGGCCAGGGAGTGAGTGAGCCTTGGCTGCATGCAGAAGTTCATGGATGTCAATCAGCCGGTTTGTGGCGTTGCAAAACCCGAATGTGGTCCCGGAGTTCTCTATTTATACACAGACAAAAAAATAAATAAGACTTTTTTATTCAATTTCTGGGTGTACGGGTTTGGGCAAATTTTGTTTGGCTGGCATTTATGCAGCAATAGACCTAACACAGGGGAAACACAGGTGTTACCAATGCTACTAATTAAGGCTCAGTTCCATTCAGGTCAAACCGAGTCAGGGTGCTGCTGAGCTGCATGCTGATTCACTGGGAAAGGCTCTGCCGCAATAAATGGAACAGAACCTGAATTAGTTTTACTGGTAACACCTGCGTCGACCCTATTATTTCATGTCTAAATGGCTGCTGTGAAAAAGGTCTATTGACTCAGATCTGACCTTCAACAGTCACATAAAATCAGTCACCAAAACAGCCTTCTACCAACTTAAGAAGATATCCAGAGTTAAGGGCTTTATGTCCCAACCTGGCAACCCAAAATAATGAATATAATAATACATTTTATTTTCAAGGCGCCTTTCGGTCACCCAGGACACCTTACATTAAATAAGAGTAGACAGCAAATAACAAAAAACAACAAAAAAGAACCAAAAAGTATATCAAATTACAAGAAACAACATTAAAAACAGTTTAAAGCACAATGCAATTGAATCAGATGGAAAAGGCTATTTTAAACAGGTGGGTTTTATGTGCAGACTTGAAATTGGAGAGTGAGTTTGATAGGTTTCTTATGATGAGGGTAAAGACTTCCAGAGCTGGTGAGCAAAGCGGCTGAAAGCTCTGCTCTACATGGTGGTAAGATGGGCGGAGGGGACAGTCAAGTGAATGGAGAGAAGATCTGAGGGAGCAGCAATAGGGAAAGATCCAAGAGATATGGTGGGGTTGAGGTTTATGAAATGGCTTTTTAAAATAGCATTGGATGGATGGATGGATGGATGGATACTTTGTGATCCCGAAGGAAATTCAAGCACCAGTGGCAGCATGTAAACATACCACAAAATGAAAAGCGACACAGTAACCATACATTAAGATAACCTATAAAGATAAATGATTTGACTTTTAAAATTAAACCTGTACATGAAATAAGCCTGTGCTAAGAAATAAAAGGTACAGAGAAATCAAATCAAATCAATTTTATTGTATAGCCCAAAGTCACAAAGATACATTTGCCTCGGAGGGCTTTGCAATCGGTACAGGGAGTGACACCCTCTGTCCTTAGACCCTCGGTTTCGAGTGAGGAAAAACTTGCCCACAAAAACCCGTTTAACAGGGAAAAAAGGTGGAAGAAACCTCAGGAAGAGCCACAGAGGAGGGATCCCTCTCCCAGGACGGACAGACGTGCAATAGATGTCACGTGTACAGAACAAAATCAACACAAATATATTGTACAATTACAATGAATGATAAAATGACAATGAATTACAAATCAGACATGTGCAAGGAAATTAAACCTGGGTTTTTAAAGTGAAAAAAAAATAAAAATAGAAATCAATTATTTTATATAGAAATAACATACAACTAAATAAGGCAATGAATGTATGCAGGAGTGCAAATTGAGTCCAAAGTGACAAATGAATGAACATGTTTAGGAATGAGTGAATAGTAATAACATATTAAAGTATATATATTATTTTGTTATGTATATTGTAAATTTAGAGAACGTGCATACAGGTTGGCACCCACGTTGTTGATCTACAGGTGTTCATATTTCAGAGCAGCTGCAGGTGTGTTTACCTTTCGCTCTGTGTTCTGGCGCCCCCTGCCGGTCACCGCATGAACCCACGGCTGACAGCACCTCCTCGGGCGGCACGGCCGTGAACCGCTCCCACACGCCGTGCGTGTAAAACTCCACGGTGTGAGCGTTGGCGATGCTCAGAGTTGTAGCCAGGAACCGTCTGACTTCATCTATCCGTCGCTGGATTTCCGTGAGGCTGCGTGAGGAGGACGTCATGTCGGAGAGCTCTGCAGAGAGGACGTGACCGAAACACGTCGGGTCAACTCCCGGTGTGCGTCTGAGGCGAGAGCAATCGATACAAGATAAACACAGTAGTTTTAGACAACCTATGAAGATTATTATGACTAATATCCTACGTTATTAACAACATACATTCAAAACTTTGTCCAGTTATAATAATATATATAATAAGAGCATGAATATTGAAATGTCCTAACCCAGTAAGTTAGATATATTTGTTTGTAGATTATTATTTTATTTATTTATTGTTTATTAGAACTTTGTTTCACAAACTGCAAATCATTACAAAAGCATTTCACATGTATATTTTACACTTTACATTAGTATATTTAAATGTTCACGAATATTAACCGTTTTAATTGATTGAAAACAATGTAACTGCCTGAGCTCACTGTGAAAGGCAACAAAAGATGGTTTTCTTCGACTAAATCTACATTTATGAATATGACATTTCGCCATCAGTGTGATGAGATTGATAATAAATGTTTCCTTTAATTTTTTCTCTAAGTCAAAGAGCCCCAATAGTGCATCCTTTCCAAAACAACTTATCAATATTTTTAGCAATAAAGTCACAGATATCAATGCACAGACTTTGGACAAAGTGGACAAAATAAACGAGTAACTGTTTCAATAATGTTCAGAACAGAAGGTGCATTTCACATCAATATCTTTATAACAACAATCTTCTAACAATATAAACATTGGATGGATAAAATCTATGAATTATTTTGAATGAAATATCTCTGACTTTATTGGTTATAACAGATATCGGTTGGGTAAGAGCCAGATCTTCTTCCAGTCAGTGTATTTAATGAATTTATTCCAGTATGAGATCACACATGGTACTTGTAGTGACAAACAGGAGTGTGTTTGTTTACAGATCGGTTGTGCCGTCATCGATTTTTCACGTCTACCCTGCGACGTCATCACCCCGCGTGCGTGTGTAAGGAAATGGCACGCTTGATCCCCACGTGAGTTTTTTATTTATTTTTTTGCAAACATTTCACGTTTGCAGGAAGATCTGAGCCGAAATGGCACCGACGGATCAAAAAATGAAGAGTAAGAAGTTCGCAGCGACAGATGGCAGCTGGAAGAAATCTAAAAACAACACACAGGGTGTGAAGAAGAAGAGGAAATGGGTCCCCGAGAGCAAAATATTCGAAGGAAACCTGAAGGAAGGTAACTAACTACAGCTGTTCACCTCATTAACCTGGTTATATGCTGGGTTACTGGCCTGTATGTGTCGATGATTGATAACAAAGATCATAAATGCCAAGATCTGTCCACTGTTTGTAGTTTCTCAATTAATCTGCACCCTAACATTCACCATTATGTATTATTATACTCATTCTTTTTTGTGAAAATTGTCAATTATTATGACAGAAATTGGGGGGGACCCCCCACAGTACCTCTGCGGAACCCCTTAGGGGTCGTGGACCACTGGTTGAAGATCCCTGATCTAGATTAGATTAGATATACTTTATTAATCCCACCATAGGGGAAGTGTACTTGTTACAGCAGCAGAGGAAAGTGTAGCATACACTACAGAATTAGAAAAAAGTAGAAAAGGAAAAAAACAAAAAACACAATAAACAGACATAAATATCTATAACCTGCACAATAAATATAAAAAACACTCAACCTTCAAAACAGACTGAGGATAAAAGAGGCATGATATATAAAAATCTATATAATTAAATATCTAAATAAAGACCTCTCTCAGTTATAACTTGTATTTAAATGTGACAAACTTTGATCCTCGCTCAAATCTTTATTAATGTATTACACACAAAATATTTTCCTGTTTTAATAAATTTGGCATATCAAGCAACCCTCAATTTAAATATGAACTTAAAGGACCAATCCAATCCAATCCACTTTATTTATATAGCACGATTTTAGCAAACACAGGGTTTCCAAAGTGCTGCATAGTAAGATAGAACACATTAAATAACACTATAGACACAGTAGATAATAGAAAGATAAAAAACAATAAAAATAAAATGAATAAAAGGCACTAGATAAGATAAATAAAAACAGACAAGAACAAATACGTAAATAACAAAATGCATGTATACACATCAAATCAACCATCTACATGGTGTTAAAAGCCAAAGAGAAGAGGTGGGTTTTAAGAAGGGTCTTAAAATGAGACAGAGAAGAGGCCTGTCTCACGTGCAGCGGCAATTCGTTCCATAGCTTCGGGGCTGCAACGGCAAATGCTCGATCCCCTCTGAACTTAAGCCGAGCTTTAGGGACAGTCAGGTTAGTTGTGTCTAGTGGTTGCAATCTCCTCACCTCACCCTAACTTTCCAACAACAACAGCAGCGAAACACACGAAAGACTGGACCTTTTTAATGTGTCGCGTTATGCTTTTGTCTTCTGTTTCAGGTCAAGGGTTTGCTTTTAAGAGGAAAGAAAAAGTCAAACATGAGTACAACAAGCTGCTGCGTAAGGAGGAGAAGAAGACGAGGAACCCTGAGACCAAAACGCTGTACCAGGACGAGTACCCGGAACACCTCAGGCATCTATACGTGGCCGAGGCAGAGAAACTAAAGAACGAGGCCTGGACCAATAGAATGAACAGGAGTAAGATGAGAATGAAAGGGCACGAGAAAGGAGAAGAGACGGGGGAAAATGACGCCGCTGCACACGAGAGTGAAGAACATCCAGATCCAGATGTTACCGGTGAATCTGAGCTGACGGATTCTGTCAGTGGTAAGCCTGAACCGACAGCGGCCTCAGAGAAAGAAAGGTGAGAAAACACTGAGACATCCAGCTTAAAAAAATAGGTTTAGGCTGATCTGAGGTACTTATATAAATGGACAGAATGATAAATTACTACCTAAAAACTATGATAAAGCTTAATACTGTGATTTCACTGTCAGTTGGGTGTAAAGACAACAAGTTTGACAATAAAAATGGGGGCGTGGAGTTTACCAGATCTCTGTAGCCTGCTCCTGACCTCTGCTTGAGACGAGCAGCTCGAACTGTTTGCACTATGGGTAATGTAGGCATCGGGTTTTATAAAGGAAGAGTGATCTGAGTGATCTAAGGTCAAGATCTAAAAAAGGTCTGTAAAGATTTTCAACTTTTCAAACTACCTTTTTTTTTACAATAGAATAGAATAGAATAGATCTTTATTGTCATTGTCACAGGTACAGCGAGATTGAAAGTGCATCTAGTCAGTCAGTGCAACATAAATAAAATCCTAGCATTAAAGTGACTAGTGAGTGTTAAAATAACTAGAATAAATAAGAATAAAGATACCTGAGACATTAAAATGTACTAAAATAAATAAAATTAAACATACGCTAAAATCAAAATAAATACTAAATATGCTAAAATATATAATATTTTCTTCCAGTCTTCCAATGAGCAACCGCATGAGGAAAAAGATGCTGAAGAAGACGTCCTATCAGAAGACGAAAGAAGAATTTGAGTCAGTCAAAGAGAAACGGAGAAAAAAGAAAGAGGTGATGTTTTTCCCTTTTTATTTTTTTTTTTTGGTGACTTCAAATCAAATCGCAGTTTTACTTTTCTACCGACAGGTCGTCTTGTTATGCATTTTATTTCATTTTTTTTGTTTTGTTTTTAATCTCAGGAGTACCTGAAGAACAAGCAGCAGAGAGAAGAAGCCGTTCAGAAGTACAAACAGAAAAAGATGGAGACGTTTCAGATGCTGAGCAAAAAGACCAAGAAAGGACAGCCCAACCTGAACCTCCAGATGGAGTATTTGCTTCAGAAGATCCAAGGACCTAATAAATGACTCCCAAGGCAGAACTTATACTGGAGCATCGGTGGGGAAAGAGTGGACCAGGCCTGGATTTGGATTTTTAAAAAACACACTGTTGTGAACGATTACCTGAGGACAACCACAAACACCACTCTTCTCAGTGGTGCTTTCTATGTAAAGCGGTTTGCTGCTTTACTTCTGCGTTGTTGCTTTTTCTTTTTCCTTCTGTAAACCAAAAGCTGTGTCCCATTTTAATATCTGGCCACAAGGGGGCGTTGTAAGATATGAAGAGAAGGGAAAACATGCTCATGTAAGACATTTTATCAATAAAAGTTTCCTGTTTAAGTTCTGTTATTTTTAAATGGCCAACAAGTTTCAATTGCAGCTAATTGCCATCACACAAATAATTACTCGATAATTAGTAATGTAGTAACGACTAATTAAACTTTTATTGACCCTTTAAAAAAACAATTTAAAATCTGTTTTCTGATTAACCTTTGGTGATGCCAAGCTGCCTCTTTTTAAGTTTCTAATAAAGCCCATACATAAATCTATGCATCCATTAATATTCAACACACTGGTGGTCTTAGAGACACTGTTGTCATAGCTACAAGGGGATGTAAACATGTTGCATACCCGTAGCTTTCGCATAAAGAGAGCTCACCCTGCAACCCCTCTCGTCTCTCAGTGTGAGAGCAGCTTGTGGACGCGAGCGGGCTGCAAAGCCTCAGGGCCGCTTCCTCATGACATCACATGGTTGCAGAATGACTTCTCTAACATTCATCAGTGAGGCAAGACTTCCTAAACACAAGAGCGCGGCCACTGCTCTGTTGATACTTGGAGCGGAAAAAAGGGCTTCGGTTTCTTGTGCGTCTCATTTGTAAAAAAAGGTAAGAGCTTTCCTTCTGGTTTATTTAAAGGAGTGATTTGTAGTTCACTGTAAAGGCTGTTAAAGTAGGAGCAGAAAGAAAGTTGTACAGAAATGCCCTCCAGACTTAATATTTAGAAGAAAATAACAGGTTTTGACAGTAATGTTATCAAGCAGAGGGTAACATAATTGAGGCCTGTGGAAGAAGGGAATTTATTTGTATTCAGAAAATCATGTGAGAATACTAAAAGCATGTATTTAATGTCCAACCTTCACTTTTTTAACACTTGCTGCAAAGCTGAAACCCATCATCTCGCTAACCAAACAAACTTTTCCATCTCAACAAATCTGTTGACACATCTGTTGACTTCCAAATCACACATCTGCCTCTCATATTTCACTTTGTAATCCTTTATTTAGAATCTCTGACAAGACAAACTGCACCCGGGCTCTTAACGGTGCACTTCTGAACTTCTTGTTTGAGTCAGGAAAGTCGTGCTGAAATCAAGAAACGGCTGTAAGAGCACAGAGGGGGATACATTGCGGCTCCTGCAGTCTTGCAGGCATTATGCCGTCATGTGTTCTGTATGGCAGGGTATTAAGATAATCCTTTGTGCTGTGTTTACATACCTTTTTGTGAGTTGCTTATTAGAAAAGGGAAGTGCTGTATAAGTTGTAACAAATGTGGTTGCGTTGCATTAATATTCTCATCGCTTGTGTAACATTTTCCCTCCACTTTTCTCAAAAGTCTCACCTTTCCCCGTCTTACAGGAGCCTCCGACCAGTTTCGAGAGTATATGTATAACCCACAAGGTGATCAGCAATCTCATCATCTGATGCTGCTTCCTGTTTCTGTTGTCATGGTGACTGAAACAGGCCCAGTGAGTGAAGCCTGATGCCTGATTCCACCTCTCGCTGCAGATGAAATACAAGCTGCCAACCCACCGTGCTGCCTGACCGTCCTGACTTAAAAACTAAAAAGAGTCCCAGACATGGAGGAGGAGGAGGGCAGAGTGAATGGCTTTGGACTGAGACCAGGAAGGAGAGGCTCAGACTGGGGTCACATCGCCCTGCTTGACAAGACCAAGGAGTTCTTCCGGACCTGCGATGTGGAGGGGAAAGGCTTCATTACCCGCACAGATATGAGGGTTAGAGAAGAAGGCTGTGTGTGTGTGTGTGTGTATTAAATTAAAGTGTGGTGGAGCGACTAAGGTTAAGAGAGTTTCGTGATTAATCTTCAGGATGCTTTATCGATTCATCTGCAAATCTTTGGACTATATATAGTCCAAACAACACTTTTAAACCCAAAGATATTCAACGCAAGACCAGAAAAAGTATATTTTTTCCCATTTTAGTGTCTGAAACTTGCTGAATTTTGGCATTTTTGTCCTAATCAATTATCAAAATGGTTTGTAATTCTAATTAATTGAAAAAGAATATCAAAGTTCCTTTTTTTAGTACACCCACTCAATGCATGGACACTCCATGAATGCATTAAGCCTCCGCTAAGAAGAAAAATAGGTGAAGAGGGCAACCTTTTTGAAGATGCTGCATAATTTAGTGCCGAATGCGAATGGCAAGCGGGAAACACTTTATTTTTTTCACGTTCTATCACCAGTGTTAAATAAGCACTTCACCCACTCAGCGCACTCGACCAGCGAGCGCGGTGGCAGAGTAGCGCCATTGATGGAAATGTTTATGAGCAGAGGTTCAGCTCACAGGCTTGGAAACAATACACACAAGCCTCTTCAAAGCGGCAACAGTGTCCGAGCTGTGTTGTCAGTTAATTAGGACAGGGCCCTCATGAGCATCGTGCCTTTTGTTGCTGTTGTTTGTATCGAGGGTTTCTCAGAAGCACAGCACGGTGACATATAAAACAACCACTTTGTGTCGGTGTTTATTCTGTGCTTGGGTTATAACAACACAGAGCCAGATATGACAGATTTAAAGCTCCAGTGATATTTCTTGATTTAGATATTTGTTATAGTCTTTAAACGGCTTCTAACCTAACTCCTAACCGTGCCCACAGTATTTCTGATAATGTGTGTTCACTTCACTTCATCGTTTAAATGTCCTGTGTGTTTATATTTTATCGGCAGAGGCTCCACAGAGAGCTGCCTCTGTCTGCTGAGGAGCTGGAGGATGTGTTTGACTCTCTGGATACAGCCCGCACTGGTTACCTCACACTGGAAGCATTCTCCTCTGGATTCAGTACGTGTCCAGCTGCCTGGTCTATCTCGCTTCATACAGATTTACACTGAATTCTGTCAATCAAACATGAAGTAAATAAAAATCAAGTATGGCACCAAGTGGAACCTTATGCTTATACGATTAGTTTTGTTTTTGGAATGCTTAAAGCCTGACTATGTCATTTTAGCTAAGCAGTGGCTACTTGTACACACTAACAGGACATGTACACTGAGTCAGTAATTGCACAATATCTCGCTAAAGTTAAATTGCTGGTCATACCAAACCAAGTAAGGCTGTAGCAGGAAAACCACAGAGTGTACTGAATTAAAAAAAGAAAGATAAAGATGATGTCTGAAAGCTACTGAAGTGTTGATCTAAAAGAAAAACAAACATTGCTGCCACCCTGTGTGGGTGTATTTCAGGTCAGTTTCTGCATGGCCGGAGGATCTCTGTGTGTGATGATCAAAATCAGGCCCCCAGCCCTGTCTTTAGGGCCAAAGAAGCCCTTTATCAGAGCCAGTGGGAGGCCAAGCTGTCAGGAGTTGAAGACGAGGAGGAGCGGCACTTCTGTATGCTGCTGGAGAGCCTGGGGGCCAGTAATGTGTTCGAGGAGTGAGTGTAATCACCGCAAACCTTTACGTGTATATGCATTGTTTTGGTGTGTATTGGAAACTGTATGCAAGCATGACCGTAATCCAATCCAGTTTTACTAATCTCCCTGTCTGTGTCCCTCTCTTTAGTCCAGGCGAGGTGCGCAGTCTTTGGGCCCAGCTCAGGCGAGACGAGCCTCACCTCTTGTCCAATTTTGAGGAGTTCCTTGCCAGAGTCACCCACCAGATCAAGGAGGCCCACCAGGAGAAAAAGGAGATGGAGAGTGCCCTCCAGAGGTACCTGAACAGGACACAGCTTTATATAAAAAATGTTTCTAGAAAGACAAAGGGACGAAGGGAGGAAATGAACAGGGAAGGAAAACATTAACATGGTATGCAGGGAGGAGAATCTAATGGGAACACAGGGACTAAAGACTCACTAAAGAAATGTGTGTATTTACTGCTGCAGCAGTGAGAGTGGATCCTGGGTTAAAAAGGCCACATTTCTCAATTGATTCATTAACTTATATAAAGCAAGCATTGTTCTCTCTCGTCAGCCACCTCAAGAATCAGTGACATAACATCTTTGTGTGTGCGAGTGTGTGTGTATGTATACATTACTGCCTCATGCTGGGATTTACCTGTAATTCTCTATAGAACAACCCCCTTTATCCGTGTCCAGTGACCACTAATCTGGAGGCACGCTCTGAAGTCTGACCACCTTCTGCTGGTGTGGTGGAAATCCAATAATATTACACTTGATGGGGAAATGAAAGTGTATATAGTAAGATTTATGCTGGACAAGATATTTAATAGATTTGCATCCATGATATGCAAAGCAACATGTTTGAAGATGACGTCAAAGTGCAGCTTAAGTCAGTGTGACCTTATATTTTTCCCGTGGCACTGCATGGTACTGTGCTACAGCTTGTTATTCCTCCAGACTTTACTAATTGGCTGTTTGGGTCTTAACAATTGTCGGAGGGAATGTAAATACCACTCAGTATTCTTTTGAAAATCTGTGTGTGTGTGTGTGTGTTTGAATATTTACATGTAATTGCAGATACAGAGGGTATAATTCGAGCTTAAGTTTAATCTAGACAACAATGCCGCTCTGTTCCTATATTATGAATATCTGTAATATCTGATACTGTCCCTCTTTTCAGGAAAGCTGCGACACACGACAGCGAGATCCGTCATCTATACGAAGAGATGGAGGCGCAGATCAAAAACGAGAAAGACAGGCTGCTACTAAAGGTACGAGAGCTCCAAAGCAATAAAAACCAACCAAATGCGTCAGCAACAAAACAACAGCTGTCGCTCAGAGAAATCTTTACGAAATCTTGACTTTCTCTCTTCGCTTATTGTTCCCCTCACCTTGATGTTTGCGCCTCACTGTGCAGATGGTGTGTGTGATGTGTCGAGGCTGATGATCTTTGAGATAAACCATATTTGCATATTCGTAGAGTCTGTGTTTTTTTTAATTAAGGGAGAAGGAGTTGATGTAGGTAGTCGGAGTTGGAAGAACCATCTCAAACAAACTATTGTTGTTGTTTAAAGATGTCTGGAGGGGGATCCTTAAACCGAAGTCATGTGCTTGCTCCTCAACACTTTGACCTTTATCCTTTTCTTCTTCTGGCCATGCAGGACTCCGAGCGCGTTCAGTTACGCAGCCAAGACTTGGAGCACCAACTGTCTTCCAAGGAGAAA
This sequence comes from Larimichthys crocea, assembly GCF_000972845.2. Taxonomy (NCBI): domain Eukaryota; kingdom Metazoa; phylum Chordata; class Actinopteri; family Sciaenidae; genus Larimichthys; species Larimichthys crocea. Next base: position 7,184,382 of record NC_040030.1, on the reverse strand, counting down.
GAGCTGGAACATCTTTTCCAGAAGCAGAGAAGAGTGAGTTCAAGACTAAGAAATAGCTTGATGCAACTTTTCTTCTTCTTCTTATAATCACATTAACATTCGTGCATTTCATTCCTGTCATTATATCCCTTTCTCCCTCCAGTTAGAGCACCAGTGCCACGAGCTGAGCAGCGAGAGGCAGGAGAGCCACGTGGAGAACGTCAAGCTGAAGACGACCAACGACGAACTGTCCCGTGCGCTGGAGAGCACCAGCCAGGAGCTGACGCTGGCCCAGGAACAGCTGGCCATGCTGCAGGAGCAGGCCGCCCGGCTGCACCAGGAGAAAGAGATGTGGGTAGACGCACATATCGTTTGCGTGAACAACCATTTAAGACTCACTACAGTCTATTCCCAACTATGTCCGAGAACCCTAGTGTTAGGACATTAGGTTACAGAGGGTGTGTTGAGGGTTTGTCGTTCTGTCTTGTTTCAGGGAAATGTACAGAGTAACCGAGGGACTGCAAAGAGAGAAGCAAAGTCTCATGAAGCAGCTCGACCTCCTCAGGTATGATGAAGATATCCCACGAGAACATATCAAAGTAGTGGGTAGTAGTTGGTTTTGATCCTTTTGGCTTCTGGTTCAGTCCTAATTGGCAATCCTCTCAAATCTGGTTACAGTAAGTGAACGACTTGGATGCTTTTTATGCTTCAGTGCGTTCTTTTCCGCAGCAGATTCCATCTTAATTAATTTCCCATTTCCATCTTCCCAGAGAGATGAACAAACATTTAAAAGACGAGCGAGACATATGCTGCGGTGTAGTGAGTATACGTTCAGTCTCAGACTCATAGCTTTTACCTGATTGATAAAATACCTCTGTAACACAAGCATACATCCCCTTTTTTTTGTTCTAAATAAGCCTCGGACCTCACTCAGAAAGAAGCAGAAGCAGAGAACGGGCCTCGCCAACATTTTCGACGACACCAGCCAGCCGGCGAAAAGGTGATTCATTTATCTTCCGAGTACTTTTTAGCACAAATCATGTCTGTGAGTGTTTCCTGTGTGACAAAGAGGAATTTCACTCTCAGTGCGATCTGAAAATCATGCGCCAAAGGAGGAAAAACAGAGGATATCTGATTCTATACACTTCCAACAATCAACTGAATCAACATTTTAGCGTTTTAGACTCCAGATTTTCATCTCGAGCAAGTGAATTGATCCAGTATATCCTCTGTTTCTCCTGTTTTTCAAAGAGCCCCACTGTTGGTGGATGGGTCCTACCAGTCTCTGGAGGCCTTGCCTATAGAGCACCTTCAAATCGTGTTTGTTGCTTCCTCCTCCTGCAGTGAGGATGACACCACCACCAGCACCACCACCACCACTATTCCCTCTTCTGCCAATACCACCGGCACCCCCGCATGTCAACAACGACCCACGGCGAGGAAAAACTCTGGCTTAGCCAACGGTTACGCCAACTCCGCTCTGCCCAAAGTGCACGACGTGAAGGCAAAGGCCAAAAGGTCACCCGGCAAGATGGCTGCCGCTAAAAGGGTGACAGGGAAAGACAGAGCGAGAGCAAAGAAAACCGAACTTGAGAAAAGGACAGAGGTAGAAGACGAGGTCTTGGACGCCCCTCCAGATGGGTGGCCCCTCCGTCGAGTCATCTCTATTGAGGAGGATCACCTGCCCCACTTGCTCCAAGGAGGACCTCAACTGCTGCTTCATCAGCTCAGCGAGGAGGAGGACGAACTGGATGATGAGGAGGATGAGGACACTCAGAATGAAGTTGAAACAGGTGTTATAGCTGCCACTCCACCCCCTACTCATCCTCTAGTCCCCGTGTCGGGAGAAGCTACTTCGGAAATGAAATCCCGCTTTACCCGAGCGAAAAAGATACCCATGTATTCAAGAGGACAGCCTGTCGGGACGGAGACCCATCAAGTACGTCTGCAGCATTGGACCTTTAAAGTTAATGAACTAGATAAAACTAACCAGATTACCATGAATTAATCTTTGCCTGTGTTTTATCTTCTTCAGAAGACAAAAGAAGGAGCGCTGCTTGCCCCAGACCGCCTGTTCAAAGTGGTCCTGGTTGGCAACTCGAGCGTAGGCAAGACATCCCTTCTCCGCTCTTTCTGTGAGGGCCGTTTCCACCCTTCCACAACTGCTACTGTGGGTGAGAAGAGAGAAACACTGGAATAATATTGTATGCGTGCACAAAAGCATCACATTCGAATGGCGTGTGTGTGTGTGTGGATGTGGATGCTTGCGCAGAAGATCGGAGGGCGATTTAACGTCACATGAAAGGGCTTGTGAAGTCACACTGCCTGTCTAAGAGCCCTGGCACACATTGTACCGCAGATTATGTCACTTCTGATGAATTTTTCTCCTTGCTTTCATCTTTTACCAGCCCTCACTTTTAAGCCTTGTTATCTCCACTTTGTCCCCCCACCTCTCCTCTGAACTGAGGCAGTCAGTATCACGCCTCGCTAGACCCCCTAGTGGCCATTTTGTGTCTTTGTTGCTCTGTCAAAAACAAGGAATTTAAGCAAAAAAATGAGAGTGGTGGTTGTGTTATGTTGATTTTCATCATTGTGTCTTGATCAGGTATTGACTACAGTGTGAAGACGCTAACCCTGGACAATATGCAGGTAGCGATGCAGCTCTGGGACACAGCGGGTCAAGAGAGGTTAGTTTCTACTGTCTTTGCCAGACACAAGCATATTTTCACTTAAAACACAGCCTGTAACCTTTAAAATCGTATTAATTGTTGTTTACTATGCAAATTTGAATAATATAAGATCCAGTTTCCAGTATAGACACTTCTTTGGACATAGTTTTGCAGTATTTTGGCAGCAGCTTAAAGTATTTCTGCAACCCAGGTAAAAGTTAAGAATACTGTATTATATTTTAGATTGAATTATTATTCAGGTGTTAGATTTAACTGCTAAAAATATATTAAAAGTGTGTTTTACTGTACCACTTTAAAGGATATCATTCCTCTAGTAGTACTTCAGCATGTCTCTTTCTCTGTACTTTATTGTATATTTCTGTATTTCTATGTACTACAAAGCAACAAATACTGTAATGGTATTGTTTAAAAGTGAGATTTGATGAGTTGAGATATAAGTACAGACTGATAAAATACTAATGGTTGTGTACAGTCAGTGTGGTGACAGTCGAACTTCTTGTCCCAGGTACCGCAGCATAACCAAGCAGTTCTTTCGCAAGGCGGACGGCGTGGTGGTGATGTACGACGTCACCGTGGAGGAGAGCTTCAAAGCTGTGCAACCCTGGCTCACCAACGTCCAGGTGTGACCTTTGACCCAAAGGAAGTCCACGTAGACTTGGGAGATTTATGGCAGTTCATTTGTCAGTGACACTGACCAATGACAGTGTCAAGTTCACGTCATGTGTAGTCTTTGCAGTGTTCCGTTTAGTTCTCTCTTTTTGTGGAATCACTTGCGGTCGAATCATTTTAGTTTAGTACAATAGTCCTCTTTCACAGCCGACATTTTAACTTGTCATAACAGGAAAAGCACAGACTCTGTTCTATTCACACGTCCCAGTAAGCCTTGACAGCTGAGCCATTGTTACTTTTAATGATTTACACCTCTGGTTTTCTCACTATGACACGTCAAAATGTCTAGTGTGAAAAAAGGCTCTGCTAGTCATTGGACGACTATTTTTATTTATTTATTTTTAGGAAGCAGCAGGAGAAGGGATCCCCATCCTCCTTTTGGGCAACAAAATGGACATAGATGGAGAGAGAGAGGTGTCATTCAAAGAAGCTGAGCAACTGGCCTATGTGAGTTTCAGGCTTTATTTTATGTGCAATGACTGCAACGTCACTTGATGCTGACAGTTCAGGTTCATGGCCACCAGTGTGTCTTGAATCTCTGTCTGAATTTCTGTGCATTTCCTGTGTAGGATAACAGGGTGATGTTCTTTGAGGTCAGTGCCTACACCGGCAGGAACGTGACAGAGTCCCTGACTCACCTGGCCAGGTAAGATCAAGGCTGTGAATTAAAGAAGTGTGTAAAATAAAAAAGGCTGACAAGGACAACAAAGACACACCATAACGCCAGTACTTAATACCTTTTGTCAGGAAATTGATCTGTTTTTTTTTCTCGCTCTGTCTTTGCGCAGAGTGTTAATGGAGCAGGAAGACAAGGTGAGAGACACAACAGTCATCCTCAGCGCTCAACCCGTTAAGAAGAAAGCCTGCTGCAAGTGAAGCGCACGCTCAATTTACTGAGTTCTGCCTGGACATTGGATTTGCAGTTTTTATAAGACGACAAATCATTCTCGGATCTTCATCGTAGAATGAAATGATGTCTTCCATTTTGGACCAGAAATGCAAAACATGTTGAAGTTGACATGAAAGGACTGCGTTGCCCGTGTGAACATGAGAGCTGCTGTCAAGCTTAAATGATGAGGTTGACGAGGGAGAGCTTAAGTCTAAAGGCAAAAAACAAAAGGCGCGTCATTTCCTGTAAATAGTGTAGCCAGATCACAGTAGTGCTGTCGATGTCAAAGATTTAGAAACTTTATTCTAATTACTTTACCTAAGAGACAAATCATGAATATGCTGTAGCTTTGTTAGCGTTCAATCTGAATTTCTCTGTATTTGTCGAGTAGTGTATGTTAATGTAGTTCTATTTTACGTTGAAGCTGAAATAAATTATTTGGAATTCATTCAAATAGGCGTTTAAATAAAAAATCACGCGAGAAAAACCAGACCTGATTCGTTGACATTTTTATTCATCATCATGTTCATCTTTTTCTTTTCATCTTCTTTGTTCGTCTGATCTCCAGAACAAAGCGGCACGTGACGTATTGCATCTGTGTTTGTTACTCTTCCGAGGCATTGCTCTGTTTTTATTCTGGCACCAAAGTACTGTCGCTCTGAATTATCCTCAATTAAAGAAAGAAAGAAATTACATTTCACACCTTTTTTTGAAATCAATGAAGCAAAACAAAAAAACAAAAAAAAAACTTCACATGCGAGGAATAAATAAAATAAAATAACACACAATTGATCACTGTACCCTTGTTACGATTACACAGTGCGTAATAAATCTTAACGAATGACTAAAGGAGAAAACATGACGATAATGCGCTGTAACCCTCTCAACATCACACAGATCGATCGCTTTTCAATTAGCTGCACTAACGATATAAAGACTCATTTTATACTTAAAATAACAAACTTTCCAGAAACTAATGTGAGAGAGAGAGGAAAAAAAGAAAAAAAAAGTCAAGTTCGTTTAGGATGTTACATTCAACGATGTGCCAGAGTCCATCAGGTTGGTACAGGTGATGGCACTATTGCTGATAGATACTTGCCTATTCTGATGACATCACTTAGGTGCTGGCTTAAATGGCATCCAATCAGATGCGTCTGGTCGCCCCTCGCTGGCCAACTGGAATGCTTGTTGGAGAGCCTGTGCCCTCCCCCCCTCCTTTCCATGTGGGTCCTGAAGGGCCGAGGGTAGGTCGGTTGGTTGTTGTTGTTCCTAACGCATTTTGTAGTCGTGGGAAATGGCGGCCTCACATAGTTGTCCTTTAAAGTCTAGCTCCAGGGTGAACTCCAGGTCACGCTATGAAAGAAAAAAAAACAATATTTAATTCATTTTTTATTACATTTAATGGTATATTTAGCTAATAATGCTAAGGTACTTTTACTTAAAGCAATAGTGGTAATAGTCTCTAGTAGCAGTACTGTTATTGTACAGAGGTTGATAGGTTCTCAGTGTACTGCAGTGTACCACAACACATATACAAAAACGAGAAGAAACACTGTTTTCCATATTAATATGAACACACCTGAAATCTTTGCTGGTTGTCTGGCAACTGGTGCCAGCCAATAAATAGTCAGTTTTTAAACCCATTAAACAAAATAACAAATTATTTAGCTTTATATTGAGCTCCTCCTCAGCCAGAAAGCAAATAAGCATATTTCCCAAATTGTCAACTATTCCACCACTCATTAAATCTATTTATCTATTAATTCTATTTCTTATTTGTCTTACCACGTTCTTCTCATTGGGCCTGACGGCAATACTGCCAAAGATCTCCTCTCCTTTCTTGACAGTTAAGTAGTCCTCTAAGTAAAACACTGTCTGCTTCCAGTGTGTGCTGGCAGCATCCGGAGCTGAGGTAGAGGAAAAAAAAAAAGAGAGAGACGTGGGAGGGATGAATATATGTGCGAAAGAGGGAAACACGAGGTGAGATTTAGAGGACAAATACGGTGTAAGGGGGGTTAAAGAGGAAATGGGGAAAAGCAGAGACAGGAAAGAGAAGTGTAAGAGAGCGGGAGGAATTATGAAATTTACAAAACGCACTCGGCTCCCTCGGGCACGTTAACGTGGAAGAGATTTTAACAGCAAAGTGGCTGAAACTCACTCACCCGGTGGGTGAAATACAGAGGCTGATAGGAGAGAACTCCTTCATTGATGCTGAGCCTCAGGACCAACAGACTCGGCCAAACATAGAACCTCCTCTACACAACATTATGTAAGCGCTGGATGCATGATTGTATTAACATAAGCTTACATAACAGCATAGCTGGCCTCTCTATAATAGGCATCCTCGACGTCACGTTAACCAGAAGTGCTCGGCGATTCTGTCGGGCCGGCTCATGTGACACCGGCAGAGCGTGGCCAAGAACTAAGATGCTCAAGTGCTTCTTTTTTTTTTTTTCATGGACATTGATTTTACTGCTCAAAAATGCTGAAAGATTTCAAAAGAAATTTGAAATACTTGCTGGGTATTTCACTGTCGGCCAGACCAGCCTGCAAATAACTCACATACAAAGTCTCAAAATAGAGCAGAAAATATTGCCGCATAAAACTTTCTGTTTGAACCAAAAGTGAGTCAATCAGTTTAATAGAATTTTTTCTGTCCAGCTGATCTGTGGAGCCTAAAGAGATGAAGAGAACTATTTTTTTTGAAGAAAAAGTTAGGCTGAGATCAAACAGCAGCATTTTCTTCTCAGAAACACAGTTTCTCTTGATTATTCAAACAAACCTGTCGTGATGAGTTGTTATTTGATTGGAACTGCCTCATACCAAAGGATTGGCACCAGCGAGCGTGTAGAAGATAGTCAGCTATGGTTGGGAAATGTTGTTCCTTATTATTTTTAAATTTTTAAGCTTTTCCCCCCACAGAAAACATTATTAAAATCTAAGAATTCAGAAAAGAGAACAAAGTTTCGCACTCTGGTCTGCCCGACAGTGAAATACCCAGCAAGTATTTCAAATTTCTTTTGAAATCTTTGAGCATTTTTGAGCAGTAAAATCAACATATATAAACATAAAAAGTAACATATATAAACATATAAAACAGAAATTAAAAGCCCATTTTTAAGTTTCCTTCACCTCCGTGTATCAGGGGACGAGGCTGAAATCTTAAAATGTGGTCCAATAAAACTAACTGTGTGCCTCACCAGTGGAGAAGCCAGTCTTCTTGTGACACTTGGTAAACTCGATGTTGAAATAGGTGACCAAGGCGTGGACGTAATCATTGCGCTGGATCTGCAGACAGAAGGCTGATGTGAAGGACAGGTCCTCTGGCTTCACAGTGTAGATGTCCACTTCCTAGAAACAAGAAAACAAGACATATCTCTGCTTTTCAGTCCATGAAATGTCATGTGTGTGACTGGCAGTTGACAAGTTGTCACCCCCACTTGCCACCTCACACACACACACACATGCGGTACATGTATATGTCAATCCTTCTTGATTATTCACCATGATTATTGTGCATGTGTGAGTGTATGTGTGTGAAAGCCCACAGGTTGAATCACGGCTGGCAAACGAAGCCTGCCTCACAGTACACATGCTGTGTGGGTGTCCTCCCTCAAGTCTATAAGGGAGGGAGGCTGTGTATGTGTATGTGTGTGTGTGTGTGTTTGCTCGTGTCTATATCAAGCACTGCCTTATGATGAATATGGCCCCAAAATTCAAGTATCACATTTTGTTACCTGGCAGGAAATCACTGCGGGTCTGAAAATAGGAGTGTAGCAGGTGTGCCTCTGCTTTGAATATAGATGATGTTGTATTAAAGAAGACGTGTGAGGGGATGGAGAGGGGGGGTTTTACAATGCAACCTGTTCATCTTGCCCGGCCTAATGGGCGATGGATGGCTCGGCCATGTGGCGTCAGCATGACAGATTGTGATTTAACACCTCTGTCCTTTCCAATGATACAAGGCCTGTATCATATACAGCAAATTGTGGGAGAGAAAAAGACAAAAGTCCCGAGGAGCGACTTTGTAATTTTAGTGTGTGAGGAATGAGTGGCAGTTTGAATTAAGATGGCAATAAGCCCTGAATACATACATGTGAAAGACATGTGAGATTTTCAGATCAGCACGTCACTAACTCGTAACCACCGAATCAAATCACCCGTTTTTTTTGAAGGATGGAGAGCTCATTTTATTCCCACTGGTGGTGCCTCGACGCCTGCTCTTGTGTGACATCTCGCCATCGCACAGAGGGAGAGACGGAGCGAGACCTCCCTATTCGCTCTGACTAGTGAGGCCTGACATTGTTTAAATCAAGAGAATGTGACAGGAGATGAAGGGTAAGAAGAAGTGAGAGGGAAGGAGTGAGGAACGAGACAGCAAAATGATATGAGACAAAAAAAAAAAATAGACGAAAGAGGAATGAAGATCAGATACTTGTAAAAAAAAAACATGATATGAAGCAGAGAGAAGGGGCAGTGAAAGAGGAGAAGCGATTAAAAGAAAGGGTTGAGATGGAGGGGATAAAGGGAAAAAAGCTATTGCCTCCCTGAATGCTCTTATCCTCTGTTCATTTGTGAGATGAAAGACAAGCCACTGTTGTATCTTCAAGCATGAAAACAGAGTCGCTGACTATTACAGCTCTCCAGAAACCTTTATAATGTACTAGAAAATAGCCTCGGCAGACACAAAGTGTTCAGCCGCCCGGAGATTGACAGATGTCTGACTTTTTTCTAGGAATTCACTTAGTTGGGAGCAGAACACAAGAGATGAAAAACATGTTTGTGTTGGTTTTTTTTGAGGTATAAAACAATATTTCATGAAAGACACAAAGAAATAGACTAACCTTTAAGAGGCAGGCGTTAGTCACCATCTGCTTGGGATCTACTACATCCACCAGAGGCTCTTTGATGGCCACGTTGCGAATGCAGCTCATGTCGAACCCGTACACGTTTTCCCACCCTGTGCACACAAACACAACTTAAACATATGAAGTGCAGCGGCGGCGGTATAAATACACACACGTGCGCCACATTTATGTGTCTTTGGCGATTCTCATACACTGCCAAAGCTGTCAGCAGCACGGGGAAAAAATAGTGGAGAAAGTAACACAAAGCGCTTAACCCTGCCAGGAAAAGCAGTCCCGCACTCATGCTGTCTTTCTGTCTATCCAGCCCCTATGTGGAGAAAGACAAGCCCTCCTGAAAATAGACCCTGGCCTCCTCCACCTCCTCCGCCATGTCTGGCAGGCTTTTTTTTATTTTTTTATTTTTTATTTTTTTTATAATTTGGACTGAAAACACACCAAGCAGGCTTTTCCTCCCCCATTCCCTCTGTCCCACCACTCCACCTTGCTTTGTCACAGGGCCAAACGCTAAGTCTAAACGATGAGAAGGTGGAATATGCCGCCGACGCAGAGGGAAACTAAAAATAAAAAAGCGCGAGGGTTTGGGTTGACTGAATTCTTTTGGGATTTATGTGAAAAAAAAATGTATGTAATAGAACAGAGAAGGCCACTTGTGCAGTAAAAGGAAAACTCAGTAGGAGTTATTAACCCAGATCCGGTATCTAAGTACAAGTGTGAATGGCACTTTTAATATTGTCGCTTTGATCTGGATCACAATGTTAAGCTCAGCACACCTGCTGTGATGGCTATTTAATAGGGTGTACTGTAGTTTAAAGGCACCTCACTGGTTTGGTGCATATTTTATACAGGGTTTCTATGCTGGAACTATTATTATTATGGGTTAATCAATACTTTTTTTTATTAGTTTATATCAGTAACGAACCATTTGTGCATATATTTTAGGGAGAGGTTGCGCAGCTTAGCTTGACATTTCTTCCGTGTCCCAGATGGGCACTGTGGTGGAACAACTCTTTATTACTGACTTAGTGATAATAATAACTACAAACTTGATGGCTAATTAAATTGTGACAAATCCTTGACCTTTTATTTATGACTTAGTCATTTCTCACAGTCTGCAGCAAAAGCAATCAGCCAAACAGATTTTTCACAACCTGGCAACTCAAATGTTGTCCGTATTAATAGCTTATTGCTTGTCAGTAAAGCCTTAAAGCTGTTCTAGTTAATATTTTCATATTAACAATGGATCAGATGGCTGTGTGTAATTTAAAAAAGGTCACTCATAGTGGTGAACCCACTCAACTCTGGAATTCCCACTCGGCTCGATGGAGCGTTTTAGCATCTTTCAGCTCATTGTTTTGGTTTTTCAAGTTTTAAATCTACTGAATGCTTTCGGCTCAGCAACAAGAAAGCACACAAACAAAGTTAGCGACTAGCTATTGAACATAGCGGAGCATTTGTGGAGAGAAACACAGCGCTAAAATAAGAGGAAATATTGGACTTACGTTCATTAAGTGGACAGAAACACAAACTATACCGCCCCCAGGTGGCAAAAATATAAATTCATGCAAGCTTAATAACATATCTGTTACACTTTTCATAAAGAACGCCTTTCTAAAGTAGAACCAGACTATTTTTATATCCAATTTGAGCTCGATTTCGTTTCATCTGCACAGTGGTCATTAATTATGCACTGCACAGAGAGGCAGACGAAAGCAATGACTTTGCAAAAACAGGAGAGAAAGAGCTAACAAATCCTTCCATTAATTACTCACAATGAATCTTGAAGTCCTTGTACTGCCTGTCTTCAATGGCTACCACGTAGAGAGCTGCTCTGTCAGGGAACATCAGGCCTCCGGGTTTCTGAAATACAAGAAACGCTTCAGGAATCATTGCACACACAGAAACACACACACACGCGAAGGTCATCCATCACATTTATTAATCGCGCACCTGCCATGTAATGTAAGATCACATGTGCCAACGTTAAAGCCTGCAGGCAGCTACTGGAGTTCGAAAGCAAATAATTCACATATGACCTCAGCATCAGAGCAGCAGACACATGCAGCAGAAGCGTACAGTAAATCCTCTACTTCATCACTGCCTGGTGTGTTTATGTATCAAAGCTTCTGGTTGTCCAGCCTGCTACAAACACTAAAACCAGTTCTATCCAGGACTCCAGCAGCACCACCATACCAGCCACTTGTCCCTGGCGAAGATGACAGTGTTGAGCATGGACTCGTAGAAGAGGCAGTAGCCCATCCACTCCGAGATGATAATGTCCACCTTCTCCACAGGCAGCTCCACCTCCTCCACCTTGCCCTTGAAGATGGTAATGACTGTGGTGCCACAAAACAGCAGGCAACAAATTACTACATGGCATCTTCATCACATTAATGCAAAATGAAAAATGACTCTATTTGCACATGACATTGTTTTCATGCCTTGGGATTGCTTTAAATGAGTACAGCTTAATTACGGCCCCAGTGTTTTATGCAAGAGTTCGGTTTCTCTTGCTTTCTGTTTTCCATTCTGGCCTCTTTGACCCACGATATGGGGATACTAGGAGGAAAACACGGCAAAGTCATATATTAATTTATTCATTTTACATAACCACTGATCCTTATCAGGGCTGCTTATCAGCCAGTCTCAGTTGACATTGGGTACATCCTGGGCAGGTCGCCAGTCCATCACAGCACTGACAAACAACCAGGCGACAGTGCTAATCACTGTACCACTGTGCTGTCTGCATCTCTCAGTTGCAAAATAATGCTGTTTTCCACTTTATATTAATAACCAATATTGCTTCTATTTTTATTGGATTATTATTTGCAGTCATTGCTATACATTAAAGTCCGTGTAAAGGCAATTCTGAGATTTCTTTCAAAATACATTAAATATGTTGGAAAATAGTTGCTGAGAACATGTGAAAAGACTCTGAACAATATATTACTAAAATGTGGAGTCAGAGGTTAAAACATTTTTTCACCAGTTTTCAGTCTAGGATTTTGTGGGCGGTCCTTAAAGGGTGGCTCGATGACACGCCGAGGCCACCCCTGCACCCTTAGCTGCACCCTTAGCAGAGAGATTAATTTATCTCGCTCGAGTGTTTCAAAGTTAGTCATGTCATTTTCTGAACTCATCTGACATGTTTTAGTCGCTTCAAAATTGCGGCTTCACTGCTCCCACGAGTGGGCGTGGCTTCAGCACATTCAGTGGACACGCCCCCACAGTCCTGGAGCTGAGAATACTGCTCATTGTTACTTGATTTTGACACCTAATTTCATAAACTTGTTATTTTAAATCATTCAAATTTGCCTGGGTGGTTAATAACACACAGAACACATAGTTATTGTGACTTTACACAGACTTTAAAGAGTTACCACTGACACTTAATTATTGAATGCTGTACTAAGACCATTGGCTTTAAATGCCTTAAATGTAAACAAAGAACAAGCCTAATATCAAATGCAGGATTATGAAACCCACCATCTGTTGCCAGTCCTCCATCTGTGAAGTTCCGGATGGCATTTTACAATGCTAATCAGCACCACTGAGGGTATTCTGATTGATGGCAGAGATTATAGTTATTTGACATCAGAGGCGAGCCCACCAGTTAACCATCAGAACTGTGACTAATATTGTCGGGGGTGACGGTAATGATGGAAATAGGCAGAATTTTTCACGCTACTTCTAATCCAGATGTCATCGCACTGCTCTGCACTCAGACAGATGGATATAAGATATATGGTAGTCATGGAAAACCACTTTGGCTTACCATTGTGCAGGTGATTTGACTTGATGATCTTCTCTGAATATTCAGATATACTTGAACATTCAATCTGTAGGCGCAAGAACAAAAGCACAGGTCTGACTTTACCATCATTTAAATAATTAATGAAAAAAATATTTCATATTCCTTAGTTGGAAAAAATATGATTTCCTAGTCATTGACCAGAAATGGTGTTATCCACCATTTCCCATATACAGCACGTTAACCTTTGGGGTAATATCAGAAGGGCAAATTTAATCAAACCCTGCTAATCCATCTTAACAGCACTGTCCCTGGTCGCTCATCTCAGACCCTGTGCAGCATAAGAACTAATACATCATTTTTCTCTCCAATCCACAAGTGTAATACAGTATATGAATCATACATAACTGCCGGCAATGTATAACCTAAGACAGCCCTGCACTAAAGAAAGCCAGATGTCTCTTATTGCCTCTGTGTGTAAGACTGTCTGAGAGAGATTATCAGTTTCTAGACTGAACACAAGACGCTAGTCCTTAAGGGGAATTTTAAAAAGGCAGGCTATATGCGTGATCTGGAGGGAACGAACGGCCACGGATGAGAGATAACGTGACAGCGGAGCCAGATATGGTATTAATTTGGACACTGAAAGGGTGTGCGGCTTTTCTTTTTTTATATAGATTTTAACAAAAGCAGAGATTATTATAATAAAGAATTTAAACTGTGGTAAAATGGTGCATCTATCCGTCTCACCCCATACACGTGTTTGGCACCGGCGTTGGCAGCAAACATAGAGAGGATCCCCGTGCCGCTACCGACATCCAGGACGATTTTATCTTTGAAGACGTGCTTGTTGTGGTACATGGCGTTGCGGTAGGTCAGCGTCCGCACCTCGTCTTTCAACATCTCCTGTTTAAAATTAGACAGAAAACCGAGCATTCATAGCTGTGATACATCATGATTTTTGCAGTCTTGAATAACTATGCAAACCCCTAGTTTCTATACTGAATTGGGACAGAAGGCCTAGAGAATACTGTAACTCAGAAAAATGCTCAAAGGAATACATAATACACATAATGTTACATAATGAACATGATATGTGCATACATTACGCCTAAAGCAGACAGTTTTTCTTCATCTGTGAATACATCATTTTTCTTTCATGTATAATGAGGTAGATATGGCAGTATTTAGGCCAAAATCCTTCGTGACAGTGGCAGAGCTCTTGAAATAGACAGGAGTACAACACAAAGCCTTCGGGGACCACCTGATATCCATCTCCCCGAGCCCATTCACACATCCCACTTTCCGTCTCTCTTGCTTTGCAGTCCTCTAATCAGGACACACTCTTTGTCTGCAAGCAGACAAAAACCTGACCCACATGCTAAATACGGACATTTTAAAAAGGGTCTATATGTCCCCAAACTTTTCCACCACCAGTCCTTCACATATCAAGGTCATTAGCTAGGGTATAGCACTAAAGCTCACTGTACTTTGCTTCACTGTAGATGACTGTAAAAGACACAAGTGGATAAAGAAGATATGGAGCACTGCACATGGACTATTACCATGCATGTGGTGTCTTTAAAGGCCTCCTCCTTTTGTCAGCTGGGACACTCTCCCCACCAATGAAGAGCAACTTTCTATTTCCTCACAAGACATCATTCTTGAAGATTAGAGTTTGGTTGTTCGTAGGTGGAAAGCTGCCCTCTGAGGTTTACGTTTGGAGTTGATTTTAATTTGTGGGGATAATTAGGTTACATTTTGATATTTGATATGATACTTGATATTTCTGTTTTTACTGCTACTTTATAATCCATTTTTAGATTCAATGAACTGAAGATTTCTGGTGAAGTGTCTGTGTCCAATAGTTTGTTGTTGTGAACAAAATCTAAGCCAGAAAAAAAAAGATTTGGATCGCATAGCTTATGTGCCCATGGAAATCTGTTGGTGTTAAATCAGTCAAACAGGGTTGAAACTTCTTAGCGAGTAAAAGAGCACCAGGTTAGACAGAACAGGAGGCATTTGGCGCTTGTCAGCGTAGCCTGCCTACCTCATGGATGCCAAAGTGGGCATAAGAGTCAAAGTAGTAGTCCCTTGATGTCATTTCCTCCGGGCTGATGAACTTGGCAATCTTGCCTCGACCAGGACAGGTGGCCAGGGCCGCTACATGAGGCGTATGGGGGATGCAGGGCACATGGTGGGTAGTAGGCACTGGTTTAGGCAGTGGAGAGGGCTGGGCTGACTGAGAGAGGGGGGACGTGACAGGCTGTTGCCGCTGTTAGGGATGGATGAAAAAAGAAAGGAGAAGAGTTGGACCAGGATTTATAAATTAGAGACAAGAATGAGCCAAAAAAAAAAAAAAAAAAAGCAAAGGGTTGTGTTTTGAGCGTGTGGACATGTTTATAGGTTAATATGTGGAGGCACACTCAGTGAACTGCAATCATGTAATAAGCATGGTCAAAAATCCACATAAGCATATAGTCTTTATGATTACACAGACAGGAGACTCCGGGGAGAAATGCAGGTTCCGCTTCAGCACCAAGGACAGCGGACATAGTAGCCACGTCCATTAACGTCCATGCATCCAAAGCTGATCATTCAACCTATGCGCAAACCATCTGCATGCATTATTATTATATTATTATCACTATTATCACAATAACAGCAGTCTACTTAGTGCACCCATAACATCTGCAGGACAGTGGGAAATGCACTTTCCTCTGCTCGCACGCCATCATAGTGCCAACACTGCTTCTAAATGCGCGATGGTTGCGATGATAGTGAGAGAAAAACCCAAATATCTACATGTAATATTCAAGTCAAATGTGTTGTCACCATAAAGATAAGCATGCTGAGAGTGTCCCGGTTCTGATAGTACCGGGTACAGGACATCACAAGGTCCCTACCTCCGAGCTGTCCGCCTCCGCCATCTTCCGCCGTAGCAGCAAACAACGCGACGAATGCCTCAATCCCATGAGAGCCGGCGAGATTTTAGGCTACAACTCTTTTTTAAGTGTACGGAGGATGGGAAATATTTACAGAAACGTGACAAAAAAATAATAACTCTAAGCCACCGAATATGTGGCTGGAATACACAAAGTAAAGATGAATGTCATAATAATATAATATAATATAATAATAATAATAATCCGTGTGGGTATCACAGTTTCCAGCAAATTAAATACATTCCTGGAGAAAAGTTGTTAAATGGATTTGCGCGAGGTGAAACGTACAGTAATCCATAGTGTGGATGTGATACAGGTTGTTTTAGTGGGAGGACTCGAGATGGCAGAGACGGCTTGGAGAGGCTGTGCTGCGACTAATAAAAAAAAAAAAAAAAAAAAAAAAAAGGTTGTAGGTTCAATCCCAGCAGGAGTCCGCGTGTCCAATAACACCCGCGCGCACCGTTCAGATGTCCTCGAGCAAGACGTTGATGTCCTACCTGCTCGCTCATTTTTTGATTCATTTTCATTTTTTATAATAAATCAGAGTAACCGAGAAAATGGTCCAAAAAAAGTGTCAAACACGACCACACACACACACACACACACACACACACACAAAAAGGCACACAGTTGCGCACTAGAGCCAAAACTCCACGCCAGGAAAAAAGAAAAAGAAAAAAGAAAAAAGAAGAAGCTTCTTCTCTTTTACTTAGAAACACTCTCAGCAAGTCGCCCAATTCTTGCCTTCGCATGCGTCTTAGAAAGTCCTTTGCGTATAGTCCCGAGGGGTTTCCTAGAGAGAGAAAGTTAAAGAGGGGGGGTTCAAACTGCTGCCGTTACACACACGAGCTCCCCCCTCGAACGACATGAAAAAGCCTCGTGACAAAAATATCATAACAACAGTCAGAAAATGAGAGATGAATAAATCCCTCTGCTCCCCAAAGGCAGATGCCTCCTCGCACACTAGACTTTCCCACAGAAGCAGAAAGAAAGCCAGCTTCTCCAAGCGACCAATGAGCTCCTCAGCCACCCGCTTATATAACATAGGTGTTTTATTTTATCCACGATATTATTCATTTTTATCTATCTGATAATGTTCTTTCTTAGGGTTAAATTAAAGTATGGGATGTCACATTTACAGGTTTGCATACATGCATACATTAAATGTAACGCTGTCACAGGTGTGCAGTTAAATGAATCCAACTCCAGCCAATCAGAGGCGAGGACCATTTGTTCTCGAACGATCAGGACCTTGTAAAGAACCAATGAGCTTCAACGACACATATTTTACTAATGTTGTAGTTACATTGTTAGTTAAGAGGAATTAAACAAGTCTTTCATAGTCATGTTGATACAGAAACATCTACTATGGTAACATTGCTATCCTCATTTAAAATTACTATTCACTGCCACAGATGAAGTATAGAAATATATATTGTATATTAAAAGGTAAATCAGCACTGTCATCCTTTGGTATTAATAGTAAAATATATGGCTAATTTATTCTCTAACTAAAACTAGTTACTTGTTACTCCAGATTAAGATTGCATACATTGTTGTAGACTTTGCAGCAGAAGGCCAATATCAAGCAAAATGTGCCTCAAGTGACTGCAGTGTCCTACTAATATATTAATGCAGCAATCCCAGCTAGAAATTCTTGTACCCTAAATATTCACAGAACGTACCTACTGGTATAAAGGACATCACGCCAGGTCCCTCAACCACGTTCTCAAAACATCATACAGTAACTGCACCCTAATATGTTCCCTAAACGTCCCACAAATTAGTTAAGATATGAATATATATCAATATCAAATGTAGTAGTACTCATTTTGCAGAATGTCAGTGTCATGTTATTGTATGATTGAATTATTAAATGTCCTTTTAATGTCAATAAAGGGTATGTTATGGGAACATGTAGAAGCCTAAAGGGAACATCAGATAGTAATGGTTCCCTGAATATTTCCAGAACACCCAGAAACGTTTAGGGGATCATTTACTATCTGAAGTTCTCTCTAGGTCTCTACATGTTCCCATAATGTTTGCAGACCCTTTAGTGATATATAACAACATAATAACATGACACTGACAGGGGTCATTCTGCATATTGAGTACTTTTACTTTTAATACTATTTAAGTATATTTTGTTTTGTTTACTTTTTTAAATATTATTTTTATCTTATGTTGTTGCTGCTTGTTTGTTTCACTGAACTTATCCTATAGAAAAATAATCATTTACCTTCACCCCCTAAAATAAAATTAAAAAAAAGCTTAGGTGTGAGTGGATTCTCACACTTCTGACAGGAAAACTCAAATCTGTACTTACTAAAATGTAATCATTGCTAAGATAAAATCATACACCACTTGTAGCGTACTGAGAATAATGAAAAGAAAAGGACCTCTGTCTGCACTCTTCTCTATGAGTTGAAATTTTCAACATGCCCTCTGTCTTCATCCCAATCACTGAGGTCACAGCAGGTGCTATTCATTGGCTGCTCATGGCAAAACACCTGCTGGCAAAACACCATCACTGATTTTGGTGTGCAACATGTGAGAGCTGTGATTGGCCATTTTAACACTTTTTCCAGGAGTCCGCCAATATTCACTGCCCTCTCCTGGTGCCCTTTTAGGTCTCAAATCCTGTTTTACGTCCATAGAGCACATTTACTCATCAACTTCATAAACATTCATTGTATTTTGATTTCCCAGTTAACCCTCATAGAATAGAATAAAATATATATATATATATTTATTATATATATATATATTTCACATATAGCACACATACATACTGTATTGTTGATGTCTGCATCACGTTACTTACTCCCTCACTCGTTTCACACTGTATCAAAGGAAACATTACAAGATATTTGTCACTAAAGAAAAATAAGCTTGTGTCCCATTAATGAAATCTAAATACAATGAAACACCAGGTTTTAGTCACAATTATGGATGAGCTCCATCAGTGGTGCTTAAGAACATCGGCCCACGCATCATACTCGAGGATAATGTGTACATCCACTCTATCACACACACACACACACACACACACAAATCAATGTGGGGGCAGGAGCACATAGGCAGGAGTCAGGAGTGAAATCAGTGGGCAGACTACTATTGATAGATTTACAAGCCTCAAAGAAAATGACATGACAATAATGTAAGAACGTTTTCAGTGCTATTATACAGCTAAATTGTTAAAGACTGCATAGAGGCCTCACAGAGGCACAGACTTCTAGCAGAAGCTTTGTAGTTAGATGTATTTTTGATGAAGTGTCACAAGTTCAAACCCCTTTTCATCTGTCTGTCTTTGTGTCTCTAGTATTAAAATGTGTACATGCATTATAGTGGTCTAAAAAGTATACATACCTGGAAGATAAGTGTTGCTTTAAGGTCTGTATATACCTAAAGTGTATGTATTTTTTTGGTGGCAGTACATCACGAGATGTACTAGGAAGCCATTACACTCACATTATGCCACATTTAAATAAGTTACGCACACATTATACAGTCAAGAGATCATCAGATGATTCACATCTCCGAGTTTAATATTGTGACAGAGCTTTAAGGTAGGAATGACATGATGAAATCAGTCTATGTTGGAACTAAATCTCAACTTTCATCTTATTTTATCGCCGTTTGGCAGTTCTGTGAGGCGATTTAGGAACAGTGCATGGTGCTTTCAGCTGGAATGCTAAGCTCAGCATGCTGACGTGCTCACAGTGACAAAGCTAACATATTAATGTTTAGCAGATATATTGTATATTATGTTCACCATCGCATTTTTATGAGTTACACAGACATGTGATGTTTAAATGCTTCACAGCTCCAAGTTTAATATTGTGACAGAGCTTCTAGGTATGAATGACACGAGGACATCAGTCTAGATGTGAAGTTTATTTAGACACACATATCAACTTGTGAATTACAAGAAATCAATTAAATCAAGAATTTAGACACACTTGTGTTTTTTTTCCAGTATTGTACATTTCTGTACACCTGCATTTGGTAAAGACAGGAATGTTACACTTTACTGCATGAAAAATGTTTAAACGTTTAAAGTGTGCATGCAAAAGTAACAAAATATATGTACAAAGTACCATTACTCTAGATCATGATGAATGCCACTGGTAACCTCATCTATTTTAATACAGCAACATCAGATAAAATGACCTCATTTAGTCACCTCACCTCTACATATATATAGCAAAAAAGGAACAATATAGTGTCAAACATCTTTCCATGCATGGATTTATTCCATGGATAGAAAACAATACTAAAGAAGTTTGATTACCAATATAACATGTGGAAGTTGCTGTTTATGTTTTAAGCAGATTTTGTCAGCATCTTATTAAACACTAACTACTGATGACATAGTGTCAAACATCTTTTATATATACATGTATAGATAGAAAACATTTTCAGTATTAAAGAAGCTAATTTGAGTGGCAGTATAACATGTGGAAGTTGCTGTTAATTATTTAAGCAGATTTGCTCAGTGTATTATTAGAGACCAGTGTTAACTTTGACGTGGTCTTTAAAGATAACAAACTCAGTGTGTTTGAGTTACAGGTGTTATGATGAGATGTGCAGGGTTAGTTACATTTCTGTTGGGTCGCAGGTAGAAGTGTGGATAGAGTTTCTCTGTAAAGTGGCAGCCAGTGAAAGAATAGATATGTGATTTAGAAATCACATCATAGAAAGAAACCACTCCCTTGTTATAGTCCACAAAGATGCCCACCTTCTCAAGTTTTTCTTTCAGTGTGATTTTATCACTTTGCTGTGTAGACCTGGATGCGCAATATATACCCTCATCAAGCCCAATGGTCCAGTATCCACTTTTAACTGACAGAGTTGAGTTCTTCTTTCGATCAACTGACTCTCTGACCACTCCAGTGATCCACTCAGTACTTCCTTCCACTTGCACCTCATAGTAAAACTTCCCTGTTGTGAACCCCTCCTTTGTCAAAACCTCTGGACACACCTCAAATCTCTTTGGATTGTTGGGAAGACTCTGTTTTGTGTCTCCAGCTATCACTTGTTTTCCATCCTGGCTTATGACAAGTAAGCAATATGCTGTGTCAGGGTCAAAAGTCAAGTCCACTGCATGTCCTCTCATTCTTTTCATTTTGATCTCAGGAAGCTCTTCCATTACTTCATCAACTCTGTGTTTCAGTTGGGTTACAGCATCTCTCACTGCCTCAAAAGACAGATCACTGTGAACTCCAGTGTTGGTCCAGTCTTTGTTTAAAGGAGAACACAAGTTTGGGAAGCTCTGGAGAAAATGATGGTGATCCTCAGACTGTGACAGCTGCTCCAGCTGGCTGCTTCTGCTTTTGAGCTCGATGACTTCCATCTTCAGTTCTGTGAGGAAACCTTCAGCCTTTTGCTTTGTGGCTGCGTACCTCTCCTCAATCACCTCAACAAGCTCGGCCTGGCATCTCTGAATGGAGGAGATCAAGTCAGTGAAGACCTGCACACTGGCTTCTTTCTCTTTCTTAGCTTCATCAACTGAGTTTTCTATTTCAGCAATCTTCTTGGACCGTGATTGTATCATCTTTTGGATATTTGCCATTGCTGCATCTTTTTTTGACATCACTGCTTCATATTCTTCCTCAAGTGGGACAACACTGTGACCCTTGTGCTCAGATTTCAAACACAAGGCACAGATACAGGCCTGCTCAGTCCTACAGTACAGTTCTGTCATCTTGTTGTGTGTCTTGCACATCTTATCATCGAGATTCTTCACAGGGTGTCTACCGAGCTCAAAACCAGAAGCAGCCAGGCTGGATGCAGCTTGTCACCATGTTCTGCAGGATCACCATCAATTTTTCTCCAGCAGTCTTCCCATAATTGTGGTCTCCTTTATAACAAAGATCTGGCACCAACACTGGTGTCACAGTGATCTGTCTTTTGATTTGCAGTCTGAGGAGTCTTGTAACCCAACTGAACACACGAGTTGATGAACTAATGGAAGAGCTTCCGTGATGAATGCAAAAATGAATAAGTGAGAGGACTGCATGCTGGACTTGACTTTTGCCCTGCTAACAGCATATTGCACTCCTTGTCTAAGCCAGGATGGAAAAACAGGTGATAGATGGAGAGACAGAAACAGAGTCTCCCAAAATACGAAAGAGATTTGAGGTGTGTCCAGAGGTTTTACAAAGAGGGGTTCACAACAGGGAAGTTTTATATGAGGTGCAAGTGGAAGGAAGTATCATGGGTTGCTGGGTGGTCAGAGAGTCAGTAAATAGAAAGATGATGCACCTCGTCATTGAAAAGTGGATACTGGACCATTGGGCTTGATGGGTATATATAGCACACAGGTCTACAAAACAAAGTGATAAATCACACTGAAAGAAAAAATTGAGAAGTGGGCATCTTTGGTGGACTATAACAAGGGAGTGGTTTCTTTCTATGATGTGATTTCAATCACATATCTATTCTTTCAGCTGGCTCGCCACTTTACAGAGAAACTCTATCCATACTTCTCCTGCAAGAAAAACATGTATGGAACAACTCTGCCCTCTCATCTCTAAACCTGTAACCTCACAAACACACTTGAGTTTGTTATCTTTAAAGACCACGTCAAAGTTAACGCTGGTCTCTCATAATATCACTGAGCAAATCTGCTTAAATAATAACAGCAAACTTCCACATGTTATACTGGCAAGCAAATTAGCTTCTTTAATATGAAAATGTTTTTCTATCTTGCATGTATTATAAAAGATGTTTGACATCTACTATCAGTATCGTATTCTTTTGCCTTTCTTACTGTAATGTGTAGATGCAATAAACTGACTATAGTAATATTTGTAGTTTGTGATATTGTTTTCTAGGTAAATGGTTATCATATTTCTCTGCATCTCGTTCTTTAATTGTTAAAATAGTTTTGTCTCTTGCATTGCTTTATACCCTGTTAATCCATGCTTTTAAATATGTTTCGTACTAGTAAAGTGCCTCAATCATTCCTGTCTAATTACCCACTACTCTGACTTGCTGTGATTTATTTTAGATGGAGGTGTGCCAAATGTACAGTACTGGAAAGAAACACAAGTGTGTATAAAGTCTTTATTTAGTTGATTTCTTGTAACTCACAGTGACTTGAAATTCAAAGCTTTGTGCGTTTGAAGATGTGTGTAAATAACTTCACATCTAGACTGATGTCCTCGTGTCGTTCATACCTAAAGCTCTGTCACAATATTAAACTCGAGCCGTGAAGCATTTGAACATCTCTTGTCTGTATAATGTGTGTGTAACTCATAAACGTAACATATTGTTATTAAAATGGTGAACATGATAAACAATTACTGATGTTAGCATTTTAGGTGAAAGTGCTACTTTGCCTAAATAGCCTCACGAGTTATTGTATACTTTGTTTACTTATTGTAATAAATTATTCCCTTCTTCTTATATATGATGAGAACTGACATGAAATATTACCTGTATATAAATTACATCTTTGCATCTCCTCAAAAGTCTATACCTAAAGACTATAACTTTACATTTAGCTGTAAACTAATATTTGGAGATGATATTTGTCATAATAAAAACTGGTGAGTGTATCTTTAACACATAGGCTCTTGTATGGAGTCTGAAGAGTTAAATTTGACCAGGAAGATGACGTCAGAGCAGGGGAGGAGTCATTAACACGTCAGCTTGCTAAACGAAACTCACAAGCAAACTTGGAAACGACGAGTTGGATTGAGTTTTTTGCACAGCTGCTTTTAAATTTCGACTTTACAGTAGGAAAGACAATGTACTTACATTGTATCCTTACTTTTATTTGTTTCTTGTCACACATGACAAAATGAGGAGATATCCTGTTTTAACAGACCATGCAGTCCACTGAGTTGAATTATAATTGTTCTAATTTATTTGATTTATTAATTAATATCCAGATATGGCATCTGCGATCAGTCTGCTGTCAGAGGACAAGTTCCTGTGTTCTGTGTGCCTGGATGTGTTCACTAAACCAGTCTCAACGCCATGTGGACACACCTTCTGCAGTGCATGTATCCATAAGTATTGGGACAGCAATGACATTTGCCATGTCCATCTGCCAAAAGGTATTTGATCCAAGACCTGAACTCCAAGTCAACACTGTTGTGTCTGAGTTAGCTGCTGACTTTAAGACTTATTCGAGTCAAGCTTCGACTCCAGGCCTCAACTTCCTGAAACAGCTGACTTCTTGTGATCTGCTCTGAGATAAAGAAGGCTGTTAAATCCGCTTGAGTGTGTCTAGCTTCTTTCTGTGAAGTGCACCTTGAGCCACATCGGAGAGTTGCTGGTCTCAAGAGCCACACATTATTTAA